>NC_143566.1:58747500-59372500 GCF_054136105.1 Typopeltis vanoorti | reverse complement strand
CCACTTCGATACTGTTTTGCATCTCAGAGAATAACAATCTATTATTAACACGAGGCATTTCATTGTAACTGGCAGTAAAATTTATGTTGACTGAGTTCAATTGGGGTTGGAATGATGAAGTAAATCTGTGAGACTAGTATATTATGTCAGTTTATTGTGTGTGTTCTGTGTTCTAACACAGATTTGTCAATTTTATCGGATAAAATACAATATTCGGGAAGAAAAAAAAAACAAAAATCTGTTTTGAACAAGTATAGCCTACAACATAATTTTTACCTTCAATAACCAACAACTTGAGTTTTTGAAAATAAAATAAAGTTTAAGATGTTTAGATTTAAGAGGATATGGTAAACACTGTTGTCATTTTTGACAGGATCCCAATCCCAAGTGAGAGTTATAACTTCAGATCTTGTGTTAAGTGTTTTGATGGGTCCAAATATGATTTCGGTCTGATTAGTTAACTCGTAGTATCGATATGTCTATTTTCATGGACAAAATCTTATATCAATATCTCATTTTCATTGTTTTGCGCTTACACAACTTTTCCCAAAGTTGAATTTCATGAAGACGTTGCGAACTTCGAAAACCAAGTTATTGTTTGAATTCTGCTCATCGTTTCAAATCTCAGAAAGCAAGTTTTAACATCACTAAATTTCTGTTCGTTTGTCTCCTAATTTTCTAAACAGAACTTGGTACACACAAACACGCATTGCTCTCTAAAGTTGCTATGATGGAAGAGTCGCAAACATCACTTCTCAAAAAAACACAATCTGCAACTTGGCAATAAACGACGAATTACCTAGAGGTAACAAAATCGTTATTGTTTATATAAAATATGTAAATACGATTTTCCATTGTAAAGTTTAGTTCACAGTAAACATTTAGAAACTGATATTGGTCATTCAGACTGGTCTGAGGGAAATATCTTTTCAGATTAGTTGAATCCTGGGTTTGCGAAATATATTCCCACATAGTAAAAGATAAAGTCTTCATTGGAATGGTTCTTTCCAAGACTCTTTCTTTATAGAACGTTGCTTTAATCCTAATGATAGAGTTCGTTATCAGAATGTACGGAACAGGGACATAAGATTTGTTCTTTCCCATTTTATGTGGTAATCTAGTTGCAGTGAGTTAACAATGGTTACTTGGTGTTGCAATGCCTTGATAGCTAAGACATTGCCGCGCCAGTGGACACAAATATCTGATGCCTCAAGATCGAAGGTGCATAATCTTTTTTCGATACTTTAAACTACTGTCCAATGCTGGATCTTTTCTCAAAGACTGTTCGTATCAAACTTATTCTGTTAAAGTAATGCGAAACCAATATGCTTGATTGAAATTGTTCGGTGTAAGCGACCTCTATTGTCGCTGAGGGCAGTTTTACTTCACAGTTTTTTTTTTCTACTTTCCTTGTAGACACTTTGGAGTAAAACGAAAGTAAAGCGCTCTGTTCGAGCTGATTACAGCCAGAAAAGACGTAAAATATCCTTACTTGCACTCTAAGAGTGCTTTGATGACTGTATTTACACCACTCAACGCCCACAGATGGAGAACATTCAATCCCCTCTCATACCACACACACACAATAAAGAACTCGTTAAAGTTGAAAAGTTTTAGTTTTCGATTCTTTATAAAGACTTTAACAACGAAATTGTTGTTTCTGAATATTTTTTAAAAAGTGAGAAAGATGGGTTTAGTTAAAAATATATTTTCCATCGTATGATTAAGATTTTGTAATTAAGGTGAAACTTTTTTCTCTTTTAACACATATCATTTATGGTGTTAAAAAGTTATCTTGGTGAACTGATGCATTTTAAAGAAAGAACCAACTTGCACATTTAATGTTAAATGTTTGACTGCAACGTTTGTATTGCCATAAGAGAAGTCATCTCATCTCTTAAACAAAATTAGATAAGTTAATGTCCACAATTTCTCCTTTATGTATGTTAAATAAAATTTTAAGATATCCTTTATAAATTTTAGATCAATATCTTACTTCTTCCAGAGATGGTAATTTTCATATATCATACTGAATTAAATTATATTAAGTACGAAGTATATGGTGATTTTTCCATGGAATTGCACCTTTTTTTCCAAGTTATTTTTCTCACGCTACTGTTCGTCAGAGTGCTAGTTATTTTTGTGAGCCAAGTAACATCTGCTGTTTCTGTCAGTGAATATGACATGTGACAGTTGAAAGACAAGTTCAGCGGGTTCGACGTGAATATGCCATGATGACAAAATTGAATTGTTTTATTTTTTACGCTTTATGTGATATCTTCACTTTGCTATTTTCAGCTCCTTTCTGCTATTAAAGATATTTTAACACGTGTCTAGAGTCCTCCACAATTCATAAGGTGATATCTCCACTGTTGAACAGAAGATATTTATTGTAAAAGTATTCTTCGCCTAAGGAAATTTCCATGTAACAACAAAGATTCACATTTATCGTTAATACGATACATTGTGATGCATTGCCCTCTCAAGGACTCTGGACTGATATTTCTGAAGAAAATTGAAAGGTAAACATCAGTGGGAATTCCGACATTATCTGCATTGATATTAGTAAAATTGTGTTCATTTGCTGATGGTATCTGGTACCCAATTCTCATTGTGTGTGTGTGTGTGTGTGTGTGTGTGTGTGTGTGTGTGTGTGTGTGTGGTGGTTGAAGAGAAAGAAATAGTCCGATACTTCGAATAGCAGTTAAATGCAAAAAAGTTAGACTTTTAATCTCATGCAACATATGCTGTAATTCGGCATCTGACTGTGAATGTCTGTCAGTTGCATGCATGTATTCATTTTTCGGGAGGACACAAGCTATAAGAAGAAAATATTATTATTATTATAACACCTCCAGGGAGTCCAAAGACTCATCGAGGGAGGGCGTCTACTCCACAACTCTCCATCTCCACCACCCCACCAACCGCAATTACCTTCATAATCTACACCAATGCCATCTTATGTCAACCACCATCACTAGCATTTTCACAGACAATCAGAAACATCCATGCCCACAGCGGGATTCGAACTAGCAGCCTTTTGGCTGGAGAGTGGATACGCTAATCACTCGGCCAATCAGGCCGGCATATCCCGCTTCCATTTGAAACTACCAATTTCGGTTGAAAAAGCCCTGAAAAATCTTCGCATCCATGTGCCTGTGCCGCAAATTGTGAGGGAAAAAAAACATATTTATTTCTTGTACAGAGTTTATATCCCGTATGTAACTAAACTAGATTGGTAGGCTAAAGACGAAGAAGCTGATGATTGATTCCCTCCTATCCTTTCAAATAGGTAAATTTTCTATCTTCATGAATGCTTGTTTTATGTGAATTTTGTAAATAGATACAAATCAGAAAGATAATATTAATCATTTTTTTAGAAAACATAGCTCTCAATAAGCTTCAAGTGAAGCTTATTGTTTATTAACATACATTATGTTAATATATTAAAATGTTTTGTAAAAGTGCAGCGAATAACACACACACACACCTTCTATTTCTATTCGAATTCTTAAACCAACTTACCTTTTCTGGGCAATTTTCTTTCCGTCTACTGGTTTTCCATGCATGGAATTCAGGTCTTGCTTTCAGAAGATTGTACTCTTTATTTAGTATGCTGTTATTGTGACTGATTTTTAATTTGTTTTGCTCTTTTATATTATGCTATTGATAACTTCCGTGGCAATTTTCATATTCAAAAATAATATTGCTTGTTTTATAAAAATCTTTAGTTTTTTTAAAATAAATATCTGTAAATAAGAAGTTTCTTTGTAATTTCCACTTTAAGTGTCAAGTATATTTATCTAGGCGCAAAATTTTTTTTTTTTTTGCGAAAAATTTCCATAAATATAGCGATAGAAATATAACTGGCATATATAATAACTGCAAAATTTAAATGTTTATTCTTCTTTGATGAGAGTTATTTAAGAATTTATTTTATTTCGTGATTCTCAAAGTGCTAAATTTTAATATTAAATGCCATTTACGATTACCTTGATATTCAAAAGCCTTCAATTAGAGTTGCTGCAGCAAAAGAAAGTGTTTATTTATTTATTTACATTTTTATGTTTCATAAAACTATCTTCGTGTGAGAGTAGATTTCAAGGCTCCCTCTAAGTTAATAATTTGCTACTACAATATTCAATTGAATGGAGTGAGTGAAGCAGACGACTTTTTGCAGAAGGTATGTTCCTCTTTATATGAATATTTAACATAATATTATTTTAACACAATAATAATTTATGTATTGTACTTATTACATATTCATTTTTAATCCTCATACACTTTTAAAATCTTATATATCTGTAATAAAATCCAATATTTGAAGAATTCTTAATGTAATGCACTACTGCGTTAATGTTAGGCAAGTAATTCATTTTTAAAGGTAACGGTGATACTGTGTGGTAACTTAAACTATTAAATAATTTAAAAAAAAGACACAAGAGACACAATTTTGATATACACCGTTTATTCTTTCCAACACAAGGAGAAAAACACGACAGACTAAACACTCAGCATGAAAACCTGGACGTACACAAATACCGAAACTCCAGTGGAAGTTTTTCTGACTGCTATAATACATAAAACCATCAGTAACTGCTGAGGATGCTTAAACAGATATGCGCAAAAACAGCTCTAAAGCACAAGAATTGTTACAAAAAACGTTCCAGTACATTTGGTATGCAGAAAAATATCTGATAACACTTTTAGTTAATCTGAGACTTCAAAGTAAAACTCCATTACATAAGATAGTATAGATTATTATTTTTTATTTTTTTATCTAACCAATTTAACAATGTGACCAAAATGTTTGGCTAACAGAAACTACAAAATACAAATACGACGAATACCTGGAGTCAAGTTCTCTAGTCAGACAGCAAAAAGGAGATGCTCCCAGGCCTTGGCACTTCTGTTGCCTCTGCACGGAGGTTATATTTATTTACAGTAAAAAGGCCTGGGGAGCGTGTTACATAAGGCTCTGTCACAGGCGAAACAACTAGAAACGGCAACCGAATCGTAGTATTGGCCAATCATGGCAGTGAATTCAATCCTTGAGAGACGTAATGAAGATTAAAAAAGTATGGGATGTGGGGTGGATTTCAAGACGAAATGGAAGCCGTATATGGACGTCCCAAAATTACCATCATCACCTTTGCTCTTTTGATGGGAATGTATACAATGGAAGTCCTAAAAGTTTTTTTTTTTTTTTTTTTTTTTGGTTTTTTTTGTTTATTCGCATCTGGGAATAAACTGATGCCAGAACAGCCATTAGTAATAAGTAAAAAATTATTTAAAAATTACAAAATTTACAAACGTTTTTTTTTTTTTTTTTTTAAGGTCGTTAAACCTTCCTTGTAAATATTTGCGTATTCCGCTTACGAAATGAAGTTGGGAGGGAAGGTTTGTTTATCGTTTAGTGCGATAATGAAATTACATTTCTGGTTTACTTATCACTGTTATAGACTACGGCCTTAGCACCGTTATATTTCCAAGGTCACAGAGTATCACAATGCGTTGCTTTTAATCTGCTTAAGGAATTGGCATGATAGTTTCGTTATCATGTATTATTCCCACTATGCATGGACAATGCTTTATCACATAATTACATTTGATTTATGCATATATTTAATATAAACTAGACTTTTTTGTTTGTTTGTTCTACGTAGTTAATAAGGACACTTCCTTTTTTTTTTTTAACGAGGAATTAAAAGGGCCATCTTCTAATTATTAAGCGAGACTGTGGCGTATAATACATTATTTTATCTATCATTAGAAAGGAAGTGAATTGATTGCAGTCGTGTGTGTGTGGTGGAGGAGGGCACCTATAAGGACTAAGATTCTGATTACCGTTTCAAGTAGCGCCTCTTCAAAACAATCCAGGGTCTTAGGACTTGAGGTAGGAAATATCGTGCTAAGCAGATGTCTAGTTATCATTCAACTGCTCGTAGAAAATGTCAAAATATGACTTTCACACCAAGTTGTCAGCAACAGTTATTGTGTATTGGTGTAGAGTACAAAATACTTCTTAAGAATGAGAATGTACAGCAGTTTTTTGTGGTATACATAGTATACAAAAATAGTGCATACGTCACACCCACAGCAGGCACACTGACGTTAAGGGGGGGGTAGAGTTAAAGAAACGCTGACCTTCCATTAATCTCTTACAAATATTAGATTTGTCAGCTGATTCTACGGACAAGGAGAAGGTTAGACAGGCAACGCTTGTCCCCATTTTTTCATCATTGTACAAAAATAGCTCCGATTGGTTGAAGGGATAAGCGTTGTCCACAAACGGATGAAGGATTTTTTTTACCAAAGTTTCTGTTAGGAAAGGGTAAACGGTGGGGTCAGAGGTCAGTTTGCCGGCCGGGGTGGACACACGAAAAAAAAAACCAAAAACAAAGGGGGCTGTGGACACCTTACCGTTCGGGACAGCTGGCAAAAATAACATTATCACTCAGTGGATGCAATATACTCTCGACAGTGGCCAGTTGTACCGAACGGCTACGCATGTCCGTCAATATATATGAAACTGAAGGACAGCAAAGTCTTCAATACAGGACGTCTGTGAGAACACTTGCTGGCAAAACGGGCCTGACCACCTCGATTAACTGGCCCTTCTGCCAAGCGGCGGGAACTAGGCCAAAAATTAACAAAGCTTCCGTAACCTCGGCAGCACTGGGCCCACGGCAGTTGCCCGCCTGCCCGGAAACAACAACGACAATATACAATGCCAGGCGAGCAGAGCACAGCGGGCAACATAACGGCGCCGAACTCTGTACAGTATTTACATAGAGGGCCTCGTGTCGCTAGGGTTACCAGCTAGCCTAACAGTAGAACATCGAAACATCAGCAGCTGAAAAAGTGGGAGAGAGTAGACAGAACGTTAGTGCGAACACGTGTAATTCCAGATTCTAAGGAGACACTTGTCGACGTAATACACAACATGCGCACACACGCACGCTTTTATATACATGCACACACACACATACGCACGCACACATAATGTCACTGATCTGAGCTAGAGAACTTGAATAGCAACACTCACAGTATTCATCTCTCTCTCTCTCTCTCTCTCTCGCTCTGTCTTTCTCGCTCTCTCTCTTTCTCTCACTCTCGCTCTCTCTCTCTTCCTACTGCAGTAGATTTGTTTCCTCTCCGAGAGAGGGGAGGAAACAGAAGAGCTACTGGCCTAACCTTATAGACGGCTTCGCTATTTAGGACATGACTACCGACAGCGATTGACGGCCACGTGCAAGGAGACAACACAACTTTTAAAGAGGGAGAACTGCCGACACTGAGAGCAAAAATTGCTTTCTTTTTTAATTAATTAATTTATTATTTTTTTATGGGCGCGGCAGAACACAGGTGCAAAACGAAATCTAAATGATGCATGCACTGGGTTGAAGGAAATAAAAAAAAATCCACAGTTGCTTTGAAATACAGCAAAGAACACCTGTTTAAAAATCGTAAGAAGCAACGCGAAGATGGGTGGGAGGAAACAATAATGTTTCAACTATAGGGGAAATTACGCGGAATGCTGATCTAACTGGAAAAAACAGCGAAATTGAGAGAGATGCGGGCTGACAAGTGTGTCATTACGAGGACACGTAAGTAAATACAACACAGAGTGTCCGCCAAGACAGTCCCATCTGGCAGCAGCCACTATCACCCGTAGGAACTCGTCAACTCGTCCCTCAAATGTGGCTGCGACTACCGGACAGTAAAGCCCTGGCGCCGTGACTGGGTCGTCCGTTAGGGGGTGGGAGAAGTATCACATCTGTCGGAGGATCCCCTGTACGGACGCCCATAACTGCTAATTCTCAGCAGGACCCACACTACGAAACTGCAAAACACCGCGAAATTTGGGTAGTACTGCAGGCCCTGGCTGAGATTAAAGGCAAAAATCGGGCCACTACACTGACGCAACACAAGAAAACCCTGAGATGGTTTCTTCTCTGCAAGGGTCCGTAGAAAATATGGACCATCACCGAAAATAGCTGTAGGTAAGTTGCCAAGCAACGTACCCCAATCCCACAGCGGTTACACCTCTTACAGCAACTACGGCACACAGCTACATAATTAACACTAAAGGTATGGACATACTGCATCATAACGGGGCGATAAAGTACTCTTGTTATCAACATCACTCAGCCCAAAGGCTGGGCTTGCTCTTAGCCAACACATCTGGACAGCGTTTACTCTGATAGGAAACGGCAGGCGTTGTCATGGCAACATAAACTTACAAAAATTAGTTGATTTAGTGCAGGCGTTGCGCGTTGACTTCTAATATTACTACGCTGAATGTTAAGGACGCAAAATGTTAAGGAAAAACTTTTCGGACTGATATACGCATCCTTTGCATTCACTAAATGATTATCTGCCAAGTGGCCACACATTTGAACAAAGAAGCGCGTTTTTTTTTTAAATCAATTTTTAATCTTTTTTAATCAAAGCACGTTAAATTGTAAAAAATATCCCAATGGAAAGATGTTTACGCTTTAAAATTGACGTATATTGTGCTAACAGCAAATATCTAACTTCTCTATTATGTTGTGTTTCTCTTTAACTATATTGTTTCATTTTCATTTTCCTGCTGTAAAGCCTTAATGTATGCTTCACTATCTGATCTTATTAATACTCTATAGGTTTATCTTCATTCTCCCCCCCCCCCCCTTGAGTACATACACCATGCAGTCAAGTTTAAAAGGTAAATAATGTATATTTATTTTCTTTATTTTTTTTGTAAATAAAAATTAGAGTGAATTATATTTTCAGAATAGTTCTACGTCCGCAGAACTATATGAATATTTAATTAGATGATACTACAGTTGAAGTATTTTTTTAAAAGAAGCTATTCGCTTATTTATAAACTAGGATGAACATTACTCAGAAATGCTCAGCTCAGTCAATGCTTCCCGGGTTAGAAGCGCAAAAACATATTTGTAACGTAATTCACAGAAACCGCAAGATATCATATTTTTCCACGTATTGAGTAAAACACTTTCAGTCGTTTAATGCATTGCGCATGTCACTAGTTAAGATGACATACAAGTAACCAATGAGATCAGCTTTCTGTTAATTCTTTTGGTAGAAAGTCTTACCAAACGTGTTTAAGTGAATACTGTCATCTAAATTATAGAGATATATTCTGTATTGCCTAAGAATTAAATTAAAATTTTATTAAGTGGAAAATAAATGTTTTATTTGCTTTCAGTCTTATTGAAAAGATTAATTATAATATAATTTACAAATGATGAAATTGTAATTTAGCGAAATGTAATTTACGCTTGGTGCATACTGCAGGTTTGTGCCTCGTTTTCTTAGAAGTAACTAAATAGTAAGTGAGCACTAATTAAATTCTTTCTTTATAAACTGATTTTTAACTCAATGAAGACTGGCAAATCTGCAGATTTTAATTTCGCGTTTAGATATTTCGCAAGAGATAGCAACGAAATGATCGTGAACTGAAGAGAAACATTGATATTAGCGTTATGTGCAAAGTATAATTTAGAATGACACGTCGTGTAAAAAAACATGTCATAGGAACTGGAAAAAAAACGTGTTTTAATCTTTTTTTAATCGCAGATATTGAAAACTACTGGTTTAGTTTTCGGTTTACTGCATGAGACGTCCAACTTGCTTATTTATAATGAAAATTATATTACAAGATATATATAGTAAAATTACGAATCTTTTTCATCTCATTCTATTCTAAGGAACAAGTAACATAATGATGATGATGATGAACAAGTTTTAGCTGAAATATTACATTATAGTTTATGAACACAGTTGTGGTATCTAGTTTCTTTACAATACATTTCGATTTCCTTTTGACTTTCCGTTTTGATTTCACACATGCACATGCAAGATCTCAATAAACTTAAAAATCTGTGGAAGACTACACAAAGAATACATGTATTTACACGAAATCGGCTATAAGGATACTGTCGTACGCGAAGTCAATACAATAACAATATCGTCAGTTTACTGTGACTCGACAAACGAGATTGAGCAGTAAAACTCAGTTTTCGATCTGTTGTTTAATTTCTCCAGCGTTCGATTTATCCAAACAGGACTCTCATTAATCATCTCGAAGAGTTTATGACGTACCTTAAAACAAAATACTTTCAAGGTTTAAACATTGGATGTTATTAGCTCCAAAATTACATCGAAATCAATGCCACGTGAAAAAAAAAAAAATCCCTTGAAAACTTCCTGTTTACTTTATACCAGACCATGGGGAGGGGTGTAGAAATCGACAAACAAATGACAGTAGGAATTGAAAGGGGGAGGAAAAAAGCAATGTGATAGACGCAAAAACAGCAGCAAACAAAAGGGAACAACCGTTCAGAACATGGCCAGGGTAATTGGCATGCATGCTAGTCCCAGCTGGCATGGTCCATTGAGACGTTTCCTCTGCTGATCGCCACTTACCAGCTGCGGCGATTTCGGCACGTGGGCAGCTGCTGTTCTGACAGGCATAAAAGATTTATAGGAGGCCACATATTACCTCTGCGAGACACGTCATAGTTGCCGTACTGCCCTTCTGGGGGTCAAGCGATAAACATAAAAACCAATTCTTTTACATTCGCACAAGGTCACTAAATAAGGGAGGGAGGCGACACTTTGGGCAGCGATGGCGTCTTTTTTTAACCGGAACAAAACAAAGCCCAGGATATATGCGAAGCCCAGGATATATTATCATTAGCAATCAGCGTTGTGATTCATCCTATTACTACTGTGACTAGGATAACTGCACAGGGAGAAGATAAACAGTTTCAGATCTTCAGAGGATAAAGCTAAAAGAAACAGTCTTAGTTTGGGTGAAATACTAAATCGACGATTATGACAATAACTGTTTAAAGCAATGATTTTTCACCACCAAATTGTCCGCACGATCATTCTTCAAGTTTAAATCCTAAAACCATAGCAAACTAAACTTTACAGGGAAAACAAGTGGTCATTGACTTCAACACAAAGAAAGAAACAGACCTATTTATATTGAACACAAATCCGGACGCCAGAAATTACGATGCACACAACACATTTGTTGAAGATATTTTCAACAAAGCTGTATCATATAATAAAAGATTATTAGCATTTAATCATGTCAAGAGAACCATGTCAATTTGTTAATCACAGCGCCCTCTGAACGCCGATTATCTCAATACAATATTACAACAATTAAAAAATCCTAATTTCGTTTGCAAATCTTGTATACTTAGCATTATTTTATGTGTAGCTAAGCAGGAAAAGTGTTAAAAAAAACCAAGAGATCCCAAATCACGGCAACCAGTGTCAGGAAAAGGTCAAAGACCTATAACTGGTTCCCGATGTCTAAGAGCCCAGCTGAAATATGCTTGGTGGATAAGAAATCGATCGACTAATAAAAGCCAACGCGAAAGGATGAAAAAAAAAAAAAAAAACGATTGAGAGAAGGAGAGAAAGAAGCTATGTCCTTAGCAGTAAGCTGTAGATCTTGCAGACAACATCGTTTAGCTGTGAACTTTGGAATGTTCGTTATTACTTCCCTAAAAGACAGAGAGCCCGAAGCAGGGAGAAATTCTATTACTTCGACAGCCTAGAAATGACTTCTTTCGGGGCATCGGCAGTAAGAGATGGACTAGTGATCAGGGAAAGCACGCAAGAAGCCTATATTTCAGTGGGGCTTTCACAATATTGTTTTCCTTTTCTTTTTTCTCCCCCTCCTAGTGGCGAGGAAATTAAATCCTTTACCGTGACATACTCTTCTCTCGCTATTCGGTCTTAAATTTTATCCTGCTACGGCCAGATCCCCCCCCCTCCTCCCCCACGTCTCCTTCCCATTCCCTTGTGGTACTCTATACCCCAAACAAGGAGAAGTCACGGATCAGATTACAGCGCCAAAGCGACATCGTCGTCCATGCCGAGCGGCAGCCAACCTTGGATTTCTGTCCTTTTGTAGAGATCAGAGAATTTAATTTGTCCCGAGATGGCGGTCAGCTCCGCTGAGTGGCCTCCTGTAATTTGATGCGCTTCGTCATCTTCGACCAACGTTCAACGACATTTTAGCAGAAGAAAAGGAGAACACCTTCCGGTAGTGGATTTCGTAAAATCGGGGCCATTACCTCATAAGTGGATATTTTTTGATCGTCTCTTCCGCACTTATCCCGTACAATTTACATAAAGTCACATGTTCATAAACGAAAGGGAAAAAAAAAAAAGAAACTTGTCAGAGATATATAAACGTACGCCTGATGAATAACGATAGATGAAAACAATTTTTATTATTTTTTATTCTGTCAAAGAGAATTCGTCGAATATACTCTAATTTCTAGAAACGAGTAAGACCCGACGTTTTGTTTCCGACTGAAATAAACGCCCTTCAAACGCACTTTAAACTTTTTACCTGTTAGGTGTAGTATCAGCGGAAGATAACTGAAAGGAATATCGATGTAAAAGTGAATAATAATTATTTTTTACGTACATCCTACTGACAAAGGTTGTAAACTTGCTCTAGAGACCAAACTTTTTAAAGTCACTTCAGACTCCTTTACTTCATCTTCTATCTAAAAAGAGCCGTTATGATAAGAGCGAGTATTGCGAGAGAAAATATAGAGAAAATATTTCCCAATAGTATCTGTGAATTGTTCTAAGATTTATTTCATTCTTATGTAGCATATACTTCAGAAACATCGACTATCATAAGATGGGATAACAGCGGACTCCAATGGAAAGAGGAACCGGTAGAACGAAAAATGAGTGATTTAAGAAAACAGAGATCAGAAAGATCCTTGAGAGATGGGTGAAAACTAAGAGATGGAATGAAACAATTACGGTAGATGTAGAAAGAACAGAACAAATCAAGACTGGACTCAGAAAATAAAATCTCATAAGACGTAAACGGATAGAAAGAACCTGTCTCCAAATCTATAACTTGCTGGTTGTTGCTCTTTGAGACATTCGTTCGACAACTAGGCGAACATGTAAAGCGGGCGAAGCAATTAAGTTTACAAATCCCATAAGAAAAGTGTAGGAAGTCAAGTTTTCTTGTGAATTGCAATTCAAACATTTGTAAACAGCTTCGGACTGAAATTTTTTTGACAACCAAGCGACTGTTTTCGTGAAGGCGTTTATATCACACTCATTCTTTATAGATACGTCGACATTAAGAAGACAAAAGCAAAATAAAATAAAAACAAACAGTTATTTACAATGGCTTCTGAAAATACTTGTAACAGAATTTGTTCTGCGAATTAGCAGGAGTACTTAATGTCCGAGCAAACAAAGCTAATAAAGATGCCACCCAATGCAGACAGGTACTGACACTGACAGTAGAGCACGCAACAGAGGGATGAATCCCCACGGCAGGCGGACACTACTGAAATAAATCGTTACAAAGGCGAGTAGTTGTTAAGACGGTAGTATAGACCCTGGATGGAGAGAGTGCAATTAGGAGACTGTTTTCTTCCAAGCCGGTATCTCTGTTAACAGTCTCTCATTTCATCGCCTCCAGGGACGAGTTGCCAAAGTTGTGCTCGTGTTTAGGAGAAGCCATGAAATTGCTCCTGACACCCAGCGCCCGATTCTACTAATGGTGGCAAATGGTGACTGTCACTACGTCAGACCATGTCTTTTTATCTTACCAGCTGGTCAACAGTCCTGTGTGCTGCTGCTGTCAGAAATCCTTGCCGTTATCCAACCTGCAAATGCCGAAAGATGAGCAGACCAGCCATGCAAATATTTAGTTTCTCATACGGCACAATGAGCAACTGATTAACACGGACATCGTACTACTTAGACAACTGCACAAAAGATGACACACGCTTCCGAGGAGATAAAAGATTACGATGATGCGAATGATTTTTGATAACACAAACTCCTACTGATAAGCAAAAGAGAAATACAGCAATGAAAAGGAAAATTGAACGTGAATTAGAATCTTTTCATTCATCTGGTGGTGCTTGTAGTTTGTGTAGCTGAATATACTCGGTCCCTTTCTCTCTCTCTCTCTCTCTCTTTATTTATTTATTTTTTGCCCCTATAAGCTTTCTATTCCGACATGGAAAAAAAAAAGTGAAGGGGGTTAAAGATCTTTTACTTACCTACGATAATTTTGTTACCAGCAATAAGGCAATCCAAATAAATGACTCATACTTATGGCGGAAAATAGCAAACGTTTCTACTTCAGATCATGACAAAGTAATTTTGGGCAGTAGGAAAGATTTCGTATCTTAAAACCAGAAAAAAATAATTCCAAGCTCCAGAAATCTTTTTTTTTTTTTTTACTACCTTTTACAATGCCGAAAGAAAATGGAGGAAAAAAGGTAGAGAAATATATAAAAGTAAGAAAGATAGAACAAAATTCAGTCATGTTTAGACTCACGAAGAAACCGAATCCAAACAGGTATATTGAAAAGATTTTTAAGTACAGCAAAACAGATCATGAAAAAGAAGATTCAGTGACATAGTTCGCAATGTATTCAACATGGACCATATACTGTTTTGCAAATGTTAGATATTTTCATTTATTCTCCCCATTGGTTAAAATAATTTTCAGTGGCCAATTAAAGGATAAATGATAACCACTTCGCATAATCGAGGTTGTAAATATAATTATTGTAATTTACTTCTGACTTGACATGTCCGTAAACTATTCAAAATGCAGGCAGATAAAAAAAAAAGTAGACGAAATTGAAATTCTTGTAAGAAAGGATAACACTACAGTATAGCAAATAGAGAACTACGCAAGTCGCTATAGTGATGACCACATAAAACAGTTTGTATCGAGCAAAAAAAAAAAAAAAGTCCCGATGTTATCTCAACTGGAATTATTTCCAATCCTCTCGTTTTCTCCTTTGAGACATGAAAGAAGATTAACATTTGGTTCTTGAACTACTAGTGGTTACGAGCTTAACTTGGGTGACTTGATGCAGTGGGGAATCCTTCGGTCGAAATAACATAAGATCTTTGGGTTTGAAGCAATGACAGCTACCAGCAACGGCTGCTCCTCTGTATCTGTCGATACAATTGATTTCCCAGCCGACACATCCTTCTCATCATATACAAGTCTGGAGCTCTAACGCGAACAAAACTGTCGCCAAAAATACCCGCTCCCCATTACATCGCCTGGTCCCTGTGAGAATTTATTGGTGAGCTATCTTCTTGGCAAGACTACCTCCGTGATTCATAAGGAGAGCGCACGAAAGATTTCTGTCATTTCTCGACCCCTTCATCCCGGTATCCTTTAATTTTCCTCTCTCGCGATCTTCAAACCCCAGGCTTAAAGGCCTTCCTGCCGTGAAGCCGCGAACTCTGCCATTCTCGCTCGGCTCGTTATCTCATCTGTGCGCCGACCCAAGTTGGTTTTCATCTCTGCTGAGAGATCATATTTCAATCCCTGACACGGGCAGATTGGAGGGCGGAAAAGACGGCTGTGTAAGGCAGTGCACTGATTTATACTTTGAGTAAGGTGGTGAGCTAGCTACAAGTGCAGGCATTCTAGCTACCACACTTTTACACCAAGTTGCTATCCATCGACCTCTTCAAAAGGGAAAAAATACAGAAATCTTTTCTATACATTTAAAACAAGTTGAATATAAATCTTTTAAATCACAAATGAACACTAGATTTCAAATAAACATTTAATTTTTTTCTCCTTTTGGCTATTACGATTTATCGCATTTGTCTTATTTTTGTTCAATAAAAAACAAATATAATACTCATAATATTGGTTACACATATATTTATTTACACATAATAAATATTACGTGTAAATATACTGGTTTAAGGCTTAATGCAAGCCAAGAGATATTACATCATAATTTGTTTCTATTACAATACTTTTGTATATATATTTTTAAATTGAAGTTTTATGATTGTATAGTATACTAGGGGGCTCCTCCCCCTGACCCCCCTCCCCCGAGTTCCGGACTGGTAGGTCGGTTCTCCTTGAATTCTGATGACTCGAATTTTGAAGACTCGACACTTAGTGTTACAAAACGTTTCAAATAACTTGACAAAAAACGTTACAGCTTATCATTTTATATTACAGAGTAGATTTCGGCATATATAATCAAGCAGATGCCAAAAATATACATAACAACTGAATGCGTGAAAATATTTGATTTTTTTTTTTTTAATTATAATTGTAGACTAGAATGTAGACTAGAAAATGCTGAACACTTGTGTTCAGGTATTTGTAACTGCGCCTTGATTACGTTTGATATTATGTCAGAAAGTTTAGCTTGTTTAGAAATGCGGCCCAAAAGGCTCTATTACTTTTCAGAAAGAATCTAAAGGCATCTTTTACCTTTACTCAACAGTTTGGTTTCTAGATTAGACGTACAACCTTTCGTGGGTGGATTTATATAAAAAGTAAAATAAAAATAAAAGTTTTTTTTTTTACTTAAATTAAGGGGATATTAAATCCCACATAGTTTTAAAACCGAATAAGAAACTCAAAGATTGGAATCAGAGAGTTTCTGAGAGTTTCATTGCCGAAATGAAGCTTATTAGCTCTTTATACTTAAGTAACTTAATGGTTGCACCTGTTTGGAAAACTCGTTCGCAGAGTATATAAGTTCTTTTCGCTATACACTTTGGTATTAGGTCTAGCTACTCACTGATGAAGCCTCAAAAAAGGCTGAAACCGGTCTGGGTAGTGACCTCCCTCCATAATGTAATAACAGCATACATTTCCTAGGAAATGTGTTTTTACATTATGGAAAATACCTAAGAATAGCGATCTGAACTTCCCCCACCTTTGCAACGAGTCGTCCGGTATTGTACTACGTACTAGGATCACTTGCATTGGCTAACGCTAGTGTCGCCGATACTTTATAGTTTACTATATTCGGCAAGAAACTCTCTGATTCCAATCTTTGAGTTTCTTATTCGGTTTTAAAACTATGTGGGATTTAATATCCCCTTCATTTAAGTAATGTTTTCATTGCCGAAATGAAGCTTATTAGCTCTTTATACTTAAGTTTCTTTTTTTGTTCATGGAACATAAAAGGAAACTTCATCCCTCTTAATGAATTGTGTGAAATAGTGTAAGCAATCCCTTGCATTCTGGTGTTTTCAGAAATGTTCTCAGCTCTCTTAGAAACATTCACATCGGAGTGATGCAGAACTAATCGAACAGGAAGGATAAGATAAAAATATAGATTTTCCTAAGACTAAACAACCAGCATAGTAGCAGAGAAAAGAAAATGAAATGGAACTGATGGTAATGTACTGAACACATCGTTCCTCACTATAAGATGGCCGGCATAGAATTCCCGTAAAATCACAGATTTGCTTCGAAATTGTTTTACGGAAAAAAAAAAAAAAAACTGTGTAAGCAGTCGGCGATTTCTCCTTTTGTGTCTCATCCGATGAAGCCATTGAAAAGAGTCTTCATCAAATATTGCCGAAACTGCAGGCGTATAGACAAAATCATAGACGTATGGATGAATGCGGGATTAGGATTGGACTTTGAAATCAAATGAGTTCAGAAACCACAGTCCAAGTTCCCATATGCAGACACGAAGTTTATACAAGCCTGGTAATATCGTACGATCCCCCCCCCCCCCACACACACACATGCTCCCCGAGGTGTTTCCAGTACGACTGGGCAGAAAAATCATAGTTGTGCGTTCTTCTTTTTTCGGAGGCACCAGACCCAAGTCGCTTATTTCACTTGTCTTTCTGACAGCCTGTTCGGAAAGACATTTCACTCTAGACTAACAACTCCGCCAACGATAAAAAAAGAAGAAAAAAAAAAAAAGGAAGGAAATAAATCAGCAGCGTCGTTGTAACGTAACCAATTTCTGTCGGTGGGCAGGTGGCTAGGCTAAGAGCTGCTTGCGTGCGGAAAACCCTTTCAGACGGAAGGACTTCGCATGTGCGGCGCTGATGGGGACTAAATGGATATTGGCTACTCTCCCGGGGCTCCGCTGTCACTTTCCCATACGAACTCACGGAGCGACGGAGAAGTGCTCTTCACCGATTTGACAGGCGGCAGAAACTGTAAGAACGCTTCCTCTTTGAACATCTCTTCAGTATATAGCCGTCAGGCGTGTCCGCTCGGTGGGCAGTAGCAGACACCGTTAGATATGTCAACTGTCATTTCATGAACCGACCCTGCTGTCGTTGTGACAAGGAGGGGGAAAATTATACAATGCTTGGGGGGGGGGGGGGTCCTGCGACATTCCGAAACCCACGATATAAAATCAGAACCATTAAAAAAATCGCATCCAATGAAACCGGCAGCCAGAATCGTTTAACAGAAATCCGCAGGAACGAATATGAAAGCAAACATTTTTTTCAATTTGATTCAGAGAATCTAATTCAGCGTAGCAAGCACGCAGAGATAAATGACGTACGTCAGCAATGATAACAAAAAAAAAAAAAAAAAAAAATCCTGCTATTTCACAGTAAACAAACAAGAACAGAAATATTTCCTATGAATAGATCTATTCATTTTCTGATAGTACTTACGGCCACAGGGTAATTGATTCGTGTACGTCTGCACAAAAACCGAAATCAAAGAATACAATTTGCTCTCCGACAAAGGAAAATTATCAACATGCATTGATAATATTATTTTGGCTGCAGTTAAATATAAAATGATGAATATTCATCTAAATAATAAAAAAAAAAAAACTTAAATGTGACGAAAATCTTAATTTAAGTTTGTTATAAATAAAGCTAGCTTTGTTATTTTATCTTCTGCAATGAGAGTACTCTTTTTGGCGAAATATTAATAATGTTTACCTTACTTATTTTATTCCCTCCCCCCGGTTGCCCATGGAGATCACGATATGCGATTATGAACAGCGAATATCGCAATATTATTATCACTCCAAGATTTTTTTAAAATATTACATTGTATGGTTTTGCTTCAAAAAAAAAATATCGCAACTAAGCGTAGCATTTTTATAAACACACCGATGTCGCAAGCTCATTTAGGCAAAATAATGTTCAGTTAATAAAGTTTTACTTCGTGCACATCATTTTATTATGAAGATGATTACCTACTACCATTATGAAAGATTATATTTAGCATTAGCAAATGCACTGCCGAGGCAAGAAACAAACGGGTCTTTGTAACTTCGCCATCTGTACATATTGCATAATTTACATCGCAATATCAGCTGTGGCGGATAACACACGCAACAGAATTACTATTAAGCTCTGTTACATTCAAGTTATAACTTAATTTTCTCTACGGGTAGATGTCTATGGAAGTAGGCGACTTTTTTTTTGTTTTGTTTTCATTTTCGCAATCTATTTCTAAAGGGAGATTAGGGTAGTAGTAACAAACATAATTTGTATCCTTATCTTCTACATTTATTTCTCAGACTGCGATATCTCACTGTCTGTGTCTGTTCCAATTTCTGCTGCTACCGACACTCTTTTCGACGTGTCTGCGTACTAGTCAGTTGACTGCCTTCGCAAAAGGATGCATTATGTTGCCATGACAACGCGATCCAGTTTACCACAAGTTGTTCGGCTTCGCGGGTAACACACAGAGTAATCTGTACATTTAACGGTTTTTTTCTTTTTTTTTTTTTTTTGATTTACCTGAAATGTTAAGTCACGCCAAGCACACCCTAGGGAGAAAATGTTCACGGCAAAATCGAACGATCCGCTTTAAGAGAAACGAGAAAAAACTGCTTAAAAAATGTTCAAAAGAAAAGTGCATTTAACTGTAATTGAACGATGAGGGAACAAAAGTACTTCTCACCACCGTTATCAGACTAGAAGCCTTTCATAACTGACAAATATTACCATGCCACCACAATGGCAATGATGCCTTCTGATGACCATTAAAATGAAAATGTTTCACATTTGTAGCGTGCAGTCTCAAAACAAATAAAAAGGTAAAAAATAAACAAATAGAACGAGATAAAAAATTTCTTTACAAAAATGCTTTATTTCATTCAAAAAATGACTGACTTCGGTAAATAACCAGGACTAGAAATGATATTATTTACAGCACATGCCTTTACAAGTTCACGTGCAAGAAAAAAAAAAAAAAAAAAAAAAAAAAAAACGTGCGTATACTAATAAAACATGCAGACATAAATTAATTAAACAATCAAATAATAAAGAGATAACGATCTACAAATAATTGTACTTTTTTTTTACCTTCAACATATCATTATAGACACACATAAATATAAAAGTGAAAAATAAAAACAAATCGTAAATACTGTCAAACGAACTTGTAGATTTTTGAAGGATATCTGTGCAGCATGTTAAAAATATGAAGTTAGGAGAATAATGCATCAAGTCACAGATAAAGAAAATCTTCAAACAGGTACGGTCAAGTTCATGTGATAAATATTACAATTAATATAATGCTGACATTTAAGAATTCTGTTTAGTTTATTACTTTATAACTGACTGATTTTAGGCAAATAATCAAAAACAAAATTTAGTTTTAAACAAATAAAAAAAAGTAAACAATTCAAAGTAAACAAAAATTTAAAAGATTAATGGTATAGTGCTATTATATCAGTCGTGATATACCAAAATAAAAATGTCATTTACAGGATCTCAGAATAATTACGAAGGTTTTACTATGCATAATATCGGACAAATATGGCTGAAAATTTCTCCGATGACTATAAAACTTAAAATCACGTATCAATGAAATCGATGGGATTTTTCTTGGAAGTTCAAATTGGGCTTTGAGAGTACGTTTGCTCAATAGTACGTTAAGTTAAAATTCCAGTCGAAGGTTGGCTTCTCAAATAATAAATAAAATTGTATATCAACAAAGGCATCCAAACACAAATATGCTATATAGTGACACAACTTCTTGTGATGGATTAAAAACAAATTTCATTCAATCTTGGGAATGAACATACCGTTAAGTTACTATCAAGTATAACCAACTAGCACTAGCATTTTACATCACCGTTTACACCAAAGAATACACCATTCTGCCATTACTTTCAAATATACAGTATTCTTACACAAAAATTATCTACATTTTGATTAAAATCATTCTACATTTGTATTGTAGAATTTAAATTTGATTTATGTAAAATATTTTGATTCTCATTCGCAAACAACGTTTGCTGTTTTCACGTTACATAACGTGATCAATGATATTCGCCGTTAACTTGATTAAAATGCGCACCACACACAGACACACGCCATTAGAAAATTTTAAATGCCACTATATGTGACGCGAAGTTAACAGGGATTGATAATCCCTATTAATTTTTATGGAGAGTTCAGTTAAAATTATTTACAGGCATTTGAAAATGGGAAAATTTTGATATTATCATCCACTTTTCATGCACAAAAAATAAACTAATAAAAATAAATAATAAAAAAAAAACATGCGCGAAAATAATGACCCTTCATCAATTTCGTATCCAACCACGCAGCACAAAACTAAAACAATACAATGCATTCTCATTAAAATGCAATTAAAAATACACAATCACATATCGTTATGTTCTAACTGTAACACATAAACATGATCTTGTAATTATATGCTGCACAGATAATCTTCATGACTTAAAAGAGATATAATAAAATTATATAGAAAAAATAACTTCATGCTATATACTATACACAGAAGTCAACAAAAACGTTGACCTCACACAGGCAGTCTAAAAACTAAATTCAAAACCAAACAGAGGACTTGCCATGTTGGCACAGTACAAAGAAAATAAAATGGCCAAGTCATTAATGGCAGTATAATATAACAATTAACTTTCACTCTATGGATGATTAGTTTAAATGTAATTAAATCATGCACATAATATTAAAAAAAAAAACACAATTAGCAAAATAAATTGCTGTGTGCCATATAGTAACCATCATCATTGTTCCTGACATATATACTATACAAATACTGGTGACGACAGAGAAAGTTTAACAGCATTTATAAGTTAAATACCCGTTCATATATGTGCACTGCGGGACTTAGCGTCCCAGTTTGATTCTTGAATAATAATTATAATAATTAATAATAATAATAATAATCATAATAATAATAATAAACTCTTAGCAGCCCCACTCAGTAGGTTCTTAACACAAATTTAGCTCAACACCATGGTCCCACAGCTAACTGAGTGGGAAAGAGTACAATTTAATGGCCATCAGATGGTTATGCAAAAAGATAAAATATTTCAGAACAGTACATGTACATGTGCCAACAGAAGTAATATAAGCTCAGTATTGTTTAAATCATCACATGGGTCATGTGGAGAATACCCGTTTTAAATTCTGACTTGATTTTTTTTTTCTTTTTTTCAAACATGTTTGGAAGAACTTACTAAAAATGTAATGGTAAAATTTAAAACATACCTGGTTGTGGTCTTTTATACATACATTCATATGTATATATAACGTAAGACTAGCAAACTATTGCACTGTTCTCCAAACATATCCGACGAAGCACATGTGCATGTACTATATCCATTTAAGTGGTATGCTTTTAAGCCTAATAAATGAATTACCTCAGTGGGCAGCTTAGGGAGCTGGCTAATCCTGCATACTGTCACCTCACAAATAAATAACCACACATCTACATATATATTTTAACACCTATGCTAAGGATGATACAAGTTTATAGTTTTCTTTATAAATAGACTTGAAGCATCCAATACATTATTGTCATATAACTCTGTTTCGCTCCCTGAATGGATTTGAGGTCTAAAAGACACTCGAGATTTTGATTGATAGTGGGACAAGTTTGCTGAACATGATTCAGAGTAAACAAATGCAAAAAAGTCATAACTAACCTGAAAACATCCAGGCTCGGATAAACATATCTCTTACCAAGAAGGTCCACTTCACTATACAAATACTTCTGCAAAGCGGACGCTCCTCTTTTCATCATATTGCATCACTTTCATCTCTTCACTGGCAACAAGAAGAGAAATCCTCTCCCTGCCCTCATCAGTGGGATCTCGCTCCTCATAGATTGTACTTTGTTCAAAAAGACCCTGAGTTGAATGAGGACAGTTAGTGGAAGTCTTAGGTCACTTTCAAGACTAACCGCAGCCCCACATGATGACGAAGATGATGTACCCAACAGGAAAACAAGAAACATAGCGCTTTGGGTAAGTTTTTTCTTTTTGTCGAGGACATCTTGAGCAAGTCCTTTCCAAGCCACCAGATTTCCGACAGGTGTAAAGCTCCCCAGAAAAACAATCAGGGTAACACCAAGATTCTGCTCTGATGCTGCTTGGACGCTAACATCTAATCACTATAAGATAAATTACAATGTTAAATGAACTGTACTCTAATCTATGACCAATGAGCTCAACCTGTGATATGATTCATGACACTTGTACATATTTCACAGAACAAATTTTCAGGAAAAACATTCAACTGGTTTTGATTTTGTTGGTATCTTAAAATCTATATAAGTAAGATAGAAAAAGCAACAAGAAAAACAAAATTATATAGCAGCTTTTACATTTTGATTACTTGTTTGTGACAATCACAAAAAAACCTAGTCTTTGATAAACTACACTTTGCAACAAAGGCAGCCTTTGTTGAGGTAGAAATCGCATTGCTTCATGCTGGCGTCAATGTGAAAGCAACAGTCATGGGCTGCAAAACCTTCTGGCAAACAGGAAGATACACCAGAGATGGTACAAATGTACCATTCTGAGTAACTCCATCACACTCTGGTTGGGCAAGAAGGAAAGGTTGCATGATAAAAGATCCTGCTGCTGGTGGATTTTGTGGCATGGCAAATGTCATTGGAAGGTGTGGGCTATTAGAGGGAGGAGGTATTCCTGACTGAAAGCTTCCAGAAATTGTAGATACTGGTTTTGGTGATTCCTGAGATGTATTCACGGGTACGAGAGAACTGGAAGCAGTGTCACTTTCCTGTTGGGCAACCTTGATTAAGTCTGTGTCACTATGGTGCTGCTTATTGATATGTATCTTCAGTACATTCCATGCCCTTGTTGCAAAACCACAAAAACGACATCGGAAAGGCTTTATGCTTTTCTGAAGAGTCCCTCCTTTTCTTCCGCTATGGACAACATGAATATGGGCTAGACACATTTCCCTGGTCCGGAACTTCTTGTTGCACTTGCTGCATCGATATCTCTTCACTTTCAGTGGATGCTGTATCTGACCCAAGGCTTTATCTTGTGTACCACCAGCTCTGGCACTTTGTAGATTCCATGGCTCATTCAATGAGGATGTGGAGGGATGCGAACGCTGTGAATGAGGTGTAAGTAACAATGGTTGAGCCATATCTCTAAAGGAGAGACCGGCAGCTCTGTGGCTTAAAAAGTGGCGTTGTAATGAATGGTTATAACGATATGCACGCTGACAGATGCGACAAACAAATTTTTTCTCTCCTTCGGTGTTTACTCCAGTATGTCTCTTCTCATGTGCGTACAAGTTGGACAGCCAACGAGTTGAGTAAACACAGAAGGAACAGTGATAAATTCGACTGCCACCACCTCCACCTCCTGACTGTTTTAACTGTGGTCTTGGTTGATTTGACTGGAGTGTTGCACTTCCAGGTGAAGAACTGCCATTCAACCTAGGCTGATCCTGGACCATCCCTCCAGAGGAGTCGGATGTTGTGTTCATCCCTGAGTTGTTCCCGACTCCCAACTCTTCAGTTGCAGATTGATGGTCCTTAATCAGGTGGACATGAAGTGCTACTTTGTCGTTAAAACCTTGACCACAGATAACACAGATACAACTACTATCTATCAATGGATTTTCCAGCTGGTTAGACAGGTTTTCTTTAAGTAAATTACCGTGATCACTTGCCATGTGGGCTTTCAACCATTTTATGCTTTTGAAACGACAGTTACAGATGGGACAGATCTCTGGATAATGGTTAAAGTAACGGCCGCTAGGATCACTTAAGTCTAGGCAATGTGGGGAATTCACCTTTTCAGGCAGGGAAAGCTGGCTTACTGAATCTTTTACTTGGGTTGGCTCTTCAAAAATGCCATGGGTATTCTGCTTATGTACTTTTAAGAAATACTTGCTACAAAGTTCTTTTTGACAAATATCACATGTGACGCCACCAATTATACTACTACGAGCTGCCTCGTTGGGCTGGTTATCTAGATTAATACCATGCATTTTTAACATATGCGTTTTCATAAAATATTTGTTACATAATTCTTTGTTGCAGATATTACAATAATTTCGCCCAGTGACGCTACTACGCGATTTCGATTCGGTTGTTACCGGAGTGGATGGGGAGTTGCTCGTTGTTGTAGTGATAACTGGAGGCTTGGCTTGATTCATTTCTTCCATTAAGAGTGGAGTTTTCTTAGGAGGAGGAGGAGGTGGTGGTGGTGGGGGTGGAGGAGGAGCTGGTAGAGGAAGAGCTGGTAGAGGAGGAGGTGGTAGAGGCAAAGAAATAGGAGGGGCAGGAGGAGGAGGTGCAGGCAAAGATGGTGGTGGTTGAGGAAGGGATGGCGCTGTTGTTGTATCTGCTGGAATTCCGTGGATATTTTGTCTGTGAGTTTTTAGAAAGTATTTACTACAAAATTCTTTTTGGCAGATTTCACAGTACGCTTCCGAATCCACAATGGCAGATGAAGTTGAAAATATTGGCCTTTGAAGATCAGATACAATATCAGAAGACTTGGATAGACTGGAAAACTCCATACTTAGCCCCACATGTCCATCCTCATTTGGCAATACCCCATGTTCATTCATCATGTGTGCTCGTAAGAAGTACTTGTTATCGAATTCTAAACGGCAAAGGTTACAGATGATTTTATTACTTTCAAATCCTGCAGATGCATTGAGTTCTCTTATCATAATCTGAAGCTTTTGGAGATCTTGACTAGCTGCATCTTCCTGTAAAAGTGGAACTATGTGTTGTTGCATATTAATTTGCTTATTGGTAGTCTCACCGCTTTCTTTACTGTCTTGGCTGCATCTTTCATCAGCTGGTGAACCTGGTTTTGATTTACTTTCCTCCTTAACATAAGGAATGTTGTGAGTATAAAATTTGTGCATTTTTAAAAGATAACTGCTAGAAAATGGCCGATTACAGAATTCACAAGACAAATCTCCTAGATATTCAGTACGTGGATGATCATGGTTTTCTTGATTAAATTGAGATTCAAGGTGTAGTGGATTTTCTTCAATGTTATTGCTGGAAACTGTTAAATTAAGTGCATCCTGGGTGTCATTGTTAGTACCGAGTGGGCACGTCTGTGATAAGGATTGGGGTGGTTTGGATAAATTTTCAGGAATATTTACGCCGTGTTTGTTAAGTTTATGAGTACGAAGAAAATATTTGTTGCAGAATTCTTTACAACAAATTTCACAAAAGGCATCCGCGTTAATCACTCCCATCTCACGTAGCTTTTCGGGTGTAAACACGTGACTGGCACCATCATTTGGTGAGTTATGTAAAGGTGTGATGGATCCCTGAATATCACACAAAGTAGTGCTTACTGACACTGGCGGACACATACTGGGAGTGCTTGTTGTTATTACACTGGTTGCTACAACAGAATGGGAATTAACTTTGTGGTTTTGCACACTGTACAAAGAAGGAAATTCTGGTCTGGTGAGTTCTCGATTTTCTTCATGGAATGTGTTCGTATTTCTGTCACTGCTGATGCTGATGTTACTGTTCGTCGTTACTGGATTAGGAAGTGCCAGAGGAGAACTGCCCTTTGTGTCTACTATAGAGGGTGTGCTAACAGGAGACAAATTTAATGAGGAATCTGTAAATCCGTGAATCTTTTGTCTGTGCTTCTTTAAAAAGTATTTGTTGCAGAATTCTTTTTGGCAAATTTCACAAAATGATTCCATGTTAATCATTCCTGTTCGAGGAGCTAGGGGTTCGGTTGGAGAATTCTGAAGTAAATGTGGCAATGGCAACGGATTACTTAATCCTGGAGAAATAAATGATCCTGGATACGGGGAACCGATGATTGAGTCCATCGAATAGATTCCATGTTTGTTAGCTTTATGTGTTTTTAAAAAATACTTATTACAGAATTCTTTATTACACAATTCACAGTATGCTTCTAAATTAAAAATCCGAACACCAGGAGAGGAATGAGTGTTTCCATTCGAAACAGGTGGATTCTGTCCCTGAGGAATAACTGGAAAAAGGAATGGTGCCATTGGATTTGGAAACATGGACAATGGAACTGAAAGACTGCCTGGTTTGCTGTCCTCGTTTCTTGAAAATGGAATGAATGGTGGCGGCATTGTTGGAAATGGAAAGTGGGGATTCTTAAATTCCCTATTCTCATGATGAGAATTATCTAATGAGTTACCTGTTGATAATTCTGTGGAAGGTGGTTGGGGTGATGCATTGTTAACCTTCACTAAAGAGTTTTCTTTGGCTGACTCAATGACACTGCCTGAGGTAGATTTGTTGCAAGACTGCTGTTGGAGCTGCTTTTCCAGTAACTTCTGTACATGTTCATCTTCAACATGAACTCTTAACAGATCTTCTGTTTCAAATAGGCTGTTACAATGATGACATCTGAAGATGTTTGCATGCTCTGTATTATTTTTTTCTTCGCATTTATTTTCCAAATTAAGAACCTCATCCGGATGATCACTAATCGATTCTTCTTCGCATTCTTCTCCATCTAGAAGTGGCACAACAGGAGCAGTGTGATACCTAACTGGATTACTCTGTTTTCTTCGTTTCTTTGTCCTAATTTCTCCTGATATGCCACTTTCATAAGTAGGAGGACTTCTGTTCTGATTTTCACTACTGTTTCCGTCTTCATCTCCAGAGCATATGTGTGTGTCAGCTTGGGGTGATATACGATGACTGATCAGGCCATGGTGAATAAGCTCAATGGGCTCGGCTCTTTCAGAGTTCATTCTTAAATCAACCGACTTATTTGCATTAATCCAAATCATGTATATTCTCTTGTACCACAATACCAAATTTTATTCAGATCAACTTATTGTTTTAGACGTTCTTACTGCATTCTTCATTGTAACAGCAGTAATGTTGAAATACGTGTTGCAGCCTGAAAAACAAGATATATGAAATAAGTAACCAAATTTCAACAATGATGTATACAGATTAACAAAAATACAATAAAGGTTTCAATTGGGCATTGCAATAAGAACAATATAAAGTTACATGGATTAAGTGCACGTCCACATTTACTGCTCTGAGAAGGTTGGAATTTTGTACTACCTATCAAATTGCATTATTGTACTTATTCCTGCGGCATCAGTTACCTAATTACAAATTCAAAACAAAAAAAATCTAAGAGCTCAAGGCAATTCTGAGAATGGCTAGACAACTATTTAAAGACACAGAACAGTTTAGATGCAAAGTATTTACACCTCTACACGCTCTATTATCAAATGATCATTTGCAAAAATACTTTCTTATTATCTCGGTAATGTAGTTGAATGATTATAAAATTACTGTGAAGTGAATGTTAGCCTAAAATCATATTCGTTACAACAAGCATATAGAAAATAGAAATGATAAAGGCATG
This sequence comes from Typopeltis vanoorti, assembly GCF_054136105.1. Lineage (NCBI taxonomy): Eukaryota > Metazoa > Arthropoda > Arachnida > Uropygi > Thelyphonidae > Typopeltis > Typopeltis vanoorti. Next base: position 59,344,070 of record NC_143566.1, on the reverse strand, counting down.
TCAAATGAAAGAAAAATAATAAAAATAAGCAAAATGGCAAAATATATTCTCTAAACAACATAAGTAAGGTTTAAAAAAAAGTATGCTTGAGGTTTGACTTTAGGGTTTTATTAATTAATTCATCAGGGTTGAATGAGTATTCTATGCAACAGTCTAGTAAAACGTCACTCACTGGTGAAAAAAAAAAAAAAAAAAAACCCTGCAGGGTAAGTAAATAGTTGTTCGTCATATTCATCACTGATCTATGGATATTAATGGAATCATTTAATTCATGGCTGACTAATAAGCGATAAAATTTGTGCGAGACTTCAAAGCACAATCTCTTCAACAGTCACTCACAATTAAATATCAATGACGTCAAGTAACTTTCCAGCATGTTAACTTTTTTTTTTTTAAGTTTCCTTTCCTATACATTGAAGACGCAATTTAACTGGCAAAGCGGACATATTTCAAAATTAATAGAGAAAAATTATTAGTGGTGTTTAAGACGTTACTTGCAAGTCAAGCGATAAAAGAATGCCATTGTGTTATTATTTACAACCTGATCCAAAATACTGGAAACTTACAGCATTAATTCTGTGTCAAATGAGTAGGAAGACTGCCATAGGGAGGAAAATATCATTCAGCACATAAATCATCAAATTATAAACATATTGCACAACAACATAGTCATTCAGTAATAATAATAATAGCCCTGTAAATAATGAAACTGTCCATCAATACTTATCACGAACAAATGACACCCACTTACGTATGTGCCATTACATAATACGTTCACATCATTATAAATATGCCTTATATCTCGTTCTGTGTGTCTCTCAGCTCTCATTAATAATCCGACTTAAAAGCACACTGCAATCAAGAATGGATAACGATTTTTTTTTTAATAACATGGAACTACTATACATAAACTTCATGTACACAAAGTGGGTTTACATGGCTTTTGAACTGAAAGTGAATTAGCCAGTATCATACGGCGGTGGTAGCTTTCCATCCAGCAAAACAGGGAAACCGCCTGGAGAAAATATACAGTTGGCAAGTTCATTTAAAAATAAAAAATAAAAAAATAAATTAAAAAAAAAAAAGAACGTACACAACCGACAGAGAAGGGTGTGACCCTGAGGTACTCTGTCTGCTTGAGTGGTAAGGAACAAGTAATAATAAATAAAGATTCGTGTTTTCTTATTGATTACAAAATCCTCTAAAATTAAGCTTTGGGCATAATATGACGTAAAATCCAGTAAACCATTTATGACATTATTTATGACATTCATTATCATCGTCCTTGCGTGTTAGGCTTAAGGGCCTGCCACGGCCAAACAATCTGACTCCTTGATAACGTAATTAATGCTTTGTTAGGGCGGTTAATTCTATCTGCATAATGTTTGTAGCTGTCAACTGAGTGTAGCCAGTTTTCCTGTTTTGCGGGATAAAAAAAAAACAAAAAAACAGGGGGTTTGAGAGAGGGAAACACTGCTATCTCCGAATGAGACCGGCTAACTCTCCTTCAATTGACAAGATCTGATAAAGGTTGCTCCTGTCCTAGATAGGATTTGAACTCCTCCTTCCAACCAAAGGAATACGGAGGCTCTCGATACTAGATTTTTTTTTAATCAACACAAGAACAGTAGAAAACACATTACACTTAAGATAAATGTTTATATATCTCTCATTCTCTGTATTGTCTTCTCCGTTTCTTCCTTTTTCGCCACCACTTAACAATCGCTTATCTTCAATTGAGTGATGAGGCCATTTATGAAAGGTATTATTTAACATAAGTCCACAGAATTATTTCATATAATGCTCTATAGACATTATTTGATCGTGCGCAGAAGCTTACAAACAAAAGTGTCGAGCAGCTAACTTACACTGCAAGCGATGAGGACATCAGAAGCGCTCTGTTGACCCTACCGATATTATATCTGTTAAATGAGTGTACTCGTATGTTCATCAGTCGGTCCCTCTACTTTAGAGGACAGAAAAACTTTGCAACTCCATATGAGCCTACCTACCATCACGTTGAAAAGCCTTAATAATTACATGGTGTACCAGACGCTCATAGCCTTAGCTGTCTCAGTTTTAATTATTCTAAATTGCAAACCAATCCAACCCAAGAATCAGTCTTAAATATAAAAGGAGAGTTTTTATCCAAAAGACTTTACGAAAATAGTCACTGATAAACAATGTGCGTGAATAGATGTTTACGTGAATATCTTGAAAGAAGTACTGTAGTTTTTCAACAAACTTCTTCAGTACTTTGTATTGAAGAAGGCTGTTGGGAGAGAGAAAAAAAAAAACATCTTACAGTTAATAAGATATTGCTGTCCAGACTAGAGTAGTCGGTAATTAGTTCGGAGGACCCGAAATCGAATTCCATATGCGAGAAACATTTATAAGAGCTTTTCAAGTGAAGGTGGGTTATCATACAGTGATGACAGGGTTTATAGAAATAGATTATAGAAATAGAATTCCTTCCACCAATTACCGAAATTAGATATACAAGGATCTCAACAGGTTCATGTTTCTGTTGCTTACTAAAAACGACGAGGATTGGTTACGAATTTTGAGGGTCTACTTCACACACACAAGTGAATTCCGTAATATTTAAGTATCAATATCACGATACCAATGTTAGGACTCGCAGACAATTATCAATGTTACAAATTCCTCATCACTATCACACCTCATCTTCTCTTTAATGTACTTGACCAATGGTCTGTCATGGAAGTAACTTAGCTGCATAGAAACCTAATAAATGTCATAATAGGGCAGTTAATCCTATCTGAATAGTCTTCTATGCCTATTAGCTGTGTGTATTCTCTACTGGGTTGTCTGCTTTTGCGGAAGGAAAAACCTTGCAGTCACAGTATGAAATTGCGTGACAACTTCGGTTGAGTATCATACTTAAAAGCTTGCATTTCATGTGCTGGTTTTTCAACCAAAAGTCCTTAAACAGTCCTTGAAAAAAGTTCATAAAAAGATTCTTTACCTAATTTGAAGTCATGTCTTTCAGACTGAAAGCCACAATCACTGCCAAACATTGATTGTGGCTTTTACTGCTACAATTATACCAGTGGAGTCAGAGACTACATCTGTGTTACAAATGTGAGGTTTCCACACTGCAATACATTGCATGAACTATTCATTATTTATTTCTCTCTATTCACAACCTTGCAATATGTGCCAACAGTTTCAATACGATAGCTCCATCTTGAATATCTATTATGAAAATACCATATGTGTACGCTTAATAGCGAGTATATTCAAAATATAATGTATGAGATAAACTAGAAAATATAAATATGAAACTATACAAAAATGCAAGTGAAAAATTTAATGAAAGACTTCTGAAATTTTTTAACATGGTATGGATGTCTGGGAAAACTCTTAACTCTTGGAAAAAACAACTGGTTATCCCAATCTATAAAAAGGAAATAAAGACGATTGCAATAACTATAGGGGAATTAGTCTGCTAAATACAGGATATAAAATAAAGGCAGGAATATTAAAAGAGAAGCTAAACAGTATTGTAGAGGACAAACTACTAGAAGAACAAAATGGTTTCCGAAAAGGTCGATCCCGCATAGATCCAATTTTTATTCAAAAATTATTAATAGAAAAGATAAGAGAATTTCAAAAAGAAACACACGTGGCCTTTATTGATTATGAAAAAGCCTTTGACAAAATTAATAGACAAAAATTGTTTAAAATATTAACTGATTTAAATATACCAAACTAACTTTTACAATCCATTCAAGAAATATATACAGGAAATAAAATACTAGTTAAATTAGAACACATTTCATAATGGAAAGATATATCAAGAGGAGTACGACAAGGATGTGCTGTCTCACTTCTGCTTTTCAATATGGTGTATATATAAATAAAGTTATAACAACCTGGAAACAGTATAACCCATTTGGTATACAAATAACCCCACAAATGAAGATAGATACACTACTATTTGCAGATGATCAAATAGTAATAGCCACATCAGAAGATGTAGCTTATACTAAGGTCATTTATAAAGATGATTTACAAAGATCATTAAAATAATTAAATATCTCAAAACAATATAATATGACCATATCTAAAGGAAAAAACTAATGGCATTCAAAGGAGAAAACCCAATAAGAAGGAAAATAGTGATAGATAATAAAATATTACAACAAGCAAATACTTGGGATGTGATTTATCATACGAAGAAGAAAAACATATAGACACTGAAATATCAAACTTTGTCAAAGTAAATGGCATTATTTAAGCCATCCTGAATTAAAAAAACACACTAGATCAGACTATATAATGTCTTCTCAAAACCAACTTTACTATACGGAAAGGAAAGATGAAAAACGAATTCATACAGCAGAAATGAAATTTCTCAGAAAGACAGCTGGATATACCAAATGGGACCATAAAAGAAATGGAGAAATTTTACAATCCCTGAAGATAAAAACCAATTAATTACTACATAAGACAGTATAAACAAAAAATGGATAGAATGTTTAAATCGAATGGACAACAGCAGACTACCTGCTGTTGTCCATTCGATTATAATATTTTATACATAAGACTGTATAATATTTTATACAGGTTTTAAATCTGTATAAAATATTATACAGATTTAAAATAAGTGGAAAAAGAAGAATCGGAAGATGAAGAATGAGATAGCATGAAACCGGAACAGGCCACCTGGCCTAAAATCCATGTTATGAAAAAGAAGAAAAAAAAAACACCTAAACGTCCTAGAGGAGATTTGAACCCAAGGTATTTTCAACCAAACGCCATCGTCGCGTCATCCTGAGTTTAGGAAGTTTCTCAGAAATGCTCAATAATACTCGGATAACTATATTAGACACCAACTACATAACCTAAACATTTATAGAAGAAAGAATATACTCTTCGAATATATCATTTGAACATGGAACAGTGATATATGGATTCGATATGCCATGCCACTTATACATATGACGTGAAGACAAATGTTCACAGAAACTGAGATTTTTGTAGTAGTGAAGTTTCTATTGATAATTCGTCCTTTCGGAATGCGTTTAATTTAACAGGATTTGCTATCAGGATTAGCAATAGCAATCTAACATAATATCGGACAATATACATGTATATGAACCCATTTCGTTCTGAAGGATTAGTAGCAGAATGAACAAGTTTTTACCATAAATCGTATAAGCAACTTTTGCAAAAGCATGGAAATATCGATTAGCTCAGTTTCAATATTTGTGTGGCGTTGATGGTTAGCTGAACACAAATTACCCCTTGATCTAGAACGTCCCGTAAGTATACAATGATATCATTGCAAGTTATGCATAAAGTATGTTATGTATAATTACTTAAACTGTAATTCTTAGATTGCATATTTGAGTAACAAGGCAGACATAAATTCTTTGGATGATGAATGTAATCCTTTCACAATCATAATCCAAAACATTCCTGAATTATTATTATTTGATAGCATTCTGAAAGTAACGAAGGTAAACTATACGTATACAAGACAGAATTGATATAAAATGTGAGAAAACACCACCAGATATCAGTAGCAGCCTTTTATGGTCTGAGGTAATGGTGCTTTACGAAGTTTCAAAGAGGCTTAACTGTTCAGCAGTTTGTTGCAGAATGTCTGTTACAACAATTTACATGAAACGTAGCAGATGCTGTGAAAATAAACGTTAAGAAACGATCAGAGGATGGAACAAGAATGTCGTCACACACACACACACACTTCAAAGATATCCTCACAGAACGAAATTAGATCTTAAAGTTCACTTCCTTAGGTATTGGAATTCATAACACCATAAATTCTGGATTGATGTATCGCCTGTCATTCTTGGATTCTACAAAATAGAAAAGGCTTTGTGAAGCAAACCAAGTATTCTAGACCAGAGTTTAGAGAATGATGAGGAGATATTGTAATAGGATCAATCCCATTCCTTACCATGAAAGATGATAAGACAATTCGTTATTCCATAGGAAGTTGTTCCGTAACAAAAAATCTTCACCACAACGATTATTATTACAAAGACTGCATAAAACTGCACACGATTAATGCATTATTGATTTCTCTATATCCCAAATATACCAGAACTCTATGTCTGAAGCCAAGTTCGTTTTTAGGGATCAATTACGACCATTCATGTTATATCGAAACATGCTCATCATATTCTATTTCTCTGCTGGGTATGATATTCCAAAAGGATATAACAGTACGTGGGGAGCTTATTAGAAACACGACTTAGTATCCTTTAACTCAATAACAATTTGAATTAAATGATACATAAATAATTTCTCGTCACTATTCATGATTCCTTAATATGAATCCCATTCAACGATTCTGTTAAATATTAACGATTCTGTCAATTATACATCTGGTGTGAAAGGCATACTTTTATTTGCAAGTATTTAATATTTTGTTTCCATTATGTTTAGAATTTTTGTTTTCTTTTTCGGAGATTACTATGCTATCTGCTTACAGGATTCTGCTACACCTTTAAATTATGATAGAAAATGGATACAGCTTTTATTTTTCAATAATTGCTCTCAACCAGTGGTTTAAAGCAGAGAGAGAGAAAGAAAGAAAAAAAACCGCTAAAAGATAGATGGTAAGACTTTCAAGACCAAAAAAATACTGAAACACATTTAATCCTGGGATTAAAAACCAACAACAAAAAGGATTAATTTTTTTTCGACTGGTACTGCAAAAAGCTTAAAAAATAAGCTCACCTTCGAATAAGCAATTTGTTTCAAATTTTATCTCATCAATATTCAATAACGACATTAAAATAAAATAAAATTTTAATGTCGGTACTGTGTTTGTAAGCATAATATTCTTTACTGCTGCTAGCTATTACGAAAGAACTCTCACGGATCCTGCATCAATGTCAGGTTATATGTGTGTGTGTGTGGAGAGAGAGAGAGAGAAGAAACGAAGTAATAACTTCTAGCGGCAAGTAATCATATAGTGATAATGGAAACTTATAATGCAATTTTTCCTCTTGGAAAACTCTAATAAAATTACTAGAATATTTTCGTTTATCAGAAGCATGTAACCGCACAACAAGATCGAAAATTATTATATAACTACGGCCAAAATATGCAATGCTAATCATGGTAATTGACATTTTCGAACTTTGTCGTATTTGTTGAAATATAATCGAAACCTACACAGAGAATGGAAGTATATTAATAGAATGTTCAGTTGTATTTCATTAAGGAGGAAAACTGATAAAAAAAAAGTACATAACAACAGTAAATAAACCAATAACAAAATAACTTCAACTAAGACATATATTAAATATATTATTATTTTGATTGAACTACTATACTGATGGACATATATCCTCTTAGTAAATAGAATGCTGAATTACTGTTTCATCTCTTAAAAGCAGCATTAATTTTAAGTCGTTAATTAATTTTCTCTTGAACTTGTTGTCTCCAATGCATATTGGAGACTACAAGTTCCGTGTTTGATCCCTAGAGCAGTGTTGGGTTTCCGGATTATTTTAACCCACTGAAGGTACTAATGCACTATAGGTTGAACAACAAAAGTTGAATAAAAGCGGTAGAACATCACTATCAGATTCATGTAGTCCAGATGACGTTGGATAAGGCATATGGGCAGCAATTAAAAAAGACCGGTCACCGGACATTTCAGATATATGAAATATTTTCTTGTTTTTTGTTTTTTTATTCAATCAAAGAGCAAGGCCTATTGCAACAGAACCAAATCATTTTACGAACCGGACAGACAATGAATATGTTATTCTAATTAGGTATTAAATTATTATTAATGGGTCAAGTACGGAATGTGACTTGAGTCTCCTAGTTGGATCTGGATGATCTAATTGGCCGAGCAGATATCTTCTCAGGTCTCTAGTTCTATAGACCGTGTATGAGAGAGAGAGAGAGAGAGAGAGAGAGAGAGAGAGAGAGAGAGAGAGAGAGAGAGAGAGAGAGAGAGAGAGTCCGCCTGTGGCATGGATGTTGTCTTCAGGAATTTCATTGCACCTGGCGATGATATTCCTAACGGCAACTGACGAATGAGTGGTAAAAAGGCATTCCATCTTTGAACGTTAAAGCAGGGTTTCAGATTATATAATCCGTACCTCACCCAAGGTATTACAGGGCTATAATCTTTTGTTGGTGATTTTCCTCGGGTGGTTACTTATTTGGAGGAAGTGACTACGTTTACCTCCCACCGAAGTCCTTGTTCATAATATATTTATTATAACTAGTAGATTTACATTTCAAAAGCATCTGTTATGCCAGGTACCAAGAAAGCAGGAGGCAACTTAGAAGAGCTTACTTTGCTGACATCAGCTTAATTATTGGTGCTGTTGTCGATATGATATTATTTTGTATTTATTAACAATTTAAAATTATGCCTATATAATAATAATATTGGTAATATTAGAATATGGTCTACTCATTTTAGAAAGTTTATGGTACTGTACTCCACTTCTTTAAAGCATTGCTAAGTCCTACTAAGGACGAGGACTGTCTTGACTGTGTCCTAATTTTGCGTTCCAGGTCAATCCAGAGATGATATTATTATTATTATTATTATTATTATTACGGGCGACTCCAGGTAGTCCTTTGACTCATCGAGGGAGGTCCTAAACATCATGTCCACACAAACTATTCGACATTCTCACAGTATCTATCATACCTTGCCTTGAACTCATTCACTGTCATAACACCCACAAGACTCTGGCAGCTTATTCCACTCATTTACCGCTCTAAAAGTAAAGAACCCAGCTCTAACACCATTGCTAATCACACTCTTGCCCAGCTTCCATAGATGTTCCCTAGTTCTCCCACCACCAGTCCTGATCTCAAAAATATCCTCTGAATTTATCCTATAGAAATACTTTAGCAATTTGAATGTTTCAATCATATCTCCCCTTTTCCGCCTATCAACTAATTTCTGCAACCCACAAATCTTCAACCTGTTCTCATAAGGTTCATTCCATAGACCTGCTATCATCTTGGTCACTCACCTCTGGATCCTCTCCACCTCCTCCCCATCAAGAAGAAACCTAGGTGACCAAATCTAGGCACAGTAGTCGAGATGAGGTCTTATCAAGGCTCGGTACAAAGGTAACTAACGGAAGGTACTAATGCACTATAGGTTGAACAAGGTTGAATAAAAGCGGTAGAACATCACTATCAGATTCATGTAGTCCAGATGACTTTGGATAAGGCATATGAGCGGGATTCAGATAGGAGCTCGGTGCTGGCCACTGCTATGTTGAAATAATATTCCGTTTAAATTATGTTTACAATCAGTACTTTATGATGGGGACCGTTGCCGTATTGAATGTGTAAAGGTACCATAAAACTGCCAGAATGCATAATTGCCAGTATCGATGCAGGACCTAACAATCATGATGAGATGCAATCCGTACCACGAAAATCAATCCTGCTTATCTTGCATCTCCAAACTACCAACTTCAAAGTTGAGACAACACACTAAGGTAAAAATCATTCGCTAGGCATTCTTCCAAACCCAAATATCTAACACAATGGAAGAGCGTATAAAATGATTCGTAGTGTTTGATCAATTTCCATTGCACTATGGTCCAGGTTCCATGTGACTTTGCTCATTCCAGTCTACGACACATACACCCTCTGTCCCCCCAAAAAAAGAACCGCACTTTTCGAAAATAGAAGAAACTAGTGGCGCCACTGTTGTATCTTTTGTAGTGGAAAGCGGCAACTTTCATTAGTGTTGTGTCAACTGTTTATGACATTTGTTTCATTAGAAGCAGAGTTATAGTGCCATGAGTGACAGTGTGTTTTGACGAACGGTCGAAACTTGAGTTTCAAACAGAGCTGCGATTAACGTTTGTGTTAAACTTGGTAAAAGTTTTACCGAAACGCATCAAATGCTTCAAAAAGCATACGGTGATGAATGCTTATCCTGTACTCAAGGTTACGAGTGGTTTAAGTGATTTCAAAGTGGTCGTGAGAAGCTTGAGGACGATGAAAAGCCAGGCCGTCCAAAAACTAGACTGAGAGAAGTTAACATCCAAAAAGTGCGTGATTTCATCAAAGAAACCAGAAATCGTCCTTGAGATTGATTGAAGACGAATCGAGGATTCCAAAATCAACTGTGCACAACATTTTCACCGAAAGTTTGGGCCTTCGTAAATTGAATTCACGATTTGTTCTCCACAAGTTGACCGACGACCAAAAAATGTATCGAATTGAACACTGCAAGGACCTCATTAAAACCGCTCGTAAGGACTCAAACTTCTTTGAAACGATCGTTACTGGTGACGAAACGTGGTGTTTTGAGTATGAGCCCGAAACAAAGCGCCAGTGCTGAGTGGAGACCACCAGAAGAGGGGCATCCGAAAAAAAGTCGCTTGCAGAAGTTAAAATAAAGACAATGCTTATTTGTTTCTACGATTCCAAGGGCATTATCCACAAAGAATTCTTTCCGCCTGGCCAAACGGTCAACGGTGAGTTTTATCTCGAAGTTTTGAAGCGATGGTTAGCGAGAATTCGTCGCATACGCATGAATATCGTGATGCAGGCAGCTTGTCATTCACTTTTGCACGATAATGCACCATCTCATCGTTCCACCATTGTGAGACAGTTTTTGAGCAAAAACCAAGTTTGTGTGTTGGATCACTCGCCGTATTCACCTGAATACTGCATGAAAGGAAAGCGATACGACACCATTGAAAACGATCAAGCGGCAGTAACCACGACCCTCAACAGTATCCCAAAAACCGATATAGAAAAACTCATTTAACGAATTAATTGACCGTGTCAAACCTGTATCGAAGCTGAGGGAGAGTATATTGATTGAAATAAATGATTTGAATAAATATAATTGGCCTGTATTTTATTTTCTATCAAAAGTTCGGTTTCTTTTTGAACAGAGGGTGTATTCATTATTGTTACGAAAAGTTTATGGCTGCTAGTATAATGGGATTCTCTAGGATATGGCAGCGAGATTAAATAGCTAGTTTTCTCAAGGAGCATAGGCTCCTGCACACAATCGACAGTCATTTTCCCTTTGAAATTCTGTTTACTCTATTTCTGTTCTTATCCTTCAGCATGCAAGATTAAAATGGATTCTGAACGAAGGCAACAAAATGTGCATATTACGTAAACGCGCATCTATTTGCTTGTATTCAGAGCGGATATCCAATGATGCAATGAATTTTGATAGGGAGGTGTATTATAACACATATCGAAAATAATGTTTATAACCGCCTAATCGTTCAGATAATAGCGCATGTCATAGAGCTTTCTAACTTAATACTTTAATAGAACAATTTGCAACGAAAGAATTTTCTTCAAGAGTAAATTAAAAAAATGTTTGCAACTTAGTACAGTGATTTTAAACTTTATGTAACAGCATCAAACTCAGACGTACGATCACTTTTCACTTCACCTCATTTATTTCTATTAATTGATTTTTTATTTTACAGATAAGTGCCTCAATACGCATATCATTTATCAACAAATAAATTTAATAAATGAATACATTTATAATGCCTTATAAGCATATCTAACAGTAATGCGTAAAAATGGTTAAGTTGTAACTTTACACCATGAATATTTGACACTGTACCGAGTTATTAGACAAATGTTTCTTTCTCGCCTTTATACAGAATCGACCGACAGTTCAAAAACAGTGACCTCAATATATATAATAAGCTTATTCAGAACTCTATTTCAATTTATACTATAAATAAATATAAGTCCTTTAACCGCTTTTATATCCCGAAGGGGGATAAGCGAAGCTCCTTTAGCACTAATTTTCTAACATCGATCAATCGGCATCCACTATCCACTTTTAGCCATGAAGGAAAGTTGAGCTCATAGATACCGATGATTTTCAAGAAGTCGGAAAGAATGAGCACGGCATGATGCCGGCTGTCTAAACTCGTTTTGTCTGAAATAGTGAGTTTTATCCATTTTTATGAATTTCTGGTTAAAAATCTGTTTCCAAGAGGGGGGAGGGGGAAACCTACTTGCCAAAAACAGCTTAACTCGAGAAAAGGCTAAAAAAAGACCTAGAAGTCGGTGTAGTTCTTAGAATCGAACCTTTAACAGTCTTTCTTATGAGAATCTAGCATTATGAAAATACAGACATTACAACAGCCACACAAGAAACAATTTATACCAATATTTTAACGGCTCGACCTTATTTTCTTAAGAGCTTTCGCTTTTACGTCACAGTATCTACTGCGGGCTTGTTTTCTTTAATTGTTCTTCTTCTCTGTCTTCTACTCTTTTTGTATCTTTTAGTATAACCAATTTCTGCAATTCTGCTACCAGTCATTCGGCCGATATGTTTATTCCATTCTATTCTTATGGTATGAATTGATTTTACATAGCAGATTTGTCGGGCCCGTATTTGTGTATTTTATTCTAAGTATCTTATTTTGTTCTTGAAAAATTAATTTCCCTTCATTTCGTCTTAATATTATATATATATATATATATATATATATAATCATGCAGTATGCGACTTTATATCTTCATCTTAATATGCTTTGTGGATTGACAAAAATCGCCAAAGACAAAAAGAAACAAAAGTGCATTCTCCTATGCTAAATGGACCCCGTGATATAAGCGAAAAATCACATAAGATAGGATGTTAAATAAACTAATTGACCGGAATGTTAGAAAAACAGTGACAGGTTCAATAATTTGTGACAAAAATTACATACGTACAGTGGGGCGAAAGGGAACCATGAATGATTAAAATTTTGAGTCAAACACCGGAATAGGGGGAAAAAACTTTAGGAGAAGTTCAGGTTTCTACATAGCCTACGGTCTTTCTACAGCGAAATATAGATATACAAGTTTGGTGGCGGTAGGTAGAAGGCTCTCGAGAATATAAACCAAAACTGCATGTTGGTATCGGATGGAATTATGGAAGAGGCAACCAACGATGTGAAGTCCATTTATGTTTATTAATTGCATGTTCTCTGGCCAATTTTCCTGTTCTGCTGGATGAAAATCCTTATTTCCAGATGGAAAGACAGCATAACCTTGTGTAACTACACTGGTTAAAGGATCAACAATTTGTGTCCAAACATAGCCCATTCTTGTTTCCCTAATAGGGCGTATAGATGGTACAAAATATGGTGGTCGTAGATCTAAGAGCACAAATTAGCAGAGCGGAAACAAAGATTACGATTTACTTTTATATGTGGCATATGATATCCAGCTTGTTGGCCGAATGGCTAGCGTCTCTTTTTCTAACAGACACAGTCAGTTCGAATCCCATCGTGATTGTATGTTTTTGTGAATGTCTTTAGGTGACAGATGAATTTTATCGTCTAGTGTTAGACAGCACTGGACCACCCACCGTGCTAATGTTCTATAGCACATTTACAGTCTTTCGTGGATGGAATTTACATGAAAAATACAAGTTTTTCGACTTCATTAACGATTTTTTTCCTTTTGACAGCTGCGTAGTAACGTTTTGAAGGGACAACATACAGGGTAAAACATATTTTTTGAAATCAGTGTAGAAAACCCATTAAATGATGTGATTTAATGCTGGAGGGCAAAAAGTCCCCTCAAGGACGAGAGATCCCCCACTTTTTTTACCTTTTTTTAAAAAAAAAAATAGGACGACATAAGAAGATGGAGGATTATGCTTAACAATATTCAGTATCATGATAATGTTTTAAAATGAAAAGTACATAAATAAACTCCACTTTATAAGTACTCGTATATAGGATAAGATGTTGTCTGGGAATATCTTCAGTCCTTACTTTGTTGATAGTTTGTCGACTATTTTCTGCATAGCGTGCTTATCTATGTCGGAAACATTTATGTTGATTTTATATACCAGGGGGTGGCCAACTACGCATCGATTTGGAGCCAAAATAATTCCTGTAAGATTTAGTAGAGCTGCAACTTTTGATTCGATGCGATGTACCGGAGTAAGAGCGTGCATGCATGGCGAGGTGGGTGGTGGTGGGGATGCAGAAGCTACGCCTGCTCGCCACACACGTTAGTTACAATTTATTAAATCTAAATATAGATCTGTTTTAAATGATGAACATTTGAACGAGTTTGCAAGAACTGCTTTGACTTTACACGCCTAATTTTAAGAAGCTTATTGAGAAAATGGATACAAGGAAGTAACTAAAATTGTTGCGTTTCGACTTTAAGGAAAACCGGAAGGACGTGCTCTTAAAAGATTCAACCATGACTTCTAAGGCCGGTACAGGCCACGCTAGGCCTAAATGCTTGATATACATGATGATGATTTTAAAATTATTCTAATTGTTTAAAGTAAACTTCATTTAATGTGTTTCGAATTAAACGTTTTTTATTGCAGTAATTTTTATTAACCCTGTTTTCCCCTCTCTCTTTTTTTATTTTGTTCCTCTTTTATTTTTTCCTTGTAGAGCGTGAAGAGCCGCGTGACACGTGGATGCGAGTCACCCTTGCTATATACCATGTGTTATTTCCACTAAATGATTTTTATATCTTTGAACGATACTTCATTTGCTATTATTTGAATAACGATACTTGTGTAGCCTTGTAGAACTTTCCCTGAATAGATCGACTGCTATAGGTTTGAGCCTAGTTGCCGAACAGAGGAACTTGTAGGCTTTTTTCTATTTTCCGAATTACTTAATCACTGGCACCGATAATCACGGTTTTACTTCCATGAAATCCGACTTCGCAACTCATAAAATCAAGACCATTTTACACAGAAATACCACTTAGGATTGGAGAATACGAAATTGTGGAAGGTATCTGGGCGTAATTTCGTTCACCCGTAAGTCTACAAATCGCGGTAGAAACGAACACCATTACTTATGGCAGAAGGAGACTAGATGCATACCAATTTCCAAAAGTAAATGGTAAAAGAGTTCCGCCTACTCTCTTTAGGGAATGAAGAATCCTTAGAAAATTTATGTTCATTATGAGCCACGAGATGGCGGCAGTACTCTCTTCTCAGATGCTATTTAATATCACTGATAGTTTGGGCCAACGATTTCAAATTGACTGCGTGTGGAGATTGACTCCCCTGTCTCCAAAAAATTCGACAGAACTGAAACAGCCTCGCCTATTCCACTTGGGCAATAAAGGGTCCTAGCAGATTATTATTATCATCATCGTTTACGTAGCTTAATATCAAAGTTGATTTTAATATACCAGTGTTAACATCTTTTTAAGATTTGTATGTAAACCGATTAAATGATTATGGCTGAAAAATGTATGAGATGGTAGCCAATTCACTCTACAACATTTAAAAGCTATCCGCTACCCAGAAATCATCACAAACTTGAGATCTAGTCATAAAATACAAGCTATTTTTATATGCTGTTTCATTTTATTTATTTAGTAATATGGTTAACTTTTAATTCAGATAAATTTAACTGGTTTTCAGTTCCCCTAAATCCCACCTAATGATGCAGTTTCTATCTTGTACGGTATCTTTCCTTCTTCCCCTTTTCATCCGTCCCTTAGGATGAGTAGGGTCTCCTAATGAGGGTTTTTCGACGAATTATTGCAGCTAGCTCATCACTCCTTTGCTGCATCCCCTAAGGACAAGTATTCATGACACCCGTGTGTTCCACGGGGCTGGTTTGCCTGTTTGGAGGGACGAAAAACCCGAGTTTCCCGGTGAAAAACCATCTACCTCCGTGTGAAACCGGCTAACTCACCTTTAGTCGAAAGAGACCAGATAAAGGTTCCTAATGTCATGGACAGGAATCGAACCCAGGGCTTCGTCTATACCGACTGAGCTACGGACGCTCTCTGTATAGTATCATACAAACAAACAAAAAATAAAAAAACAGCAAATAATAAAAAAATACTGGTGTCTTTTTACATTTCGGTCAGGATTTAACGTAATAACCGGGTACTTCAACTGCATTACTGTTCTGGTGTTCTTTAGTTCCAATATGTATCGGTCCCTTTTAGGGAGATAAATTTGATAAAAAAAAATACTGTGCACCGATATCAGAATAAGACTTTTTCTCAATATATTGAGAAAAATTAATATATCTATTATACATTAAATCTTAATATAACTTTCAAGGGCAATGACAGCGATAATTTTTTCCAAAACCTCATTTTTATCTTAACACTAGCTTAAAAGTTTGTTGTATGGTGGGCTAACTAAAATGTAATGTTTTAATAACAAATCGCACATCTGCAGGCATGAGTAAATCAAAATATCGATTCACTTTAACGAAAACCAGCATTTCAACTGAAAGTTCTGTCTCTGTTCCTTGCATCTACCTACAGTCAATCCCAGGTCATTCAACCAGAGGACAATGTCTTATTTATTAATATTAACCCTAAGCCAACTCACAAGAGATGGTAGCTAATGTAAAGTTAGTTCTGACTGCACTATGAAGGCGCGAATACCGTTGGAATGCCAATAACTGAACAGCAGGTTAAAAATCGACCTATTTTTGTAGATTTCATCCGATTCACTGTTATCACCGTTACCGCCCTCAAACATATTAATTGTTAATCTGGTTACCGATCTGGCTAGCCGAGCGGGTAGCATGTCAGCATCCCACTGGGTATGCATGTTTTGTGAATGTCTTCAGATGAAAACTGAATTTCATTATCCACTGTGAGACCACTATATATATATATATATATATATATATATATATATAGTGGTCTCACAGTGGATATAGTGGTCTCACAGTGGATAATGAAATTCAGTAAACCGAGTAAATTCATATTTACTCGGTTTAACATGTTTATTAATTTAATTTAAATGATTTAACACTGAGATAATAAATAATAAGATTTAATGCGACACTACTAGTTACGTAAGTAATCCAACTTCTTCAGGTGTCAAAGAAAAATACAAATTAATCCGACATTAATCAAGGGTCATTTCTTTTGACTCAAGAATACGTCTTTCAAGTTTATCAGAACATTTGTGAATATTAGAATTTTGAGACCAGTCTATTTGATATTGGCGGCCTTCATCAGAGTTTATAGAGAACAAGACGTGGCTGGCGAGAGCGCTGGCTCGGATTCTGTTATAGGAAATGTCTCTTTTGTGCTCTTCAACACGGAGAAGGATAGATTTATCAGTCTGGCCGTAGTAAGGTTTTCCACAATTACAAAAAATCTTGTATACTCCTGGGAGCTGAAGATGGTGATGTTTTTCTTTAGGTTGACTAAGGACAGAATGGAGTTTAGGTAACGTACAGAAACATGTTTTAATGTTGAACTTTTTTTAAAATTTAGCCAGTTTGGGGGAGAGAGAACTAATGAAAGGCAAGGAGATGTAAGCTCTGGGGTAGTAGAATCTTCTTTAGTTTGTTGACGACGGTGAAAAAGAAGTTTCTCAATACATTTTGAAGTAAAACCTTTATTAAGAAAGGTCCTTTTGAGGAAATTAAGTTCATGTTGAAGCACTACGTCGTCTGATAATAAGGATCTGGCCCGATGTGCAAGGGTGGAAATAATGCCAAATTTCTGTGGAGGGTAGTGGTGAAAGGATGCATGAAGGTATCTGTCTGTATGTGTTGGCTCCTAAAGATTGAAATTTTAATGTTATCAGAGCACCTGGATAGTTTTATGTGTTAAAAAGGAAGACAATTGTTAACTTCTAGCTCATAGGTGAATTTGATCTTGTGATGAAAGTTATTTAGATGATCCATATAATCATCGATATAACCGAGCCTGAAGATTTTACTACCTCCAGAGCTTACATCTTTCATTAGTTCCCTCTCCCCCAAATGCTAAATTTGAAAAAAGTTCACATTAAAACATGTTTCTCTACGTTACCTAAACTCCCTTCTATCCTTAGTCAACCTAAAGAAAAACATCACCATCTTCAGTTCCCAGGAGTATACAAGATTTTCTGTAATTGTGGAAAACCTTACTACGGACAGACTGATAAATCTATCCTTCTCAGGGTTGAAGAGCACAAAAGAGACATTTCCTATAACAGAATCGGAGACAGCTCTCGCCAGCCACGTCTTGTTCTCTATAAACTCTGATGAAGCCTGCCAGCATCAAATAGACTGGTCTGAAATTTCTAATATTCACAAGTGTTATGATGAACTTGAAAGATGTATTCTTCAGTCAAAAGAAATTACCCTTAATTCAACCCACATGAATAGCAGGCTTAGCTACAGCTTGCCGAATTAGCATAGCGCTACTGTCCAGTGCTGGCGTTCTCGCGATTTCACACGCACGCGTAAACATACAGCTGGAACCGTAGCGCGGACTCCAATTTAAACTGTACTACAGTTTTTAGTTGATCTGTTGTTGTTATTATGTAATGTTTCTGTCGGATTAATTTGTATTTTTCTTTGTACTTTGACACCTGAAGAAGTTGGATTACCAACATAATTAGTAGTGTCCTCATTAAATCTTCTTATTTATTATCTCGGTGTTAAGTCATTTAAATTAAATTTATATATATATATATAGGGTTACCAAGTAATTTTATAAACTTGGTTATTTTACTCCTAATCCCAAGTAAGCAAACAGTTAAGTTTGCGCCTGAACGTAGTTCAAGTGTAAAGGTGGTGAACACCAGGGCAACTCATTGTAAAGGTGAGAAAGCTCTGATCACTATTCTTAGTATTTCCCCATAATGTAAAGCACATCTCACTAAGCGATGTATATATACTGCAATACATTATGGGTGGGGGTCACTACCCAGACCGGTTTCAACCTTTTTTGAGGTCTCCTCAGTGAGTAGCTAGATCATTGTTAGCAGATCGCGTTTTATGGTTTTTCATGTAATTCAGTTCTGCTAAACATAGTGATTTATTAAGCTTTTCCAAATGTCTTTTAATATTATTAAATGCCTTGATTTCTATTGAGATTGTCTCCTGTATGGAGTACCACTGCAGCTTCTTTAAAATTTCTACATTTGAAATTTGATATGAATGAGAGCTCATCAAGTAGATCTTTTTCTTCTGTGATGATATTTTTTTACACGAGTAAAAAATTATCATCGACTTTCCACCAAAAAATTAAGTTCACATTACAGTTAGAAAACAACCATCAATTGCTTTTTTTTGGAGGTTAGTAAAAAAACAGGATAATGGACAAATCAAGCTCACAATCTACCACAAACCTACAGACACTGGACGTTATCTTCATTTTAAATCTACTCATCATTATGCACAAAAACTTAGCATTATTCATACCCTCAAAAACAGAGCAAACAAACATCATCACAGAAGAAAAAGATCTACTTTGATGAGCTCTCACTCTATCAAAAACTCTATCCAAAAATGGTTATCCACAAAATATAATTCAAAAGATTCTCTATGGAAACAGCCCACAGAGACCTCAGTGATATAATACACATCGTCCATCGTCATACCTTATGCAGGCTCAGTCTCCTCCAAAATAGCAAAAATCATGAAGTCTTTCAACATCAGGGTTGCCTTTAAACCTATTTTAACTACACGGCACATGTTAAGATTTCCTAAGGACAGCATCGCTTTCTACAAATACGCAGGAATATACAACATCCCATGCATAGAAATCCGGAAAAAAGAACATATCGGAGATGTCAACAATAACAGAACAGACACCTCAGGATTAGCCCATAATTTCTCAATTTTCAACCATTCCATTGATTGGGACAACAGCTCCATGCCATACATTGAAGATTTCAAATATAGAAATTTTAAAGAAGTTGCAGTGGTACTCCGTACAGGAGACAATCTCAATAGAAGTCAAAGCATGATATTAAAAGACATTAGTGTTAGTGTTTTTAGCGAGTCATTGGTTTAAAGGAAAATGTAACATACATCGCTGTAACTAATCTTTCGTATAAAACTCCAAGAAGTCAAGTTACTGGTGGGGTTACACAAGGTTCAGTAGTGGGACTATTACTGTTCAACCTTGATGTCAACGATATTTTAACTGGACTGCAGGAAGATATCCAGTTTTTTACTAGTGTTGTGAAGTTGGATGATTATTACAATTCCGATTGTAGTTCTTCAGGATGATCACTGTTCAACCTTGATGTCAACGATATTTTAACTGGACTGCAGGAAGATATCCAGTTTTTTACTAGTGTTGTGAAGTTGGATGATTATTACAATTCCGATTGTAGCTCTTCAGGATGATCACAATAAGACGAAAATGATTGGGGATACGAGCTTAAAATTGCTAAGTGTTAGATTTTAAAGTTTATGATCCACAGACGGAAGGCTACACAATCTTTATTCGCATTTGTGGAACTACACTGGAGGCGGCGCAGGATATTGGGATGAGCAGAAATTTGAAATTCAACGGACATCATGCAGAGTACACAACTGAAAAGACAGCTGCAATATTAAAAAAAAAAAGACGCTGACCAGAAGAAATAAAGTAGTAGTGATTTCATAGGATAAGACCCTGTTCAGACCATATCTGACTGTGATCAGATCGGGTCACCAGGATTTGGAGGGAATGAAAATACTTTGCAGAGAATGTAGAGGCGGTTGACTAAAACGATTCAGGACTGTGGAATGTTGGTTACGATGATATAGTGAAGTCATGTAACGTATAGTTTGGTAAAAAAAAAAAAAAAAAAAGACGAAGTGATGACATTACTGAGGCGTTTAAGCTGTTCCAGGTTTTTTTTTTTTTTTTTACAGAATGGATGTGGGAGATTTTTCAAATGGAAGAGCAACGGACAGGGACAAGGATTATGGCCAACCCTGAAAGTTATGCAAGACAAGATAGTGTCGAATAAGACAGCAAGAACTTTTTTTAGATGGTGCGTGGTAAGTGGAATTTATTGCCTACGTGTTTAAGATTCAGTATGATGGCATACTGGAAACAGAGTAACAATCTATGATGTTTGTGGACTTGATGGAGGTTTTGGATAATTAGTGTTGTAGTGTTTGATATAGAAACTTCTTTCATAGTTTAATCTTCGACTCCACTGAAACTGTAACAATATTTATGCATACTGTAAATACGTCCAACTCCATATGAATATTCATTATGGAGTTTGAATCTGAACGACGTGGCAGATAAATGTGTTCTTAGAGATGCTATTTTAGATTAATCATTACGGCTGAGACGACCCACTACCGTTGGAAAAGTTTCATTTTATATTTTTATTTCTGAAGAACTGATCATTTCTTGTCAAGAAACATTTGTGCTGATAGATGAATTTTAGTTATTTTATGGGACGAAAAACGATGAAAGGTATTATATAAATGTATTATTAGAGGAAATGTTGACGTATGCACATACTCTTGGTCTAAGATCGGCGCTCAATGAGAAAATATATTTGATGCCTCAAGATCTTCCATAACCCGTGACTTGAACACTGGCCTCCTCCTGAAATGGGGTGGTCAACTTAGTAAATTTCAGTAATAAAAAAAAAAAAAAAAAAAAAAAAAAAAAAAAAACTTAAGCCTACCTTGCTACCCGAAAGAAAAATCCTACCTCAATCCTTCTCATTTTTGATAATGTTCTAATTTCCTTTCAAGCTTCACCTTCTCTTCATGGGGGCTGACTGTCACATCCAGTTTATCCTGACACAAACACATTATTTACATTGCTTCTAAAAAGCCTGCTGTTATTTTCCGTTCTAAATATTACTTCTCTTCCTCAACTCCTAACATTTTATAAGTCTCAGATCCGTCCAATTTTGGAGTACTGTCCCCACATTTGGGGTGGAGCACCCAAGACCTCTCTAAGAATTCTTGATGATATTCGGAAGAGAGAAATCTGCTTAACAGACGACCCTTCCCTCACACTCCCTTCATCAAAGGTGCTGTGCCTGTTCTATAGGCATTTTCACGGGCATTGCTCCTCTGAATCGGCTGCTACCATTCTTCCACTTTCCTCTAATCAAAGAACTAGAGTAGCCACTGACCAACACCCATACACTATTTAGCTTCGAACACACTATCAGGTTCCGTCATTCCATCCACCTCTATTCTTTGGAACAATCTCCTCCATACCGTATTTCCCAATGAGTACAACCTCTCACTCTTTAAGAACCATATCAGCATGCTACTTTTTTTCTCCTTAATCACTTGCCCACACATAGCACTGTAGTGTTATAGGTCTTGTTACCGTTGGTCTGTGGTGTTAACATAAAAAATATATAAAAAAAGCGGATTAGAAGATGTTTTGAGCCTTGTATAAAAGATCTGATCATTCAAATATAAATTCTTTATAAACAAAATCGAAAAACCTGTCGATTAGCAATTATCTAATCGACAGGTTTTATGGTAAACAATCAGATCATCTGGAGAGAGAGAGATTGCAGTCCATGTAGTCAAGATTTCGCAAGCAGTTCTCTAAGATACCCAAAATATATCTTGTTTCGTCTTGTATTAACTTACTAGACTAAATGGTGTGCCACAATTTAAGAATTTGACAATTCAAACCTCGATTATTACCTCAATTATTAATATTATGTACATAGACTCTAAATTATGGTTTCTAGCCGGTTATTTTAGGATAAAATACCAGCTTTTTTGAGAAGTAAAAATCCTACCACCTTTGTATGAGATTGTCTAAAACTGTTTTCACCGAAATACACCCACTGCAAAAGCTATTGTCATATGTGTATGTTCACGAATTTCAATACAATCTTTTGCCTTTTGTCCAAAGTACAGACGCCACTCTTCTGGGTCGACTTTATATTATTGATAAACGGACACAGGTACTTCGGCTTTTTTTTTTCCCTAAAAGGGAAAAGCAGAGAGTTCCGTTAGCGAAGTTTCATGGAGTCGTCATTCTAACTCTATATGTATGCTCAGATAGAGACTCAATGCTGATCAGCCGAATGTTTTCATTCTCATTTTCTGAAATGATATCCCCCTCCCCTTCTGGAGGAGAGGGATCCTATACAAGTTTCTGCATATAAACACTCCCACATCACAATACTGCAGCCAATTGCACTTAACTGATGGCATTTTTGATATATGGAATTCTTCTGGTTGCCATTATAACATGTCCATCTAATTCCAGATTGTTTATTCATCACTTCATACCACAGCTTTACAGAAGTCTACTATTCCAATAACGATGAGAACTTTACCATGCAAGTTGAACAAGAACATTGTTTCGGTATGTATGGTTGGCAGCATGGAAATCAATAAAGCATGGGTTTTCATAGAAATACAGGTTATGCAGAATATAACGCCCATTAACGTGGGCATTGTACACTGAATTCATGTTGTGACAATCTAATTCAAACAAAATAACAGGAGGAATGCACAAACGTTTTCATCACAGTCATATCTTTCTGTCTTTATACGGTCTGCCTATATACTGCTCGGAAACAAGTCAACGGAAACCCTTTCCCCCAAATGGGCAAGGTGCACTGTGTCATGTAATGAGTCGCATGTTGGTAGCCGGTATAAATTGGAGGAAAATGATGCTCCCAAGTAGGTGCATTTGTGTCCGGGTGAAATGATATAGTTTGAAAGAGGCGTTGTGATAGGATGTAATATTACAGGCCTATCTGTTCGGCAAATCGTTAACAAATTGGGCCATCCCAAATCAACAATTGGTGATACCATACAGATAGAAGTGCAAGGAGCCAACTGCGAGTGCTACCCACAGTGGACAACCTAGCGCACTCGCAGAACGTGACCGAAGGGTGTTATGACGAATAATAAGTAAAAACCGTAATTCGTCGCAGGCACGTTGAATGCGGAGTTCCGGACGTCGACTGAAACAAAATCTGCACAAAAACATTCCGAACTGAGGCTCACAACGTGGGTTTCCATGGTAGTACCGCAATATGCAAGCTCCACATTACTCGAACCAACATGAAGCGTCGTCTTCAGTGGTGCAAAAGCTATGTTATAGAGCGACGAATCAGGTTACACCCTCTATCGAATAAATGGACAGGTTTGGGCGTGGCGGATGCCCAGTGAACGTGTCTTACCAGGGTGAGTAACCTCAGCTATGAAATTCGGAGGTGGTGGTGTGATGGTATGGTCCTGTTTCTTCCTGGTTTGGCCTTGGACCTCTGTGGCGCCACGAACAATGAACTCTGAGTTCATTGTTCGTGGAAGATACTCTGAGAGGTATCTTAACATTCTGGATAATGCAATGCTTCCTGTTTTGTGGTGTTTCCACGAAACTGATCACTCTTTTCAGGAAAATAATGTCATAAGATTGTTGTGGTAACTGCATAGTTTATGGACAGGAGCGTCACCCACTTGACTGCTTCCACAAAACCCTGATCTGAATCCTATTGAAAATATGTGGAATGAATTGGAGCGTCGGGTGAGGTTAAGAGAATATAGGAAGAATGATCCAAAATTCTCATTAATCGCTATCGTACGCTTGTGGAAAGTATGTTCATGGCACCACAAACAGAGGTCCGAGGTCATACCAGGACCATACCATCACACCGCCATCTCGAATTTCATAGTTGAGGTTACGCACTATGTTAAGAGATGTTCACCGGACATCCGCCATACTTACACCCTCTCTCGTCTCCATCTACTCGGTAGAGGGTAGCTTGATGGAAACCCATGTAGGACTGCAAATATCATCGTAGCTAAAGGAGGGCCCACATCTTATTAAGGTGAGCGCCATGACTGTTTGTTCTTCACACTATGGTGTCTATTGACTTCCAACCTATATGTTATGCGTTTCTTTTCACCATTACACATTCGTCTTTTAATGACGTGAGTTAGTTGATCACGGATTCTCAAATAGTGCAAAAATCGCAGAAGTGATGGGCAATATGGCATCCTACAAGAACACCTTGCTGGAAGTAGACGAACTCTAAATCATATATTATTCAGTATTCCACGATATTACAGTTATATATTATACATCTGTCGTCTTTATATTTTACTTCGTCACAGGAAAGCCGTATTCGAAATAAATAACGTGCGTCTCGTGTTTTTTTTTTTTTTTTTAATCATTAAGGCAATCGTATCCAAAAATGCTTAGTACTTATAGCACCCAGTTTCACGGGTAGGCCCATAAGTCAAACCCAAGAATCCTACTCTAAAATAAGAGTTCATTTTATCCCACTTCAGGCATTTATATGCAATTGTTGACGTTACAAAAAGTACAAATAAATTAATCTGAAAATCAAAACCATGTAATGTGTTTCTTTTTTCCCGTTGTGTCATTAGAAGCAGAAAAGGATTCAATGACTTTTATTGCATTTTGTGAGGGACACGGTCAACTGGGCGATGGCCAAGTGGGCGACAAAATAATAGATCAAATAAGCAATGCTATTCTATTGATCTATTACCCGGTAAATTTAAATAATTTTTCGAGAAATGAGTTAAAAGAATGATATAAACATAAAATTTGAAAAATCTCGCTTATAATTAAGTATATTTTTATTGTGAAGAATTACGAAATTGTAGAGAAGTTATATTGAAAGTTCCCATGCAAAAAAATGAGTCAACTAGGTAATAAATATTTTAGTTTATATCATAATGAGAATATTAATTTTTGGTCGTGAAAGTCATGCAATGTGGAGCTAAAGCATGAATGAATTATTTGTGAATGGCACATTTTTACTTTCTCCCAATCGTTTTGCTCAAATTTTTGTTATTTTGGGCTAGAAAGGATGGAGATCCTATTTTCCCTGTTTTGTATTGTTTACTACCTAATAAGATTCTTGAAACATACACAAAATTATTTTATATGATACATGAAATGTCGCCATTACTAAATCCCGAAAATATAAATGTTGATTATGAAATTGCCATTCATTAAGCTTCACGTATAGTATTTCCACAAGCAAAAATAAATGATTGTTTTGTTTTTTTTCATCTCGTACAAAATCTTCATAAGCATTTAGCTTCATGCAATATTTTAACCAGATACAATTCTGATGCGCAACAATTCGTTTCATTCACGTGAAGTGATCATTCAAAAATGATCACTTTCCTTGCTTTCGTTCCAGAACATATTATTTACGCTATTTATGAAATTGAGAATCATTTATCCAATGAATTTGAACCAATTTTAGAATGGTTTACGAATACATACATAGGTCGTCTAAGGAATAATAGAACCAGGGCTCCACCGATTTTTCCCCTCAAACGTTTGGTCTTTGTACAAAGAACAATAAATGGAAGCGATAGGACAAATAATTTTGCGGAAGCCTATCATCGAAAATTGCAGTTGAGCTTTGGCAGCAGTACAAGTCATCAAAATTTATGGATTTTTATAAATGGACTACAAAAAATTAATTGTGAATCGGCCAGTTGTCGTGTACCCTTTCGTGACCAGGTGAGAGGGAGAGGAGAAATGAGAGTGAAGAAGCCTGATAAAATTTAAGAATATCGTATAACTGAAAGTTCTGCCATATTATTTTTTTTTTACGGTGTGCTTCCCATCGTTTTGTAAGCTAATAACATAAAAATCGATTGTGAAATAATTGCGAAACAAAGCGATAAATTGGTATGTTTATACACTGTATTGAAGAATTTGTAGTGTTCACAAAAGAAACATGAAAACTTAAATAATAGTCATTCTCCTCGAATATTTTAATGTACATAATATACACTGGTTGACCACTCAAACTTGACGGATCCAGCTGGAAGGGAAACTTTTATGTGGCTCTTACCCACGAAAGGCTTCTATAAACCTATAATACATTTATACCGTGCGTGGGATAAGATTCCCCCCCCCCCCCATTTTAAAAATTAATTATATATATTTTTTGTATTTTTTTCATTTATTTTTTAGATAGTCCGGAAACCCTGTTCTAGAGACCAAACATGAATTTTTTCAAGCCACTTCAGGCCGACAATAAGAGGGACGGTGGTCTCACACCGGGTGAGACCATCACAGACATCCAGGCCCATAGCAGGATTCGAACCCGCAGGTTGGAGAGTGGATACACTAACCACTTGGCCATCTAAAGCATTTGTTCTCGGCAATGATTCCGTGCAAGTGACACGAAAACCTATCTACTTCACTAATACCACCGACATTTCCCGCACTAATCATCTCTTCAATTATACTGTTAACATCACCTCTCTCCAACACAGCTTTAGATCACAATATCACCCAGACTTCTTCCCTATAGGCAGAGGCGTAGTGAGGCTATGGCCAATGTGGCCCCGGTCATAGGCGCACAAAAATTGAGATTTTTAAAGTCTTTGCTTTTTAGAACGGCTCAATTTTCTTTCCTGGCCATAGGCGCCAAAATTCCTCACGAAGTCTCTGCCTATAGGTCTCACTTCCCACAGTCATTCTACCTTGTATCAACTTAGAGCACCACAAAAATGTCAAATGATACATCTCTGCAATTTATACTCCCCGTTTTCCCGTTTTTAGTCACCAAATCTTGGCACGCTTGGAACGCACTAGAAAATTATTCTACCTGCTATGAGCATCTTCATCCCTCATTCTACCTTTTGAACTCCTACCCATTATCTAAGATTTAGTTCTTCTGCAACCATGTCATAGAAGTCTGTAATAAAAGTGAATTCTGTGATAACTGGCTAAAAACAAATTTTACGTAATTTTTGAATTTTTCTTGAGCTACATTCAAGATTTCTAAAAAAAAAACGTTTTTGGACACTTCCCCAAATATAGGAGAAACTACAGAACACATTTGGGATTTGTAAAGTGCAAAATAGTCGCTCAGTGCAGAGTTACTCTCTAAATTAGACATGTCAAGTCTAGCTTTTTGGATGCTACATGTTTATGCCAAGAGGAATGTGTTACTGCTATCCCTCCAAGAACAGAAACTCCTTTTCTTTGAGGAGCTCATTTGATCAGGTGAGGATTCTATTTGCACAAAATAATACAGGACTTAGCATGATTAAAATTTACGATGTTATCATTTTCTCGGTGGAGAATGGCATGGAAGTCAGGGACTTCCATGGGGAAGTTTGACGTTCGTGCGTTCTTACTGATTTGTATGCTACAGACCAGTGCTTCCCAAACTTATGGATGTAAAGGCTCCCCCTTGGAAAAATTAAAATATTTCACGGTCCCCATTGAAAAAAATCGTAATACAGACATATATTATTATAATATTTATTGTATTTATATTCAATACAAACCATACACAGCGAATATTGCAAAAATCAAATGCAAATATTATATTTTTAGCATATAATATTTGCTAAAAATATTATATCTTACATACACATTTGACATGCCACACTTAATCTTAAACAGATTTTAAATTTATTTTTATTATTTCACGCCCCCCCCGTCAACAAAACTAACGGCCCCCGAAGGGTGCCGTGGCGCACAGTTTGGGAAGCGCTGCTATAGACTTAGGGAATGAAAACGAGAAGTGAAAAGTACTGTATTATCATCTGAAATGCTATTGCTTTGAGTTGGTAATGAAACATTATTGATAAATAGAAGGAAGCAGGGCTGTGCTTATGCACATGTGTACAAGGCTGGGGCCCCGAAAAATTAAGGCCATTTTTAAGGGCCCCAAACAATGAGTGGGGTCCCTCGAGCACTCTAGCGCCTTGGGGAAAGTGTAAGTACAGCCCTGGAAGGAAGAGCAAGAGTATGCTCATAGAAAAAATATTAATCAACCTATTAGTCAACACTCTGATTAGTGAAATGTACACCTTAGTCCTCTGAATAAATATTTAACTTTCTTCTAATTTCATATCAGGTAATAGTAGTAGTGGAGAACTCAAATTTCCAAGTCATTTTGACTGACAATGTTTCATCCCCTTCTAAGAAAATCCCATCAGACAATGGAGAAGTCTCATTCTGAGTTTCAAGTCTTTCAGCTTCACAGAAAATTTTCTAAGGCATGATATACTACAAGAAAAATTAATCATGCTCACAAGGGGGGAAAAAATAGGTATATGAGGTAGAGGAGGATTGTCCCTACAGAAAATTCTCTAACAAGTTTGAACTGAAGCATATGAAATAAAAAGAAAGGAGCAACAAAAAATATTCCAAAATGCTAACTTTACTTCTTAGTACTAGGTTTTTTTCTCTATATTGTAGAAAGTTTTACTGTTAGTTACAACATATATTATACTTGGGAAGAAATTATATTCTTATTTTACTCCTTCATTCAAGCCCAAGAAAACAAAAGTTTGCACATGAAGTATCTTCATGACTAGTCTGCTTGTGAAGTCAAACAGTCTCAATAAACCATCAGTTGTCTCAGTATCCCATATAATTTGTCAAGTATATTTTATAACCCAGCAGTAAAATTTTCTACAATTATCTCTAATCTGGAATATTTAATAATATGGGGGGAGGGCAACATTTTATTTCATGTATATAGAAAATACATGACTTCTGCACTGATTTATTACTGAAGGGTTTTTACAAGATTAACTCAGGGGGAATTTTTCAGAATAGGTGTGGTGGTGGGAGAACTAGGGGCCATCCTTGGGTAAATTGAGTAAGAGTGTAGTTAGCAAGAGTGTTAGAACTAGGTTTTTTTGCTTAGAGAGTGGTGAATGAGTGGAATAGGTTGCAGAGTCTGTTGTGGGTGCAATGACTGTGAATGAGTTCAAAGCAAAGTATGATAGATGCTGTGCAATTTGGATAGTTCTTGATATGATGTTTAGGGTTCTTATTAAAATTATTATGAGCAATTCCAGTTCCTTGGAATTGCTCATAATAATAATTTTACTTTGCTATTTTCCTAGGTCTGGCTCCCACTGATGAGAACCACGATAAAGGTCAAACTAGTCTGGATAGTGGCCCTTCTCGCTGATGTAAGGTCAACGGCTTCTATGTACATTTTGTTTGTTAACATTTGGGTAAAGGATTGAAACAAGCATATAATTTCAAGTATAATGTGCTCTATACTATGGAAAGAAATTTGATAATTGCAGTCTATAAGGAAAGAATTCTAAAAGAGCAAACAATAATCTGAAATCAGCTTTCAGAGTGGAATCACTGGATCCTGTCTCATGGAAGTCTCATTTGTATATTCTAAATACACCTGGAGATACAACAATCAGAAAGCCAAGAATTTAAATAAGGTTTGCTTGACCATGTGTGTGTGTGTGTGTGTGGTATAAATAGTTTAGCTAGTTGTTTGTACTAATGCTAACACTCCTAGTAGCATGCAAGGATTACTAGTCTCTTCAATACTGAAGTACTATTGCCATCAAAAAAAGTTGGAATAAATATAAATGGATATAATCTAAACCCAACAATGCTCTTTGGCTGGAAAGATACGAGTTCAAATCCTGTTTAGGGCATGAAGAACCTTTATGAGACTTTATGTGAGACCTACTCACCTTCAACTGAAGGTGAGTAGGTCTCATATGGAAACAGCAGAGTTTTTGATCCTTCAAAACAAGAAACCTACCCAGAAGAACATACAGTTAACAGACAAAATACACTGGCTATTTCAACTTCAGCTGCTTCAGTCCTAACTGAAAATAACTTAACCAAATCACAACAATACTCTAAGAGTAGATCTTAAGAGAAAAAACAGAAAACCATTATCCTCAAGTTATGTAAAGCAAGCTTCATGAAAACAGGTAGAAAGAAAAAAAAACTTGAAGATCCACAATTAAAAATTTCATTATTTAGGCTCTCTCTTTCTCTCTCTCTATGGAAATGTAGTACACTCTAGAAAGTGTAAAATACAGGTTTGAAACTAGAAGACCATCCACTGCAATGAATGGCTTATCCAAAATCTGAAAAGTAAAAAAGTAACAAAATGTCTAAATGACTAATGGGAAGTCCACCATGTCTATCTGATGCCAGAACTATTTGAGAGAAGAAAGAAAACAGAAATGAAGCATTTACAAAAAATATAATGAGGACCACAGTGATGTTATTTGGTTATTAATTAATGTTCAAACATCTAGCGATGGGAGGAATCTTTATGTGGACTTTTTCAATCGAAGGTGAGTTAGCTGATCTCATACAGAGGTAGCAGGGGGTTTTTTCTCCTGGAAACTCGGGTTTTTCATCCCGCATACAGACAAATTGGCCCTTCAGAACACACGCAATTTACAGACAAAAAATACTAGTTGTGGTGGTGGGCGGTAGATGGCGTTGATGGAAATGATTGGTAGAGGTTCGGTGTAGTGGTGGAGACAGTTGTATAGTAGGTGCCCTCCCGCAATGATTCTTCGGACTCCTTGGAGGTGTCACAAATAATAATAATAATAATCTTTTGTCATCAACAATTTGTATCCAAATGAGCTGAACTTGAATTTGCTTTTTTCCATCAATGACTCTACTAAGACGACGCCTTTATTCTCTATTCATTCACTTCTCGATACAGCCCCCCCCCCCCCCATAACTTTCCAGTTAGTTTCTGTCCTTAGCTAATGATCACAATTTCATGTCACACCTTTATAGATCATTCCTCTATATTGTTCATTTGGTAATTTTTTAAATCTCTTTCCTTCTCTTGGTATCCACACAGTGCCAAATTTTGTCCTTCTTTCATTTGTTAATATGGCCAGCTCATCTCCATTTATATGCTTTACAATACTTTACATTGAAGTACTGAAATATATCAAGAAGACTACAAGATATGATTTTTTGCTGGGTAAAATTAAAATTGACTTTATATGATGCTTAGAAGTATAACACTCCTAGTAACATGATCAAACACGATCCATTATTTTGGAGAGGACTGAAGTGATGGCAATTGGTCAGTGGTTGGATGGCAGGCTTTTATCTCCATTTTAATGGAATAGGTTGGATATACAATTGCTTCTATGTGTTAGCTCTGGAGCACAACGTCTGATAACAACTAGATGTGGTATGAGACCCACAGCAGAGGAAAAAAGTAGAACAGTAGGTAGGAAATTAATTGGTGACAGCAAAGATATATGAAAATAAGTGAAAATGAGCTAATGAGAATAACCAGAGAAAACTGGCTACTATCCAATTACAGAAGGTGGAAGGTAGACTGAAGGAAGGTAGTTTGTAAAGAAGGCTTTGATGCCAAACATGATCAAAATCCATGGGAATGTCAAGGGCGATAGCAGATGCTACACTGAATCTTTCCATTGCATATCTGGTGGTGGATGATGTAGGCTCAGAGATCAGTCGCAGATCTGGATCAGCAGAATCAATACTGGTGGTCATTGATTAACTGGCGAGTCTTTAGGTAGTGGAGAAGTTGACTATTGATAATTTTCTCCATTATTTTGGAGAGGATTGAGGTGATGGCAATTGGTTGGTGGTTGGATGGCAGGCTTTTATCTCCATTTTAATGGAATAGGTTGGATATACAATTGCTTCCATGTGTTAGCTCTGGAGCACAACGTTTGATTACAACTAGAGAGATGCTATCAGGATCAAGATGATTTATTTAGCATCCAGAATATTTAGTATTTTTTTTTTTACATCTTTTTGGTGAAAAACCACAGGAATCATATAGTGCTCAGTTACTGGCATGGAAGGAGGTGATTCGCCTTCATCGTCTATGCAGGAATTGTAGGAAGAGTGATGCCTGATGCCAGGAGATCAGCTTTATTTTTGGGTGCAGTACCAGTGGTGGAAGCACAGGTGAGCAGAAGTGGAATCCAAAGGCTTTTGCAAGGGACCAGAAGGCATGGCTTCTATTTGGGCAAGTTTTCTGCTATATGTCTATGAAGTTGGATTTGCTGATGGTTGTTCTACATTTACTGCATGCTTCAAATATAGCCTGAGGTTTGAAACTGGGGGTTCTCACTGCAAGCCATCTAGAGCAAACTTTTTTTTTTCTTCTCTTCTACTGCTTTCATACATCTTTTGTTGAACCAGAGCTTGGAAAGTGGACAACAACTGTGTGTGGAATGGAGGGGGAGAAGAAAGCTCTCATGCCAGTGTCTGGGTCAGAAGATAAGAGTGAAGCAACAGTCAGACCATGGAAAGGAAGAATAGTAGTTCTGGAGATTATCATACTAGGTACCTTTGTAGTGCCAAAGGGCATAAGGGTGTGGGTGTGGTTAAATGAGAGAATTCTGTGAGAATGGAAACTTGCACAAAGCTGTGATCTGAGTTACTGAGAGCAGAGGTCATCCTATAGTGTACCACCTGAAAGGAGAAATTGTTAAAAAAAGATGAAGGATATTGGAAAGGTTGAGAGGGTAATCAGGAATTTAAGTAGGTAGATATGTGATTTGCATTTAGTCATTGCTTAGGGCAAAAACTTCCTTTGGTTCAAGGAAACCTTGAACCAAAGGAAGTCAAAATCAGACTGCACAAAGAAACAGGTGCCACCCTCATGGCAAAATGAATCATGAAAAGTGTAATTTAGGGAATGAAGGTAGAATGTGGTTGAGGTAGCTGTAATTAGCAGTCAAGACTGCACCATGCTGTCAAGAGAAGGAGATCTGGAGTGGATGTCTACAGAGTAGATGTGAAAGTGATATATATTTAAAACCAAGTATAAAATTTCTTGGTATCTTTAACATGTACATACAGTATATTGTTTGTTTGTTTTGTTTTTTGTAGAGATTCAGGTATGTTTTGAGTTTGATTTGCTTGAATGAAAGTTTTCAAGAGAGATTTATGTCAATGAAATATGATACTGAGGATGATATAGATGATAATAATAGAATGCAACAGATATAGCATTTTCTGAGAAGGCAAAGGGATGGAAGAAGGAGTGCAGTATTATTGATGATCACAGAACAGTATTCCCCATCAGGTGGGCAGGAGGAGAGAACATGGAAAACAGTAGTGATGTTTTTAAGGTTGAGGCGAGAAAAGAATACTGAACCAGGTGACCATGAAATATTCAGGCAGATGATAATTATAGGTGACTTTAACTATGGAAGTAAGAAACAGAATGGAGGGTAAGGAGAAAGAATTCCTCAAGTTGTTTAGAAAACATTGTTAAGTAATGTGATATTAATATAATGTTATCTTAAAACAATGTAAACATTATATATTTAATATATAATGGAGGCAATGTATGGGACATCTAATACATTTAATGTGTTAGATTTAGTAATAATGTTTCAGAAAGTATTAGCAGTAGTTGCCACTAGTGCATAATACTGATCATTATGTTATCGGGGGGGGGGGGGGGCATTAGATACATGCAAGTTTCACTAGGAAAGAGATATATAGAACTACAAAATGGAAGACTGGCAAGCTCAGAAAACAGCTGCATGAGAAATTAAAGGAAAGGAAGATCAATGATTATCAGGACCTATTTAAGATCACTTAATGCTGACAATGTTAGACTATTCTTGAAGTCAAACAGATAAACAGTCAGTAATAGATGAATCATGAAAATACACATATAAAGAGGAGTGTATTCAGCAGTTTTTTTTTTTTTTTGAGAAGTATAATGTGAGGTCTATGAACTAATGGATATGGTGAAGAAGGAATATTTAGCATATGAAAAGAAACTAACAGATGGGTTGCATAAATGCAACTCATCTGTTAGTTTCAGGGCTTTGATTGTTCTGCCACTTCACATTTAATTTATAGCCATAATCAGTCATTCATTTTTTTTTTATCTATTATTAAAAAACAGCCTTTTCAGCTAAAGTACCTTCTCCCACCGCTCTCGTATTCCTTACACTAGAAGAAGAAAGGTTTAGTATCAATCTTAATAAATTTTCCACCTTGAACTCCACTCTTGCTACATTTTTTTAAACACATGCACACCTTTTTTTAATGTTCAACCTGTTTCAATTGTTTGCTTGATATTTATCAACATCCGATTCTGCACATCACTACCAATCCAAGGTACATTTAAAGTTTTCATTATTCAATTACACTGTTCTCCAATTTTTCATCATCATCTCATTATAATTTCTTTCCTTCCTTCACTGATTAGTTATAACAAACCAGTGGAAAATGAGACAATGTTAGAGTTGTGAATTTTTTTGGAGCCAGTGTTAAATTTTTTTAAACTTTGCAGTTCTAAAGAATACTCGAACAGCAAGGAATAGAGAAGACTCAACCCGTCTTAGACGGAAGAGAAGAAGAAGAAGAAAGAATAGTTTAAATCATGTTTCAAAACATATATGTACATAAGGCATAAATATTTGTGTGTGTCTATTGACTAACTGAAAACTGTTTCAAAAATGAGAAATTTGTATTTCTCATCATTAGTTGAAACTGATAAGTTTTTGTTAAGTAACTATCACTTGGTATTTTTACAAAGTACTAAAATACTATGGTATTTCATTTTATTAAACTAACAAAAAACCAACTCAAAAGAAAAAGAGATTTGAGGAAGTGAGAAGTGATGTGGAAGAGAGGGAGAGAGAGAGAGAGAGAAGAGAGATGATCAGTGTGAGAACGGTTAATGAGATAGAGAACAGGAATGCAAATCAGACAAGGATATGAGAGGAATTAGGATGGATAGGGATACAATGCATAAAGAAAATAGATACTGAAAACAGTAGCAAATGTGTGTGTGTGTGAGAAAGAGAAAGAGAGACAATCAACAAAGGAATGGGATGTAAGGGAACAAATCTGGAGTAGGGACAGGTGGTGATAGAGAGGAAATATCTAGGACAAGTGTGAAGAAGCCACTACTGAGAGGTGCCATGAGTAGGACTGATTATAAACTCAGAAATGAATTACTATATAAAACATAGCTGAATAAAATGATATTCTAATGATAATAGAGATGGAGAGATACCTGTTTTTCATAAGGATGGAAATGCTGCTGATGCACCAGAGGAATGCTTGCAAGGGCCAGCTATATAAAGACTTCTGGGAGAAAAGGATATGTATGGAGCTACAAGGCCAGTAATTATGGAAAGCTCAGGAGTCAGTTAGGGCTACAGCATGGAGATGAAGGCATCCAGCTTAACCTAGCACAAATATATATATGTAGCCACCTCAGTATCTAAAAAACTTGTTCTTTTTCATTCAAAACATTACTTCTCTTCTGCTCAACTCCTAACACTTTATAAGCCTCAGATCCAGCAGCTGCTCATGTTTGTACATGATTAAAAGAAAGTGGAGGAATGGTAGTGGATAGTTCAGTGGATCAGCATACTACAGAAAAGATAACACAGCAATAGAGCATCTATGGGAAAGCAAATGGAGAGAGAGGGATCATCAATTAAGTGGGTTGCTCTCTCTTAAAAATACAATCAAGTATTCTGAGCAAGGTCCTAGGTGTACCACCTCAAATATAGGAATAATACTGTTATCAGCAAAGCTGTGTATAGGATTGGATGAGAGAGAGAGGAAATTGTTGATGTATAAGAGAAACAGTACAAGGTATGATAAGGGTGTCTACTCTCGTCAATAATATTTTTGACAGTACTTCATATAATTATAAAAAGAACAATGAAAAATAAAAATAGAGAAATACAATGGAATTTAGCAGATTAGAGGATTTTCTTTTACACTTCTTCAGGAGAGTTTATTAAACACAAGTTAAATGATAAGACATATTTACTGTGTACAATAAACAAAAGTCAACCATCAAACTATCATCCCATTGCACTCATCTCAGTATTTTCAAAAGGTCATCAACAACCAGCTTCTTCACTATCTGTAGACCCAGCAATTAATTAGTGATCACCAACATGAATTCTGCTATTCTCATTCTACAGCAGAGACCTCCTCACCAATCTTATCTTCCTTTGGACAAAGGCCATGGAAAGATTCGGAGATACCCATGTGATTGCTCTTGATACTTAAAAGGCATCTGATCATGTCTGGCATCAAGGTCTCCTGAACAAGCTATCATCATATGGTCTCCCTTCTGTGCTGTGTGATTGAATTGCCAGCTTTCTCATTGGTCGTCATTGAGTGTCATAAGCCTCCATAGCTCAGTCAGTATAGATGAAGCCCTTTGGTCAGAAAGACTTGGGTTCGATTCCCATCCATGACGTGAGGAACCTTTATCTGGACTCTTCTGATGAAAGGTGAGTTAACCAGTCTCATGCGGAGGTAGGGGTTTTTTCACCCGGAAACTCAGATTTTTCGTCCCCCAGAACAGGCAAATCGACCCAGTGAACACGGATTACAGTCAAGAATACTTAAGACAGTCCCTCCAGCCATAGGTCTGATTCATCAGCTATGCCAGTCCTGAGCCCAGATAAAAATAGGGGGGGATTCAGATGGTGCCATACCTCCTCATAAAATGGGTTCATGGCCGTTACATCATCATATGAAATTAAAAAAAAAAAAAAACTGAGTGTTATGGTGGATAGTTTCCTCTCATTCATCAAATTTCTCTATCAATGCTGGAGTATCTCAAGGTTCTGTATCCTCACCCATGTGCTTCCTCCTTTATATTTATGGCCTTTCAACAAGGTCAATAATATAAAGGAGTTACCTTGTTGAAAGCTTATTAATAAATTTTCAACAAGGTAACTCTTTCATACCCTCTCATTTCCATACTTTTCACTTTTTTCAATCATTTGTTCCAATCAAAATTATTAACAATCTTTCACTTACTTCTTTGTATTTTAAGAATTTTAATACTGAATCTGCTTCCAGTTGTGAAAGTGACATCTGGTTAGGAGCTAGCCAAACAAAGATTTAGACTTATGTGGAAAAAAAAAAAAAATGGAACTCACTCTCCAAAGTGGGAGATTATACTAAGGTCAGAAAAGAGTTTAGAGCACATGGAATGAGGAGTTAAGTGGGAAGCAGATCACTACATCTTAGGCATGATCAAGAAATAACTGAAATAATATAGCAATGTCTGAATGCATACCAAAGCTAAAGGAGTTAACAGAGTAGGTATAAAATACATGAATGGTGAAATCAAGCATGCAATTTGGAAGCTGTACAAATAGGAGTTAATAATCAGTAATGTGGAATACAAAGAGCACACTAAGAAGATAATTTTCTGGTAAGGAAAGCAAGAGTGAAGATGAGCACTATTTCTAGCCAATCAAGCAATGGGAAAATCCCATGGAGTTCTTTTGATAGGTAGAGAATAATAGAAAGAATGATTATGGGTGGATGATAGATCATTAAAAGGTAATTGAGAAGCACTAACAAAGGTATAAAGACATCTCATATTCATGTAATATGATGATGAAGAAACTAAATGGAAGGACTGAGTGAGTGAGCAAGAGATACATGGAGAATTAAGTCAACAATATTAATATGGAAATAAGACTCTGACACATCACTGTGTTTTAAGGAAATGTTCTAGGGAGTTAATGGTAGCCTTGATATAATTGGTTAACAAAAACCCTGCAATGGGGAGGATCACAAAGGAGTGAAAGGAGGGTAAAATTATTTTACTTTACAAAGGTGGGATGGGAGGGGGAGTTCTGATAAAGACTAATGCCCCAAAGGACATCATAAACAAATACTCAATAGACTTGATACTAATAAGTCTCCTGATCCACAAGGTATTTTCCTCCAGTTGTGCTATACCTGTGCTCCAGAATTAATACCTGTCCTGTACATTCTATATAGATGTTGTGACCTTACAGAAAGACTTGAATAGATTGAAAGATTGGGCACGGAAATGGGGATGTGAATTCAATGTTGCAAAATGTAAGGTTTTAAAATTTGGAAAACAAAGATGGGATGCAGAATTTATGCTTGGTGAGAATATATTGTTGGAGGTAGAGGAAATAAGAGATCTGGGGGTGATAGTGGATAAGGATCTAAAATTTAGGGGACACATCGCCAAAATTGTGAAGGCAACACAAAGGCTTCTGGGAATGATGCGGAGGACATTGACATGTAGAAGTAGGGAGATTCTTGTCCCATTGTATAAGGCTTTGATTAGGCCACACATAGACTATTGTGCCCAGATTTGGTCACTGAGTTTTCAGAAGGATGAAGAGATGTTGGAAAGGGTCCAAAGGAGACTGACTAAAGTAGTTTCTGAACTCTGGAATGTCAAGTATGAGGAAAGATTGAGAAGATGTAATTTGCAGAGTCTGGTGGACAGGAGGAAGAGGGGGAGATATGATAGAGACCAAGTTGGTAAGGGATTGTTATAGGATCAATGCTGGAGAAGTTTTACAGAGAATAGTGGGAGATCAGGGGGAGAACCAGAGGTCATCCCTAGAAACTGCATAAAGAGGGTGTAAGTAGGGGAGTGAGAGGCAGGTTTTTTTCATGCAGAGTTGTGAATGATTGGAATGCCTTGCCTGAGAATGTGGTGTCTGCAAAGAGTTTGAATGTGTTTAAAACACAGTATGATGAGCTGTGTGTGTGATAAAAGGACCTACCAGATGAGTCTTTGACTCCATGAGGTCTTGGGGTGGTAATAATAATAATAAGTTATCATGCTGTCTGGCATTGACCCATCAGCAAGGAAGTAAGTCTTAATCCAGTCTGTTCTTCAAAAAAGGAGATTTTAAAAGCCAGCCATCATACTATTGTCCAAATGCCCCAACTCAATATTCTCACAAGTGATGGAAAAGGTCATCAACAAACTGCTTCTTCACTTCCTGGAGACTCAACAGCTAATTCAGTGGTTTTCAAGCTGTGAGACATGAACCCCAGAGGGACATCAGCCTATTTCTCTGGAGTGCGAAGCAATGGACAGTATTACTGTTTATTTTCAAGCAAAACTCCAGCATGTACTCAATATTCTATATTTATTTCAATACAATATAGCATTAAAAACACTTGTAACTTGTATGTTTATTTCATTAACATTGCACTGTAAGTCCAATTTGGTAATGTCTATAAAAGTCATTAAATCATCAAAATTTGATTTCATTTGACATCTAAGATTGCTATCAAATTCTCCAATGCACAGTTGCTCTGTACTTCTGGAGTGAATATCATACTTCTAATTTTGTTTGTCCATTACTCTGTGGATGCATTCTCTGATTACATTTGAAATACCATAAACTGTTGAGAAATTTTGCACTGTGGTAACAGTTGTTGGATGGGAAGGATATTAACAGTGTGTGGGAAATGTTTAAAAAATACCTAAATGAGTGCCCAATGTCCTAAAAGCTATCAACCTGATATATACAACATTGAACTCACCACTACCTCTTCACACAGTGAAGAGGTAGTGGTGAGTTCAATGTTGTATGAAACTCATGTGTATGAGTAGGAAACACTAGAGCTGTTGCACAAACTGAATAAGAATTCTGCAATAGGAACTGACGGGATATCAGCATGGATGTTAAAAGTGTTCAGCTGAACTGGAAAATACCTAAATGATGCAATATCAGAACAGATAGTGCATCAGTGAACAGGGAAGATTCCACAGGAGTGGAAAGAATGTATGGT
Organism: Typopeltis vanoorti; assembly: GCF_054136105.1. Classification (NCBI taxonomy): domain Eukaryota; kingdom Metazoa; phylum Arthropoda; class Arachnida; order Uropygi; family Thelyphonidae; genus Typopeltis; species Typopeltis vanoorti. The sequence continues at coordinate 59,304,056 of NC_143566.1, read as the reverse complement.
AATCCCATTTCACAAGGGTAATGCAAAAGACCAATGTATCCAATTATCGACCAATCAGTATCTCAGGAGTGGTGGTGATCATTTTGGAAAAGTTGGTTAGAGCTTGAATTCAGAAATGAGTTGACAGAGAATCTCTACTTTGCAACAAACAGCATGAGTTTACTAAGGGAAGGTCATGTTTTAGCAACTTGTTCACATTCTATAATAATATTACCACTGAGTTAGACAAGGAATGGATACATCATGATACTTTTGGATTTTGCTAAGGTTTTTGACAGAATACAGCATATAAGACTATTGCATAAATTGAAGAATATGGGATTGGATTATAAACTATTAGCATGAATAAGAGGATGGCTGACTGACAGATATCAAAAAGTCGTATATGAGGGGTGTGAATCTGCAAGATTCAAGGATCAGTCCTTGGTCCACTGTTATTCAATCTGTACATTAATGACATTGGGAAGGATTTGACAGCTATTTGCCGATGATACAAAGATAGGTAAGGTAATCAGGGGTGTTACTGCATGCAGTATTGCAGAATGATCTGAATAGACTGGAATTATGGGCATGTAATAAAAAGGCTATCAGTTCGATGTCAGTAAATGTAAAACCATGCACTTTGGCATGATAAGATATCCAATGTTGTATTATATTGGTGGGAGTATGAAACTGATCAGGCTAGGGGTCTTGGAGTTTAGTAGACATATAGCAAAAATTGTAAATACAACTCAGAAAATAAATGCAGTGCTGAAACGAACCTTGACATGTAAAGATAAGGAAGTCATTTTGCTCTGTACAAGCCCTTGATAAGATGTCACTTGAACCACTGGGTGTGGGTCTGGTCTCATGGTGATTCTGATACAGCAGAGAGAGAGAGAGAGTGCAAAGGAGAATGTCAAAAATGATATCAGGATTGTCTAATACTGATTATGAAGGATAGATTGAGAATTTGTAGACTACAGATACTAGCAAACAGGAGAAAGAGGGGTGATATGTTAGCAAAGATTGGTTGATTGGTAGAGCCTCTGCTACTAATGGCTCACAAAAAAAGTTAAGCAAGTTTGAGCATGGTTAGTAGTTGGAAGGGATTTTAATCGTTCGATGCTGTTGGCACATTCTTCCTCAATGAGTCTTTGGACTCCCTGGAGGTGTCATAATAATAATAATAATATGATTGAGACTTACAAACTTCTGAAAGGTTATACAGAATTTCAGTAGATGGAATGTTTCATTTTATGGAGGGTGGAGAAAGGACGTGATGGCATCCTTGGAAGTTGAGAATGAATCCTGTCAAGAACGGGATGAGGGCTATATTTTTCTCTCATAGAGTGGTGCATTATTGAAATGAATTACTGATGGATGCTGTGTGTGTGTGCAATGGCGTGAATGAATTCAAGAACAGATATGACAGCTCCATCAATGGGTTCCTGACTCCCTGGAGGTCTCTTATAATAATAATTTTCAAAAAATGAATTCTCTCATCACAGTTTATTCTAAGGGATTACAATACCAATATAATCATCGACCCTGGGTTCCTAAAAAAAGGAATGTACCCAGGCATCTCATGAAATATTTTTATTGTCATTAATATGCTAAATGATTAATTAGGTAATAAGTGAGAAATTTAAAAGTTTAATTTTTAAAATAAATATCTTTGTGTATTATTTTACTGTTGGTTCGGCTTGAAGTATAGTTGTGTACTTTCAAAAATCTGTAAAAACATCTTTTTACTAGAATAAAATACATGCTAAGAAAACTACAGGTCAATGTAGTTTTATGAAAGTGTAGAAGATAATTTTTTTTTTTTTAACAAAAAGAGGACTTCTCCTTAAAAAGTTTGAACCTACTGAGTTAATTAGTGATCAGCGATTAGTATGCATTCCATCATTTTCATTCTACAGTAGATCTCCTCACTAATCTTACCTTTAGGCACATGCCATGGAAAGATTTAGAGAAACTCATGTGGGCATTTGTATTTTGAAAACATTTGATCGTATCTGGCATCGAGGTCTTACTAACAAGCTACCTTCTTAGTCTTCCTCCTGCCCTTTGTGATTGAATTGCCACTTTCCTGTTTGGGCATCCATTGTGTCAAGGTTGATAGCTTCCTTAAATCAGATTTCTTTATTAATGCTGAAGTACTTCAGGGTTCTGTACTCTTTGACTTCCATACTTTGCCCTTCTTTTTCTAACTTCAAATCTAATCCAATCCATAGTTTTGATAATGATGACAGTACTCTTCATTCTTCCTTCCTCTTCAATCAAGAAACCTTGTACAGGTAATCAAATGATTCATGTTTCAAGATCTATAACCAGTGTCTAAAACACTGATTTCCTCACAATTCTCAAGTGGGATGAAGATAATTTAGTGAATTCTAATTCTATCAAAATATTGAAATTACCCCAGAGAAAATGTTCCAATTTCTATTCAAGATCAGTTTCTCTTAATGGACTTTTAACATTTATCCTAGCATAAACATATTATACCCATAACCTCTTTAGTCTAAAAGAACGTGATATATATATATATTTTTTTCATTTGAAACACTATGCCTCACATGTGCAATTTATAAATCCTATATCTAATCAAGCTTAGAACACATTTGTGGTGATACATCCAAAATATCCCTAATAATTTTAACCATATATAGAAAAGGGGCAATCTACCTAAAAGGTGCCCTCTTTTAAAGACTCCCTCTATTCACTTTCTTCTAATCATGTATAGAACACAAGCAGCCACTGGTCACCATCCATAACATTTCAACTTCAAACATATCAAAACCAACTTCTCATCTTCCTTTATTCCATCCACCTCTGTTCTTTGGAACAGTCATACTGTTTTTCCCAGTAAACTTTCATTTTTTCATAATGAAAAAATTAAAAAGTTCTGAAAACAAGAACCACACCTTGGAGATTCAGTGGCAGATCCTGAAGAAAGCATTGACTGATTCAGCTAAAGAGGTATATGATAAGGTTGTCTGTAAGGATAGAAATATCAGAACTTCAAGGTCAGGAAGTCAGAGTCATTCGAAGAAGAGAAGAGAGCATATTGAATGTTTCTGGCAAGTGAGTCAGCTTGTGCTCTGAAAGAAAAATGTAAGAAAGTGAAGAGTATGATGTGAAACAAGCGAAACAAAAGTAATGGGAAGACTTGGTAAGAGCTAAGAAAATAAATATCAGGAAGAGGGGGCAAAATATTCTGGAGATTATTAAAAAAGCTTAGAAATGGAGGAAAGAGTAGTGTAAAAGGCAACATGAAAACTGAAGATAAAGATTATTATTATTACGTGACACCTGCAGGGAGTCCAAAGACTCATCGAGGAAGGGCACCTACTCTACAACTATCTCTCTCTCTCTCCACCAACTACACCAACGCCACTAGAATTTTCACAGACAATCACAAACATCCATGTCCATGGCGGGATTCAAACCAGTAGCCTTTTGGCTGGAGAGCGGATATGCTAACCACTCGGCCAAACAGGCTGAGCTATCTAAAAGATATTTTAGATGTCTGGAGTAATAACTTTGAAAGACTGCTTAAAAGATTAAAACAAGTAGTGATAGCATAGTGGTACAAAACACTCAACATAAATGCAATCAGGAATACATTAGCAGCCAAAATTGTGGAAACCTTTTGGAAAAAGTGTATTTTTGAGGTTTGATGGCTCATAACACCACTTTTTTTTGGTGTAATACCATAAAATTATATATCAATGAAAAGATAATTTAATCAAGAATGTAAGGCAACAAAGTTTGTTCAATTATCTGTATTCTATGAAAAGTTATAGCCAAATAACCAAAAAAAAGAAGCACAACTTGCTTAGGTTGATATGAAGTAGCTTTCCTTTATTTGAATGTAGCCAATAAGCATGAGTGTTTAGAGAGCCAATCAGGTGTCATCTTGTTTTGGCAATAAGCCAATAAGGTCACAGTAGGATTCAGCTATTGATGTCATGTATTGGAGCTGAGAGGAGGACATTTGTCAGTGTGTTATGTGATTGCTATCAAGTTGGTTGGTTTTTTTTTGTGTTCTTTCATTTAGTGAGCTTGTAAAACATAATAAAGTTAAAGAAATGGCACAAAGAGTTGACTGGTCACCGAGAAAGCGATGTAAAATAGTACTATTAAGTGAACAAGGTGACAGTTATGAAGAAATTAGAAGAAAAATTGGTGGAAACTTAACCAAAGGTGGTATTTCTAAATTTTTGAAGAGGTATAAGGAGACTCAGTCACTACAAAACCAGACTGGTAAAGGCAGGAAAAGGTGCACACAGCAAGTGATGATTTGAGAGAAAGAATTGAGAGACTGTGCCTACGTGACAGAAGAAAATCATCTGGGTGTATACAAGATGAAATGGCGCAATACAATGTGAAGTTGAGTGCAAGGATTGTTTGGCACATACTGCAGGAACTTGGTCTAAATGCTAAAATTCCATGAAAAAAGCTATTTTTATCTCTCAAACAAAAGTTGAAAAGATTAAACTGGGCTAAAACCCATGTTAACTGGACAACGGGACAGTGTTATTTGGAGTGATGAGACCAAAATCTCCCTGTTTGGTAGCAATGGCATAAAATACGTAAGGAGAAGAATCGGAGAAGATTTGCATCCTGATTGCATTACAGCTACCGTGAAACACCCACTTAGTGTATGATCTGGGGTTGTATGACATCAAAAGGTGTGGGCAGAATTTGCATGATTAATGGGAATATAAATGCCCAAAAATACATAAATGAAATACTTGAGCCCAAACTGAAGGCTTCCGCACTTGATCTTTTCCAAGATAATGAAACATTTATATTTCAACAGGATTCAGCTCCATGTAATGTTGCTGCTGTGTGCAAAAAGTGGTTTCAAGATAGTCATATTCCACTGCTGGAATGGCCTGGCAATAGCCCAGACCTTAACTCAATCGAAAATCTATGGAACAAACTAAAGAAACTTGTAGTCAGAAGCAACCCACCAATAAAACTCAATTAATAGAAGTAATAATTCAATCTTGGCTTCACATTATAACAGCTGCAGAACTAAAAAATCTGGTTCACTCCATGGGAAGGCGTTGTAAGGCTGTAATTAACGCTAAAGGTTACCCAACTAAGTATTAACTCACATTGTGAGAATTTTTGTATATCTCATTTTTTCTATGTGCTTCACTTTTCTTCTTTATAACTGCTGTTCTAATAAAAAATCCTTCATAAAAGTTATTGCATTACATTATTGATTAAATTATCTTTCCATTCATATATAATTTTATGGTATTAATCCAAAAAAAAGTGGTGTTATGAGCCATCAAACCTCAGAAATACACTTTTTCCAAAAGGTTTCCACAATTTTGGCCACTAGTGTACATATCAATACCTGAGTTGGAAAAAGTCATCAAAAACCCAAAATGTGGAAAGGCAGCTGGAGTAGATGATATTTAATTAGAAATGCTCAAATATGGAGATATGAAAGTTTTATAGTGGTTACATTACATAATTCAGAAGGCCTGGTTAGAGGGTTGAATTCCAGATGACAAGTAGAGCTTTGACAATATCCATCTATAAAAAGGGAAATAAAACAATGTGAAAATTATAGAGGAATTTCCCTACTAAGTGTTCCTGATAAGCTTTATGCAAGTATGCTTGAGAAAAGGCTAAGAGAAATTGTTGGGGAAGGGAAGTGCTTGGAGAAGAACTGGGTTTAGGCCAAATTGTCAAAATCAGATTTTCATTGAAACAAACAGTTCAGAAATCTTGGGAATATAACATGGACCTATATATAAGTTTTGTAGACAACCTGTTCCAGATAATTTGGAAACAGGTCCAGATAAGAGGAACTAAGGTGGTATCAGGTTTCTGGAATGTTGGTTAGAGAACAGACAGAACCATTTGAAGAGCCTGCTAGAATAGGAAGAGGGGTGATATCATTGAAATAGATAAGGTGGTGAAGGATTTTTACCATTTATTTAGCATATGGCTCACACATGAAAAGTTATATCACATTAAGGATTAACAATATATATGAACATAATAATAGACATATGTACAATAATAAGACATAATACAGTCATAAAAGAGACACTCAAGAATAGGCTACAACTGTATGTCTAGATTGATTATCCAGTCAATTGCACTTGGTGTAGCATGGATGAAGTCCGACAGGTTTCCACTGTATGCACATTGGGCACATTCTGCTTAATGTGATTAACTGTCTGGTGGGGTGATCCACAGTTGCACCTGGGTGAAGCAATCATGCCCCATTTGTAAAGGTGGGCTGCATATCTGCCATGATTGGTGCGGATTCAGTTAAGGGGTAGACAAAGTTTTCCAAGGTAGGTCAAAACCCAAAGGCATCTGTGTTGGGTCCCCTAATTCATGGAAGTCCCCAGTTGAAGTGTTACACCATGACACTTTCCACTTCTCCTTCATGTTGAAACTTGTCTCTGCAAGATTTTTTGCTGTTAAGATTGGAAAGTGCCTTGACTTTAGCCTGTTTATTTCTAGGGTATTTCTAGGGTGGGATGTCTTCATGGATTGGAAAATTTTGGATTTCCATGATTTTGCTGTATTCATGTAGAAGAAAGTTGAATCTGCAGATGTGTGGAGGTGGGATGTTGCTTAGTACTGGGAGTCAATAGGTTGGAGTTGATTTCACAGTTCCAGAAATAAGGTGCATAGTGGTGTTAAGCTGAGCATCAACCAAATATACATGGGTGCTGTTCAGCCATACAGGTGAGCAGTATTCAGCTGCAGAGTAAATGAGACCAAGAGCAGTGCAGCGAAGCGAAGCGTTGTTGCTGAGGCACCCCAAATTGTTCCGCATAGTTTTTGCAGTATATTGTTTCGTGTTTTTAGCTTGGATGCTGTGTTAATGAGATGTGATTTAAAAGACAGAGTTCTATCCAAAGTGATGCCCAGATATTTCGGGAATCTGCAGTAGCTTAGCAGTTTGTGGTTGAAGTAGCCTATGAGTTCTTTGTTAGCCTGGTTATTGTTCAGGTAGAAGCATGAAACCTGTTTTGCTAGGGTTTGGGCGCAATCTCCATTTACTGAAGTATTCATCTAGGACTGCCATCTAGGATTTTTACCAGATTAACAAAGAAGAAATTTGTCATAGTGCAGAGAGACAGGGAGAGAATAAAAGCACATGACTGGAATCATCAGCAGGTAGAGGGGTAAGCAGGAGAATAGTTTTTTGCATGGAGAGTGGTTGGTGAATGGAATGCATTGTCTGAGAGTTTGATGAGTGCAGAAACACTAAATGATTTCAGGACACAGTTGATAAACAATGTGTATTAAAGACCTCCCAGGATAGATAATAAATAATAATAGATAAGATATTATATCTATCTATTATTTTGTGTGTGCATTTATTATAAAATAACAGATATTAATCTATTACAGGTGATCAAATTTTATGTAGTTGGGGACATTAAAAAATTATACTTTATGTATTGGAAAATTTTCTAATTATCATGATACTCCTAAAATTGTTTAAAGTTGAAAAAAAAAGCTAAGCTATTTTGGAAAAGCAGTCACTTTTATAGCAACTAGGCTGAAAAAGAAAAGTAAAATTAAACAAGATTTTAAAGAAATTAAAGATACTAAGAAATTATATGCTTGGTTTAATCATTTAACCAAGTGTAAGCAAACAATGTTCACACGTGAAGTATCGTCATGACTGGGCCATTTGTATATATAGGATAATAACTTCACATCAATTGCCTTAGTATCCCATAATGACAGGAATGGTCAGGGGAGAATGTAAAGAAATCATGTTCTGAGAAGCAGTATTAGTGGGACTTGTTATAGAACTAAAATAAGCTAATGTGTATGTTTACAAATGCTAGTATTTAAAACTAGGGGGATGAAATTGTAGCATTGATAGAGTTCATTCACCCAAAAAGTTGTTCATATAAGTGAAACATGGTTGAATAAGGATGGCATTCTGACGAATAGAGATAGAAGGTTATATAGCAAATGACTTTATGCGTGGGTTATGTATGACGAGTGGTGTGGAATTTGTGGATGTGTGGAGTGAGTTTGATGGGCGAAAGGATCTATATAAGATGGATGGCTTGCATTTGAATGGTTACGGTGTAAGAAGACTTGAGAAAGTGTTGCTGAATGTAGTGGATGTGCAAATTCAGGGAAACTAGATTTGTTGGGGGGGGGGGAGTAGAGATACAGTCCTTATGGAGGCAGTTGAATGTAAGAATGAATATAATATGCCAGAGCAAATAAGGACAACAAATCTGAGTGGGATAGTTAATATAAGGCATCAAGGTAGGGTTGGGGCTAATGGGGGTCTTAAATTCATGTACACTAATACTAGGAGTATTAGGAACAAGAAGGAAGAGTTTTTGGCCATGGTTGGCACTTCCAGACCACAGGTTATAGGTATTAGTGAAACATGGCTGACTGTAGATGATATAACTAGTGGGATTGAATGTGATGGGTATAGTCTGTTCAGGAATGACAGAGAGAATAAAATGGGGGGAGGAGTATTATTGATGATAGCTGATGAGCTCCAGCCAAGAAGAATAGAAGTTGAATTGCAGGATAGAGAAAAGAGCACATTTGAGGCCATTTGGTGTGAGATTGTGGCTAGCAGAACTAAATATACAATTGGGTGCTGCTATAGACCAGGTGATGGAAAAGATGCAAAAAAAGAAACAACTATGGAGGGAATTTAAGGAGAAGGGTGACCGGCAGGCACATGAACGGTATAAAGCACAGGCCAGAAGGGTGACGAGTGTGGTAAGAAAAGCAAAAAAGGATTACGAAAGAACATTGGCCATGCAGGCTAAAGAGAATCCTAAACAGTTTTTTAGATATGTTGCAAGTAAAAGGAAAAATGTACATGGCAGATTGATTTTAAAGAATGCCGATGGTAGGGAGGTAACTGAATCAGTTGAGATAGTTGAGTTACTGAGTGAGCACTTTGCAAAAGTATATCATCCAGGTGGCGACATTGCAGAAACGAATAAACCAGTAGATTATACGGGAATTGTGGTGAATGAAGTGGAGGTGAGTAGTCTATTGCATAACCTCAATGTCAATACATCCGTGGGATTGGATGGTATACCAGCTCATGTCGTACGAGAAGCAGCTAAAGAATTGTCAGTACCCTTGACCATTTTGTTTAATTTGAGTCTCGGGTCTGGGTTAGTCCCGAGCGGGTGGAAAGAGGGGAAAATAGTTCCACTGCATAAAGGTGGTTCCAAGACTGCTGTAGTAAATTACCGACCGATTAGCATATCAGGAATCATTGTCAAGGTCTTAGAGAAAATAGTCAAGAGGAAAATACAAGATTGGATAGAAGAAAATGGAATACTGTATCGGGGACAGCATGGTTTTGTGAAGGGTAGGTCATGCCTCAGTAACTTGCTCACATATTATAACACAGTGACGGCTGAACTGGATAAGGGTAATGGGTTTACGGTGATTCTACTGGACCTTGCCAAGGCCTTTGACAGGATTCCACATGGAATTCTAATCAGTAAATTGCAGCATATGGGAATGGACATAGGGTTGGTGAGATGGGTAGGAGGGTAGTTGACGGAGAGATATCAGAGAGTGGTTTACTCGGGAGTAGAGTCCACAAGACGGCCTGTGACTAGTGGTGTGCCACAAGGATCTGTTCTTGGACCACTGCTGTTTAATTTGTTCATAAATGATATAGGAAATGATCTGAGAGGAACAGTTCATTTGTTTGCGGATGATGCGAAGTTGGGTAGGGCAATAGTGAATGCAGATGACGTCAAAATTTTGCAGGATGATTTGGATAGATTGGAGGTCTGGGCTAAGGAGAATGGATGTCAGTTTAATGGCAAAATGTAAGGTTATGCATTTTGGGGTGAAAAGATTGGCGGCAGTGTACTGCATTGGTGGAACCATGCTCCACGAAATTGATGAGGCACGAGATTTAGGAGTGTTGGTAGATAAGGAATTGAAATTTAGGGGACACATTGCAAAAGTGACCAAAACAGCTCATCAAATCACTTGGTTGCTGAAGAATACGATGACAAGCAGAGACAAGCAGGTTATTGTTCCTCTGTATCGAGCCTTGATAAGACCCCATCTAGACTACTGTGCTCAGATTTGGTCACCTAGGTTTCTTCTTGATGGGGAGGAGGTGGAGAGGATCCAGAGGCGAGTGACCAAGATGATAGCAGGTCTGTGGAATGAACCGTATGAGAACAGGTTGAGGATTTGTGGGTTGCAAAAATTGGTTGATAGGCAGAGGAGGGGAGATATGATTGAGACATTCAAATTACTGAAGGGTTTCTATAAAATTGATTCAGAAGATATTTTTGAGAACAGGGCTGGTTGTGGGAGGACTAGGGGACATCCATGGAAACTGGGCAAAAGTGTGGTTAGTAAAGGTGTTAGTGCTGGGTTCTTTACTTTTAGAGTAGTGAATGAGTGGAATGCGCTCCCTGAGTCTGTGGTGGATGCTGTGACAGTGAATGAGTTTAAGGCGAGGTATGATAGATACTGTATGAATGTCAAATAGTTGTGATGAATATGATTTGGGGCCTCCCTCGATGAGTCCAATAACTCCCTGGAGTTGCCCGTAATAATAGTAATAGTAATAGTCTTTCATGAAGTCAGACAAAGCAAAAAAGGAGGAGAAGTGGTATTGATGATATGTCCATCTAGGGTAGAGATACAAGGAGAAAATACTGAGAGCTGTTTTGAAGCAGCGAGGTGGAGGTGGACAGGGTGAAATGTTTAGTAGGGTGTTGCTATAGACCTGGTAATGTGGAAGGTAGTGTGAAGCAAATGTTTAGATAAATTAGCCTGGCCAATAAGAAAAGGGTGATCATTATGGACGATTCAATTATGGTAATATAGACTGGAATAAAGAGACAGCATCAAAACCAAGAGAACAGTTGGTGAAAGTGACCATGAAGTAATCACAAATGTGATGTTGACCATCACAAATCAGGACTTTTGTGAGAAAGAGTTATACGTGGAACTATAAGGCAGGTGATTGTGGCAAACTCAGCAGGCAGCTTGCAGCAATATCATGGAATGAGGAATTGCATGGGAAGGAAATCAATGATTATCTGGAATTATCTGGCAGAGGCAATGGCTGGGCTTATTCCAAAGGTCAGAAGATTAAATAAAAGAAATGTAAAATGGATGATTGAAGAGGTGATGTGTGCAATCTGGAAAAACGACATTGTGGAGGTGGCACAAGATGAGTGGAAATAATCAGTTATATGAGGAGTACAAAGAGCAAGCAAGGGAGGTGGCTCACTTAGTAGAGGTAGCAAAAGTGCGGTATGAGCAGCAGTCAGTAAATGAAATCCTAGGAAGTTTTTTAGATATGTGGTCAGTAGAAGGAAGGATGATAAACCCTGAGGAGGGCAGAGTAGAGGTGTTTAATGAGCAGTTCATTAAAGTATTCCATCCTTGTGATTGTAACATAATGCACAACTTGAGAGCAGTGGGAATGGAGAAAGGAACCACTGATGGTGAGTGAGCAGGAGGTATATGAGGAAGTAAGTAAACTTGATGTCAGCAAGGCCATGGGACTTGATTATATATCACTGCGTGTCTTTAGGGAATGTTCCAGGGAGTTAACAACAGCTTCAACGTACATTTTTAATATGAGTCTTAGATTAGCCCAGGAGCGGAAAGATGGTAGAATTGTTCCACTTCATAAAGGGGAAAATAAGACTAAGGCATCAAATTATAGGCCAATCTGCTTGTCTGAAGTTGTAGTTAAGGTGTTGGAGAAGCTAGAGTGCGGGATGAGGACAAGGATTCAGAACTGGATGGACAGCAGTAGAATTCTCTTTAATGGACAGCATGAGTTTACTATAGAAAGATCGTGTTTTAGCAATCTGCTTACTTATAACAAGATAACGAATATACTGGGCAAGGGGGAATGTATATATAGTAGTATATTTAGATTGTGCAAAAATCTAAATATACTACTTTTTGTGGTTGGATAGTAGATTAGTGCAATGGATTGGAGATTGGCTTCTGATAGGCATCTGCAGGTTGTGTATGGGGGAGTGATATCCCAGAAGAGGAAAGTCACTAGCAGTGTGCCCCAGGGGCTCTGTTTTGGGGCCATCGTTGTTGAATTAGTATGTAAATGACACTGGAAAGGGTTTAAATGGTGATATACAGTTGTTTGCAGATGATGCAAAGTTGGAGAGAGTTATGAGAAGCAGAGCAGATGTTGTAAAGTTTTAAGCATAAGGTTTTAAGATTTGGGAAGCAAAGATGGGATGCAGGGTACAGGATTGGTGGGGATGTTTTAGAGATGAAAGATTTGGGGGTTGTGGTGGATATGAACTTTAAATTTCATGGACATTTTGCTAAAACTGTGAGGACAACACAGCAGATTATGGGAATATGGCAGAGAACACTGACATGTAGAATTAAGTATGTTTTGATTCCATTGTACCAGACTCTGATCAGGCCACATATGTATTACTGTGCACAGATTTGGTCATCAGGTTTTCAAAAGGATGAAAAGATGATGGATATGATTCAGAGATGATCGACTAAGTTGGTTTCTGGTCTCTGGAATGTGAGGACAGATTGACAGAATGCAGAGCCTAGTGGATAGAAGGAAGAGAGGAGACATGATCAACGTATAACTTGGTAAGGGGTAATTACCAGATTAGCGGGAATGAAATTTTCTATAATGAATTTTTTAGAATGAGAAACCATCCCTGGAACTGTATAAGGCAGGTGTGTGCAAGGGAGTGAGGATTAGGTTTCTTGCATGGAGAGTGGTAGGTGATTGGAATGCAATGCCAGAGTGTGTGGAGAGTGCAGGGACAGTGAATGCATTTAAGTCGAGGTACGATGAGCTGTGCATGTGAGGGTGGGGCCTCCCACAATGAGTCTCTTGACTCCATGGAGGTCTGTTGATAATAATAATAATAAAGCAAGCCACACATCCTTTCAGATGTGTATAAGGATGTTTTGAGTGCTATGCATTCTATCCAGAAAACATACCAAGGTTGAAGTAATGCAGAAGTCATACATTTCCCATATACAAGTAGTCAAAAGTTGTCACACCTTATTATTAAAATACTCTGGATTAGAGATAGATGTTGAAAGTTTTTCAAAAGCTTTAAAAAAAAAAATCTCTAATCCAGAGTATTTTAATAATAAGGTGTGACACCTTTTGACTACTTGTATATGGGAAATATGTGACTTCAGCATTACTTCAACCTCAGTATCTCGTCTGCATCTGCCTTCCACTGATGAGACCTCAATAAACAAAACTGGTCTTGTTCTTCTCATAAAGCATAAAATAACACACGCCCTTTCAGATGTTTATAATGCTATGTATTATACACATCTGAAAGGGTGTGTGCTTTGCATTATGGGATACTAAAGCAATTGACGTGAAGTCATTTCACAAGCAAAGATTGTTTGCTTACACATGGTTAAAGGATTGAACCAAGAATATAATTTCTTGGCATCTTTAATTTATAGTATAATCAAGTGAAAAAAAACTTTCGACACCAAGGTTTTAAGAGGATAAATATTAATTTACAAACTTGTGTGAAAATTTTTCAAGGTAAAGATAGTAAAAACTTGTCAAACAAATGCAGAAATACATTCAGATTAAAAAAAAATTATGCAAATTATTGATTTGAAACAAATAATAAAAAACAAAGGAATAAAACCCGTTATGTATATGGTAAGCTAGCAGCATACATGATGTATGCTACTAAATCAGTTGTAGTTAACCTGTGGACTCTACAGAATCTTGATGCCCATAATAACAATATATTTGCTCAGTAACGTTTTTGTGTCACATTTTTTGTCAAGTTATTTGAAACGTTTTGAAACTCCGGGAATACCCTGAGTGTCGAGTCTTCAAAATTCGAGTCATCAGAATTCAAGGAGAACTAGCCTACCAGTCCACAACTCGGGGGGGGGGGGCAAACCCCCTTTTGAGTCTTCAAAATTCGAGTCATCAGAATTCAAGGAGAACCGGCCTACCAGTCTGGAACTCGGGGGGTTGGGCACCATAGGACGGCAGAACCCCCTTTCGAGTCTTCAAAATTCAAGAACCGGCCTATCAGACCATAACTCGGGGGGTGGGCAGAACCCCTTTCGAGTTTTCAAAATTCAAGTCATCATAATTCAAGGAGAACCGGCCGGCCTACCAGTCCGGAACTCGGGGGTTGGGTGCCGTAGGCGTCAGGGGGAGCGGAGCCCCCCCAGTATTATTATAAAGTCAGAAATATTGGCTTACATTCTATTACTACCAGCAACTAATTTACATATTTAGCATATCCTAAGGGATTTAACAACACCTTTATTAGTCCTGTTCTGTTAGTGAGAGGATTAATCCAATAAGTTCAACTAAGTTGATAGTTTTTCTCTTGGTTATACTATAAATTAAAGATGCCAAGAAATCATATTCTTGGTTTCATCCTTTATCCAAGAGTAAGCAAACAAAGTTTGCACGTGAAGTCACTTCACGACTGGGTAACTTGTATATAGAGGCTAATGACTTCACATGAATTGCCTTAGTAACCCATAATGCAATGCACATATCCTTGTGGACATGTATAATGCTATGCATTATGAGATGGGCCACTATCCAGATCAGTTTCAACGTTTACTGAGGTCTCATTAGTGGAAACCAGACCCAGAAGTAATACCAAGGTTGAAGTAATGCAAAAGTCATTGAAGTGACTTCACGTGCAAACTTTGTTTGCTTACAATTGGATAAAGGATGAAACCAAGAATATAATTTCGCGGCATCTTTAAAATTTATACTTATAAGTTCTACTAACTTAAAACAACACATTTAAAAACTATTATGAAGCTATACTAAGTGCGTTTAAATAAAAATAAGTCATCAAAAAGATACTCCGATATCATCCAGCTAGAGAACATAGAAGTAAAGGATGACCACTGGGTCTTCCCTTACTTATATGTAAGGGAACCTGGGCCCACTGGGCCTAAATCCCTGAAAGGTGATGATGATTATAAGTTATCAATGTAAGTTCTAAACTATATTTAGATAAATAACTGAGTTTGAAAATTTAAAACTGGTTATACAACTTTAACTAAAATCTAAGTTATTTAAAAATAGCATTTAATCTAATTTTATCAGCACATGGTGTTTACCTCATGGCTGCACTGGATGTTATGACAATCATGCATGATTAAGATTTCATTTCATGCACATTTTCAAATCAACAATTAATCCCAAATTTGCCTATTATTTAACAGATCTCTGATGTGATCAGCTCTTGTGTGTCCATCTTGTAAATTGCTCCTAACTGAATCATCCCAAACATTGTATACAATGCTGTATGATTCAGAAGCCATTTTTACTTCAACTTTTTTTTTTCTAATTTTTCATCTATCATTCTTGTTTAAGTCAAACCATACATGCTTAGATTACCTATCACTTAACATTTTTGAATATTTAATAATGTCAAGGTCTTTTTGAGTATAAACACACACACATACACAGGGTGGCCATAAAATAACTTTCCCTCTTTGGAGGCATCTGTAGCTAAAACGAATAAACGGAATGAGAGACCAAATTTTATATTGAGACTTTTGAAAGCATGGAGAGATGATTTCCGTGAAAAACAGATTTAGTACCAAAAATCGCCGATTAGGGAAATTTTGGCGCTGGCGGAGCCGAAAGCAAGTGGATAATTACATTAAAGGCAGATAAAATGGAATAATAACATAATAACAATGTAAGCGACAGCAGCGTCACTCATTCCAGCTAGATATATGGCATGTTACAATGATAGTAATAATAATAATAAAACTAAAACGACAACTTTCATTACTTTCTTTGGGGGAAATTTTGCATTACTCTCTTTGTTTTTATTACTTTCTTGTGTACAACAAATTGCATCCAGTGTGCAACATGCTCTACAGCTGAGCGTAAGGAGTCGAATTGGATGTTCATAACAGCCTGTTTTTATGTTCTTTTTCAAGACATGCAAGTTGGGAACACCACCAACATACACAATGGATTTCAAATACCCCCACAGCCAAAAGTCACATGGAGTGATGTCCAGGGATCGAGGCGGCCATGCCATCAGAAAGAACTGACTGATAATCCTCTCATTACTGAAATGCTGGTGTCAAAGGAGCTGTACTGAACGTTCAATGTGTGGCCATGCTCCATCCTGCATAAAAATTATGGCGTCCAAACATTATCTTTGCTGCAATGCAGGAATGACAAAATTTTCCAACATTCGTCGATAAATCTCTCCAGTAATGGAGCAGGTTACAGGACCTGTAGGGCTAATACACTCAAAAAAGTATGGTCCTATTATGAAATAGGCTGTGAAGCCGTACCACACGGTTACTTTTGGAGAATGCAGTGGTACTTTCTGGATCGCTTGGGGATGTTCAGATGCCCAAATTCTGCACTTGTGAGTGTTGAATTTGAGACCCATTCAGATAAAAGTGAGCCTCATCACCCCACAATATTCTCTAAGGCAAGCCATTAGCGACCTCCATTCGGGCAAGAAACGTTAGCTTATCATAATCTGCAGTAGTTAGTGCTTGCACACGAATGAACTTATACGGATAGAAGTGAAGCATATTCCATAAGATTTTCAAGATTATACATTAAGCAATATCAAGTTGGCAAGCTATGGCATGAGTGCTTGGACCAGTACTGGTCCCTATGTCGTCAAACACCGCAGTAGCAATGTCTGTTACTGTCTCTTCTTCCACTACTTTCCAACCTGCCAGGTCTAACTCCTAGTGATCCAGTTTCTTCAAACTTCTTAATCATAGCTCTCAGTGCTACAGCTGACATAGGATGTGTATGCAGGTTATGAAGTCTTCTAAATTCCCAAAGGGCTGCTATGGCATTGAACTGTTTAAGGTAAAACAACTTAACAGCACGCTAAAGCAAGGTAGGACGCATATTGAGCACAATTCGTAGTTATTCGAATAACTGCTTGAACGTTCCAAATGCCTTTTTAAGTGGAATTTGTGGCACTGCTGTCATGTACGCACAGTAAAATTTGCATAATCCTTTTTACCTGTGTTTTCTGCAAATATTTGACTGCTTTCGGCTCTACCAATGCCAAAATTTCCCCCATCGGCGATTTTTGATACTAAATATTTTTTTCGCGGAAATCATCTCCCCCATGCCTTCAAATGTCTCAATATAAAATTTGGTCTCGTTCCGTTCATTGGTTTTAGCTACAAATGCCTCCAAAGAGGCAAAGTTATTTTATGGCCACCCAGTACATATATAAGTATGGTTCTGCCATTGATGCAGCCTACTCACTCCCATAATTTTCCTCATAAATCTCGTATCTGTTGCCTCTAATCTTTGATCAAATGTGGTCCATATGCTAAATTGTGTTTGAACACTTTCTTATATACTGCCAGCTTGGTCTTTAGCTATATTCTCAATTCTAAATTCTCAGATCATTCTGAAATATTTTTCAACTGGCTCCCAACCATACCAGCTTTGGGAGCTGGTATGGTTGGGAGCCATATTTAATCTGCTATCTTAATTAAAAATTGTGCTTAAAAAGCTAAAACGTGTAAAATGCTCTACAGCAGGGGTTGGCAACTGGCAGCCCACGGACCGCATGCGGTCCACATGTGCATTTTTGGTGGCCCATAAAAGGCCGACCATACTTACATGGCATGTGGCCCACATGTTGAATTATTTAAATAACCATTTTATAATATGAATAATAAATTAAAAATAATTTTATTCTTATACTTCGTGATATCACTGTGCAACTTGGCACGAGTCATTATGAGTGGGGATAACAAAGGCGACTTCATCCGACAACAACCGAGATTTTGGCGAACTTCTGCAGTCGCATTCCCTTGTCAGTCTTAATATAATTCAATAACATCAACTATTATTTTCAGAGGATATATATTTGTTAAAAAAATTTAAAAAAATGGGTTCAAGAAAATGTAAAATTGCAGATGAAGGACGAAGGTTTAATGATAAATGGAACAGCAAGTACTTCTTTATTGAAAATGGGGGGGTAAGTCCCTTTGTCTTATTTATCATAAAAGTGTTGCTGTTATGAAAGAATACAATATCAGACGTCATTACGAGAATGTCGTACTTTATCTTGTAATCTCGTACTTTAAATATTTCTGTGTTTTTTAAGATTGATATAATAAAAATTGATAACTTAAGTATTTTTTTTCACTCACTATTTTCTCTTAGTTAAATGCTTGCAACCCAATTATTAAAAATAAAAAAACTTTTATTTTTAATAATTGGGTATGAAAAGGTTCCGGCCCCTGCTCTACAGGATTACCACTGAAAATACAGTTGATGTTTTTCCATTTCTCTACCATTTTCCTTGTTTTAATGTTTTTTTACTGCTGATTTTCACACTATATTTCTCACAACGATTCAATATAGCTAAAGCCTCTTGAAGTCTTGCAACAAATTTATTTAATGTCAAGGGAAAGCTTAATATTTTCTTTGAATGTTAGGTTCGATACCCCTTTCCTTAATGTTGGGGACCACATAGATTATAAATAAGTGAAGATGGAATTCTTTCTTTCTATGGCTCCACAGTCCAAATTGAGCCTTGGCTTGGATTTGTTGCCTTTAATACTATCTGCCCAGGACCTTACTTCTCCAGTTTGAACAATATAATGTTGCTTGCTTGACTAATAGTATCTATCCATTTTGTTCTTCATTTTGCCAAGAATTTCACTATTTACAGTCTCCTTAAAAATACTGTCCTTTTCCAAACATGTCTTGCCATTGCAACATTTTGTACTTGATTATACTAGATATTGTAGGGTTCGTCATAGAGTTGATATAATTCACGGTTGTATCTGATGCTCCATAAACCATTATCATTCACTGGGAATAGTTTTCTAAGGATTTTCCTTTTAAAAGATGAAAATCAAATTTTCTACCCTTGCCATATATATCCAGGTATCACATCCGTAGGCAACAATTGCACAAATTATCAATTTATATATTTGTACTTTAGTCTTCCAATGGATATCTTTTGAGCTGAATACAATTCACATGAGAGACAACAAAAAAAAAAAAAAAGCCTAATTATCCCTCTTTATTCAACTGTACACTTCTACCATCTCATTTTCTTGTCTTGTGATTGTTACTTCTAAATATCTGAATTGTTCCAAAAAAAAACTAAAATACCGATTCTACCTGTTTGGTATTAATCATTATTTTAGTTTTTTGCTGATTAACTTTTAGACCTATCTCATATGATGATTTTCTAATCCCTAACATGTTTCTTCTGCTTTCTACAGAGGCTATTCAATAAGTTATAAGACTATATTTATACAGAAAACAGATTACCTTTAATCGTCATCATTTACATGGTCTTTTTCGAAGTAACTACCATGAGACGCAATGCATTTGTCCCAATGTTGCGTCCACTTCTTAAACACATGTGAAAGTCCTTTTTTTGAGAGTTCTTTCAAAACCACCTCCGCAGCTTTTATACATGCTTTGTTGCTTTCGAAATGGCGGCCTCTTAGTGGTTTCTTGAGCTGAGGAAACAGCCAGAAATTGCACGGTGCGAGATCAGGACTGTATGGAGGGTGTGGTAGGATATCTATGTTGTTCTTCTGCAAAACGTCCACTACACAACCAGCAATATGTGGCCTTGCATTATCGTGGTGCAATAAGAAGCCATTCTTCAGCAATGGACGCTTCCTTTTGACGTGCTGTACCATTGTTCCGTAAAACATCTGCATAGTATGAGCCGTTTACAGTATTCCCGGGTTCTACAGCGTGTTCATAAACAATGCCTTCGTAGTCAAAAAAACATTATGGTCATAACTTTACCAGCTGATTTTAGAGTTTTTGTTTTCTTGGGGGTAGGCAAAGACAGATGCTTCCATTCACTGCTTTGTTGTTTCATTGTAGGGTCATAGTGATACAACCAAGCTTCATCTGCTGTAATGATGCGTTTTAAGAAGTTGTCGCCTTCTTGTTCCAGTCTTTCTTTCCATTCTGTGCACACATCACTCGATGCTGCATTTGCTCCAGTGTCAAGAGTTTGGGAATCCATCGGGTGCAAACACGTTTCAGTCCCAAATGTTCAGCCATGATTGAGTGAACGCTCCCCACAGAAATATTCAGGACAACATGCAGCTGGCATACTGTAATTCTGCGATCCTCCTTGATGATAATCGCTGCTGTGTTGATCATTGTCTCTGTGATGGATGCTGAAGGTCTTCCCTCACGTTCAAGATCTTCCACATTTTGCCTTCCTTCCTTAAAAGTTTTATGCCAGCGAAAAACACTTGCCCTCGACATTGCTTCATCGTGGAAAGCTTCGCGTATCATGTTAAAAGTGTCTGATGCCGATTTTTGCAAACGCACACAAAATTTAATCGCATAACGCTGTTCCAAGGACGCTTCCATTTCCGCGACTGGCCGCGGCTCGTAGGGGCGGCGAAACAAGCTTGCGTTTAGTCACGTGACACTCTGGCACATCAGCCCGTATATGCAATCTATCAACCTCTTTTGTTAATACAGACAGCAACATTTCTTTATTCCACAGAAATTAATATTGTGATGAGTGGTTTCGTGACAGT
This sequence comes from Typopeltis vanoorti, assembly GCF_054136105.1. Taxonomy (NCBI): domain Eukaryota; kingdom Metazoa; phylum Arthropoda; class Arachnida; order Uropygi; family Thelyphonidae; genus Typopeltis; species Typopeltis vanoorti. Next base: position 59,283,515 of record NC_143566.1, on the reverse strand, counting down.
AAAATTAGTCTTATTACTTATTGAACAGCCCTCATATTTACACAGATTTCTATATACACAGATGTGATGTTAATATCATCTGTGTATACTGCGATGCAATGGTAGCTTACCTGAGTTTTCTATTGTTAATCTTAGAAGTCTAACTAGCTTATCTGGCCAGCCTGGTTGGCCAAGTGGCTAGTGTATCTGCTCTCCAGCCAAAAGGCTGCGGGTTCAAAACCTGCCGTGGGCATGGATGTTTGTGATTGTCTATGAAAGCACTAGTGGTGGTAGTTGGCGGTAGATGGCATTGGTGATGATGAAGGTTGGTGGAGTAGTGAGATGAAGTTTTGTAGAGTTGATGCTCTCCCTCTATGAGTCTTTGGACTCCTGGAGGTGTGATATAAAAATAATAACAATAATATCTGGTATTCCAAACTTACATAATTTTTCTCTATTAACACGTTCACTGCCACGCTACGTCGGCATAGTCTGTTCTCATACACTGAGCAATTTCACTTCTTCGAGGTGTACGGTAATTCCATTGCCGGTAAGCGTCATACGAGTATACTCGTAGCTGGCTTGTGTAGCTCATATACCAACTACGAGTATACTCGTAGTTGGAAGCGAACGTGTTAATGCTGTCACATGCTTGTTGAAAATCAACAAATATCTGATGAATATTTATATAAAATTCCCAAAATTACTCTAATAATTTTTAACTATATGTATCTGATCAATTGTAGATTTGCTTTTCCTGAAATCTACTTGGCAGACACCAATCATCTCCATAAGATAGCATTATAACCCAGTCTTATATGTGACTTAATATTAAATCATTTTTCTGTACATCCTTACAAATTAAATGCCGATTTGCAATTTAAATATAAGTTACAGATTAATGGACATGTATAGTAAATATATTAGTGTAATTGTATAGATTAGTTGTAGAGAATTTATGCAGATTAGGAAGTTGTGTATGGGGCAGCAGTATTCAAAAAGAGGAAAATTACTGGTGATGTGCTGCAGGGATCTGTTTTGGGGCCACTGTTGTTTAACTTGTATATTAATGATACTGGAGCAGGTTTTAACTGGAGATATGAGGCTGTTTACAGATAAGGCAGGGGAGAACGATGAAGAATCAAGCAAATGTTGTGGGCTGACAGAAGGATTGGAATATTTGGTCAAGTAAGTGCAACTTTCAGCTCAATGTTGCAAAGTATAAAGTTATGAAATTTAGTGGGCAGTGATGGGATGCAAAGTATACACTTGGAGAAATTCTGAAAGAGGTAGAGGAAATGAGAGATTTGAGAGTGGCAGACAAGGACTGTGCAGTGTTATCCCTGAAGTCCAGGGATAACGCTGCACAAGTTGTGAAGTCATCACATTGCATTATGACTATGATTCAGAGGGTCTTGGCATGCAAAAATAAAAAGGATATGGTTCCATTGTATAAGGCCTTGATCAGGCCTCATATACATACTGTGTACAGATTTGGTCAACTGATTTTCTGATTTTCATGGTAATGAAGACAGATTACAAAAGGTCCAAAGAAATTAACTATGGTAGTAGCCAGTCCTTGGAATGTGGGTTATGAAGACAGATCAAGGGAATGCAAAGCCTTGTGAACAGGAGGAGGAGAGGCGGAGTGCAAGCAAAGGAGTGAGGAAAATAAGTCTCATCTTTATAAAGGTACCTGTGGCATGACTATAAACAATAAATTACATGATAACCACAGATTTTTTGCATAACATCGAACAATCTGTCGGGATTTTCCAGGGAAGATGCTAATAAACTATGCTTTGAAGTTGCTGCTTGACTTTTTAAAAGCAAATTACCTTCATGTAATTTATCACATGGAGGTAATCTGAAACCCTTGCGCTGTTTTCATTGAGACACAAAGAACAATATATCTATTTCAAAAGCAGATAAAGGAAAAGCTGGATAATGGATAAGGCTGACTATGTGAGGAAGTAGACTGTCTTTTACAGGTTACCTCCACCTATCAAGAAATTAGTTATAACCCTACAAAAACACAAATTAAACAATTAAATAAGCTGCTTGATGAAGTTGTTAGTTAGGATCAAAATACTGTGGACAAGTTGTACACTCATTCTGGAAGAACTCCTCGTTTATATGGCCTCCCAAAAATTCATAAAGAAGGTTATCCAGTAAGACCCATCGTGAATGGTATTGACTCTCCCACCTATATTGACAGAATTGCTAAATTTCTGTCATCACGTTTATTAACTGCCCATACTGGACAATCCAGATCATTCATCAAAAATTCCACACATTTTCTTGAGAAAATAAAGGATATTCAAATCCAAGAGTCGGATTTGCTAGTCAGCTTTGACAATGTTTCCTTCTTTATCAACATTCCACTATCTGACACTTAATTTACTATAAGATGATTACCCATCTGATACTCAAAGATTTTTTAATTTGTTACAGAATCAGGATATTTCAGCTGGAAAAACAAGCTCTATAGACAAGTTGAAGGTATTGCCATGGGTAGCCCTCTGTCTCCACCTTTGGCAAACTATTTTTTGAACATTGGTTTTGTTATATTGATGATGTCTTTGCTGTTTGGTCTCATTATGAAAATGAACTTACCACTTTCTTACAAAAGATCAATAGCCTTCACCCATGCACTGAATTCACCATGGAAAAAGAAAAGGCTGGTAGTTAACCATTCTTGGACATCCTTCTTACATGCACAGCCTCCAGTAATTTATCAATTAGTGTTTATCGAAAACCTACCTTTATTGGCAGATACATTGATCTGTTGATAAATTTTTTGAAGCGTTTTGATACATTGATCAAAAGTCTGCTCAAACACCTCTCAAAAAATTGGTGTTATCAAGTCTTTAATTAATAAAGCACATAAGGTGTGTGCCTCTCCCTCAAGCTTACAACAAGAACTTCTCACTATCAAAACGTTAATGGAATTTAATGGTTATAATCCTAATCAAATCCAGCAGATAATTCACTCCTATGTTTCAATTCCTCAGAATTTTTCAACAGACTGCAGGGTTCCAATCCCTTATATTTCTGGCATCTCTGAACTGACTGGTAGAATTTTGAAGAAGTATCATCTCATTCCCACATATTTTCCTATCAACAAAATTTCTCATCTGTTGCCATCTACAAAAGACAAACTGTCACCTCTATCATTAGCTTGCGTTTATCAGATACGTTGTGAATTTGTGAATGTAATCTAACATACTTTGGGTGGACAGGATGTTTTGTGGGAAAAAAAAAAAGAATTAATGAACATCAATATTATATCGAATACATGAAACCTCAAGTATTGACACCAAACACAGTATCTAGTGGGATGAAGTTGGTCTTTTCCATAGAAGCACGTTTAAATATGAACGCCTTTTCAAAGAAAGTTGCGAAGCCCTTTTACATCAGTCAAATCTGAATCACAACGACTGTCTCTCTCTCTCCCCAAAATTTGAAAGACTCTTATATTATGTAACCATCAAAAATAGTTTTTAATAATAACTTTAATAATATTATTTATTAATATTTATTTCTAGCATGTAGCAACAGTTTTTTAATTGGTAAACCACCGACTGCTGTATATACCTTATATTCTTGTTCCTTTGATTTTTCTTGTTTCTACACACTGATGATGTACTGTTATCTTCAGTACGAAATATCTGTACTTTCATTTCATTAAAGTTAATTACTATGGTTTGTAATTTATTGTTTGGAGTGAAGGAGAAGTTTTTTGCATGGCTAATGGCATACATTGCCTGACTGTGGTGAATGCAGAAATGTTGAATAGGTTTAGAGCACAGTTTGATGAGTATCATATCATTGTATGCGATGATGCCTACCTCCACAATAAATCTTTTGACTCCATGGAGCTCTGGCGTTAATAATAGGAACCATCATTGCTTAAAAAAAAAATTTTTTTTTCATTTTTTTCATATTATTTTTACATATCTTAAGAATGTACTTTACTGCATAGGCTTGATTTAAATTTCAAACGAGAGAAAGCTACTTGCTTTCCTTCAAAAAAAAAAAAAAAAAAAAAACTTGCCCAGTGCTTAAAAACTTAATATAATATCATAAAGTAATTGTTTCAAAATCATAATCATATCCTATTTTTCCTAGTGTCATCATACTGAAGATTCTTTGAAAACTCTCATAGGTCAAAATATAAATTATTTAAGAACTGACTGCAATGTTTGTTAGGTATTGTTACATAAATCAATTTAATGTTCAATCTAATAAAATAATTACTACTTTATTAGATCGAACTCTGATCAATGTATCGTGGATAAGTTTGTTTAAACCAGCTGATTAATATTTAATTGTTATGCAGCAGAGTTTGTTGATATCTTATTCCTTCTGTTATATATATGCCAAGAATTCTTTGCATGTGTACTGTATACACACAACACATATTTTCTTTGCTTAACAATTACATAATTTTAAGACTTAAAAAAAAAAAAAAAAAAAAAAAAAAAAAGACTGACACCCCCTAAAGCTTCACAAGCCAAATTTTTATGCTATCTAAAAATGACAACACAATCAGAATTTTTTAACAAAATTATTTGAAATGCTAGATTTTTTTATAGTTTATTTATATTTTTTAATGCCAATGCATTCTCAAAGAAAGCCACAGTACATTTAGTGACATGATTAACTAAGAGAGAAAAAGAATCTGGGGAGGGGGACCCTCCCCACTCCTAAGATTAATAAGAAACTATTTCTGAGCCACTTCAAACCTCCAATAATATGAGTGACAGTTCATCATCAGGCAATGAAATTCATTTTCCACTTAAAGACATTCAATCATGCTAGAGTAAGATTTAAATTGGCAGGTTGCTGCATGGAAAGTGTTATTAGTCCACCAGCCAAACAAAGCTAATGATAATTTAGGCATATATCTAATACTCACTGCTCAAAGAGCAGTTATTAGTGACTTTTTTTTTTTTTTTTTTTTTTTAATCACATAAAAGTCAGGAGCAAAATAATTCATAAGTTGCTTCTAAATTTTTCATGTTACTGAAATTTGGATAATGCCTTTTATAATTCACACTCTGTCAATATTCAACTTCATATAATGTAACACAAATGAATTATAAAATCATATTAGGCCATGAAAAGTTTTTCAAAAATTCTATTCAAGTAAAGTGGACTTATATATGAAAATTCCAAATGAAATTTCCTTTGAAATTATTTTAGTTTTTATGGTATCTTGAAGTCCACCATAAAGTCCTTTTCTCCTTTACTAGAAGCAACTTACTAAAAATTTTATAAGGTGCTACTCTAGAGAATGTTAAAAACATTAAGAATTCTATATAGTATTATAATCATATATCTTTATGTGAAGCTGGCTGAGTGATGTTCATCTAAGCTTAAATCAAATTTCTCTAGAAAATCTTTTGGTATAAGCAACAGAAATTTTTTTGCAGTGCACATTTTAAAACACGGAAGTGGGCCAATCCACATGTCATCTGTGTTTTAAATTTCACTTGCAATGTATCTTCATGATAGCATTTTGCTTACAAAATGTTTTTCATATCAAGTATTTTTTTTCCCCCTAAGTTATAACATGCAGTTTTGATGAAGGGCATAATTATTTCAAACTTCATATTAGTTGATGCTAAGCATGAGTATGTGACAGTTACACTAATTAGCTTAATTCAAATTAACTTATATCTGAATAATTTGGTTTAGCTCTTTCCCATGTGGACTCCATGGGGATTATATTTATAATAACAGTAATGGATATGTAACCACCGTTTCTTTTTTCCTAATTAGTTACGTTTATTAATATATATGTATTTTTGCATCACTCTGTTACAGTATCAATATATGCATAAATCTCAAACCGTAATAAAAAAAAAAAGGGCATTAACTTGAAAATGAACTAATATTTTAAACTGGTCTACTAATTCGTTAGTATTAATAGAATCTATTAAGTGTTGCATTTTCACAGTAGATTAAAAATTTACATATGATTGTGAATGAAAAATTCTTAAACTGGATTTAATAAGCGCTATTATTAAATCGTTCATAAGAATAAGCGTTCAGCGTTATCAATAAGAGGCTACTGACACCTATTTACATATGTTCCTATAGCCATCACAAGGAAGGGAACGTCGTCTAAATTATCGAAACAAGTTACCGAATAATAAGATTTCAACTTATACGATATAGGCACGAATTCATTATATTTTACTGCTCATTTACCATTTGCGAAAATGAAATCTACTTAAACAGGTTAAAGCGATCAATTAAAATCCATCTGATTACATCACGAAAACAAATAAATATGCTTATGAGTTACATGATAATTATTTTAAATGGCAACACATATCTCGATAAGAATGATAAAAATATTATATTTAGTATTAATTCATAAACACGAATCCAGTTGTCATGTTTCCGTATCAATCGGAAGCTGATTCAGTACTAAGGCACCAGGATACAGAACACCCACAAGCGTTCTTCACCAAACGCATCAATAGGAGCACCGGAGGAGAGCACAAGAGCAACCTAGCAACCTCTCATGATAGGTACCGATTTGACCGTGGAAGTGATACTAGAATACACTGATGTCACTTATCACTCTTAAAAATGATGCAAATTGACTATGCGAACACATTATCCCTATATATGCCTTGAATTTAATAGTAAATTTAAAATAAAAACAACAATAATAATAATAAATGACAGCGACTTACACTACACCCACACAGCAGACACCCTCCAGCAGCCATTTTGGATTGGAAGCAGTCGACCACAATGCTATGCGTGAAATTAAAAAGATGGCGGTTGTGTTGAATTGTAATACGCGTATGTAGCAAGGAAAGCAATATTTGAGGTGTGGATTATTTTTTCCCACCTCCTGCAGAGAGAAGCAAGAAACATGCCTGTTACATTTTATGCATCACTTATTAGGTACAAGAACAGGTAAGTACGTATTCCATTTTTAAGATAAAATGAAAAGTCGATTTTTTCGGATTATTTGAAGAGTTGAGAATCTGCATTTTTGTGGCTGGATTCAAAGTTTTTAGTAATGTTAATATAATAAATAATTGAAAATTGCCTAACCATACACGTTACGTAGAAATTTTCCCTGGAAAGATACTGGCAAAATAAGTACTTTATTTAGTTGAACTGCTTTAATAAATCATGAGTTTATTGGATTGAAAATGTCTAGTATTGTAATACTCATAACTTTTGGACCAAATACGCTTTACCGGTTTATTTATCAGTACGCATAAAATTTGCGGCTTGGTTTTATTTACTTAAAATTGCATAGATTGTATATTACGAAAAGTGAATCAACACTAAGTGCACATTTTTCTGCTGCTGCCTTGCTTAATAAGAATTTTGTGTTTTTGACAAGATGTTATCCTCCTTTATTTATTATTATTTTTTCCACCTACACATGTCACAATTAGTCTGATGTTCTGAAGCTTAGGGTGCAGAGTTTACTGCTGAGGTACCAAGAATACTTTCCTAATCAATGGGAAAATATGAATGCAAACTAAAAACTAGTCACAAATTAAAAAAACTTATTTGGACTGCCTCTGGGCAGTCACCAAGAATAGAATATCACACACATTTAAGAAATTTAGTCATGATGGAAGGTGTTAAAGGGCTAGTATCCCTTGTAGTTTATATGAGAATATTATGACTGTATAAATGAGTTATGATTGTATAAATTACATGTTAGCTATGCAGGATGAAATGACAATTCATGTAGTAACAATTCATCCAGGTAACCAACCATGAATCACTAGTTTTGGAAAAGAATAGTAGGATCTGTAGACTCTTGGAATATTATCAGGAGAAACTATTGCAATGAAAAATTACTATTAGTGCGATGTAAACTTATATTGGATTCTGGAAACTCAGGTTTGCCAACCTGCAAGACAGGTAAACCAGTTAGAGAATGCATGTTATTAGCAGATGCAGTGCAGGTGTCCTCATTGTCTTAGTTGTATCAGTCATAATTCCAACTGTCCCAACCCTTTGGGGTAATTGGCATGGCAGCATATGCGGAGTAGCCCTCAGTAGCACAAGAAGTATAAGACACAGGGTAAGAAGGTGATGAGCATAGTGAAGGAGGAGATTGGCTGGCTGAAGTAGTAAAGCAGAATCCTAGAGAATTTTACAATTATGTTGCTAGAATAAGAAAGGGTGAATATGGAAGACTCGTCACATCTGCTGAAAATGTAGTGGAAATGTTCAATGAGTATTTAGTGTTTAGGATATTAAGTAACCTTGATGTTAATAAGGTTATGTGATTAGATGGGATATCAGCACACATATTACGAGAATGTGCAAAAGAGCTAGCAGTGCCCTTGATTTGGTTGTCCCTACAGGAGTCCAGCAACAGGAATAGTCTCAAAAGAGAGAAGGGTAAATAGTGAACTACATAAGGAAGAATCCAAGTCAGTAAGTCAGTGGCATCCAACTGTGGGCCAGTGTGTGTGTGTGTGTACTGGCCTACATATATATATATATATATATATATATATATATATATATTTATGGTGTTAGAGACAATAAAAATGTGTATTGATGAGAATGCAAATCTTTTAAGATAGTAGCATGGATTTGTTAAAGGGAGATCCTGCTAAACTTGGTTACATTTTTATAATAAGGTAAATAATTTATCTGGATTTTGCTAAAGCATTTGATAGAGTTTCACATGATAAACTACAATTGAAATTGAGCAGGATGGAGATGGATAAGCAGTTTGTGACTTGATCACAGAAATGGTTGACTGATAGGAGTCAGTGAGTTGTTTATGTTGGGGCTGGATGCACTGTCCTGACAAATGAGGTACAAAGGGTTCTGTTCTGTTTTGGGACCACTGTTTAATTTTATATCAGTAATATAGCTCAAGGTTTAAGCGAAGATATGCATTTATTTACATGATGCTAAATTAGAAAGAGCAATATCAGGGAGTTCTGATGTGATGTTGTTACATGAGGATTTGAATAGGTTAGTGCTTTGGATTGAAAATTGGAGATGTCACTTTATTGTTGCTAAGTGTAATGTTATCCATTTTGGTCAGAGGAGATGAAATGTTGGAGGAACTTTGCTTCGGGGGGGGGGGGGGGCGATGGAGAAAGCAAGAAATCTGGGGATCTTGGTGGATAGAGAACTGAAGTTCAGGGGACATTTCATGAAAGTTGTAAAGATTACGCAGAAATTGCTGCTATAATGTGAAGAACCTTGACAGGCATGGACAAGGTGATAATTCTACTGTATAAGGCACTAATCAGGCATCATTTGAATTTTTGTGCACAGATGGTCACCTGGCTACTTTGGCAATAAGAAAACATTGGAGAAATTATAGAGGCAAATGGAACATTATTCCTTCAATAAGACAGATATTGAAGGAATATGGTCTGCAGAGCTTGGTAGATAGAGAGGTATTTTTGAGAGCACATCAATTGGTGAGAGGAACTTCTCAGATAGATACATGGAAATTAGTGCACATGGTGATGGGAGAACAAGAGATCAGCCTAGGAACTGTATAACAGTCATGTGACTGCAGAAGTAAAAGGGAGATTTTTTGCATGGTGGGTGGTGAATTAATTGTAGGCTGTGTCAGTGTTGTGACTATAATATCCTACATAATGTGCACTATGAAATTCTTTTGCTTTATTCTGATGATGACTTCCCCAAAACAGTCTTATGAACCCATAAAAAGAATTCATCATATATTATTATATATTTACTTCCAAGGCCTTTTACATTAGTCTTTTTTCATCCTTCACAGTTTTTAAGTTCTAGATTTTTAATTCTTTAATATATTTCAACTTTTAATTTTTTACAAGTTTTAAAGTTTATTTATTATTAATATCGCATCATTAATCACCGAACTTATTATTTGTCCATGTTCCATATTTTAATAATTATCCTATCACTTTTACACTTTAGACTCTTTTATTTATATCTTAGATTTTAAATTTTAAGATTCAGTGGAGCTCCATCATATTATTCTACTTATCAATATCATTCATTTATCACCATCTATAATCTCCACTTCAAGTTTCAAAGATTGTAATTGCCAAAAATCCAGGAAAGGTAGGCAATAATACCTATATATGATCATTTCATTAATTCTTTTAATTTAAAAGAACTGCAGTGTCAAAAGACATGTTTTAATCCAAAGATGCTTCATAAAAATAAAATATAAAAATCTTTATGTTAGTACAAAACAAATAAATAAAAAATCCCTTAGCCCATAAATGGTTTCAACTTTCTCTAGGTAAATATCACATAAAAAAAAATAAATAAATAAATAAAAAAAAAAAAAAATATATATATATATATAAACATGTAACTATCAACACCTAACTTCTATGCTACCTTGAAGATTCTCATCTAATAAATGACAGTATGAATTTTATCACTCCACATAGGTTAGCAGATCCACAGCAGTGGATCTGCTAACCTATGTCACTCATTTGTGGACAGAGAACTGAAGTTCAAGCGACATTTCATGAAAGTTGTAAAGATTATGTAGAAATTGCTGCTATAATGTGAAGAACCTTGACAGGCATGGACAAGATGATAATTCTGCTGCATAAGGCACTAATCAGGCATCATTTGAATTTTTGTGCACAGATGGTCACCTGGCTACTTTGGCAATTAGAAAACAACCACTTGAGATTTGCATGGTGTGTGTCCTTAATATCTCCAAGGCTTTTAACTAAGTCCAGCATAAAGGTCTATTAAGTAAACTCCCTTCATTTGGTCTGCTCCCTTACTTCTGCAGTTGGATAGTCAACTTTCTGACTGGATGCTCACTTTGATGGTGGATGACTCTTATCTTCTAACTATACAATTAATGCTGGAGTCCCATAAGGCTCTGTTCTTTCACTCACTCTCTTCCTTCTATATATATATATATATATACTGGGGGGGCTCTGCCCCCCAAGTTCTGGACTGGTAGGCCGGTTCTCCTTGAATTCTGATGACTTGAAAAGGGGTTCCACCCCCCCGCCACTTACGGTGCCCAACCCCCCGAGTTCCAGACTGGTAGGCCGGTTCTCCATGAATTCTGATGACTCGAATTTTGAAAACTCAAAAGGGGGAATTCCTCCCCCTATGCCCAACCCCCTGAGTTGCGGACTGGTAGGCCAGCTCTTGAATTTTGAAGACTCGACACTCAGGGTAGCCTCGAGTTTCAAAATGTTTCAAATAACTTGACAAAAAACGTGACACAAAAACGTTACAAAAAAAAAAGGCTTATCATTTTATGTTATAGAGTAGATATATATAAATGATCTCCAGCTGACCACCAATTCAGTACACAGTTTTGCTGATGGCAACATACTGCACTCCTCTTTTTTGTTTGACAAGCTTTGCAAAGCGCAAATCACAACAGCCTGAAGAACTCTAACCTGTACTGCCTTAAGCTCTGAACTTCAAAACATTCATCAGTGGGGTTTGGATAACCATGTTAACTTTAATGTCAGCAAAACATAGCTCTGCATTATATCCCACAAAAAGAATCATTTTCTTCTTGTCTTACCCATGACAATACCCAAATCTCTATTCAGGTAGAAATTTACATTCTTGAAATAACTCGGACCATAAATCTCTCTTAGCATAAACATATCACAAATATTGCCGCCTCTGCATCCAAAAAGTTAGATTTTCTCTTTTGCTCAAAGTGTTACTTTACTGCAAACAGCTCCTAACCCTGTACAAATCACAAATATGCCCAATACTGAATACTGCTCCCTCATCTGGGATGGTGTCCCTAAGAGCGCCCTAAATATTGATGATCCCCTCACTAATGCACTTCATTCACTTTCATACAGGCATTCAGTTTCTGCAGCGTGCATCTTCTATGGCTGCTGTTCATCAGAATTGGCATCAGTAATTCCTCCAACATCTGTCAAATCCATCCAAATAAGTTCAGTAGCTAATCAACATCCTCTCACAGTTCAACTTCAAACCCACATAACAAATTTTTCCTCTTCTTTTTTTTTTCATTCCCTCCACTACTGCCCTCTCATGTTTCCCCAATACAATCCATAGCTTTTTAAGTCAAATGTGAACAAGTTTGTCATTTCCCATCCATGGTACTAGTGTACTATAGATTGACAAACATTTTGTGAATGGATTTTTCATAAAAAAAAAATAAATAAATAAAAATGCAGACTTGTTGGTCTACATTTTTGTAGACCAACAAGGATATTCATGGATATAGAAGGCAGAAACCAGAATAAGATATTAACAATTATTATAATTAAAAACACGATGTTTCATCATTATTACATAAGATTTTTTTCAGGAGTAAACACAAAAACTAGTTGAACAAGTGTAAAGACTAAAAAAAGGTGACAGCCACAGTTATGCAGCTACGTAGACTGGAGTTTTTAAAATATTTCTAATTATGCATTGTGTTGTTGAGCACATTATGCATGTTTTAAGAATTTGGATTATTACAGCTAGGATATATTCTGACAAGCGGATGCTTGGTTTTATATTTAGATCTTCTGGATCCAATACCATTTCTAAGTATTCCAAAATTCTTCTTTCTGTTATATCATTAGCAATGGTATAATAGTTCAGATTTATCCCATAGCACTTATTTCATTGTATCATGTGGGTCAGCTGAAGAGTACATATTATTATTATTATTCCTGACACCTCCAAGGAGTCCGAAGATTCATCACGGGAGGTCACCTAAAACTGTCTCAACCACTACACTGAACCACCTCTACTACAAATCGTCCATATCAACGCCATCTACCGTCCACCACCACCACCACAACTGGTATTCTATGTCTGTAAATTGCATGTGTTCTGAAGGGTGGACATGTCATAACAAAGCAGTGGTCTTACTTGTTTGGTATTCGGTATCTCGAATGTGTTCTTCAATGTGTTGTTTGATAGATTTTTTTTGGTCTGTCCATAGTAAGATGACTTGCATTCACACCATAGCTGGTGGACACCTGAATATTTAAGTGGACCTTATTGAAGTTTTGTGGATCAGAATAGTGATCCCATCTTGATAAAGGAGGTGAATACTGTTTTAATTTTTTGTTCTCTAAGTATTTTTGCACATTTTATGGAAATAGAGATGATATATTGAAGAGCGATGAAACTCTTGATTTCCTCATCAGTAGAGATATCTCTCCAGTGTTGATTAAGTAGTCTAGAGATGATGCGTTCATTATATCCTTTTTGAAGAAGTGTTTTTTAAATATTCAAGTTCTTTAGCTAGTTCATCCTTGTCAGTAATGAGATGGTGAGCTCTTGCTCCTAGTGAAGAAATAATACTCAATTTTTGAGTTCTGTAATAATGTTCTTTAACTGTGTCCTTCAAATAGTACATGTAAATATCTTTCAGTATGTGGTCTTTTGAAATATAGAGAGACTTTTAATTTATCAGATTTCTTAGTAAGTCAAAAATCCAGAAATGGGAGTGAACCATCAGATTCTTACTCCTAGGTAAATTTTGTTAGGATGGTGGCAATTGAGGTACTCATGAAAATTCAAAAGTGAATGTATTTCATGGTTCCAGACTAGGGATATATCAACAAAATACCTTTTCCATAATTTTGGTTTCTGATGGTATTCTTCTATGATTTTTTTTTTGAAAGATTCATATAAAGATTTGCTAAAACTAGTGAAAGAGGACTGCCCATGGCTAGACCATAGTGACTGTCACCATTGTAAGTCTTTACTGTTTGTCTACTAGTTTTCATGTTTACACCAGAAGAGATCCTATGTAATTAGGATGAAACATCATGTTTTAATTAAAATAATATCTTATTCCATTTTTTCTGCCTTATAAACTCTGATATATATATGTGTGTGTGTAGAAAGTTTTTTACCTTGGGTTTATTGTACATTAAAGATACCATCTCAAAACACTTTTCCTGCTGATGGAACCGACTTTGTCTTTCAATCAAGTAAGAGAAAGAATGATTATGGAAAGATAACTTTACTCAGTGCTGATGGTAGGAAAGTGACAGAAGTAGAAGAAATATGAGTAGTTACTAAGTGATCATTTCGCAAGAGTATATCATCTAAGGGTTACTATTAAAGTGATGAACTGGAGGTACTCGGTATATTGAAAAATATCAGTATGAATACAGCAGTGGGCCTTGGACAGCAAGTGAACTGGCAGTGATTCTGACGAAGTTATTTAATGCAAGTCATAGCTCTGGCAAGGTTCCAAGGGAGTGAGAAGAGACTAAGATAGTACATGAGGGTGACTCAAGACAGAAGTAACAAATTATGAACTCATTAGTATCTCTGGAGTGGTGGTTAACGTATTGGAAAAGTTGGTTAACAGTAAAATTCAGGAATGGATGAATAGGAATATGATACTCTATAGGGGGGGGGCAGCACGGTGCTTTGTAAAATGTAGGTCCTGCCTCAGTAATTTATTCACATTTTATAATAAGGTGACAGCAGAATTGGATAAAGGAAATGGCTACACCATGATACTGCTGGACTTTGCAAAGGCATTTGACAAAATGCTACATGGAAAACTATTACATAAGTTGGACAAATGGATATGAGGCTGGTGGCATGGATTTGGGAGGAGTGTATGGTGGAGTGGAATCAAGGCAAACGAGTGACTAGTGGAGTGCCCCAGGATTCTGTACTAGGACCACTATTTAATTTGTACATTAATAATATAGCGGAAGTTTGAAGGGGGATATTCAGTTGTTTGTCAATGATGCAAAACTAGGGAGGACAATAGTTGATAAGGTTGATGTAGATATCTTACAGAATGATTTAAATAAATTGGCAGTGTGGGCAAAGGACAGTGGTTGTCAATTCATGTTGTAAAAATGTAAGGTAATGCACTTCGGGATGAAAAGATTATATACTTCGTATCATATTTATGGTAGTAGCTTACAGGAAATTGATGAGGCCAGGAATCTGGGGGTGATGGTGATTAGAGATTTGAAATTCAGAGGACATATTGGAAGAGTTTGCAAAATAGCTCAGAGGATTACTTGGATGCTGAAGAACACATTAACAAGTAAAAATGGGAGATTATTATTCCTCTTTATAAGGCTATGATTTGACCACATGTTGACTACTGTGCACAGATTTGGTCACCTGCATTTCTTGGGGATCGGGAAGTGGTAGAGAGGATTCAGAGACGAGTGACCAAGCTGGTGACAGTTCTGTGGAATGTTCCCTATGATGATAGATTGAGAGTGTGTGGGTTGCAGAGTTTAGATAACAGGCAGAGGAGAGGGGATATAATATACTGAAGGAATTCTGTCAGATTGACACAAAACAAAGTTTTCAATATAGGGGGAAAACAAGGGATCACACTTGGAAGTTGTCTGAGAGTGTGGTTAGTAAGAATGTGTGGACTAGGCTCTTTATTTGGAAAGTAGTTAATGAGTGGAATGGATTGCCAGAGGTGGTTGTGAGTGCCCCAACAGTGAATAGGTTTTAAGAAGATATATGATAGATATTGGGTTAATTGATAGAGTGGGTCTCCTGCAATGAGTCTGACTCCATGAAGTACTCATATAAATAATAATTATAATATGCTTTTTTTTTTATGTGCCTCCCGCCCACGAAAAGTTGTAAGCTTATAGACTAAAGAATATTTTTTATCATTTTATTTTATTTTTTGTTACTTATGTTTAAATGTTAAATTAGTTATCTACCTCCAGTCATCTTTAGTCATTCATCTTATAGGTTGTGATTATTTTTATTTAGATTGGGATTTAGAGAGAATGCCTCTCTGAACAGTCTTCCAAAGTGGCAGGGACTTCAATAAACTACTTTTTTATTTTATTTATTTATTTTTTTTATTTTTTCCCAACAAATGTTATGCATAGTTTGATGAATCATATTGCTATGATATGATCTGTCAGGTTTGATTTACTTATCCTAAGGAAACAGATAATATGTACATGTGTTTAAATAAGATAAGCATGCTTTGTGTGAAGGATTTTCTGCATAATCCATGTATAACACATCTTTGACATAGTTGAAGATTTCTGAGTGTTGCATTTTGGAATCTGTAGCAGCACTTGGAAATCAACCAGATTTAAACAAATGGCAGTGAAAGAAAATTTCCAAAATTTAGGAAACATTAATCTTCAGAGATCCCAATTTACAACCTGGGCCTTCTGCAAATGCCCATAGAAGGCACACCACCCTAGATAGGACTGCAGAGTCATAGCCACGTGTTTCATTCAGTATTGTGTGTGTTGCAATTGTTAGTTACAATTCCTGAAGATGTCTCAGTGACTGAGACGAAATATTGGAAGTATTAAAAATAATTTTAAAAGTGTGTATGTTTGTATGCAAAGTCATTACACCAGGCCCAATATTCCTTATATTACTATATTCCTTGTATTACCACATTTTCCAGTCATGGTTGTAAGAGGGAAAACAAATAATGAATTTTCACATGAACTGTACTTTTATTTTTTGAAGCAACTTCATACTTTTGGAAGGCAGATTTTGGGCAGTTTTAACAATTTGTTCACAGTTTAAGATATGCTTAATGAATAAGAAATTCTAACACAGGAAAGGAGAGGTGCAGGTTTTGGTGGTATGGACTGACTTTAGGTTATGTTTCTGAGGTGTCTGTCTCTACATTGTCAAGCCTTTTGAACATATGGCAAGATGCTTAAAAAGTAAGTTTCAAAGGTGAAAATCAAAACCTCTTTCTGATACTGTATTGTTAATGGCTGGCTGTAACCATTGCTGACAAAACTGTTTTCTGTAATTTAGAATTCTTTTAGATGGATGTCAGGTGTACATCAAATAGGATCTACTCTGTGAATATAGATGACTATTCCCAGTTTCTATAAATCACTGGGACTCCTCAATATGTATTTATTTGGCATGTATTTGTGATTTTAGTGTAAAGCAACAAGTAATCTTCTAGTGGGTTAATGAATGATTAAGATATCAAGAAGTTGGATCCTAAATCTAAAGTATACTTCTAAAATTCATAGGGTGTGTTTTCACAACTTTGAAAAAATTTGAAATGTATGATGTTTATGTAGGACATGATTAGCATATAGTGGGTCACATGACATATCACTTTACAGTTATCTGACCTTTACAAATTACAGTCTAACATCCAAAAAATCAATAAATTAATCTGCAGTTCTACCAATTATCTGGAGACTCCTATCCCATTCTAATATCCATTTATTCCAAACAGCCAGTCTAAGACAGGAAAATTGATCAAATGATTAGATTTTTGTGGCATTCATATTTTTAAAATTTACATTCCATGAGTAAATATTGTATTGGTTCATCCATTATTGCAGCTACTAGAAATTCTAATTTACAGTCTGCCATCTGATTTTGATATTAGTTGATTACATTTTTTAAAAGTCTCATTTGCACTTTTTTAATTTACATTTTTGTTCACAAAATAAAAATATATTATTTTTACTTTGGACCTATCTACCATTTTGAAATCTGGAGTTTTGATATTTTTCTTGTGAGTTTCAGTATTATTTCAATCTTTTGTAGTGCTTTGAAGTGTCCTAGGAATCTTAGACATAGGTGCATACATATTAACGAAATTCTTATCAGGGAGGGGAAAAAAAAAATCAAAATTTGCCTCTCCAAGAGATGCCTAAAAATACTACCATTCTATAAATATATTATTGAGAGAGAGAGCTTATGTTGTGTTTACTATTTTCTTTGTAAAATTTCTTTTGCCCGGAATGGATGAGGTGACAGTGCTCATGATATTAATTACATCATCAAATTCCTGATTTGTCCTCTCAAGGTGGGGGGGGGGGATTATAGGATATTATGATGCCACTAAATGAAAAATATACATCATTACTAACTTTCTATCAACAATTTTCTTCCAAATTAATCTCTGTCAGGACTTCAATATTTTTAGAACTTATATTTTCTTCTTCTTAGGCACTTCTTGGTGTATCAATCCACATAGATTTTCATCTGGGTATTTTTCCTGCCATCCTGGCAAAAAACATTTGTTTTGCTAAACTTTTCTTTTCCACTTAGTTTAAGTGACCATACTCCTGAGATTAGTTTTGCTCACACACTCCTGAATGCTAACAATATCAAGTTCATTTCTAATATCCTTGTTTTTAATAGATCCTGCCATTGATGCCATCTATTCACTTGTCTACTTTTTCTCAGAACTCTCATATCTGTGGGCTCCAGTCTTCAATCAACTGTTTTATTTCAAACCCTACTCTTAGATCCATAAGTTAAAATTGGCTTAAACACTGCCTTATATACAGCAAATTTTGTGTTTTGAACTAAAATAAAATTATGGTACAACATTGATTACATAAGGAGGAAATTTGTTTTGTCATAATGTCTGCTTTCTTTTAATGGTATATTAGTGAAGAAATTTATCAAAATCATGATGTCTGGAATCTTTAAGATAAAGTTACTGTTAATTTTGGAAATAAAAGGAAGTCTTTCTATTGCTTTTTGATCATTCATTAATCTCATGGAATATTATTTTTCACTGTATATGAAAGCCCACCAGTGCAGTGCCTGAGATTGAGGAATCTTGTCATCAGTCCTCACAGAAACCTATGCATAGTCACTCTTACCCAATATACACTACTCTGTATATCAGAGATACTTAGAATATATAATACATAACTAGAACTTATTAGTAATATTCATAGCAGCCAGAAAAATTCTCTCCCTCCCTCACTTTTTCACTAAAGACTTATGTGACTCCCAACCAGGGCTCCAGAAATACCACTTAAATCTACTGGTCACAACAAATTTAGTTTAATCCTTTATCCAAGTGCGAGCAAACAAAGTTTGCGCCTGAAAGTATCTTCAGGACTGGGGTTAAACTAAATTTATTATACTCTAACCAAGTGAAAAATAAACTTTCAACATCTTTCTCTAAATCCAGAGTAATTTATTAAAAAAAAGGGTGGCACACCATTTGGCAACTCCTATAGGTAGAGATGACCTGCTAATGCTTCTGCCTGATATCTCCACTTGGGCCTGGCTCCCACTGAAGAGACCTCAATAAAGATCGAAACTAGTCTGGGTTGTGGCCCTTCCCTTAATGCATAACATTAGACATATCTGCAAGGAGATGTGTTTTGCATTATGGGAGATACTGAGATAGGAGTGTTGGTAGCTTGCTCCACCTTTGCAAGGAGTGCCCTGGTGTTGTACCACCTTACCCCAATCCTGAAGATACTTTCAGGCGCAAACTTTGTTTGCTCGCACTTGGATAAAGGATTAAACTAAATGTATTATACTCTAACCAAGTGAAAAATAAACTTTCAAAATACTGGTCACAAAAAAAAATTTTTATTCACCCTAAGTATGAATTACAGTAAAAGGTGTATGTATATATATTGTATTATTATAATTTATCATTTCATAAATATATATATATATATCTAACATCTGCAATAGAATCTAAAAACCACCAAATTCAAATTATGTGTAATAATTTGTTAACATCTGGCCTGTCTCTTTAATATTGCCTCTAGTCCACTTTTTTCCCCAAACATATCACATGCTTAGGGTGACCATTTTTTACTCTCGCTAATCCAGAACAAAAATTTTCTCACAAAGAAAAATATAAATTTTTTTTATATAATAATAAAAAAATTCCATGGCAATTTCCATTTTGTTCACTTCAATTCCTAAATTTTTTTTTCAACTGGTACATATCTTTTTGAATGATCTTTCATCAAATAAATTGTCTGATAACTCTCTTTTGTAAAAATATTTTCTTGCAAAAAATTAATCTCTTCTACATCTTTCTGGTCAACTGGACTTTTTTTGACTGTAATCCATCTGAAATTCTTCTGCTCATCAAACTGTTTTCTCCATATTTACAAATACGACCCACAGTTGGTGTAGAATTTAATGAATTGTTCAACAAACTATTTCTTTGTATACTCAGTTTTCTTTAACAAAGAATTTAAGGTTGAGGGGGGGGGGGATTTGCATGAAAATTTTTTCTTCTAAATAATTTAAAGATCAAATCACTGTTGTGTAATTAAAAGAAAAGTTAATCAACAGAGTGAATACAAGAGAAACATTAAGTAACACTGTTCATCTTTTGAAATAACATTGCCGCAAATGTGTGATGATGACTTAATTCAAAGAATAAATTATATTTGTGTGAAAAACATCATAATCATAAACACTGCTTCAGATGCATGCCAGCAAACTGATAAGCATATAAAATGTTTCAGTTTTTGCATGAGATAAAAAAAATAAAAATAAACAAAAAAAAATGCCATCTTATAAATGGGACTATTTCAAAATCCAGTTGCTTTCCAGGACAATTTACTAATGTGGGATGGTATATTAGAATCAGGGAATATCCCAGAAAATCTGGAATAGTTGGTCACCCTATATATGCTACTTCTGTTTCACTGCTAGTCTCCCCTGACAATAATAACTGGTTCATTTCACATTCTTATCTATCAAAATATGCATTGCAGCTGAGCTTTGGAGAGGAATTTTGCAAAACAAATTCTCCCTCCGATTTTTATCTCTGCATCTGATATAATGGACGAGTTTCTTCTCGTTTGCAATATTTGTAAAAGTATCCAGAAGAAGACTGAAGTCTTTGATTTCCTGAACTAATTTTTATTTAACATCAGCAGTAATTGGCACAAATTTATCTTTCATGTCATTTTGCTACTTGTTCTACTACTGAGCATTTAAAGTTTTTGAAGTCAGTAAATAGTTTATTTAATTTATCTTTATAATAGGTTGTATTAAAAAGGAGGCACTTTAGGTTTTCTAACCTTTTTAGAATCCATCTTTCTTTGAAATCATATTTTCCTGGGAATTTCACTTTTTTGTGAAAATTGAACTACCATCATCAAATTCCTGATATATACCCTCAAGGGATGTACAGGATATGATAGTACTACATGAAAAATTTACATCATTACTAACTTCCTATCTACAATTTTCCTCCAAATCAGTCTGTTACTTGTCAAGACTCCAACATTATCAGATCTTATATTTCTATCTTCTAAGGCACTTTTTACATATCTTGGTCTTCCTCTGGGTCTTTTTCCTGCAGAGAACACTTGTTTTGCTAATCTTTCCTCTCCCATTCTTTTAAGTGACCATACCACCTGAGATTAGCTCTGCTAATGCATTCCTGGATGCTGACAATGTCAAGTTCTTTCCTAATATCCTCGTTTTTAATATGATATTGCCATCGATGCCCCTAATCTTTCTCAGGACTCTCATATCTTTAGTCAAATGTTTTACTTCTGATCTAGCTCTCAGATTCATAAGATAAAATTCGCTTGAATACTGTCTTGTATAGCTAATTTAATGTTTTGGCTAATTTCTCTCTTATTCCATATAAATTTATTCAGTTGACTTCCTACCATACCAGCTTTGCTGATTCTGTTGTGTATTTCCATATTTAATTTACCATCTTCACTAAAAATCATGCCTAAGTAGCTGAAATGTTTTACTTGTTCTATAGGTTCTCCATTCACAATGCAATTGATATTTTCATTGCTTCTGCCTATTTTCATTGTCTTTGTCTTTTTAATGCTGACCTTCATACCATATCTATACAACAGTTATTCACTTTAGTAAGGGAATCTTGCAGACTTGTAGTGGATTTATTTAGAAGCATAACATCATCTGCATAAAGCAAAGAGCTGAGATTAACATCTCCAATTTTGATATCAGGTTTAATACCACTTTCCTTCATAATGTGATCCATATAGATAATGAATAACAGAGGGGATAAAGTACATCCTTGTCTGACATCAGATTTAACATTAAACCACCTTCCTGTACTTCCTTCAATTCTAACTGCTGACTTACAACTCAAATAAAGACTAAGTATTGTTTGATATAATTCCCCCATTGACACCATATAACTGTAGCGTTTCAAATAGCTTCTCTCTTGGCACCTTGTCATATGCTTTTTCCAGATCTACAAAACTTAAATACAGACCTTTATATTCCCATGATTTCTCAGCTGTCTGTCTTAAAGTGAAAATCTGATCCTGAATCCAGCTTGTTCTTCACCGAGCTTCCTTTCTACAATCCTTCTCGACTATTTCTCAAGTATACTTGCATATATCTTACCAGGAACACTCAGTAGAGAAATACCTCTGTAATTCTGACATTCAGTTTTATTTCAGTTTTAAATACAGTTATATTCAGTTTTAAATACAGACCTTTATATTCCCATGATTTCTCAGCTGTCTGTCTTAAAGTGAAAATCTGATCCTGAATCCAGCTTGTTCTTCACCGAGCTTCCTTTCTACAATCCTTCTCGACTATTTCTCAAGTATACTTGCATATATCTTACCAGGAACACTCAGTAGAGAAATACCTCTGTAATTCTGACATTCAGTTTTATTTCCCTTTTTATATATGGGTACTATGAGAGCTCTACTCCAATCATCTGGAATTCGTCCATCTTTCCAGGCCTTCTGAACTACGCAGTGCAGCCACTGTAAGATTTTTATACCTCCGTGCTTGAGCATTTCTGGTCGATTATCATCTACTCCTGCTGCCTTTCCACATTTCATGCTTTTGATGGCTTTTTCTACTTCAAGTATGGATATGTATTCCTGACAGCATGCCTGGTCAGTGTTTTTTTACCACTGTGCTGTCATCACTGCTTGTTTCATTTAGCAATTTTTCGAACTAATTACTCCATACTTTAAAGATATCTTTTTCTCCTGTTTTTATGTGACCTTTATCTCTAATTTCTTTTACAGCACTCTTTCCTCCATTTTTGAGCTTCTTCAACAACCTCCAGAATATCTTGCCACCTTCTTGATATTTATTTTCTGTGTTCTTACCAAAGTGTTCCCATGACTTTTGTTTAGCTAATTTTACAGTTTAGTTTAATTTTACAATAGTGTTTCATTTTCTTACATTTGTCTCTGTATTCTTTAAGAGCACAAGCTGACTTATTTGCCAGGAACTTTTGATATGCTTTCTTCTTTTTTTTTTCACTGCCTCTTTAACTTCCTGTGTCCACCATGGAGTTCTGATTTTTCTATCCTAACAGACAACCTCACCACATGCCTCTCTGGCTGAATCAAGCAATGTTTTCTTTAGGGCTTGCCACTGAATCTCCAAGGTGTGGTTCCTATTCTCAAACTCTTTCATTTTTTCTTCAATCATGTTTGTGCATTTTAGTGTACAGTTCATATCTGAGAGATGCTCAACTTTTATTTGCTTTAAAACTTTCTTACATGTTCTTCTTTTCAATATGAAATTCAAATTTATCCTGCTCAAGACTAAATGGTGAAAATTGAACTGAAGACCTTAAAAACCTTGTAGTAATCTAGAGTTTCTGCCAGTAGTCCTGAATATTTTTTATACATTAATGAATGAAATTTCATCTTCATAGCTCAACCACTTGAATTCCTTGTAACTTGATTTTTTTTTTTTTTAGCTGACGACACAATAGAACTTATTTTGCCAGTTTTTATAATATTTTTTGGTCCCTTACCTTTGCACTTTACAAAACTAAAAAGTGTAATTTGCATTTCCTTTTTGTTTATTTTCATCCATAATGAATGGTCAATGTATATAACTTATTTATAAAAATAATTAGAAAAGAGAAATAACAAAGCTTGCAAAAACAACAGAAAATGGACAACATTACCAACTGAGTCAGGCTAACTTTTCTTAGTATCACGCCAATAATGTGATCTGGTGTCCAGCTTGTCTTTGCAAAGGTAACTTTTTTTTTTTTTAACACTATTAAAAAATCTTTTCATCATGTATGTTCACATATATAATTACACTAAGCTAATTCAAGTTGTGAATTATGAAAATAAGAATAAGCTTATTCATTTACAAATACCCCTGCATACCTACTTATGGTTAAAGATGGTGTTGGGAGAATTACAGTTGACAATGAAATAAATGAAAATTGTCTTATCTAAGGGTATCTCTGATTTTTATAAGAATGGTGATGACTTGCAAGTTATGCAAAATAAAATGTTTTTTGAGAATACAATAACAAACTAACTTATTAAATTAATTACATAAGATACTATCTATCTCCTGGTTGAAAATAAAACTTAACTGGTAATTAGTTTACGGAATTAACAACGTAAATGAAGTATATTAATTAAAGGTAACTTTAATGAATCACTTCTATATTTCGGCAACGTCACATTGCCATCTTCAGGAACATAAAGATATGGTATGTGCACTCAGGAACTAACACAAAGCAAATGAGGAAGAAAGCAAGAAACTAATATTGTTCCTAAAGTCCTAATGGTGCCCTCTTGCGGGCTAATTTGGTAGTCTTAGCAGTTGGGCTGAAGCCAAATAGTTGGGCCGAAACCCACTATTTGGCTTCGTTATGTGGATGATGTGTTTGCTATTTGGCCACATGGCTCAGACACACTCCACTCCTTCCTAACACACTTAAACAACCAACACCCCAGAGTCCAGTTCACCTTAGAAAAAGAGGAAAACAACACCCTCCCCTTCCTAGACACTTTAATCACCCCCCAACTTAATGGATCTTTGGTTTTCTCTGTTTACAGAAAACTCACCTACTGGCCGATACATTCACCAGCAATCCCCCCCCCCCCTCACAACAATAAGGGGTGATAAAAACACTATATAACAGGGCAAAATAAATCTGCTCAGATGACAAGGCCCTGACTATTGAACTAAACCACATCCTCAACACTTTCTTAGCCAATGGCTATAACCCCAAAAAAATCCAAAAAATACTAAAACCTGTAAACCACAACCCCCCTCCACAATAAAGATTACACCAAGTCTATCACCATCCCCTACATCCAGGGCACCTCTGAGAAAATAACCAATATCCTCAAAAAATATGACCTTACTTCCTGTTACAGACCATATAAAAAGTTGGCATCCCTTATCCCCTCTACCAAAGACCAACCACTTCCCCTAGACCTACCTGGTGTATACCAGGTCCCTTGCAGCTGCAAATTGTCCTACTTTGGCCAAACAGGCAGAACAACAAATATCAGGATTTCAGAACACCAAGACTACATCCGTTTTCACCAGTACAGCCGCTCTGGGCTGGCAGACCATGCCTTAGATACCCACCATAAAATTCGTTGGAAGAAAACAAAAATAATTCATCGCAGCAAGTTTAAATACGAAAGATTATTCAAAGCATTTTCAGCAGCTCTAAAAAACAGTCCTAACCTCAACAAATTTGGGTGCATGAAACTGCTCCAAATTTGGGAGACTTTCATTATGAGAACTTCAGCCCAACTGCCAAGACTACCAAATTAGCCTGCAAGAGGGCACCATTAGGACTTTAGGAACAATATTAGTTTCTTGCTTTCTTCCTCATTTGCTTTGTGTTAGTTCCTGAGTGCACATACCATATCTTTATGTTCCTGAAGATGGCAATGTGACGTTGCCGAAATATAGAAGTGATTCATTAAAGTTACCTTTAATTAATATACTTCATTTACGTTGTTAATTCCGTAAACTAATTACCAGTTATGTCTAACCAACGTATAAGCCTTGCTACTAGAAAATAAAACTGTTTTTTAGATGAAGAACATAAAACAAATATTGGTCAAAACTGGCTGAACATTGCAAGTTGTAGCATTATTACTTTCTTTGTCTTTTCTTCATTTTAGTCCAATTATGTGGAATTTGTTAGGTGACTTTAAGCAGGGTAAAAAATAGCTATATTCTGCACTTGGTCAAACGGTTGAATGTTGCAACCTTTAGATAGTAGGGCACGTGTGGGTGGTCTGAAAAGTTCTTGGTCTCGACCATAGATGGCAACACTATCGGCAAGTTTTTTTTTAAAGTTGGTACATATGTCATAAGCATCCATGTGAAATTGCAAGTCGTTCTATCAAATAGTTTGTTTTATAGAGCTGTCTAAAGCAAAAGTGTTGTCTGTATCCCTTGAAATGGATAAAATAGAGTATCATGCGGTTATAAAATTCATTCGAAGTTCATAAAAGTTTATGGCCACTCTTCTCCTTCCTTTTTGACAATTAAAAATTGGCTGTTGAGTTTAAATGTGGCTGTACCATCCTTGAAGATGATCCACGTGAAGGACGTCCAAAAAGTGTAACAACACCAGAAATCATTGATCAAGTGCACGATATGGTATTGGATGACCACCGAGTTAAAGTGCATGAAATTGCTGAGACTATAGGCATTTCAAAAGAACGTGTAGGATATATTTTGCATGAAGAATTGCAAATGAAAAAGCTTTGTGCAAGATGGGTGCCACGCTTGCTCACAGTAGATCAAAAAACACTCACATGAAAATCTCTGAACAGTACTTGGAGCATTTTAACAAGAATAAAACTGATTTTGTGTGTCGATTTATTACTATGGATGAGAATTGGATTCACCATTACACACCAGAATCCAAACAGCAGACAGAAGCCAGTTGTTCAATGCCAAAGAAGACAAAGTCAGTTTTCCATCAGCAGGAAAGGTCATGGCATCGGTGTTTTGGGATGCTAAAGGCATTTTGTTTATTAATTATCTTGAAAAGGGTAAAACAATAACTGGGGAATATTATTTCGATTATTTAACTAGACTAGCCAAAAAAATTCGCAAGAAAAGCCCCAGTTTGCAGGGAAAAAATTCATCTTTCATCAGGACAATGCACCTGCCCACAAAGGTGTTTTGGCAATGGGAAATTAAGGAATCTGCACTGTGAATTATTGGCCCAACCACCCTATTCTCCAGATTTGGCTCCCTCTGACTTCTGTCTCTTCCCAATACTAAAACTCTTCTTTGCTGGTCAGCGTTTTTCTTTGAATCAAGATGTAATTGTAGATGTAGAGGAGTATTTTGCAGATCTTACTGAGAACCACTACAGGGATGGGATAATGGCGCTGGAGCCTCGCTGGAATAAATGTATTAGTCTTAAGGGGAGATTATGTTGAAAAATAAAAATAATTTTGAAATTATAAATTTGTTTTTTCATTGTTAGGCCCAAAACTTTTCAGACTACCCATGTACAGAGAATGGGTGCCCTGTAATCTCCCCCTTCTCTCTTCATTCTTTCATTTTGGCCTGATCAGTTAAATTTCTCAGGAGACCTTTAGATCCATGAGAAACTACTACATTCCAAATTTAGACTATTCTTTGAATGATATAACTTGCAGATTTGTCTGCATAGGACATTATCCCTTTCACTTCAGTTAAGTTGGGTGAAATCTTTTAGAGGACTTTAAGCCATGTTAGAAAAATTTGTATTCCATATATGAACAGTGAGCTGCAGAAATATCTGTTAAGGATATGTTTCTTCCCTGCCTCACAAAAAATTGTCTAATTTGGCTGCAGTTCTCTTGGAGATATACACAGTGTAAAAAATTACCATATTCCAAATTCAGTTAAAATCATTTGGAAATTGTGACCTGTACAGGTGTTGGTAATGTAAAAAATTAACTGTATTTTGAATACTGTTGAAATTAGTTAGACAGAGTAACTTGTAGAGGTGTTTGCCAAGAATAAGAAGGAAAAATATTGCTTTTTGTGCTTTATCATGATTTTCCAAGTACTGTATAGCCTTCTATTAGTTATAGCAGTTTTGCTGTCACTGACAGGCTATATCCTATTGATGTGTTTGTGTGTGTGTGTGTGTGTGTTTCCACCATATACACACAGACTCACAAAAACAGTTTCCAAACCTATAGTATATCAGTACAACCTGTGGGTGGTCACTGATGACAATAAACTCCATTCTTTCTCTTTATTTGACAAACCTTACAGCACTCACTGTAAAAGGTTTGAAAATTATACTATCATTTAAGAGAATCATTTGCATTGTCCTCATGGGGAGGTATTTGGCCTTATAGCACCACGCTGGCCAGATGGGTTAAGAGAATAAAATTTATTAAAAATAATTCAACTACCTTCAGGAGTTCATAATAATATATACAAAGGCTGAAGCTGAGCTGTAATAATTCTCTTTGCTAATCATAAGATGACCCTACCTTGTACTAATGGGGAAGATAGTAAAAAAAAAAAAAATGTATTAAACAAATGATCATGTGTTAATCTTCTATAAGCTAATTATAGAAGTAACTTAATCCTATGTGTGTATGCATATAAGAACAATAAATTACAAATAAAATTAAACTTCGAATTATCTTGAAAAGAGATTAACCAAGGAGTTAATGATGATCCTTATCTCCATCGTTATTTAATTACATATTTAAATGAATTAATGGTCAGATACAAAGAATGAACAAGGTATTAAATTATTCTCCATGAACTTAAACACAGTTTTACACAGATATTTTTATTTTAATACTCCCCCCCCCACACACACTTATCCTTTAGTTGTATATATATATACAACCATATATAATACACACACCTGAAGGCACTCTTAAGCTGAAATGTTAAGTGCAATTATTTTTAATAAATTTTATTCTCTTCATTCACTAACCATTTTGAGAAGGGTAATTGCAGTGTTCAGGCATTCTGAGCTTCAGGATCTTCCATAAATGTTTTAAAACAATGATCTCCATGCCATTCTTCAGTAGGGCGAGAACAACCTTGTCAACTACCAAAACACAATCCTGCTTTATTTCTTGCAAGAAAAATCTCATCCCTACCTTTCATGAAATCCAGATCTTCCAGACAGGATTAAATTTTTCTTCATGGATTATCAGACCTCTAGTCTTTTCTGGCATGCTCACATTATACCTATAACCTTATCGGTCTCTTCAAAAAACAATTTGGATCATTTTCCTCTCATGACATCAGTTATTGTCTGTAAAGTGATAATGATGTACAAAATTTCAAATCATCACATTTGGGATGACAGAAACCTCCTAAAAATTCTTGATGTTTTCAAGAAGAGAGATGGTTAATCAATTGAAGATCTCTCTCTCTCTCAGATGCTCACTCCAAGCACTCTTACTTGCCTTCATCACTCTCTTTTATTTTGTGTATCTTTTTGGAATAGTCTTTCTCAGGTAGTGTTCCCAAAATTTACAATCCTAATTATTCAAGAAAAACATAAGTAGGTTTTTTCTCTCATTTTAATCTCTTGCATAAGACAGCATTAATAGTTTTGTAACTTATGTGTGATTAAAAAAAAAAAAAATGTTAAGGAAACATAAGATGAAGGTATCTATTAAGAAACAAATGAATTTGCAAATGGAATAGTAGCATTTCACATTTAAGTAATAGGATCTATGAAAATGGAGGGAATGATGAGAGGATGAAGAAGAACATTATGAAACTTTTTTTTTTTGTTTCCTGCCTGCAAAAGGTTATTAGTAAACCTATAGTACATCTGTATTGTAAGTGGGCTAAGAATTTTTTTCTTTTTTTTTTTTTTTATCTATTCTATATATTTTTTTGTAATTTTTAAATTTATTATTAGTCCAGAAACCCTGCTCTAAAGATCAAACATGGAACTTTTTGAAGTCACTTAGGCCCCAATATGCAGGGTGGTAGTGTCACACCAAGAGATGAAATTCATCTCCGACTTATAAACAATCATAAACATCCAGCCATGTCCGTAGCAAGATTTGAACCCGCAACCCTGTTGGTTGGAGTGGGTATGCTAACCAGATGCCAGAAAAAATAATAGTTTGGTGATTATTATTCTTTCTGGTAGAGGTACATTCATTTTTCTCTTAACATAGCTGAAAGGTAAAGAGTCATACAGAAGTCTTATTATTTCTTTTTTTTTTTTTTTTGTGATCTGCATATTCTTTTATTTTTTTTTTTAATTGCATTCAAAAAAATTAAACTGATGTTAACTGTAAAGTAAAATGTTTTAGCATTATTTTGCTTCGTTGACAAATTTTAACATATTCACTTTTTTTTTTTTTTTTTTAACTACAGCACTGGAGAAAAAAGTAGTAGTAGTAGTATGATAATCACTACTTTTGGAAGGTGGATTAAATTTTAGGTAAGTGAAAAATATTTTATCAGATAAAATTTTCTTCTTCTGAACATTATACTAAAGTATATAACCTTGTTTAATGTTGTTAATTAAAAATTGAGAGGAAGAAAATATGCATGCCATATAATATTTTGCCAGTGAATTGTATACCTTTTCATAACACTTGTTAAAACTTAAATTATCCATTGTTTCTTGCACTTAAGAAATAATTCTAGGAAAGTAAACAGAGTAATGGGATTTTTTAAAAATATAATCTGGCTCACTTCAGTTATTACCAGTAGAATACAATTAAGTTCAGTGCGAGTCTTATTTTATTTATGTATTATTATTTTTTTATCTTTTCTGATCTGCATAATGCTTTATCATGTTTAATTGCTTTCAAAAATTCAATATTAAAGTTATTTTCTTAGCAGGGTGTATGGGAATTAAATAAAATAGCTAAGTGCCATTCTCCATTTAAGCATCTCCATAGTGTAGTTGGAAGAATGACAGGAAAAAAAAGCACCTTTTGATTGGAAAAGACCTGAGTTTTATTCTCACCATGATGACAGCAATCTTTATATGGATTTTTAGTTGAAAATGAACAAGGTGATCTCATAGTGAGATGGCCAGTTTTTCCCCCTTCCTGGAAACTCTAGTTTATCATCCTGCATACATACATACAGACAAACTGGCGAAAACACATGCAATTAGCAGTTAAAAATACTATTAGCAAGGCAGCAGATGGTGTATTGGAAAATTATGTAATGTATATGGAGAGTTGTGTGATATAGTGCCTTACTGCAATGAGTTCTTGTGATTTAATGAAGGTGATACATCATAACAATTTATAGATCCCAGTAGTAGAAATTAAGTCCAAAAAATATACTTCCTATACTCTGTCTTGATAATATATTTTGTTTGTATAAATGAGATCAGCAATGTGTTAATTTTCCTTCCTGAGTTCGCCCTACTTAACTAATGGAACACAGCATTTCCTTTTTGTTACCTTCTCTTGTAGTGATTTACTGATCCTAAACTGCCTGCCAATCCTTCCAGTTTAGGTAGGAGATTCATTTTTTATCCATTCTCCTAATTTGTTTTCTTTCACTTTTTTGAGATTTTATGATTTTTCTTAAAGAATGTCAAAATTATAAACTTTAAAGTTCTTGCTGTTACTTACTTCTGTTAGCTGCAGTTTGCAGCACACAGCTGCTGCAACCATGATAGCTCATCACAACACTTTGTTGCTCTTCACCAATGTGCTATGGGTACAAATTTTTGTTTCATTTATTTAACCAACCTGAATGCTTTCTTGCTATCTAAATGCAACCTAGACATTAATTAGAGATAAGCACAAACTTAATTTAATCTACTTCTATAACATATACTAATAAACTGTTACATTTCTTGTTATTGAAATAAGTATAGTTAATTGAGAGATGCTTTCTCAAGTTTGTTACATTGTCACAATATTTTGTAGTCTTGCATATTGCTGCTGGCCATGGGCTTCATATATTTTTGAGATTCTGTTTTAATGATATTTTAATCTATAACTTCAGTTTGTCATATTCTTGCTGTGATTCCTCTGAAATCATTAGTAGTCATGGGCTCTGCTATCAGCAACAGCTGAGTGGAGACCAGCTGCCTGCTGATTTCCAGAGATTAGTTAAGAAGCTAACTAATTTCCAGAAGAGCTAAGTGAGTTCTGCCTACTTCCCTTGGGAATAAAAAGGCATCAGAGGATTTATACTTCAGTAGTATTTTATTACAATAATTGTTAAGACATTACAATTTTAATAGCAATATTTAATAAAATATTTTATGAATTCTTAGTTAATGAATAAAATATCATTATTAACAAAGAAGAAAAATTTTAATATTGTAATATGTGTATAATAAAGGAACTAAGTGAAACCACATCATTCTGCCAGCACCTTCATAGTTCTTGTACACTCAAGAATGGTGGAGCATTTACTCTTCAGTTGGAAAGATCTGTTCAAATTCAAATCTTTTCAACTGAAGGGTGTAAATGCTGCATCTGGTCTTGCATATTGTCCTCATAGCATCATTTACTTTGGCTTTAATTCTGATCAAGTATCAGTATCTAGAAAATATAGAAAAAAATTTAAGAAAGTGAAGTAATGTGTAAAATTAGTGCAAAACTCTTGAGAAGACTGGTAAGAATATAGAAATAAATATCAGGAAGGTGGCAAAATGTTTTGGAAGCTATTGAAAAAAAAGTTTAGAAATGTAGGAAAGAGTACTGTAAAATGAATCAGAGATGATAAAGGTGGCATGAAAACAGAAGATAGATATTCTAGATGATCAGAGTAATTATGCCGGAAGATTGTTAAATGAAGCAAGAAGTGACAGAACAATGGTAGAAAATATTCAAGAGGAATGCAATCATGAGTATCAATCAATGCAGAATGTATCAAAGCCTGAAGTATGGAAATGCAGCTAGAGTAGATGGTATTTGACCAGAAATTCTCAAATATGGAAATATGAAAGTTTTACAAGAGTATACGCTGCATGATTCAGAATACCTGGTCAGAGGATTGAATTTCAGATGATTGCAAATTCAGTTATTTTCATTAAGACAAATAGTTGAGAAATTATGAGAATATAACAATGATCTGGATTTAAGTTTTGGATATTGAAAGGATATATGAATAATACCCTTTGTATATCTGAGTTGTAGGTCAGCAGTTAGAATTGAAAGAAGCATGGGAAAAAGTTACAAAATCAGGTGTCAGACAAGGGGGCATGCTATTGCTGTTATTATTCATAATTTATATGAATTTTATTATGAACGAAAGTTGCATTAAATATTATCAAGATTGGGATGTTAGTACTTCATGCAGATGATGTTATATTTCTAAATAAATGCAGTATAAATGTGCATGATTCCTAAACTAAATCAGGATAATTGCTGTTATATTATGTTATATTATGATAACTGATGTTATATTTCTAAATAAATATATGTATAAATGTGCATGATTCCTAAACTAAATCAGGATAATTGCTGTAACAAATTTTGCATGAAAATCAGAAATATTAAGGAAATGAAAATAGGCAGGAGTATTTGGGAGCATCATCTGCATTCAGAATGAGAAGCCTATAGAGCAAGTAAAACATTTTAGCTATTTGGGCATAAGTAAAGTGAAGATGGCAAATTAAATATGGAAATAGACAACAGAATAAGCAAATCTGATATGGTGGAGGGTCAACTGAATAAATTTATTTAGAATAAGAGAGAAATTAATCAAAACACTATATATAAGACAGTGTTCAAACTAATTTTTAGCTTATGGATCTGAGAGCTGGGTTTGAAATAAAACAGTTGATTAAAAACTGGAGACCACAGATATGAGAGTTCTGAGAAAAAGTAGGAGAGTGAACAGATGTCATTAATGGCAGAATCATATTAAAAATAAAGATAATTAGCAAGGAAGTTGACATCGTTAGTAGTCAGGAATGTGTGAGCAGATCCACTCTGAAGTAGCATGATCACTTAAATGGAATGTGAGAGGAAAGTTTAGGAAAACAAGTGTTTGATGGCAGGAAAAAGTGACCCAGAGGAATACCCACATCTAGGTGGATTGGTGTGCTTAGAAGTGCATTAGAAGATCTGAAATGTAATATGACAATATTGGAGCCCTGACAGATTAGACTAATTTGGAGAAAAATTGATAGCTAGTTAGTAGTAATGTAAACTTTACATGCACTACTTACTATCCTGAGGGTACACATCAGGAATTTGAGGATGACCACTATCTAAACCTACTTAAGAAAAAATGTGAACATCTCTGAACATGTGAAAAAAAATGCTCCTTTTCTAATCTCTGGTTGTATTCTCTCATCATATTGGTTTTTTGGTAGTCATTTACCCTCAACTGAAGCATTTTTTCCCCTATTGGAGAGAGTATAGAGGCAATAACTAAAACTTTCTCAGGAATGTTGAATTGAGGAAGATCAAGGGAATAAGGTCTATAGAGCTTGGAAGATAGGAGAGGTGAGAGGAGCTGATCAAATAGAAACTCTAGAAACTATATAAAGATCATGTGAGTAAACAAGAACAGGAGATTTCTTGATGGTGGGTTGTGAATGAGTGAAGGCTATGCCAAAGTGAGTGTTCTTATGCTGAATATCTTCAAGGCAAGGTATGATTGTTATTGTAGTATGTGAAAGTTTGATCTCTCACAATGAGTCTTCGGATTTCATGGAGGCTTGGAAGTAATGCTAATATTAATAATATTAATTATGCTAAACAAAGCTTATCATACAATTCATAATTATATTCTAGGTGCTAATTGCAGTTCTGCATAAAAAAAGTTCTACTTTTTTTCAGTTTAATTATTTTGTAATTCTTTTTAAATAAAAATTTGCCTTGGATTTAAAAACTTCTTGATTAGGTTGTTGTTGTTGTTCAAGAGTATGCTGAGACAGCTACTATGTAGTGAGTGCATTTTGTCTTTAAATTGCTTGTGTTCTTTCACTGGTGGTTCTGCTTTATAGGTAAGTAAAAAAGATTTTACTTACCTATAAAGCAGAACATGAAAAATTCACCTTCTGTATAAGATTTGCTAACTTGTCTATGATTGAGTCTTGATAATTGTTGCTTGTGTCCTAGATTTTTCAGATCCACTTCTTTCAAATAAAGCCAAAAGAATCATCATTCTTTTGACCATACTTTTATACATTCATATGAGGGGGGGGGGGTTTAAAAGTTCTAATAAACACCTAGAACTGATATAACCACAGTTACACAGTAAACAACTGACATAACCACAAGAAAAAACATATCTTAAAATCCTTTAACCCTCCCCATGTTTCATCAAATTATAATAATTTGTTCTTTTTCTTTTAGGATATACAAGAAGACATGTCAGAGGTTTTGAAGAAATTTGAAGACACAGAGGTGTGGGCTATCATCAAGTTTTTCATGCAGCAAGAAAAGTCCACAACTGAGATTCACCAGACTTTGTGTTGAGACCTTAGGGGACTGTGCCCCAGCATATCCAACAGCTGCCAGATGGGTGGCCAAGTTTAAAACTGAGCATCCTGAGAGAACAGATGCCTCCGGGTCAGGAAGATCATACCTGAAAACATTGATGCAGTGCATGCCAATATCCTTGATGATAGATGAATACCAGCCAAAAACATTGCAAAGACCCTGGGAATATCAAGGGAATGAGTTTGGGCCATTATCCACCAACATCTGGACATGTAGAAACTCTCAGCAAAGTAGGTCCCCAAATGTTTGAATGTTGACCAAAAGAGAGAACGTGTGCTGTAATCTCAAGGGATTTTGGGTCATTTTGAGGAATCAGGTGCAAATGTTTTTGTATTGTGACTGTTGATGAAACATGGCTTCATTGCTATTGAACCAGAAACCAAATAACAGCGAGTGGAGTGGAGACACAAAGGTTCCCCATGACCAAAGAAGTTCCAAACCCAAAAGTCAGCAGGGAAGGATCTTGCCATTGTTTCACTTGGGATATGGATGGTGTAATCCTTACCAAGTACCTCAAAAAAGGTGAAACCGTTACAGCAGCAGTTTATTCAACAGCTCAAGGAAAAAATGCTGCGGAAAACTGCAGGTTGTTTTTGCAGGACAATGCACCTGCTCCCACTGCTCATGAAATCCAATGGACACTACACAACTTTGGGCTTTCGTTGTCTGCCTCACCCACCCTATTCACCAGACCTGGGCCCATTTGACTATTTCCTATTCACAAATTAAAAAAACACTTGAAAGGAACAAAATTTACCACAGATGATGTCGTATCTATAGCTGAGGACTGGTTTGTGCAACAAGGGATAGACTTTTTTTTTCCAGAGGATTGCAAATGATGCAGCAGCATTGTAACAAGCATATAACACTTTGTGGTGAATGTGTAGACTAATGTGTAAGTAACATGGTTCTACCTTAATTCCTTCTTGGTGATTATTACAACTTTTCAGCGCATCCTCATATATACATATCTGACCCACAAAGGAAAGGTTGTAAGACTTATGGCACATGTGCTGTGTGTTGGTAAAATAATAAAAAGAAATAAGAAATTTGATTATGTGTTTTTTTTTTAAATAGCTGAAGGTGTAGTCTTTGAAGAAGAGGGGAGACTATTCCAAAGAACAGAGGTAGATAGAATTAATGGTGGAGGAGGAGAAGGGGGAGTTCAATAAGTTTGGAGATGGGTGGTAAATGGATGTTTACCAGCTGGCCTTACAGCTGTAAAAGAAAGTGGAGCGATGATACTGGCTAATTCAACAGAGCATTGGCCATGAAAGTATCTATAGAAGAGACATAAGGCAGAAATGGGACTCAAGTGATTCTGTAAGATGGCGGGGGGGGACATCAATTAATCTGATTGTCCTCTTCTGAATAGTGTCAAACAATGCTAATGAGGTTTTGGGTGCACCACAACCATCACTTCCTCAAATATGTAAGCAGTTTTTCCACGTTTGCCCTGGAGTATTGAATTTGAACTGACTCAGTATACTGTAAAATCTTGAGTATAATGTGCCCTTGTGTATAATGCATAGGCATAATTTAGACATATATTTGAAGGTAGAATTCGTGTGTGTAATATGCACCGAAGAGCTCTATTAAGAGTTTCAGATAATATGATTTTAATAATTTTTTTCAATAAAATGTATCTTTATATTGGTGATTAAATGTCAGATAATAAACTTAAAATGTTTTAATTGTTCCTAATATAAGTCCTTTAATCATTGTTAGCAAATTCTGTAAAGTCATTTTCACTATTGCTATGGTTAAAAAAAGAAGCTCCTTCATTGTTGCTGTCAGTTTTATTGTCACCATCACCATTATTATATTCTTCAGTTGTAACTATCCAAACTATGCTGAATGATAGCTGGGTCCAGTTCATTCTGTGCTGAGAGCACCCACTCGAAGTGGTTAGTGAGTGTAGGTTGACATATATCCACCAGCCATGAATATGTTTGCCACTGCCACCACCACATTTTTTTTTTTTTTTTTTGTGGATAGCATTCTTTGTCAGCTTGTTCACAGCTACATTTCATTACAGAAACAGGTTATGCTTCTGAAGTAATAGGGTCAGATTTGATTTTTCTGCATTTGATGGATGCATTTGATGAATTTGAAGGTATCAGAAAGTGATGTGTGTGTGTGGGGGGGGGTGAATCTGCCAGATTTAAGGTGACAAGTGATATGCCCCAGAGATCAGTCCTTGGATCATTGTTGTTCAGTCTTTTTTATTAATGATATTGGGAAGGGTCTGACTGGAGATATTCAATTGTTTGCTGATGCAAAGATGGTCAGGGAACTCTGAGATGCTATTAATATACAGCATTTACAAGTCCTGACATAGTCTCTCCCGGTGTTTCTGTCTTGGTATCTCCTTAAATGAGTGGAAAACAGAGAATTAGTCCATTTTCTAATATTATATATCCAGGTGATTATAGTTTTCCCGTAGTGTGTTTTTTATCATAAGTCAAGCTAGGATCAAGTACTATTTTAGGTAAACTATCTGATCTGGCCACCAGAGCTGTTTTCAACATATTTTAGTGATGATAGTTTTTTGTGTTCTGGCAGTGGAGTGGATTTTTCTTCTAACCTTGTCATTTGCTACATGTGATATGTATGGTATCCTCTAAAGTTTTCTATAGTACTTCATCTCAAAGGCAAATAGTCTTTTCTTATCTTCTTTTAGCAATGCCAAACTCTCATATCCATATAGTAAAACAGAATTACAAGGCTGTTGATGAGGTAGAGTCTTAATTGTAGTTAGCTGTATTTTATTTTCCTTCTGAAGTAGCTGCAACCTCTGAAGGGCAACAGTTGCTTTAGCAATGCATACTTCGGTATGCACAACTAAAGCAACCTACTGCTAAAGTGGGTGAAATTTTCATAGGCTTATTGCCTAAAGCCGTTGTTTTTGATTTGTGAATGCTGATCTTTAATCCATAATCACTAAGTATTCTTTGAAACTCTATCTGTTGATTCTTGTAACTGATGCTCATTCTCTGCTAATTGGTGAATGGCATCAGCAAATCTAAGGTTATTGATTTTTTTTTTTTGGCACAACTGTAATTCCAATACCACTGTTTTCCAAGGCTAAAAGAGTGTTATATATTCTAAATATAGGTTAAAAGGCATCAGCGAAAGCATGCAGCCTTGACACACATGCCTCTTTCCATTTTGTAAGACTCGTTGTTATTGTTGCCATTAATTTCTATTAACATTTTTGAGGAATGGTAAAGCATTTTAACCCTTTCTGACCTGAATTTTTTTTTTTGCAAGTGAAAAAATTTTTCTTTCTATTTATTTTGTCTTTAGGTCTAAAAAAGTAAGAGTATCAAGTATTTTGATGAAAAATACATTTCAGGATAGGAATTCTGACTGATTCCATATGGAATCATTATATTCTGGTAGCAAATATTCAACTTCTGAGCTTATACTCTATAATCCAATATACGCATATTATTCTACTAAATCATAAAAACCAATATTGGTAAGATTTATACGTATAATACATACCTACAACGTACGATACCAATTGGAATCATTCGCCACATAATATGGGCTATGAAAGCCAAGACAGTTAGTGATTCCAATTGGAATCACTAGGACAGAAAGGTTAATTAGGCATACTAATTAAAATGATAATGACTTTTAATTCAATATTAGTAATTGTAAAATGATGCACTTTTGCATGATCAGATATCCAACAGAATATTATATTTGTGGAATTATGCTTGGAGTAAATTACGATGCTAGATATCTTTGGAGTTATGGTGGGTAGGAAGTACTGCATACAGGAAGATGTATACAGTATTTGGCAATGTGTAATAAAAAATTCTTTTGTGTAAAAAATACAATGCAAAAAATATAAAATTAATATAAAAAAAAAGAAGAAGAAAAAATCCTTATCCCTGCCAAGGTACAAATATACTACAGGCAAATGCCACATTAAATTCCATTACTATGGTAAAACAGGCCTGCCCAGCCATCCACCTCACAGAATTAAATGGAAAGGCACTAAGTCCCTACATCACACCAAAACCCAATTTGAAAGAAAATTCAAGGAAGTTTGTGAGATGCTGATTCATCCTCCTAATCTCAACAAGAATGGTGGATTATCAATTCCATGAGTCTGGAAGATCCATATAGCATCCAGAAGAACATGATGGCAGAACTTCAAGACAGGAAAACCTAAAGATAACTAGCCTGTAGAGGTGCATTTGATGTAGTTCCATTTTCACTACTTTTTTCTTATATTATTTCCTCTATATATTATTATACTTATTATGTATTAATTTATTTTATTTCATTTTTTGTTCATGTTTTTCTGTTCTTCACCAGAAGTCAGGTGTCTAGTGTAAACAGTTAACAAACATTATACTGTAGCATGCTTGTACTGTTACTGTAATCTGTCTTGTCCATATATATGTATTCCTGATGATGACTTTAATATAGAGGTTGAAATGTCTAGTGTTATTTTCTTAATTGTAATAAAGTAGTTGCTCTAACACGTGTGTTTTTGTCTCCATAAATTCTACACAGTGAATGCTGACCACCATGTACCCTTGCAAGAAAGAATATACAGGTATCCCTCGGTTAACACGGTTAATTAACTCCTCTATGTTACCGCATTAATCAAATCTAATAATCAATGGTCAAAATTACAATTCGTCCATGACTGATTACTGTATTAATAATTCGTTTTATATGGTACTCTTTTAGGAAAGATAAAAAATGAATGCAAAGTTTATCAAAAGAAATTATCAAGAGTCATTTGAACAGTTTTAGTTTTTTTTTTTTTATCGGCATAAATTCTACGATAACAAGCAAAATGACTCCTCAGACCTCGGCAAACAAGGAATAAAACATAAAGAAAAAACACTGCAAATATAATACATGATGGTACAAATTAAGTGGATGTTGAATCCAACATTATTTCATAGCCGAATATAGAAACTACAAGAGTTTCATGCCGAATATATAAAAACTAAAAGTTTCGGTGGATGCAAGCATAAGCAACCTTATGGGCGACTCGTAGTAAAGGTGGAGCAAGCTCCAGATCACTTTCCTTATCTCTATTTCAGTAATACATGATGGTTTATTTATTTTCAGTTACAATCTAGAAATTATTGAACCAAAAATAAAAAACAACAACTAAACCATACTATACTGATATCGGAGGTCGTGGTATCTCTCAGATATAATTTACTGTCGAATATCACAAACCTTTACATAACATGTTTAACACATGTTATGTAAAAAAAGCAAAAAAACAGTGCGGAATATCACTCATAACATATGAATGCACAGCTACTCATGACCTCCAAACTATACACTGAAGTGCTTAAGAATATTTATATTAAACATTTTGCATGTATCTGTTAGATCAGCTGCGAGCTCTGCAGGGTAAAGGCGCATTAATCAAAACTCTTGCAGCGTATATCAAGGGATTGCCGCAATTAGTTTTGCAGCGTTAATCAAATCCCACATTAAGCAAAACCGCGTTAAGCAAGGGATACCTATACTATAGATATATAGCCTTTCATGGGCAGGGAGCCACATTAAAAAACAAAAAAGTTGTACCTTCTGATTAGGTTTTTTTTAAAGATATTTCTTGATCAAATATTTAATGATATAAAGTGGGTATTTTTTGTAAAACAGTAGGTGGCATAATTCATTCTTGCCAGTAGGAAAATTTAAAATTAAAAGGATATGAAAAGAATGCTAAAAAACTACTTACTGATATTTTTTACTTCCTAGTCTGATAAGATTTTTTGGAATACAAACATAACACACAACAAATGTATATAAAAATAAATAAAATGCATTTGCTAATTTTAATAAAAATTAAAATATATTAAAAATAAATAAAAATATGGGAAATATCTGCCCAACAGATAATAAAGGTGCCAAGATGCCATACTGTTGCATACTTCCCCCCCCCCCCCAAAAAAAAAAAAACTAATTACATATAATGATCCCACACATGAAAGATCATAACAGTGCAATGTGTGGACAGTGATTAAGGAGAAAGAAGTCATTTATTAATCTGTTTCTTTAAAAAGTTGGGGATTCTACCCACTAGGGAAAACAGTATAGGAAAGACTGCTCAAGAACAGAGATCGACACTATGAAGGAAAATGATGAGAAGTTCATTTGGTATGTTTGAAGATGAAAAATGAATGGTTGTTGACCAGTGGCTTCTCTAGGTCTTATAAAATTTGAAGAAAGTAGAAGAATGGTATTGGCAGCTCAGCAGAACAATGCCCATGAAAGTATTTAAAATAGAAAAGGCATAATGCAGAAACAGAGCACCTATGGGGAAAATGACTGAAGGGAGTCTGTGAGAAAAGGGTCATCAGTTAAGCAGATTGCCCTTTCCTATACGTCATCAAGAATTTTTAGGAGGTTTTTGGCACATTGTCCCAAGTATGAGAATGATATTCCAAGGTTGGTTAGATCTGAGAGTATTAGCAATTGGGCAGGAGAGAAGTAATGTTTTGAACGAAAATGAACAAGTTTTTTAGAGGCTGAGAAGGCTATTGATGCAGTATGTTTGTGCCAGAATAAGCTGGATGTGACATTCAGCCCAACAAGGGGGAACTGATCTTGAAAGGATATCAGAATATTAGCAAAAATAAGTGTGGGAGTAAAGTAGGATTTTTCTTGCAGGTAATAAAATCAGGACTGAATTTTAATATCACTGAAGTACACTAAGTGGTCTTCACCCCCACTTGAAAATAGTGATGAGATAAGTATTAACCAAGGATGGCACAGAGATAGCTAAACATCCACCAGCAGAGAAAAACACCAGTCTATGAATACCATGAGCTAATCTCCTCCATTTCCCTCCAGTTGACTTTAATATAGAATCCTCTTATCTCCTAGGTGGTCTAGAACCAGGTTTTTTTGTGTATGTGGGATTCCAGTCAGTTATTCTTGAAGTCCATCTATAGTCTTGCACGTATGCTATATGTCCTGTCCACCTTTTTTATTGTTACAGATAGCTTTTATCACATCTTTGAATTACAGATTTTTTCCTTATTTCAGTGTGTCCATATAATCTTTCTTGCTTATATTATGGACTCTTCTTTCTATTGCCCTTTTGGATTGTTTTTAAGCTTTTTTTTTTTTTTTTTTTTTCATATCTTGCTACCAAAGGTCATTGCTGGTAGAATAATACTGTTATAAAGGTCTGATCTTATTTTGATATCTGTGTTTTTGGTCTGTAGTAGTAGTGTTTTTTTTATCTGGTTAAAAGCTTTCTAAGCAGCCTTTTTGTGTCATCTATTTTTCTTCTGATATATGATATATCATTATCCATTTTGATTGCTTGTCCTAAATAAATGTAGCTTCCACTCTATCTGACTGACTTTATTTTGCAATGTGATTTGGTGATCATGACAGTATTTATTTTACATCCACTTGTCAGGAATACTCCAAACCTACTATAAACTTATTTCATTCAACATTATTTCTAGTTCCTTGTGTAATTGGATTGCTAGTTTTCTCTCAAATCAATCTCTATGTGTAATGGTGTTATTTCTCTTCTTTCCTGTTAATGTTGGTGTCCCTGAGGCAGTAGTGTAGTTAAAGCTTTTGCTGCCCCTCTCAATACACACCAAAAATACTACAAAAAATCAAAACGACGTATAGGAAAATAAATTAAAACACTATGTTTATGTTTGAAGTAAAACTTTCATTTTAACATTCTAAATGTTATTTTTCTTGCTTTTCTGTTTGAAAATTGTTGATGACATTAGCGAAGTCTATTTCATGATAATGTAGGCAATTCTTAATCAATTTTGTTTAGGAAAACTCCTCTCACAACTAGCAACACTTAAAGCAATTGTGAGGAAAATTCGCAGTAGTATTACAATATTTGGAAATGAGTTCTTGAGACTGTACTTTAGAATTAACTGCAAAAGTTCGAATAGGTTCAAATTGCCGCCTGGGGTGGACCGTCCCCTCCCTAGCTATGCCTCTGCCCTGAGGGCGCTGTCATTTCACTCATTCTCTTCCTGACCTGCTTTCTTCAACTGCAAACCTTATTCATAGTTATGCTAATGGGTCTGGCTCCCACTGATGAGACCTCAATAAATGCCGAAACCAGTCTCGGTAGCGACCCTTCCCTTAATGCATAGCATTATACATGTCTGCAAGGAGATGTACTTTGCATTATGGAAGATGCTAAGCAAGTGATCAGAACTTATTCCACCTTTACCATGAGTTGCCCCATTCCTGAAAATGCTTCAGGTGCAAACTTTGTTTGCTTACACTTGGATAAAGGATTAAACCAAATATATAATTGGTACAAAATCTCTCATCTCAGACTGACTCTTACTCCAAACCTTTCCTAGTATAATTACTTCTATAGCATCATCTGCTTCCAAAAAATTTGACATCCTTTTTCACTCAAGACAGTACTTCTTTTCTGAATGTATAAATCGCAAATTCAGTCAACCTTGGAGTACCCTCTTATGTATTAGGTGGCATACCTAAAACCTCCATAAAAATTCTTGATGCTGCTCAAAAAAAAAAAAAAAAAAAAAAGGCCCTTTGCTTGATTAATGACACATCTCTTAGACTTTCTTCAGCTACTTTCCCACAGAAGATCAGTTTCTGCATGGTGGGGCTGCATACTCACTGAACCTGCTACCTTATCTTTTGTTCCATCCATCTCAATTCTGTGGAACAGTCTCCCCTCATGAAGCATTTCCAAAGGACTACAACCTCCAGCAGTTTAAGAAGAATATTAACAGATTACTATGCTCTTATTTATTTATTTGCTATAGACCTTTTTTGCCTTTCGTGTGTGGGTATAATATTTAAAAAAAAAAAAAGATAGTTGATGAGATATCAGAACCACATCATCAGCAAAGAGGAGTATCTTAAGATTCTCTTTATCTACATTTAAACCTCAATCCAGGTTTGTGATTTTGAGAATGTTTTCTAGAGTTGTAAAGAGATTGGGGGAAGATCACATCTTCTTGCCTTACTTCTCTCCCTAGAGGCATATCAAGGGGTTTATTAAAAAGAATAATCTGGGTTTTTTGTTTCTTTATATATATGTGTGTGTTGAATTAACCTGATATATCGTTGTTCAATATTAATCGTTTAGTGCTTGGAAAAGTTGGGTTATTGTATGCATATGATTGTTTGTGGAGAATTTTTTCTTAAATCTTGCTTACACTTTTGCTGCTATTTTCATATAGTATTTTTTATATATATATATATTTTTTTTCTGTTCAGTTTGGTTCTTGTGAATATTTTATAGAGGTGGGGACAGAAGATATGTTGGTCTATAGTTATCAATGTTCTCTTTTTTCTCCTTTTTTATGGATGAGGATGGTTTTAGATGATTTCTGTTCCTCAGGTATTCTACCTTCATTTTAACTATTAAGCAAACCTTATTGCTAGCTGGATCTTTATAAAGAATATTTTTTCCTGCCTTTGATATCTTCTATTCTTATTTCATCTGCTTGTGCTTGGTCTACCTTCATCTGATTGACTGTATAT
This sequence comes from Typopeltis vanoorti, assembly GCF_054136105.1. NCBI lineage: Eukaryota > Metazoa > Arthropoda > Arachnida > Uropygi > Thelyphonidae > Typopeltis > Typopeltis vanoorti. Next base: position 59,239,167 of record NC_143566.1, on the reverse strand, counting down.
TCTACGTCTTCTGGTAGTATTTTTTGATGCTTCTTTATACTCGGTTAACTTTATTGGAGTGACAGTTTGTGCAGATGAGGTAGATGAGTAGAGTTTACTACTCATCTATCTCATCTGTCCAGAATTACCATAGTAATTCTGGACAGTTTTTTTTTTTCATTTCTCTTCAGTTTGTTTTCCTAATATTCTGTTCATTGAGAAGAGCTGGTATTATTGTTTGTTTCATACTTAATTCCATTTCTACCTTTTTTTAGGCGCCTTTGTCTTCTGCTGCCTCTTGTGTGTTTATTTATTCTAAATTTGGTATAATCTTCTTATATCTTTATTCTCAGTAACTTGCTAATCATTATATGTTTTAAATGAGTATGAGAATGAGCATACATATTTGATATGTGGTACATATGGTGACAAATGCTACTTTGTTTATTTCTATTTTGTTTTTCTTCTTATTTCTTTCTCATTTACATTCTCTCATCAAAAGAGAGAGGTCTGTAAATCATGCAGTAAATGCTGTATACTGTATAGAGTGTGTGTGTGTGTGTACATGCATGATTGCATGTGCAAGCCTAAATGCTCTATTCAACTCATCTTGGGATTTTAATGGAATGATTACACAGCAGTATGGTCTAATTTATTGTTTGACATCAGTATGGGGTATAATTAAACACTAGTTTAATAATTCCAGTATTTTGCGTGTTGCAGAGATGTCATCAGAGTATAGTATAGTATGACTAATGTGTGTACACAAGCAACACAAACTAAAGTCGATGTGATTCTTGATGCCTGTTGTCCTAGGATGTGTGTCCTCTGGGTACTGCATAGCCTTTATATATTAGCATAGTATATATTGGAAATTCTTTAGTGGCACTGAAGCCTTAACAAATACAGATGCACAAAACTTTCCAGTATGCCAGAAACAGTGATGTTAAGGTTTTCTACTCACTAACCAAAGCTACTTGACAATACTTGATGCCCACTAAGGACTCTGGGCTCTTAAATCTGATCATTTTTACTTTATTTTTTATTGTTTGCTTGCATTCTGGGGAAAGGGTTCAAAGCCAGATTTTACAACTTTTAAGAAGTGCCCCTTCTGCTGGATAAATTTTAGTTTTATCTATATTACGGCAAGGGTCCTTGTAATGTGAGTCCTAAGCTGTAGCTTGGCTAGCTTATGCATAAGTCCAGGGCTTGAAAGGGCTAATAAGTTAATTATTGTAGTATAAATAATCATGACTACTATTGCATTTTACTTGGAAGTTTATTTGCAATCTAATTGTTTGATTTTTAGAAATAATAAATTTAGTTTAATCCTTTATCCAAGTGTCAGCAAACAAAGTTTGCATCTGAAGTATCTTCAGGACTGAGGCAACTTGTGGCAACACTTTTACCACGAGTTGCCTCCGTCCTGAAGACACAAACTTTGTTTGCTTACACTTGAATAAAGGATTAAACTAAAATTTATTATAGTCTAACCAAGTGGGAAAAAACTTTCAACATCTTTCTCTAAATCAAGATTTTTAGAAACTTTTAGAATTTGAATTTTACTGTGTAAATATAAAAGCTAATATATAAGTTATATTCATCCAAAATGATGGATAGATGAGGAAGGGATGAAGTTATGGATAAACAAGGTGTGGTCCAGATTTCCTGGCAGTTTATGTCAGAAACTTGCTTGTTAGTATGGAATCAGTTTAGACACCATAAAACTGAAGCTGTTAGGAATGAACTTCGCATAATGATCACAAAAATAGTGGTAATCCCAGGAGGACTCGCCTCCACACTTCAACCTTTAGATGTATCAATAAACAAATTTCAAGGATTCGTGATGGAAAAATGGATCAATTAGATGCAATCTCCAAATTTTGAGGAAGCATCTACAGGTAGGAGAAAGAACCACAATTTCGCAGGTGTGCTAATGGGTGAAGAGTTCATGGAATGAAGTGAATCCCGATATTATTATAAAATCTTTTTGGATGACTTATTATTTCAAGATAGCAATGACTCAGTTTCTGATACAGAATCAAGTCCAGAAAATTTTGAGAGTGAAGATGAATAAAGATATGAAAAGATTAATGAAATTTATAAAAATTATTTTGTTTATATTATCATTATTATATGTTAGATTTTTTAATGATTTGATGATTTTTAAGAATAATTGTTTTTTTATCTAATAAATGAATAATACATGTATTAAAATTTTAAAAAAAAATTATATTTACATTTAAATTTGATGCATAATTCGTGCATCTCACTAGGCGCACAATTTTTTTTTCCCAAAAATTCAACATGAAAAATATGATGCGTCTAATACAGCAGTACATCTTATAAGGCGAAAAATGGTAATTTGGAAGAAAGAATTTTATGAAATAATTGTTAAAGTGAAATCGTTCTAACAGATAACATCAGTTTATAAAATTAAGACAGAACAAAAACTTTGTGACTTTTACATCTACAGATGATATAATTCCTTCCAAATGGCAACTGGACATTCATGGCCAGTTGTCATCTAGAAGGTTCAACAGTACCCCTATCTCTGCACTACCAAATGTGGAGCATGTTGCCCAAGGCCAAAACCTTTTACCTATTTTCCAATTATCTTTTCAGCTTTTAAAATTCTTACATTAATTTCTGATCACAGAAACTACAAATTTAAAATTAGCAGTTTTCTTTTTACTATACTCAGTATTCTGTTCATCGATGGTACTAATGTGGTATATGTTGAATAGCATCATATGAAAATAATGCAGTCCATAAACATCATGTTCCAAAATTAGCCTACACATACAAAAGAATAATGATAATAATGAATAATAGTATTTGCATTTTTGCATCAATACTGATTTTCTCACTTTTCTTTTCATACGTTTATTCTTCTTTTATTTATTTAAACTTTATATCTTTTATATTCTTTAAATCATTATTGTGTTATGGCAGGAAGGGATCATTCTGTGCTAATTCTCTAAGGATGTTCTCTTAATTAATCTTAATGTGCCCCATGGATATTTTAAATGGAGCATTGTCTACTTATCTAGAGAAGCTGCACATATGTATTTGCTAGCAGTATAGCAACATGCTGATTACCTATATTTCATTTTTTAAAAATTAATTTTATTATTATCTTTTTTTATATGAATCCTATACATGAAAGGTTTGTAAGCCTATGATAGATTTAGCACCATGAATGAGCTAAGGATTAGATATCTGAGAATTCTGTCTTAGAAAGCACTTCAGGCTTCTAGTAAGCAAGGTAGTTGTGTGATGGTCTTATGCTGGGCAACAGGAATTATGTTAGTTGCAGAGTGGAGATGCTAACTACTTGGACAACCAGGCTAGCTAACTATGCAGCTGTTGTCACCAGCACTATTTTTAAAAGATGTCTGTTAGTTTTTCAGTGGGAACTTCATAAACCAAATAACTAGTAGCTGTAATTGGTACTTTTCAATGTCTTTAGACTTAGGTGAAATGGCTGCATCATCCTTAGTCTAATTAATGGAGTTGACAGATTTCCAAGCAGCAATCCTGTGATTTCATCAACTTTTTTTAACTGAGGAACATATCAGCTTATCAGTGCAAGTAGTACTGTTGGCTATCAATCTCTATCAGAGCAGAAGAATATGTAAATATGTCCTGATTTCCTCTTTAATAGTCATAATGACCTTTCAGTTGTATCTTGCTGTCTAATTATGTTTCTAATTATTTTTGTGCTTTTATATGGAGGAGCAGCATGGCATCTCTGACATTTCCTTGTCTTTCTCCTACTGACAGTATGAGTTGATTCTTGAGCTCAGGATGGAGTATCTAGTTTTATTATGTTGAGGTTAGTGGCTATTAGTACTAATTCTTGTAAATTAGATATAATTAAATGAGCTTTATTTCGGATGTCTTCAAATTACTTGCTTGCACATTCTTGAGTACTAATAGTGTCAAGTTCCTTTCTAATATCTTTATTTTTAATATGATTCTGCCATTGGGGCACTTCCCTAATTTTTCTCAGAACTCTGTGGTCGGTAGTCTTTAATCAAGTGCTTTATTTCTAATCCAACTCTTAGATGCATAACTTAAAACTGGTTTGAACACTGTCATGTGTACTGCTAGTTTGGTGTGTTGACTAATTTCTCTCTTATTCCATATAAATTTATTCAGCTCGCTACCCACCATACCACCCTTACTTATTCTGTTGTCTGTTTCCAGATTTAAGCTGCCACTTTCACTAAAAACTGTGCCTAAATAGCTGAAATATTTTACCTGTTCTGTAGGATCCCCATTCAGAATGCAGCTGAAGTTGTGTTCCTGCCTATTTTTATAGTTTTGGTCTTTTTATTGCTGATTTTTATGCCAAATTTGTTACAGCTGTTATTCAATTTAGTTAGAGAATCCTGGAGACTTGCACTAGATGTGTTTAGGAGTACATCATCTGCATAAAGCAAAGAGGTAAGTTTGACATCTCCAGTTCTAATATCAGGCTTGATCCCACTTTCTTTCATAATGTGATCCATATAGGTGATGAATAAGAGTAGAGATAATGTGCATCCTTGTCTTACCCCTGATTTTACATCACACCATCTTCCTGTATTTCCTTCAATTCTAACTTGCTGACTGACAGCTTAAATATAGACTATGTATTGCTCTGTATAATGTCTCATTCTCCCCATACAATTTTGAAAAGCTTTCTCTAGGCACCTTGTCATATGCCTTTGATCTACAAAATTTAAGTACAGATTCTTGTCATATTCGCACGATTTCTCAACTATTTGGCCTGAACCCAGCTTGTTCTTCTCCAAGTTTCTCTTTCACAATCTTTCTGAATCTCTTTTCAAGTATGTTTGTATAGTTCTTATATTCAGCTTTATTCCTTTTTTTATAGATGGTTACTATGAGCATTCTACTCCAATCATCGAGAATTCGACCTTCTGTCTAAGCCTTCTGAATTATGCAGTGGAGCCACTGTGAAACTTTTATACCTCCATACTTAAGCATTTCTGGTTGAATATCATCTACTCCAGCTGCCTTTCCACATTTCAAGTTTTTGACCCCTTTTTTTTTCTACCTCAAGTATTGATATGTACTCCTTTTTTGCATTCCTCTTGAAAATTTTCTAGTATGGTTTTGTCACTGTTTGGTTCATTTAACACTCGTTCAAAGTAATTACTCCAGACATCTAGAAGTACAGGATCCTTATCTTCAGTTTTTCATGTCACCTTTATCATCTTTGATTCCTTTTGCAGTGCTCTTTCCTCCATTTCTAAGCTTCTTCAATAGCCTCCAGAATATTTTGCCATCTTCCTGATATTTATTTTCTATTTTATTACAAAAGTTTTCCCATGACTTTTGTTTAGCTACTTTTACACATAGCTTAGCTTACTTACATTTTTCTCTGTATCCTTTTGGGGCATCTGCTGACTTATTTGCTAGGAACTTTTAGTATGCTTCTCATAGAACAAAATTTTCCTTTTTGTTTATTATCTTCACTGCCATTCTTTGGAACAGTCTTCTCTCTTGTGTATTTTCTTGTCATTCTGTGTTGTAATCAATACCATTAAAATAAACTACCATGTACTGCCAAAACATAAGCCTTTTCACTTGTTTGCAGGTCTCCAAATCCACTGTTAACTGGAAGCACTCTGACATTGATCAAGAAGTTAGAGAATAAAATGCCATTCCTTACATGCAGAAACCCAGAGAGGAAACTGAATGCTTGCTTACAAAATCTAAAAGACTATAAAATGAGCATTTGTCAAATAGGAGATTGAAAAGTTAATATAAAACGAAAATAAGCTTATAAAGTTTGTGTTTTTGGGTCATTTGTTGAAATTGGAAGTGAATGCAGATACATTGAATGAATTTAAAGCATGGTTTTGATAGGCTTGGTGTGTAATAGATTGTGTGTGTGTGTGTGTGTCCGTCCAGCAATGAGTCTTTTGACTCCATGGAGGTCTGGATTTATTAATAATAAATAATAATAATAATAAGAAGAAGAAGATCTGATAATATTGGTGTCTTCACAGATAACAACTTAAATTTTTAGGAAAATTTCTAAAAATTTTCCTAAAAATTTTTACTAACTTTCAATAGAAAGTTAGTAATGATAAGACTTTTTTATGTAGCACTATCAAAATATATTCTGTACAACCCCCTGAGCATTCATGTCAGGAATTTGATGACGATGAAAATATTATTAAACAAGATAAATAGCAACAGCATAGTGGTAGAAAGTATGTAAATACTTAGAAGGATTGTATTCATGAGTGTGTTTTCAATACTTGATGTAGAAAATACATGATATGTGGACAGGCAGCTTAGATGATATTCAACCAGAAATGTTCAAATTTTCAGGTATAAAAGTTTCATATGACTATACTGCATAATTCAGAGGATCTAAACAAGGTCAAATTCCCAACGATTGCGACTGCCATAGTATCCATTCTGTGAAAAGGAAAATAAAACCACGTGAGAATTACAGAGGAAATTTCCTTACTGAGCATTCCAGGTATAATTTATGAAAGCTTTCCTCAGACAGAAGAAAAAGAAGAAGCTAAGAAAATAGTATAAGAGAAACATAGGGAAGAACAAGTTAGAATAGACATCATCAGGATCAGAACTTTACTTTAAGACAAGAAATCATGGGATTATAACAAAGTGTCATAAGTTTTTTAGATCTGGAAAAGGCAATAGTATGGTACCAAAAGAAAGCCATTCAAAATGATATATGACATAAATGGGTTTGAGGGCAGTTGGTCCAAGATTTTTTGTCCTTTTATGTTTGTCCAACGGAACACTCGTCCAGTCGGACATTTTGTCCAATCTCAATTTGTCTCATCGATGTCAACTGACTAACCTACTACAAGTTGCTGTGTAACAGATAAAATATAAAAATTTATCACAATCAATTCACTGTGTGAATTCAATTCACAATCATTGAAGCTTGCCCCACAACAAATTTTGCATTTCATTCCCATCAATCTGCCCACAACAACTTAGACCTACACACACACTTTGATTCGACATGTAAACTGTTCCACCATGACAATAGAAAGAAGTGAATAGAATATTCACTTCTTTCTATTGTCATGGTAAAAGCATAGAAGATGAAATTTCTAACCAAACAAAAAAGTAGGAAGAATTCTGCAATAGACTACATTCAAGACTGGAATATCATCAAATTGTTAATGAACACAATGCTTCCGGATACTACTGATCACTCTTTGAACATATCTCCTCAGTAACTAAACAAACAGATGGCAAATATACTTAGCCAAACATTACTCTAAAGTGCAGGAAAACTGCAAAACATCTGCTAACACAATCCAGAACCTATCTTTCTGGAGACATTTTTACACAGGACCTTCCAATGATAGAACTGGAAACAGCAATTAGTCAAACTGACCCTGTTAAATCACCTGGAATTGATCTTTGGACACACAATTAAAACATGGGTAAAATAGCTAAAACTGTCTTCTGAAGATATTTAACACTTCCTCACACATCGTTGGACAGGAAAGAGTTCCTAACAAAATATCAAATTATTCAAAAAGTAAGCATTTCCCAAAGTTGCGGAAATTTTCCTACGTTGCGTAAATACATACAAAAGGTAAGATATTGTCTGCAATGACATTTGCCAATTTTGACGCGGAGTGACTTCAAGGAATTATAATCTATAAATTTAATCATCCACCTATCGTTAAAACATAAGAAAACCAATGAACGAAAACTGCTGCGTTAGTAACTATGCCCTACATATTTCTAATTAGGTTTATGAACGATCACACATCTACAATTAAAGATTTATTTTCTAATTCTGCTATTAAAATGGTCAAATCGATTCTTAGGCTACCTAGATTTTTCCTCAGTGAAAACGCAAGAGTGATTCTGAGCCACTTGTTTTTATTTCTAGAAGATATGCATGTGATCATTTAATTATAACAAATCAAATAAGGAAACAACATAATTAATTCGGAAATTGATGTGAAAACGAGATAATGGATTTTGAAATCTGCGGTGTTTGGAGAATTTAGTCTTCCTCATTGACTTCCTTGGCTGGGCTCACCTTAAAACGATAAGCGATTGACCACAGGTACGTGTTGAGTCTGTTTTCAGCCTTATACTGAGGATATTGCTGTACTAGGGAAAAAATGCATTCTTGGTTATGTAGGTACAGGCTATTCACAGGAGCCCTGTTGTTTCTTTGACCTCCAAGAAGGCTTGTTATATCTCATTCGTTCTGCCTCTGTTCCTCCTTCAGGGAATCGATGAACCTCCAAAGTGATGGATGGTAAATCACCATCAACTTTTGGAATTTATTATGCCAACCTTCTACAGAATTGTTGGTTCTCTGTGTCCCATCGATAACCAAATCATAGACATTCCATGCCTCGGTTGGAAAGCGAGGGTTTTCCGCCCCCTACGCCCTCGAGCTCGACACCCTCTAATGTAAACATGTTCAACATACTCTATCATTCTTTCCAGGTCTTCTGAAATACACTCTGCAATGTAGTCAAATACCTCAAGTACGTCGTTGAATGGCAAGCCGAACAGCAGTGATGCTTCTTCAGGACTTCCTGCAACTTTATACTGCTGTGACAGACCCAAAGCTGCCATATGTCGCCAAAGAGCCTGAGAAAAGTGAAATAGACAATACTTTATATTTGCATTAGGAAATATCTCCCGTGCAGCATTCATGTTCGCCAACTCGAAATCCATCATAACATTATGTGGATTCACAATGATTCCTGCTTGTTTTGCAGTGTTGACAACATGCTGGTATATTGACCGATATGTAGTCTCAGTTTTTGTGGGAGTTAGAGCGTACACCAGAGGCATGACAACCTCTCCGTCCACACCTGATTCATGTTGGTGATTGTCCTTGCCATCTTTATACACCACGATGTTGTCTAAACTGGCAGTTGTGATGCACCTAGCATTGCAACTATCACGAACCTTGCATCGCTAATACTATCTAGTCTTATTCTTGTTATAAGAGTGAAAATGATAACAATAATTTTGAAGATAAAGCATTGGTTTACCCTTGTCACTCATCACAATTTCTGCCATATTCAACACTGCCAAATTTTAAGGATAAATTACAAAAAAATTTGAACGTCAATTGACTATTATTAATGATCACAAGTTACTTATAATTCCTTGGACTAATCTCAAACCCAGGTGCTTTCAGAGTATTTCATCCAATTATTTTCAAATCGAAATAGGATTGGACGAATAACCTCAAACCCAGGTGCTTTCATGGCATTTAGTCCAATTGTTTTCAAATTGAAATAGGATTGGACAAATAACCTCAAACCCAGGTGCTTTCAATGCATTTAGTCCGATTATTTTCAAATTGAAATAGGATTGGACGAATAACCTCAAACCCAGGTGGTTTCAGGACATTTCGTCCAATTATTTTCAGTTGAACAAATAGCAGTGGATGAATAAGATTGGACAAAATGTCCTACTGGATGAGAAAAGTAATGGACGAAATGTCCTACTGGACGAGATTTTGATTGGACGAAGATTATTGGACGAGCTGCCCTGAAACCCATAAATGAGATATTATACAAATTAATATATCTAGTCCATATATCCTATCTTCACTCTTATCTTGTAGATGATGAAATAGTTAATGTTCTGAGGTAAAGTGAAACTGTGTAAGGCAGAAACATAGAAAACACGAACTGCATTCTCAATGGAGAACCTGTAGAACAATAAACAATTTCAGCTATTTAGGCATGATTTTTAGTGAAGGCGATAAATTAAATTTAGAAATAGATATCAGAATAAATGGAGTGGTATGGTGGAAAGCTAATTGAATAAATTTATTTATAAATTTATAATTGGAATAAGAGAGGAATTAGTCAAAAACACTAAACCAGAAGTATGCATTAAATGTTTAACCTCTCTACTGGCTATGGTGGATGAAATAGTGATAAAAAATTGCGCTTCTTATTCATGTTATTCAATAGGTGTTACAGAATCATATCCAGATTTTGCTGAACGTCTATAGACGTCATGGCTGGTTGGGGTGTTAAACAGATTTTAACTTATGGATCTGAGATTTGCATTAGCAGTAGATGAGCTGATCAATGACTACAGACCACCAATGTGAGAGTTCTGAAGAAAAAAAAAATATGGAGAAGTGAACAGATATCATTAATGGCAAAATCACATTAAAAATGAAGATATTAGAAAGGAATTTGACATTTAAGAATATGTGATGAGAGCCCAAGATCTAAGTGGATTGATGCATTTAGTAGTACCCTAGAACAGTGTTTCTCAAAGCATGGTCAGTGTGGGCCATGTGGTTTTCCTCATCAGCTATGAGAGAATTTTATTAGCAATAAATATTTATTTTTTAATTTTTTTGCACAATTCATTTAATTTGATTAAAATAATATGCATAATATTTTGCCACATACCCAAATGATCTGTTTTTTAGAGAAAGCTCTTTCTTTATCTTTAAATTTTTTAAACATAATATTTCACTTTGCATAACACCATTTGTATGTGAAACAAGTTGTATTTTTTTAGTTACTTTGCTACCATCAGGTGTGCTGTTTTCAGACATTTTTGTTTTTTTGTGCTCTTTCATCATTTCAATGGAATCCTCTAATAAACATGAAGTTTATTATTTTTATATGCTCTGTTTTCTTGATAAGTGCTAATATATATATTGCAGTGAATATTGCTTTTTTTTTATTGTTTAAGGCTATCTGAAATGAGTATATGCAGAAGGAATCATCTGGAAGAAGACCACTTTTCATCCTGATCATTTTTCAAATCTGGAAAAGAAACACTCAAAGAATATCACTGAGACAGTGAAAAAAAGTTTTATCAGCTTCAAAACTTTATTGCAATAGCATTACCCACTGAATACTCTGTTCTTGAGAAAATCAGTCATGGCATGATCCAGTCTAACAAGAATACAAACATATTACATGTTTATTCTGGTTAATCTCTCTCTCTCTTGGAAGTGAAATTCATATCCCTGAATGAAATCTGGTCATCCATTAGCCTGCCATAATTTGTATTAATAGGTGTCAAAACACACACACCTTCTTCTTTTTCAGATCTGTTCACATTTTATAGACAGTCTTATAGGCATTAAAATTTTTCCTTGCTTTCTATGTCTATAGAAGAGTTTTTGACTCTACATCATTGGTTTAAAGATATTACAAGAAATGTTGAAAAAACCTATTTACTTCCATATTGCAACTATTTAGTATAAATTTAAGACTTGTTTAATCCCTCCCACCACCAATGGTTGTAAGGTTGTAAATCTGAAACATGAAAGGTTGTAAATCTGTAGTACATTAGAATTAGTATTGTGGGTAGGCTGAGGGTTAGATTATTCAGGTTGTGTTTAGTTGCCCTGCTATATATTCCAAAGATTTTTTTTGAGATGGCTTGAAAAAATTCCAAACATGGAATTTTTTCAAGCCATCTCAGGTCTCCAGGAATGAGGGTGATGGTGGTGGTCTCACACTGTGTGATGATATTCATCTATTACCTAAAGAGATTCACCAACATGACTGTTGGTTGAAGAGTTGGCACACTATCTATAGGGCCAACCAAACCCACAGAGAATGATGCAACTTCATGTAGCACATTCCCAGAAAGACTATGTGACGTGGACTGAAAATTCTTTTGCTAGTGATTTACAAATCTTTTATACATAGAAATTTTTTACAGAAATGTTGCAGGATTTGTTTCAACAAATATTAATGCCAAAAAATCCTGCTAAATCTTGGTCACCTCATTACTAGACAACACATTAAATATTCCTTCATTTCCCAGATATTAATATAGTTGACAGATCAAAACTAAGTAAATGAAGTTGAGTTTGATAAATAACTACAAAGATAAGTTGAAATATCTATACTGGTATACTGGCAATTTTTATCCTCCCCACACACATAACTATTGAATACTTTTTTGCAAATGTCAAACCTCATTGTTTAAGTATTTAATCTTGACCAACCATTTGCCCCTTGCTGAATTACCAAAGAATTACTTGCTGAATCTACTCTACCACTGTGAATGTGACAGAAACTCAACTGGTGGTGTAGGATTCCTAATAAATAAAACAATCAAGGACAATGTCCTGTTTGTTAATAAAATAACATCAAGAATAGCTGAACTAAGTCTCTTCATAAATAAAAGATACCAACTGAAAATTATACAAGTATATGCCCCAACTATAGACCATCCAGATGAAGAGATAGAAGATTTCTATGAAACATTAGAATCCACATTAAATAATTCTAAAGAATTCTATATAATTATAATGGGTGACTTTAATGCCAAGATTGGAAGCAGAGATGACCATCTGAACTCCATTGGTAAATTTGGCTTTGGACAGAGGAATGAAAGAAGAGAAAGACTTGTTGAATTCGCAGAAGAAAATAACCTCTTTATTATGAACAGCTTTTTCAAGAAGAAAATCAACAGAAAATGGACTTGGAGAAACCCAAATGGACAAACTTACAATGAAATACACTTCATCCTCTCCAACAGAAGATATATAATAAATAATACCGAAGTGCTTAATAGATTTAATACAGGAAGTGACCACAGACTAGTAAGGGCAAAAGTATGGATCGACAAAAAATGGGAACGGAATGAGCTCATAAGAAAAAATCTAATTTAGTGAATCTACAAAACCTCTACCACAGTAAAAGCTGTTATAGAGAATCACTCAAAATGAACTAAAAAAGTTAAACACAGCTACTACCATCGATGATGCTAATGAAATATTAACAAAATCTATCTTGAATTGTGCTCTAGAAATAGGAGGTGTAAAAAGGCACCAAAGAGAGGAAAAACTAAGACAGGAAACCTTAGATCTGTTGAAGAAAAGAAGAGATTTGAATGACACCAATAAAATAGAATATGCAGAAATTTGTAAAACTATACCTAAAAGGATGAAACATGAACTTAGATCATATAATACTAGGAAAATTAAAGAAATAATAGAAAACAATAGTAATATGAAGGTCCTAAGATGAACATTATCAGTTGGAACAAAGGAAATAGCTGCTGGAAGAGGAAAAAATGGTGAACTTACTTATAAAAAAAATAGAGATGCAATAATCAAAAGAATTCAGGAATTTTATACTGAACTTTATGAAGACAAGGACCAAGAATCAAATATAGATAACTCGAGTGAGGAAGAACATGATGCCCCTGAGATCTTACAAGGCGAAGTGGAAATGGCACTGAGAGAAATGAAGAATGGAAAGGCCCCAGGAGAAAATGGAATTATTGTAGACTTCTTAAAACTGGAAGGAAGTCCTGTCATCAAACAGCTGACTAAACTCTTTAATAAATGCCTAAAACAGAGAAAAATTCCAAAAAATTGGAACGATTCACTTCTAATTTTAATTTTTAAAAAGAGCAATAAGGAAGAAATTAAAAACTACAGACTTATAAGTCTACTCTCCACCATATATAAAATTTTCAAAAAAATTATAAATAATAGAATAAAATCTAAACTAGAGGGAATGCCCTGTGAACAAGCTGGATTTAGAAAGAATTGCAATACTTTGGACCATATTCACACATTAAGAATGGAAAAATCAATTGAATACAATAAACCCTTATGTCTGGCCTATATAGACTACAAAAAAGCATTTGATTCAGTTAAAACATCTGCAACACTAAAAGCTCTTGAAACCCAGGGAACTGAGAAACCATATATTGAAACACTAAAACATATTTACAATAATGTAACGTCTGTAATTAAATTATATAAAAACAGTGAAAAGTTCCCAATACAAAAAAGCATCCGGCAAGGCGACACCATATCTCCCAAATTATTTACAGCTGCACGAGGAAGTCTTTAGAAGCCTTGATTGGGAAACAAAAGGAATAAACATAAATGGAGAAAGGCCGCATCATCTGAAATTTGCAGATGATATTGTCCTAATAGCAAATAATCTTGAAGATCTGGAAGAAAGGCTAAATCAGTTAAATGAAGTCTCCAGAGTAATTGGATTAAAAATAAATAGAGAAAAAAAAACAAAAATAATGATGAATAAATATATTAACCATAGAACTGTCAAAGTTGAAAACCATGAAATAGAACAAGTTACTTCATATGCATATTTGGGCCAATTGTTATCCTTTGAGGAGTGCCAAAAAAAAGAGATTGAACGAAGAATTCACCTTGGATGGATGGCTTATGTGAAAATGAGAGACATATTCAGAAGTGACATCCCTATGAGTCTAAAAAAGGAAAGCTTTCGACCAGTACATACTTCCTGTCCTAACATACAGAGGAGAAACATGAACTTTAACAGAAGCCCTAAACAAAAAACTGAGAACAACACAACATCGCATGGAAAGAAGAATGCTAAAAATAACATTAAGAGATAGGAAGACAAATACCTGGATAAGATCTCAAGCAGGTGTCATGGATATTGTAAAATACATTAAACAGGCTAAGTGAAGATAGGTTGGCCATATTGCCAGATACAGTGATTGGAGATGGACTAGAAAAACAACAGAGTGGAGACCAATGGATGGAGCAAGACAAAGAGGAAGACCGAGAAGAAGGTGGACAGATGAACTGGAACAAATTGCAGGAGTGAGATGGATGGGAGCGGCAGAAAACCGAGTGATCTGTAAAATCATGGGGGAGATCTTCATCCAGCAGTGGACAGAACCAAAAGGTTGAAGAAGAAGAATTACCAAAGAATAGCACTTTGGATTCAGTTTTTATGGTCTGAAGATGCAATGCAATAGAAATTCATTGAAGACATATAGTATTATGGCAGCAGAGTTTTCTGCGGTTGTGTGAATATCCACAAATGGATTTTCATGTTCAGTGATGTCAAATAAGTGTCAATGACAAAGAACAATATTGGGAAGTTAAAATCAGATACTGCACTTAAACAGCAAGTTTTGTGTTTAGTTGCTCATGCAACCATAAACACAGTAATGTGACAGATCAAAATATAAAGGAATAAACCTTCTAATCTTTCTCAGACTCAGTCTTATAAATGCATGTATTTTGTCAATAATTAAAACTCAATTTTGCTATTTCATATCGAATACACTTAATTATTGGCCAAATACTTCAAACAGAGAATAAAGAACAATGAGAAGGAAGCAAGGACAGGAAACTATGGTGGAAAAAAAAATTCATATGTTTAAAATATAGAGCCAAAAAATAAAGGAACCAGTTAACTTACAGATACAGGTAGCTCCTTACTTTAAAAGTTAATTTGTTCCTAGTGAAAACTGATAAAGCAGGAATTTATTTCTCATAAATGCAATGTAAAATATGGGATTACATTCTCAATAAAATTTGACCATAGTAATGTTTTAGGAAGGAGAAGAATTTCATCTCCTGTTTGAGACCACTGGCATGCTTTTCTTATGGGAGAGCTTAAATGCCTTGAAAAAGTTCCATGTTTATCTCTAGAGCAGGATTTCTGGACTGTGTTTTAAAAAAAAAAAAGCCTTCGTCCATCTATAGTGCAAATGTACTATAATAAACCTTTTGCTTTACATAAGCCTTTTGTGGGTGGGAATCATATAAAAAAAAAGCAATAAAGATCAACATAACAATAGTTTATGCTTAAACAATGATTTATTTATCCAAAGAAATGAAAACTTAAATTTTTGTTATGAAAGTCCAAATTATGAAAGCACAGCCATTAAAATCAAGCAAATTATAAGGCTCATTTGTTTCCAAGAAGTCTTCTCTTTTCTTTATAAATTTCACAATAGTATGTATACAAATTTTTTAAATGTATAGCAACTTTTATAGTGCACTTGACGTTTGAATCTTGTGATTTAGAAATTTCATTTGCTTTTTCTAATTTTTTGAAAATCTTCGTCAAGTTCCTTGAGAGTGAAGGAACAACCAGTATCTTCACATTTTGCAATTTCATGGAGGTCTTCATTTCTGAGCTCTTCATTGTGCTTTGATCAGATCAGTGATGCCATTTGAGGGTGGGTGGGGGGGAGAGTAAGGGATGAAAGAACAAAACAAGACAGATAAATCTCTTGCAGGAGCAAATAGTGGATCTGTATACAGTGTATTGCTAAGCACTGTCTCCACTATTCCTCAATCTTTTAATGCTACGAATAAGGAAACTCTCCTTGGTGACATGACTGAACTACATCACCCACTCTCTTTGCAGTCGACAGCACTTATTATTATGTGCTAACTGCCAAGGAGTCTGAAGAATTATTGCAAGAGGCCTATATTAACCATTATCACATAGTATGAATAATCAAGCACTGATGGTTTCCTCAGGCAATTCATTCTGCTCAGCAGTATACACCAATTAACAAAAATCTAGTCTTCACACTCTTACATATTGTTCATCAGTGATCTCTTGTTCTCTCCTGTCATGCAATGGAACATTTCTTCATCATCTACTCTATAAAATACCTTTAGCAATAACTTATGTTTCTATCATATGCTTTTTTTTTCTGCCTATCAACAATGCCCATAAGTTGGAAAGAACTTAGTTCAAATCCTGTTTATGTCAGGAAGAACATTTTATAAGAGTTTTTTTCAACTGAAAGTGAGTTAGCCAGTCTCATATGGTGGTGGCAGGGTTTTTTCATTCCACAAAATAGGCAAATTGGCCAGAAGAATACATGCAGTTTACAGGCATGCCACATTGATCTTATAATGTTAGTTGCTTTGGCTGTAATCCAAATAACAGTAACAAAGCTATCAACTAAACTTTATAACCAAGAAATCTTCAGTCTGTCTCCATAGACTGTCACCATTTTAATCACTCCTCTCTGGATCCTTGCCAACACTTCTAAGAAATCCAGGTGACCAAATCTGTACACAGTAGTCCATAAGCTGTATTAAAGCCTTATTGATATTAAGAGGAATATTCGGTCATTATCTCAGCTTGTCACTGTATTCTTTAACATCCAAGAAATCCTTTTAGATTTTTTCAAAATGTTTTCTTCACTTAAAATCTTGATCCACTATCACCTCCAGATCCCTAGCCTTGGCAATTTCCTATAGCCCAGTTTCATCAACATAATACACAACTTATCACCTCTTGACCCAAAAATGCATAACATTACACTTTGCCACTTTAAACACACCATCATCATCCTTTGTCCATACTGCCAGTCTGTTTACGTTGCTCTAAAGCATCTTTTTGTCACCATTATTAATTCCAGTTTCATCATTCTCAAAGAACTGCATATTCTCCCTCTCAAATCATTCCTATATAAATTAATTAATTATATATAATGTATTAATTAAGTAGCTGCAGCTCAAGTATAGAGCCCTGTGATGCACCACTATCATCAGCTTTCTCTTGGATTCTGCCTACCATATATTACTCTGTGATGTCTCCTCATCAGCCACCTTTGTTCATGTTGCCAGCTTCATATCTATCTCCTTTCCTCCAAAGATGTCCATGTGGGTATTTTATCAGATGCCTTGGCCAAGTCCAGCACTATCATTGTGTAGTGATTCCTTAATCCATCTCAGATGTCACATTGTTATGGAAACTGAGTAAATTATTAAGGTACAACCAATCCTGAGAGGCTATTTAATCTATAATTTGCTTCCTTAATCTTGGAACCTCTTTTATGTAATGGAACTATTTTGTCCTCTTTTTTTGCTCTCTTAGGGCACTGCCAGAGTTGAGACTTTAATGAAATAGCCTAGTTATAGGCAAGTACCAGTTTTTCACTTGGTTATAAATTAAATTAAACTTGCCAAGAAATTATATTCTTGTTTCATCTTTTATCCAAGTGTAAGCAAAGTTTGTACATGAAGTGCCTTTGTGACTAGGCTACTTGTATTAGAGGCCGATGCCTTTACATCAATTTCCTTTGTATCCCTTAATGCAAAGCATACTTCCTTTCGGACTTGATAATGCTATCCATTATGGGAAGAGTCACTACTACACCAGTTTCAACTTTTATCAAGGTCTCATCAATGGAAGCTAGACCCAGAAGAGATAGCAAGGTTAAATTAATGCAGAATTTGTATATTTCCAATAAACAAGTAGTGAAAGGTGTAAGATCATATTATTAAACTACTCTGGATCAGAGATAGTTGTAACCAAGTGAAAAAACTTTCTACGTGTGAAAAATATTCTTGTGTGCTTTGCATTAAGGGGCAATTGATGTGAATTCATCAGCCGCTGTTGCTAGTCATGAAGATATTTCATGTGCAAACTCACTCGAATAAAAGATTAAACATGAATAGAATTTCTTGGCAAGTGCGATTTTCTTTTGCTCTTGTAATCTATAATTTAATCTATAAACACTAGCCAGTATCCCATCCAGTCCTGTGATCAGTGTTTTTTTTTTTTGGGGGGGGGGGGGGAGAGAATATACAACAATAGGGCACACGCACCTTTATTATTATTATTATTACACCCTCCATGGAGTCAACAGACTCATCGTGGGAGGTTCATTCAACTGACAACACATTTATCATATAGAATCTTAAAATCATGAACACTCCTTGCATTAATAACACATTCTGGTAATGCACTCCATTCACTGACAATTCTCCATGAAAAAAAATCTACTCCTCACACCCTTCTTCACCACACTTTTACATAACTTCCGGGAATGACCTCTGGTTCTTCCCCTCTCACCTTCTACTCTTTTTATAATCCCCTCTGGATTAAGCTGATAAAATCCTCTCACTAACTTAAATGTCTCTATCATATCACCTCTCCTCCTATCCACCAAACTCTGCAATCCACATTTCCTCAGGCTCTCTCCATAGCCAGCATTCCAAAGTCCTGACATTGTCTTGGTCACTCATCTCTGGATCCTCTCCAATGTCTCCACATCACACTGAAAACCAGGTTACCAGATCTGAGCACAATAGTCTAAGTGTGGTCTGACCAGTTCCTTATTCAATGGCACAACCACTTCAGTAACACAGTGATGTGTGACATACAAATGCAGTACATTTAGCAATTTGTAATATTCAGTAATTTTTTACACATTTATCTGGTATGCAAATAAGTTTAATTATTTAATGATATTTTCATTTATCACTATTTTTGCTGTATAGCACTTTTTTTTAATATATATTTGCTATATAAAATTTTTATGAAACTTATCATATGCATTTTACTTAGTTTTATATACTTTTGCAATAAATTTATTCTTAATAAACTGTCTCATATTCTTAATTCATTGTTCTTATTCCAAAAATATTATCACACTATGAAGTAAAAATATCAGTAAATAATTTTTTTTCTTTTCATATCCTTGTAATTTTAAATTTTTCCTACTTGCAAATAATGAGTACTGGACCTATTTTTGACCAAAAAAAAAAAGCCAATGATAATATTCAAACTGGGATTTTGTGATACCCCGAGCACCTCCAATCTGTCTGTCTTTATTCTTATATCAGTTTCTTTCATGTCTGTCATCATAATATATTCACTTTTGAGATCTTCTTTGGCCTGCTCTGCTAATATTCTCTCATAATTTCATTTTGCCATCCTTCTTGCCTGTATTCATGAGCTTGCTGATCACCTTTCTCTTTATATTTTTCAACAACTTTTGATTCCATGTATGCAGTCTAATATTGCTTTTTTCAAACATTTCTTAACCATTTCCTCTGAACTGCTAAATCCTTTTAGCTTCTTATGCCATGGTTTTGCTTAAAACTATTGCCTAAGTTTGTTGTAATTGTCAGCTCTGTTAGCTCCATATATACTTTGTCTGAACTGATCCCTATTCTTAGATGGCAGGTCATGATCATTCTTCCTAATTGGTTGTTGACAAATCCTCTGATACCCTCAAATGTTGCTTCCCCTCATATGACCTTTCAGGTAATTTATTTGTTAGTAGCTGCATAAATTCAATTTCTTTAGTATATATTTCCATAGTTGAATCCCCCCCCCTCCCATATTAATTACTTGCCCTGCACTCATCGAGTTAATTTACAAATGCATGCCTTCTGCAGCTTCCTTTGCATCCCATTGGTCATAGAAATTTTGCTCTGTTGTTTTCTTTCTCACATCATATAGCCTCAGAGATACTGCCATGCCTTGCTGTTGAATTTCTTCCCTTATTCTTTCTGTCCTCCTCCCATGCTATTCTATCCGTTCTCCCTATAAATACAATATCTCTTACATTTCATCCTTATGTCATCTTCCATCAACCAGGTCTCACTAATGCCAATAATTTTTAGCCATGCAGAACTAATCACTGCCAAAAAAATCCTTCACCCTGGATACTGTACTTTATTCCATTACTCAAAAATTACATCATATGATTGATGGAGCGTAAGGGGATTATAGTGTTGAGATGTGCAAACATTTTTCTGTAACAACAGCTAATGTTTTGGTGAATATAGCAGGAATAAATATGCATATTTTGTTCTATCATTGTATAGAAAATGTTTTTCAAGCATGTGACTCCAATGCATATGAAGGGACGACTATAAGAATAAACTCTAAATGGAAAGCTTTCTATTTTCTGCTAAGATGTACACATTCCTTCAAGAATACCTTTAACATAAAACAATACTGACATCCCAGTTTACCAGATCTCATACTGGAATAGATATGCTGTTTATATGCAGATATTGCCAAGAACATTTACAGGCAATTTATGTTGTACAGAGTCACTAATTCACATGTTAATTGTATATTTCAGTAATGCAGCAGTACAACTGTAAAATATGTGTTGCTAATATCAGTGCAGAAAATGGACTATTGTAAATATAAAATGCTTTAATAAATAACAGCAATTTTTCCAGCAAATGAGAAAGGCTGTTCCAAAAACACTGCTGGATGGAACGAAAGAGGAGGATGATAAGTTGGTTTGATAACTTTGAAGATGGACAGCAAATGGAAGTTGATCAGCAGCTGCTCATGTTCTTACAGCTTTTGAAAGAAAGTGGAAGAATGAGGATGGCCAGTTCAACAGAACATTGTTCATGGAAATACATAAAGAAGAAACATAAGGCAGAAACAGAATATCTGAGAGAGTGATTCTTTGAGAGAGCACTCATTTAATCAGATTGCTCTATTCTGCACAGCATCATGCATTTTTAGGGAGGCTTTAGAGACAGCACATCAAATGTGTAAATAATATTCAAAAGCTGGATGGATTTGGGATTGATAGTGTTAGAAGTTGCACAGGTGAGAAGTAGTATTGAATAGAAAAGTATACATTTTTTGTAGGTTGAAGAAACTATGGCTTAGATGTGTTTGTGCCAGGAGAGGCTTAAGTGTAAATCTAAGAAAAATCTGATCCTATTTAGAGATATAGATATTATCCAGAGTAAGGGAAAGTGAAGTAAGATCTTTCTTTCAAGAGATAAAACAGGACTGTGTTTAGAAGCATTGAAGTTTACGAGGTTATCGTCCCCTCCTTAAAGGATAGCAAGGAATCCGAGTTCAAAGCATTGGTGGGGAAATTGAAGAAGATAAAATGATTAACAATTCAGAAAGGAAGCTGGTGACCCAGTTGCAAGGATACAAGGCAGACCAGATATCAGTTGCTGGGAAGGCTTCATATCTGAAGATGGATAGTGATGACTAAGAGATCAGCTGTGAATTGAGAGTAACAAAATCTGTTTTTGCTGGTCACTAGTTAGCTATCAGACCTCCAGATGGGGAAGTTGATGATGACTTTCTTCATAATTTTTGAGAAAAGTTAAGCAACTCAGAATAGGCTTGTTGGCTGACTTTTATCACTTTTTTTTTTTTTTTGGAACAGATTGAATATATGCTTGTTTTCATGCTTTCAGTAGATGCATTCAAGTAGGAATGATTGAGAAGGTGGTATAGGATAGGTGTTAATTCTAGAAGAGAGGTTTTTTTTTTTAGTATCTGCATAAATTCAATTAGTAGTAGGAGGAATACCATCAGGACCAGATTTGTTTGCGTCTATGCTGTTCAAGATTCTTCTGATTTTTTTTGATGTAAGATTAGGGGAGGCATGCACTAAGCAGTTCTTGCTAGTATGTGTGTGTTCATGTGGATGGGGATACTTTGTTTTGTCATTAGTGGAGGAGAGTGATGCCAGTAGGTCAGCCTTGTCTTTGGATGATATTATAATAGTACCATCTAAAAGAGAAGAAAACATGAATAGACAAAAGACATATCTCATTGGCCTAGGTGAGAGATCAGATTTGCTTTCATTGACTTTTTTGCATCGGGTGCAAATTGCACATTGTTGGCTGAATATGAAGCTGAGTTTTGTCCTTGAGCTACAATATGCTGGATGGATATTTTTTTTTCTTAGGTTCCTTCGGCACATCTGTTGGAGAATGGGTCAAATTTTTGAAATTTTGAGTGGAAATTAGGGATGGAAGCCCTTCGCTGCTGGTGAAATTTTAAGTGGGGGTGCTGTCTATACAAAATAAAAAAAAAATTATTTTTTTCCTAACAGTAACCAATTTATTAATAAATAAATCTACAGATTTATTTATTAATAAATTGGTTACTAATTAGGAAAAAAAGAATTATTTTTTATTTATTAATAAATTGGTTACTAATTAGAGAAAAAAGAATTATTATTATTTTTATTTTGTATAGGCAGCACCCCCATTTAAAATTTCACCAGCTGCCACTGATTACAGTACAAATTATTTCTTTTATTTGATCTTAGCAGAGGTTTGGGTCAGCAGATGGAAACAATCTGGTCATGGAAAGGAGTAGTAGAAATCACAAAGCTGTTCTCATTTGACACTGGTGTAATACCAAAGAACACAAGGATGAGAATGACTAGGTAAAGGGTGTTCTACAATAAAGGAAACATGGATGAAGTTAGAGACTGAATTACCAAATGAAGAACTGTTCTTTATTGGAGTGTTTTCAGCAAAAATTTACTCACATGAACTTACTGGAAGCTATCTTGATAGCAGAAGTAATTTTTTTTTTCATGTATAAATAAATAGTAACATGTTGTATAACCATATTTTAACTGGTCAAAGAAGTTTTGATATACTTAATTAAAGCACCTGGTAGTAAACCAAAGTTGGAGTTTGCATTATCTTTCTAATAGTACTTAAACAAACACACACAAATGGAGGCAGGACATATTTATGCTAATATTTTCAGAGCACTGATACAAAGATAAATCAGAATTGTTCAAAGTAAAAGATCATTCAGTATGCAACAGTGATGAATGCAATTGGAATTGACATCAGCAGTAATAATATGACTTTAAAGTAAATATTAATTATTGTTCCTGTTTCAGTTAATATTTCTCATATCCTTGTGATAAGCATAAAATCATTCTTGTTAAGATTTAGTTGACATGGGAACTCTCTCAACACTTTTAAACAAAATCGAAAGACCTAAAAAGCCAGTTAAAGACATTGCTGAATTGTATGGTCTGTAAATAAGGCACTCCTCTGCACTAAACCACCCAAAGAAAGAGCATTATGAGTTTGATTCTAGTTGCCAACTAGAGGAACTTTTTCTAAGCTTTTTTTGACTGGTTCCTGAGTTAGTCGATCTCTGGCACAGCCAAGCAAGTTTTTTCTCCGTGAAACTTGGGTTTTTTGTTCCCTAAAGTCAAGAAAATCAATCGTAGAACCCACGCTATTTCAGACATTAAAAAATATTGTGTTAGGTTAGGGATCACAAGATAGTGGCGCTTGTTAGCTGTCTCTTTACTGCATGCTGCTTAGATTAGATAGCCTTGGGCCAGCTATCTCTGGTTGGCTACTAGTGGAGATTGAATTTCCCACTCAGTCTCCAAAAGTTAGATAGTGCTAAAATGGCCTCATCTACTTTCTATAAGGGAATAAAAGGCATTAGCTGATTTTGATTTGATTGTAAATAAGGCATAGTCAGTTATAAACTCACTATGAAATTGATTTAATCTGTGTGCTTTCTTATTTCAGGTTTAAAAAAAAAAATTCAGTTCATAATAATTCAGGCTTCGAGAACAAATTCCTTATCAAGGAATTCTTTAACTTGGAAGAGACCAGAGATGATGAAACTTTTCTTTAAGCATAGGTAGAATGAAAGTATATTTTTCTCTCACATGTACAAAGGATATGTAGAAGTTGAACTTCTTTTCTTCATATTGATTTTCTTTTTCCCCCCCAGAGATGTCTTTCTCATAAGAAATGGAAATTAGAGAATGTCTTCTTCTGATGCTAGTTTATAGACTTCTATTTTTTTTAATACTTCTTGAATTATTTTTGGAGTGAAAGCATTAGAGAGAACAATATTCTTCCATAATAATTCTAAATTATTACATACAGACTGGACATATTGACATAAGTACAGAAGAATACATGGATTACTTTAATCTCCATTAGGCAACTTCAGCATAAGTTGTCTAACTGATTATGCTTTGTCTACAGACCATACAATTCATTAGAACCAAAAATATGGCTTCATTGCAGTTCTTTCAAATTTGAGAGATTGTCTGAAGGCTTGCAAAGCCTTTAATAACCAAATGTAATAGAACAAGGCCATTTGTCTCAAGGATATGAGAAATGGTTATCTGAAATAGGAACATTGTAAATTAATTTTGTTTGATCTAATATTTATTTACCTTTGGGTCATATTATTGCATTGATCATGTATATTAGTTGTTTGTAATGTTGCACATTACATGTTTTTTTAACTCACAGTTTATCTTGCTTTGTATTAGTACTCTGGAGATGTTAACCATTATGGAATAACAAAATGTTACCTTAAATATATTTGTACTTGTATTAGTCTGTATCTCAGTTACTCTTAACTAAGTATATTTATAACAAAGTTAACTACTCTTATTGCCTAAATGGAAGATACTGAGGAATTTGTGCACAAACCTCTGTTTTCTTATGCTAGGATAAATATCTAATATAATATAGTTCGAAGGGCTGCTAATGGGTTGGTAAAGTGCAACACATGCTTCTCCCAACAAATGTTACCCACACTTCCATGTGGTGCAAACTGGAGGAAAGTAATGGGACTCCAACAACTGAGCATTGGTGGTATAACCATAACATCTGGATGAAATGCTATTAGTTTCTGGAGGAATGGAGGAAATGCCATTCCTAATGTCAGTTTGGAGGTGCCAAGGTGGCAACCTCACATCTAGACTTACCTCATTTTGGCTGGTAATTAACTTGAGGGAAATCGCTATTCAAAAGTCTCTAAAGAAATTTTATTGGGTAACTCTTTTGGATAGGCCTGATAATAGTTACCAAAAGTAGATAAATAAAAAATCAGAATTGCCACCCGGAATGTTCAGAATATAACTCAAAGAAGAACTCAATGCAGAACTAAAGAAGGGCATGAGTTGATTTGGCATAATAATTGAAATAAAAGAATCAGAACATTATGTACAAATATATTGTGGAGTTTGAATAGAAGCTAGTTACAGCTGGGTTAATGATATGGATAAAGAAAGATTGGGAAGAAAATATATAAAGAGCAGCAAATTTATTGCACTTTACCGAATATTGGAGTGAATATTTATTAGAAACAAATAAAAACGAAAAGGGACCACCAAACATTATAGGAACATATATCCCAGTAGAAGGTGAGGATGAAAAAGTGAAGTTTTATAACAAGATACATTAAATAAAATAAACCCAAATGATTTTATATCAATAGCAGGTCTATTTCTGGGCTATGTAAAAAAAATAGGTAAAAATACAAAGAAATTCATAAAAAAAAATCATTAAAAAAAAAAAAAACTCACTCTCTTACAGTATCAATGTACTATAGGTTTGCATCCTTTCATGAGTGGGAATCAAAAAAAAAGAAAAAGAAAGAAAGAAAGAAAAAAAAGGTGACTTTAAATACAAGAGTAGATAATGAATCAATACAATCTGTGATGGGAAAGTATTACTTGAGAAAATTGTCTTAATGAAAATGTAAAAAGATTAATAGACTATGCATCTTATAACAACTTAAAAATAATGAATTTTTTAGGCATAAAGAGGGTCATAAATGTACCTGAGAAGCTAGAGATAAAAAAATCAATAATTGATTACTTGATAGCTAATAATAAACTATCAAGATTAATGAATGATATAACTTTATAGTAGTTACGATATCGATTCAGATCATCCTTTAGTAATAAGAATTATGATAATACTGCCAAATTGGGTAAAGAAAAGAAATTCAAATGATGATGAATATGCACACAAAATAAATCTGTTACTTCAGATGAATGTATATCAAGAAAAAGAAATAATGGAAAGAAGAGATAGAAAAATCGGACACTAATTATACGTGTACTAAGAACCAATCAGGATAAGCAGGTCTATCAGTAACAAGACAACATCACAGGATGCAATGATTTATGGAAACAGTGTGGAGATCATTATTGATGAAATTTAATCTACACTTGGTGTTGGTTCTGTGTATTTCTTTGAGTAAAATTTCTTATTAAATGGAAATTGAAGCAGTTGAGAGAGAGAGGATGACAGAACATTGTGAAATGTTTGTACAGTTGCTACAGGCACTTTACAAAAAATGAGGAAAATAAATTTTTAAGAATAATGTTACTGTAGATGAGGCATGAATTCATAATTGAGCTTAAAATTTTATTTTGGAATTTAATTTTCTGAAAGATATTTGTTCATCCAATATCAGAAAGCAATGAACTGCAGGTACTTCATACTGTATACATTACTGGACTTTTTCATCAGTTAAGTATTTACAGCTGTAGTTTAGTTAGTGATTGGGTTCCTGCACTAGTAGAATAAATATATGCATTTCTTTGGTTACAAAGAAGTAAAAAATATATATAATAAAAGTTTTAAGGTTAGAATTACATGCATTTAGTGTCTGGAATTGGTTTATTAGAGTCACTGACTTCAGGGCTCATATTAGTTTATGGGAAAGTGGAGGTTTGAGGTAGTCAAGGTTGCAATCCTGACGAATGCTTTTATATATATTATTTTACAATGGTGGGAGCATTTATGCCATTTACTGCCAATGAATTTGATTTTTTTGGTACTACTATTTATGCATAGTGTAAGATGAGTATTGAAGTTTCATCGTAAAGGAATATTAAGTGTTCAGAGGAACTAATGGATTAATGCTGGTGCATTTTGTTAGTGACTGAAGCATTTTTGTTGCCAAAAAGTATATTAGAATTAGAATATTTGTATACTTTCAGTATTGATAAGATCATTGGGAACTGTCATTCACATCTCATACAGCATATCCAAAGACTAAAAAGTTTATGATCTAAAAGTTTATAGAGAATGGTTTTCTCTGCTGGTCAGAGATTGCAATCACTGGCCAGTTTTTTGCTCTTCGTTATGTAGAGAGTTACATTAAGTATTGAATGCTGAATGGTAAACGTAGTGTGTTATGTGATGAGCTGAAGTTGATAATTCAAAGGGACAGACTTCCACATAAGTGCATTTCCTTTTACCACTGAAATTTGGAAAGACTTAGAGATGCTTCTTTATCCTCCTTGCAATATAGATTTTACTCCATTCAATATCTAGACTGTAAGAAAGATAGGGGATGCTAGTGATTTTTCTGATAATTAAGCCTACCAGTGGGTGGCTTTATCTTTTCAGACTACTGAAACACGTTCTAAGAAGTTAGCATTCTCTCTCTCTCATGACAGCATCAAGGAAGTTGTGCATTACTGACTGAGGGCACTACTAAAAACTCTTTATTTATATTTATTTAAATGTATTGGATCATCTCAATTTTAATTTAAGTCAGACAAGTTTTAGTTACAAAATATATTAAATTACCATAAACTGATTCTATACTACACAGGCCAAATTAGCTCTGAGCCGTTGCTATGATAATGGATGTTCATTATGCAAGAATGGTCTTATATTGTTTATCAATTAACAATAGTGTACTAGCATTATCACAACATTAGCTAAAATAGATTTCTAAATAACATATTTAAGTATTAGCTCTAAATTTAATCCAATGGGAGTGGATAGATGTAAAATAGCCAGTTACGAGTGTAAAAGAACTCTAACCAGCACTTATTTTTAATCTTCATTTGATTTATTATGCCAATTATCATAATTTGTTTTCATATTAAACTTGCTGTTCAGAGGTGGTATTAAACACAATAACTCCTAAATTGGATTTCATTTATAATTTAAGTGTTATTAAAGTGATTTTTCTGATAATTAAGAAAAATTATCAATAATGAACTAAGTTCATTATTGATTTTTTCCCTTTAATATTTAATAATTTAACTTTCCTTAAATATTTAATAACAATTCACATTCAGTGAACTGTTATTATTTTATGAATAATAAAGATAAATTTATTATTCACAAACACTTGTTCAAATTCAGAGCCTTTTAAAACTTTATATCTTTTTCATTGTAATGTAATCAATAATAACAGCCGTTATTCTGCTCATAATTAAATTCAAATACCTTAGAAACTAGGTTTTGATTGTTGTGTTCACAGTAAACAGATGGTACATTGCTCTTCACTTTATGGAATTTGTGGTATGAGAGATACTTGTAGTGGAAATGAATGTCTGAATTTTGATTGAGTAAGAGGTCATAATTTAATATTTTCCCCTTCATTGCAGATAAATTTTTTTTTTCCCACCTCAAGGACATGATTTAGTGTCATTCCTCTTGTGTTGGATAAAACTGCAAGCCACAGATAGAAAATTTAATCATACTAGTTTTAATGTATGTTGTTGTTGTTGACATTATATGAACAAAATAAACTCCCTATACACTTGCATCAAGATTCTATTGAGCATGAATCTGACAATAGTAGTCTCCCCTTTCTGGATGCCTTTATAATCCATAACTCTGCAGGCAGTATGAAATTTTTCATTTACAGGAAGCCTTCCATATTGGCAAGTATTTCCATCTAGCTTCACATCATCATCATCCTTTACAGAAGACAAGTATTATCAAAGGTCTTTACACAGAGCACACACAATTTGTTCCTTATAAATCACCATCCAGAAAATAATTGATAATTATCATCCTTCAAGCACTAGACTACAATCTAATGTAAAGAGGATTTCCATACCCTGCCTTAAAGGAACTTCTGAACAAATAGCAAGGATTCTCTGCAAATACAATCTGTAAACGTCTGTGCTGATTTGAAAGTAGTAATCTTCTTTCCTGCCATCTACTAAGAATAAATTGTCTCCACTGTCCTTACCTGGTGATTATTAAGTACCTTGTTCCTGCTGACTTTGCTGTTTTGGAGAGAATGACCATTCTATTAAGATCAGAATCCAAAAATTCCAACATTACATGAGATTTCTAGAATCAGAGAGTTCAGGCTTTACTTCTCATACCATCAACACTAGACATAGTTCATTAGGATCAGACAAAGATTTTGCTCTGCAGTAGATTTAAATTTAATCATCTATTACTTGAAATGCAAAAAATCCTATGTCATCGCCCTAATCTTAATCAAACAGATATTCCTGTTTCCAAGTTTTGGGACGTAATTGTTATAAATTGTTCATAATTTATTATTTTTATTATTTATTTTATTTTATTTTTTAAATTAATTTTGTATTACACAACTATTGGTTTCCTGGAGTTTAATAGTTTTTTTATCCTGTTCACTCAGTTGTGAATGAGGCGTAGAGTATATATCATGCTGTATGACTCATTCTTGTGTCATATTTTGAAAGTTGTAGTCAATTCTTCTACTCTCTCCCTGAATGATGCTGATATTGAGCAAAATATATGAGTTTCTTTTTTAATAAATTCAGATTTCCTTTATATGTGTTACTGTTTTTTCACACATTATCATGACTATCGAAGTATTATGATAGTCAGTCCTCCACATAGGTTTTAAGGAATATGGAGAACTGGCTTGGGCTTCATACTAATAAATCTAGTATGAAGTCCAAATCAGGAATGACTAAATGGCCATTCCATCACATTCACATGGCAAACCTCATTAATATGTATCTGCTGGATGAACAAGGATGGCAATTTGAGACTTAGCCAACCAAATTGTATTCTGTATTCCAGAAACAAAAATAATGGTGCAGTGTGAAAAAATGCTAGCTGGGGCATCACCCATTAAGCTTTCAGCTACATCAGAAGAAGTGGAGATAGACCATCAACATAAGAGCTATCAACAGAAAAGAAGTCAAGCTGGCATGAGAACTAAAGAATTAAATTGGTGTTGCTGAGACAAAAAAGATTAAACGAATACACATATAATTTATGTAAGAAAAAATAAGGAATTTAATATAAACCACTAAAATAGGTGCTAACCTGCTAAATAATAAATGTAAGGTATTATATTCTGACAACAATAATCAGAGAAATTAAGTAATGATAGTATCCAACAATAAACATGACAAACTTCTTGATTGACAAGCAGTTTCAAGTAGCATTATGCGGACATTTCAAAATGGGGAATTCGATAATGAAACTTACTTATCTATGGTCCTACAGAAGGATCAATGAAGAAGAACTGGAGGAATTTTTTGAGTCATTACAGAAAACAGTTGACATAAAGAAAACAGAAAAGCATGTCTTTGTTGGAGATCTAAACAGCAGAGTAAAAAATGAATCCCAGGCATATGAAAATATTTTTTTGGAGGGGGGGGTTAAAAATTTATCCTGTGTGACATTTGGAAATCACTCATTAGATCTTTCCGCACTTCAGACTTTAAAGTTTCACCCAACTATCTTGCATGCATCGCTGCACAATAGCTAACTCCTGCCAGCTCCAACATTCTACATTGTTTCTGTTTCTACTATATTATAACTGTTCCTACATGTTCTGCATTTCAATAATGTTATATACATACTCTTGCCACTCAATTAGAAACCTATATGCACATGTATGTAAACATCACTTATGCAGCATATATGCAAAATACTTGGTCAGATGCATCATCATGTGTTCTAGGCAACTATTTAAGAATACTGCTGATCAATAATCATCAGTAGTTGGATCACAATAGGAAAAACAAAGGATCTTTAGGAGTTTGATAAAGGGCTTATTGTAGATGCCCATCTAGCTGGAGCCATGATTTTGAAAACAGCAGAGCTGACTGGTTTCTTAAAAGGTGAGATATCCTGTTTTATTTAATCAGTGGAAAAATAACCACATTGCTTGTCTAAGAGGTGTAACTGTGGTCCTAAGACAGAGTGTTAAGAATGAGATCATTGTCTGAGAAGGTTTGTACAAAGAAACAGAACTTCCTTTGTGCAGCAATTGACCAAAACATTTAATGAAAGCTGTTCACCCATATCTCACCGAATTATGTGCAAGGAATTGAAGAGAATCGGTATTGATAGTTGCATGAATGGCCTATATGGAAACCACCGATTTCTGCAAAGAACCATAAAGTTCATCTACAGTGATATCAGGAACACCATGACTGGAAAAAAGTCATGTGGTCTGATGAGTCACAGTATGCCTTATTCTGTATGAAAGTAGTGAACCCAGCTTGCCTTGTAAATACATCTCTAGGTTCTGGAGCATGTTCTGTTGGTACGGAACAGGTAATTGCTGGAAGGTTGGTGTCCTCCAAGAAATATCAATATTGCTGCTGATCAAGTCCATCCTGCAGTGTTCACTTCTTATCCAACAGGTGATGGCTGTTTCATGGATGACAATGCTACTGTCCAATCACTCAAGAATTGTTCAGCAGAAATTCAGCAAGCATGACAGTGACTTCTGCCATCTTCTCTGGCTACTGCAGAGCCCAGATCTGAACTCCATTGAGAATGTATGGGACATGTTAGAAAAAAAGCAGATCCAGGAGGAAAGTCCTCGTCTGTCAAATCTGAGTCATTTAAAGGACTATTTAATCAGTGGAAAAATGAATACCTGGTGTGTTGTAGATGCAATCCAACACCTTGTGAAATCTATGCTAAACTGCATATGTGCTGTAATTCTGGCTAGAGGAGGTTGAACATGGTATTAAATAAAAGTTTCTAATTCAGTGGTCAGTATATGTAGTTCACGTTCGCCTTTTTATTTTATTTTTGTTCATCCTAACCCAGAAGAAGCCACAAGTATCAGTGATGAAACTAGTCGGTTTCATTTTTATATTGTTACAGCCAACTAAACCCAATGTATTTTTCTTTATCATTTGAAGAATCTACTTAATTTTTGTAGATCTAGAAAAAGCATATGACATAGTGCCAAGAGAAAAAAGCTGTTCAGTATTTTTTTTTTTTATGTTGGGACCATATACGAGAGGTTGGCTGGTCGACTTATAGTACTTTAGTACCGTATATGAGTAGTGGTTGGGAAAGGGGAAACTTGTTTACAAGCCTGTATGTTGAGAATGTATGGGATCTCCCCTGACATATTCCTTGGGAAATATGTCAGGGGAAAAGACTATTCCATAGTACCGCAGTAGCAGGGATGAAGGAGGAGGAAAAGAAACGTGTTGTGTGGGTTTCAAGGTGCACTGTGAAAGGATGTTGGATAGCAGCTGTGCGTGTTCCAGTGGGCTTAGTACTTGACAGTTATATGGGTAACTGGATCATTAACACTTTCATTGGCAAGCTGAAAATTGGAATTTCGTGTGGTGGCCAAATTTTTTTAAATATTTTATTTAGTTAGCGACGTCCACGCGATAATGCATGATCAGCCGTTTGGTGAGAACTCGCATCATGCGTATATCATTCATTGCCAAGCTGAAAATTGGAATTTCGTGTGGTGGCCAAATTTTTTTAAATATTTTATTTAGTTAGCGACGTCAACGCGATAATGCGTGATCGGCCGTTTGGTGAGAACTCGCACTGCGCGATATCCCTTGATTGGCAATGAACATGTTAAAGAAATACATAGTCTGTGTTAGAATTGCAAGAAGATGGCGGTTTGTAAAATCAGGTATAAGATGAGTGCACACTATCCTCACTCTTATCGATCATTTGTATGGGTCACATTATGAAGGAAAGTGGTGTAAATCCAAAGTAAAGTTTCTAGGATTCTTTAACTACTTAGTTATTTACAGCTGTTGTTCAAAACTGAACAACAGCTCTTACAAATTTGACATGAAAATTAGCAATAAAAATATCAAAACATTGAAAACAAGCAGGAACATGGAAAGCTTCAAACACATTCTCCATGGTGAACCTATAGAACAAATAAAATATTTCAGTTATTTAGGAACAGTTTTTAGTAGCGCTGTCATTCATATTAAATATGGAAATAGACAACAGAATAAGCAAACCTGGTATTATGTGATGCCAATTGAATAAATTCATATGGAATAAGAGAAAAAATATCCAAAACTAGCAGTTTGAACACTTTTTTGTTCAAAAAAGTGTTCAAACCAATTTCAACTTATGGATCTGAGAGATGAGTTAGAAATAATATAGGTGATGAAATATTAGTATGGCAAACAGTTTTGAGAAAAATTAGGCATATAAGCAGATTTTATCAATGCCAGAATCATATTAAAAATGAAGATATTAGAAAGGAACTTGACAATGTACACAAATGTAAATGACCATAGCTCTGCTCAAGAATGTTTGAGCAGAGCTATGGTCATTTAAACAGAATGGGAGAAGAAAGGTTAGCATGAGTGTTTGATGCCGAGACGGCAGGAAAAAGATCCAGACAAGACTAAGATCTAGGATTGATGCAGTCAGAAATCCCTAACAGACAGAAATATAAAATATATGATAATATATTTTATATTTCTGTAATTAGAGTGCTGCCAAGTGATAGACTGATTTGGAGGATTTTTTTTTTCACAGAAGATTCAAGTAATAATATTTGATAATAATATTCAAGTAATAATATTTTTTCACAGAAGATTCAAGTAATCCCTGGAGGGTGTGTATCAAGAAATTGATGGTGATAGTCTACAATGACAGTTTGTTTCTACACACACATATGCACACGTGTTTAAAAAAAAAAACTTTTTTTTGTATGAATAAGGCATGCAAAAATTTTGCAACTGGTGTGTTTTTTATAAATGATTTAAAAGTTTCAAGAATGAAAAGTGACAGCTTTGTAATAATAAACAGTTGACATGTACTAGTGTTTAATATCATAAAAAAAAATATATATATATATATATATCCACACACACATACATTTACCTTTGACTTTAATGGCTTCCAGATATGGAATAGCATACTCCCTAAAAAAAAAAAAAAAATTATGAACTGTTCAACAAATTTCATGTCTGATGAACAAACAGATATGAATCATGAACAAATGATCATAGTCAGAGCTAGTGTTTTCATTTTTATATGAATCCAACTGTAAAAAAGTTATATAAGGCAAGAGATGAATGTCGTCACCCAGTGTGAGACCACCACCCTGCTTATTGGAGGCCTGAAGAGGTTTGAAAAAGTTCCATGTTTTGTCTCTAGAGCAGGGTTTCTGGATTATGTAAAAAATATATATATAAATTGATTAAAAAAAAAAATCCCTACCCCGTCCACGGTACAAAATGTACTATGGATTTCCAAATAACCTTTCATGGGTGGGAGCAACATAAAATACACACACACCTGGTGATGCCTCTGATAAAGAAACTATACATACCACATTTCCAAGCTGCTTCAGGTTTCTAGTAAGCATGGTGGTGGTCTCACATTGAACAACAAAAATCTTGTTGCTATGTGGCGTGGGGGGGGGGGTATCCCTAAAGTCTTTTAAAGACTCCACAGTAGAAGAGTGGCACCACTATCTACTCAGCCAATCAGGTCAACTTATTTTTGTGAATCTTACACATGCATGTAAATCTATTGCACATTAGTAATATAGGTTTATTTATTTAGTGAGTGACATATTATGCATCACAAAGCATAAAATTTATGATAAACAATAAAAATTACAAGTTAACATCTAGATTACAAATAAAATCGATAGATTCTTTGGTTGCAAACAGTTAATCACTAAAGTTTCCTTTGTAGGCTCTCAAGGGGGGGGCAGTCTTGTATAAGATGTCACACTGACTTGAGTGGTTCTCAGCTTCACAATCATTTGTGAAAAGTGTTGGCACATCTACTGTGTCCTGTTCTGATTCTATTGAGGGATGACTAGATTATTCATGGTAATTCAAAACCAGGGGATTTGTCTGTGATACATAGCATAGTGTGGCACTCTGTTGGTGATTCTGCAAACCACCTTTTTGACCAGGCATAGTTGAAATTCCTCCTACTATACAGCTGTGACCAAGATGTGTTATATTATATACATGCTGTATGACTCATTCTTGTCAGTGGCGCAACCAGAGGGAGGAACAAGGGGCCCTTGTTCCTCCCTCTGGGTGTGCCACTAACAAGAACAACACCTAGAAAAATTTCCAAAAATCTTTTCCTAATTAATAAAATTCTTTTTTTTTATTTATGTTGTCTCATGTCTTCTATTTCTATACTACTTATAAATTAGCGATCATTGCAGATGCTCAGTCATAGGTTGTATGCGATACGTAGTGTGTATTCTCAATCTACTAAACTTGGGGCTCCACTCCCCCAAGATTAAACCCTGAGTGTGCTACTGATTCTTGTATTCAGAATATAAATGTTACCAGTTTTTCTGTTTCTCCCTGAAAGAAGCTCATGATATATTGTGCAAATTATATAGGAGTAGTAAATTATATTTAGTTTTCTTTTACGTGTGAAGCCGTTACAAAAAAAAAAAAAAGTATGTGATTATCGAAGTTAAAAAAAAAATACACATCATTACATTATGCTTAAGGACTTTATTTAATGCAAAATAATAATAGATAATGCACGTAGTAGACCATTTTCTTTTTTTTTTATGTTGGACCCATATATGGATGGTAGGTTGGGAAAGGAGAAACTTGCTTACATTTGATTTAAAAGCCTGTATGTTGTATTCCTTGGGAAATATGTCAGGGGGAAGACTGTTCCACAGTACCGCAGTAGTAGGGATGAAGGAGGAGGAAAAGAAACTTGTTCTGTGGGTTTCAAGGGGTACTGTGAAAGGATGTTGGGCAGCAGCTATACGTGTTCCAATGGGCTTAGTACAGAGTGGGGGAATTATTGATGATGTTTCAGATGAACATTTCTCATGGAAATGTTTATAGAATATACAAATTGCAGAGACCAGGCATCTATGCGAAAGTGAGGGGAGCGAGTTGGTGAGAGATGGGTCATTTATCAGTCTAATTGCTCTACCTGTATTGAGTCAAGCATTTTGAGGGAGCTTTTAGGAGCCACACTCCAAATGTGAGAGCATTATTTGATCGCTGGGTGGATTTGTGATTTGTATAATGTTAGCAGCTGTTTAGAGGTGAAGTAGCATCTTGAGTGAAAGAGAAAACCTAGTTTTTTGGAAGCTGAGGATACAGTGGTTGTGATGTGTTTATGCCAGGAGAGGCTTGTAATTGTCAGGGTAATTCCGAGAAGAGAAATCTCATCTTGTCTGGGAATTTGAGTGTTATCAAAAACAGTGCTGGGGAAAATGGTTCTTTTTTTTGAGAAATAAGACAGAACTGGATTTTACTAGCGTTGAAGTTGACGAGGTTATCTGAGCCCCATTGGAGGATGGCTTGGAGGTCGGAATTAAGGGTAGTGGTCGTTGATGTTCTGTGGGTTGAAGTGAGTTGTGTAGAGTAGGGTTTGTTAAATGAAAGGGAGGAGTGTGATGTGCTGTCATCTGCAAAACTGTATTGGGTTAGAGGTCAACTGAAGTAGGTCATTTGATGTATAGAAGGAAGAGGGCTGGTGAGAGAACTGAACCTTGTAGAACCTCAGCATTAATTGAATGGTGAGAGGATAGGGAGCCTTCTACCATCACACATAGTGTGCATTCAGATAGGAAGCTGGCAATCCATCTGCAGAAGTCCTGAGGCAGTCCAAATGATAGGGGTTCGCTTAGTAAGCCTTTGTGCCAGACCCAGTCAAAGGCTTTAGAGATATCAAGTGCAACTACTTGGGATTCACTGAATTTCTCCATGACATTTGTCCACGATGGGTGATGTATGAGAGTAGATCGGCTTTGATGGAATCTGTACTGGTGGTCGCTTAATAGCTGGGTACCTTCAAGGTAGATTTAGGAGTTGAGAGTTGATGGTTTTTCCATCACTTTAGAGAGGACTGAAGTGAGTGAGATAGGGTGGTAGTTAGATGGCAGTGATTTGTCACCCTTTTTAGGAATGGGTTGAATATAGGCCAGTTTCCAGGCTTTGGGATATATACTAGTGGAGTAAGAGAGTGTGTACAAATGGCATAGGATAGGAGTCAGTTCTGGTGCACAGACCTTCAGGACAATTGAAGGAATGCTGTCAGGGCCAGGAAACTTTTTTGTGTCTAATTTAGACAACAGGTTTATGATATCTTTTTGGCAAAAGGATATAGGGGATGTTGTATGTTGAGCAGTTGGAATGACTGGAGGGCATTTGCCATTGTCAGTTATGTGTGCATTGGAGGCAAAGTGTGAAGCCAGGAGGTTAGCTTTTTCTGTGGGTGATGTCTGAAAGATGCTTGTAAAAATGTTTAAAAAAGTGGATAGTATTAAAAGAGGGATCAAATCATTACTATAACCAGGGCATAACAAACTCAGGTATGTTGCAATTAATATAAAAGTATCACAATAAAAAGAAATCATTAAGCATGTAAGTAAATAGTATAAATTCTGACTCACTTATGCAGACATTTTCAGATCAAGATTTGCAGTTTGTGAAAATGTGTTTATTCAGACTGATAGTTATTAGGAAAATACAGCGATTCATTCACTTCAGCTGACATAAGAGTGCCAAATGTGGTGGCAAGCCAGTCTCATTCAACTTGCTTTCCACCACCAATCAAACAAACCAGTGTGGTGTACTTTGTAATAGTAAATTTTTTCATGATGCAGACATAGCTATTGCACCTTCCAGAACAAATAATTATTAATGGAAGGCATTACAGTGAGCTCCTCCCTTTCAACTGCTACATGAGAAACTGTTTTCAGTCAAGGATAGGGCTCCATATGTAATGTTTCTCCATTTAGCCCTATAATCTGTAACACTTAGACCGTTCCTAATAATTTAATCTCAAAACCCCAGATTAAATTGAGAAACCTTAGAAATGAGGAAGCTAATATATTCTTTGAAACATGACTTAATAGACCTTTTCTTCACTTTCAATGGTAAACCCACCCACATACTTCATTTGCATTACCTTGAAGCACAAAAAAGTTCTACTCACTTAACTTGATCCTAGCGTGTGTTGGGTTGGTTGGAACTGAAGCACCTATGGATATAAATTTAGCATGTTATGTCTGCTGGTTATGCTTTCTGGCCACTTTTCTTGTTCTGTAGGATGAAAAACTACCATTTCCATGTGGGACTGGCAAATTCACCTTCATTTGAAAGTTCCTTAGAGGTTCCTCTTGTCATAGAATTCAAATTCCTAGATGATTGTTTTCAGCTTGAACAATTCCACAATTTTCTCCAGACTGGGAGTCTGAGTTGAACCAGCAGTCAAGTTGATACCTTTTGTAAATAAGGACTTGTCCATAATTGCATAACATTAATTTCCAGAGTTTTAGGTCCCTTCAAAAATTCCATAAATTTTTGTCTAAAACTGGAAATCACAGGTTTTGGGAAAGGCAAATGCTATTTTGATATGTTGGTTGTTTATAATAAAGCCTGCTTGGTTGACCCAGTAGATAATGAACTCCATCTTCATTGCAGCTGTTAGTTTGAATCCCACTATGGATGTGTATATTTGTGAAAGTGTTTAGGTGGTAGATAGTTTCATCACAGTGCTTGATTATTAGATGACAAGTGGCTTAAAAGACATCCCCTCATAGGCAAGGTACATGTGTTTATAGCCAGCTTAAAGTGGAGGAATATGATACTCCCTAGTCAGGGCAACTGTGACTGGGTGAAAAGGCAATGAGAAGGGAAATAACAGAGTTTGAAAAGAGGTGTTATGATAGGATATCATGTTGCAGGCCTATCTATTCTACAAATTGGGGCATTCCAGGTCAAATCAGTGATACCATGCTGAAATGGAAGCACAGGGAGTCAACTTCAAGTGCTATGCACAGTAAACAGCTCACTGAACATGGCTGTAAGGTGCTACAAAATATTGCTATGAAAAATTGCCATTCATCAGCCCAATATGCTGAATGTGGAGTTCTAGATATCGACTGGAACACAAATCTGCACAAAAACATTCCAAACCGAGGCTCGCAACATGGATTTCCACAGTAGTAGTAGTAGTACCACAATATGCAAGCCTAACATTGCCTGAACCAGCTTGCAGCATTGTCTTCAGTGTAAAGAGCATGTATAATGGGATATGGAAGCTTGGAAAGGGAGCAATGAATCATGCTACATCCTCTGCCGAGCAGATGGACGAGTTATGTCCATCTGTAGGGGATGCCCAGGGAATGTCTCTTACCAGAGTGTGTAACCCCCAATTATGAAATTCAGTCTATCAGAAAGACAGTGCACCGTGTCATAAGGCTGCTGCTTTCATTGTCTGTGGACATGAACGTGACCACACTTGACTGGCCTTCACAGAGTCCTGTGGAATGAACTGGAGCATCTGGTGAGGTCAAGGGACATACACCCACAACAGTCCAGGACCTCATTACATGCCTACAGGAAGAAGAATGGTCCAAAATACCCATGCTTGTGGAAAGTATGTCCTATTGCAGCGATTTTCAAATGGTGTGCACCAAAAGGTTTACAAGTGTGCCACAAGATTTTAATATAAAGAAATAAAAACATGTAAAAGAATGTTTTTTTTTCGCATTTTACCTACAAAGCATATGAGGAGTCAATATTTATATTGCATCGAACAGAATTGTTAAGGGTGAATAAAATTTTTGATTATGGTATAATATAGATTTATTGTACCTGTTATTATATATATATACTGTATATATATATATATATATGCATTGTTGTATGTATTTACGGGTTCGTCCAGGTGTGCGACAATTATAGCATACTCTGTGCTTACACTGTATCGTCGGCGCTGTATAAAGATGACACAGGCTTAATCAGTGGACAACTGAAATCTTTGAGCATTTTTCTCGCCGAAACAGCTGAACCTGTTTCAATTCTGTAAGATCTGTTTCGTTGTGTTTCAACGATGTTGAATTTTAGTGAAAACTGAGTTTTCTACTATCTACAATTCCGACCTTGCACAAGGGACAATTGAAACAATGCCAAGCTCAGGTGTCTCATTGATTACAAGGTGTCATATATAAATGTGTTTCATAAACAGCATTGCGAGGGGTTCCGTCTTTATGTGAAACAGTTGATATATTTCTTAATACTTGAATGGTGTGCCATAGAATTTTATTCCTTAAAGAGAGTAGGTAATTTAGTCCACGCTAACGTTTGGAAACTGAGGCGGGGGGGGGGGGGGTTGCCAAGTACATATACTGGCCGATGACTATTAGTGATTTTAATTGGTATCCAGGAAAAATAATATGGCAGGGAACGACTGTCATCTCATTGTCTTTAAAAGTTAGATTGTCTGATACACTAAATCTTATGGTTGATTTTTTCTTGAGTTTTGGGAGGAAGCTA
Organism: Typopeltis vanoorti; assembly: GCF_054136105.1. Lineage (NCBI taxonomy): Eukaryota > Metazoa > Arthropoda > Arachnida > Uropygi > Thelyphonidae > Typopeltis > Typopeltis vanoorti. Next base: position 59,198,820 of record NC_143566.1, on the reverse strand, counting down.
CATTTCTTATGCCAGAGATTGACCAACTTGGAATCTGTTCAAAGAAAGGCGAAAAAAAGTACCTTTAGATGGCAACTAGAATCAAAATGGTCTTTCTCTAGGTGGCCAATCGCTATGGATGCAGTAAGCCATTTCCATAGATTTCCATGCAATCAGTAACAGTTTAAGTAGCCAGTGGAATAAAAGCTTGGACTTGAAAATTCATTTCAAATTAAATTCTGGTGAAAGTTATTCAGAGTAAAGTGATTACAAGTACGTTAGTGATATGTTCATAAAATATTTCAATAATCTTTGTGAAAAAATAAAAAAGATCCATAAAATTAACAATTTATCAGAGCTGCCAGATTATTCCTGGTAAACATTATTCAGAATTCTTAATTCTTTTCTTCGCAATCAGTAACAGTTTAAGTAGCCAGTGGAATAAAAACTTGGACTTGAAAATTCATTACAAATTAAATTCTGGCAAAAGTCATTCAGAGTAAAGTGATTACATGCTGATCAACGAACAATAAGGTATCATCTAATGACTTGATAAAACCTTGATTGCCTTTTTTCAATCTCCAGCCTTCATTGATAGTGAGCTCAAGCTATGAATGAACCAAGGCTTTTGAGAAGGGAGTATGACAGGCAGTGGCTGCCACTTTGTGACCCCAAACCTTAATATCTGTATTACTGTTTATTTTTAAGATGTGGGATTGAAAAATCGTTTCCACAAGGAAAACCTTACTTGCCTGTGCCAAAGATTAACTCAGATACTGTTTTCTATACCCCAAGACGGGTATAGAAAACGTTCGTCTAGTTGGTGACAAATATCAAACTCACAACAGTCTATTTAAGGAGCAAATATTCCCACAGTCACCCTATTTATTCATATTTATTTAAATAGCAAGAAAAACTAAAGATCTATGCTGGTTATTTCTTCTGTGTAGGTTCATATGTTCCTGTTCCTATGTTGCACAATTTTTTTTTCTTCTGTTGGGTAATATTTGTATATCCTCCCCTTTTTTTGTTGTACATCTTAACAATCCTTCCAAATAAAAGTTACATATTTAATGGATGATCGAGGTATTCAAATACTATGCTTATGCAAAACATTGAAGCCCAACATTTTTTAAATCTTGATAAAATTATTGAACACAGATGTACTTAAAGTTCTTATAATAGTTTTGGATGTAAAAATTCGACACACCCGATTTATAAATAAATTTATTTTTTAAAAAACGTTCTGTTGAGTTTCCAGCAAGGGAAAAACTTACTTAGGTATTTTTGGTACAGAAAAATGCCGTTTTTCCTTCCACAAAACTCCAGTTTAACCCCACATCTCAAAAATCAAACCTAGAATTCGTTCTATTACAGACAATAATATGAGGATTGGGGTTTATGCAATGATATGGCAACAGCTTGTTATACTTTCCCTTCTGTAAGTCTTAGTTCATTGATAACTTGAACTCATTCACTGGCCATAGTGTTAGTCTGTTTAAATCATCCTACAGGAAATCTGTATCATCTTTATTAATTATTACTCTACCAGGTTTTGCAGCATTAACAAACAACTAGGAGCCTGTGTAGCTCAGTGGATGTGGCGTTTGCATACCACAGCGCTTGGCCGCACGAAGGAAGACTTGGTTTCGAGTTTAGTCGGCGACTAGAGGAAATTTTTCTAAGCCTTTTTTCGACCCGTTCCCGAGTTAGTCGATCTCTGGCATGGGCAAGCGGGTTTTTCCTCCCGGAAACTCGGGTTTTTCGTCCCGTAAACTTAAGAAAATCGACCGTAGAACCCACATTATTTCAGACATTAAATATATTGTGTTAAGGTTAGGGACCACGAGATGGCGGCACATTTGAGCCGTCTCTCTTCACTGTGTACCGCTTAATTAGTGATAGCCTTGGGCCATCTATCTCTGATTGGTACCAGTGGAGATTGAACTGCCCACTCAGTCTCCAAAAGTTAGATAGATATGGCTAAATGGCCTCGCCCACTCCCCGTATACGGGAATAAAAAGGCGTTAGCTGATTTTTTTTTTTCTGACAAACAATTAGATATTTATTCTTAAGTCATTTCCTGTATTGTTGATATACAAATTAAATAGTAGCAGTCCAGGTACAGAGAACCCTGTGGTTTACTGCAAGTCAGCAGTAACCTACCTTATTTGGATTTAACCCCCGTACATCATTTGATGTTTCTCATCAGCCATCCTCATATCCATCCCAATGTATTCCACTTTATGTACTAGAATTCCATGCCATATCCTGTCAAATGCTTTTACAAAATCCTTCAATATTATTGCATAGCCATATCTAACTCAACTATCATTTGAAAAAGTGAATGAATTTATAATGCAGATGGTAAAACAAGCCAGTTATTTGCATTTTGTTTGTTCTTTAGGTTCTGAATAGATAGATGCGGAGACAGCTCAAAAGATTCATAAGCGAGTGACCAAAATGATAATTGGAATTGCACATTTATGGACAGATTGAAGAAATGTGATCTTTTAAGTTCGAGTAAAAGGATGAGAGGATATATTATAGAAACAGACAAGTTAGTATGGGATACTCATAGAATAGATAAAATTAACAATAAAAAAAATCCTTAGCCGATCCATTGTAAGAAAGTACCACTAAGCAGCCCGAAAAGAAGAATATCGACTTATGTAAGAGGAATAAAGGTTGGCGATGGGTAAATTAGAATGACCAGGAGTTGAGAGTTGTCGTGAAGTGCTGGGAGAATTCAAAGTTCAAGGCTGGTCTGAAAGCTGTTAGTTTTGATACCTGTCATGAAAGTTTCGTCTAGACTGTGGGATGGTGATTATATTCTAGCTAGTGTGCTCCAGAGATTTATTTCAACTTGTATACTAATAAAATTAATTTTAATTAACTAGAGTTTTTAATTTTGGTTATGATAAATTAAAACTGTAAATATGGAAAAACTCATTGGGAGGGGGGGGGAGACGAAGAGCAAATGTCACATTTATTGCCATAAATGTGACATTTGCTCTTCGCACACACAATTTTCAGTGGTTCGTAATAAACCTCATAATAATACAATACATGATAATAATATAAAATGAGATAGTGAAAACTATCATTTTGTTATATCATTATACCCATTTATGCATTTTATGATAACCAGCTGAGGGAGGAGTTAGCTTCTCCCCTGCGATCACTTGATTGCATATCTGGAACTGTTTTTCTTTTGTTTACCTAACCAAATTTTCTCGACTTTGTTGCCAAATCTTACTTTGATTATGGAGATCCTAGTTATACTCCATTGTTTCACCTTTCAAAACATAACTTTATATTCCTGAGACAAAATTTATGTTCTTTACTTGTTTGGTTGGCGTGCTAGCAAATGCCAGTTCGCGTGCCATAGGTTTGCCATCACGTCTAAACTGTCCACTCATCCAAGATTTGTGCGCGCGCGATTATATATACAAAAACGTATGTGTGTCTTGATCGTTGATTTACTTACTGCCCCATACCTCCCCTTACCTTTTCACTGTGTAATGGATGTGTCATATGTTCAGGAATATGTATTCATGTTTGACAACTGTGCTGCTGTTAAGTTTATTAATCAAACTTTCTTGTATGAGTATGTACCAAGCCTGTATCGTAACTAAATACCCCCTCCCCCCACGCGCGCGCACTTTTTTTAGTGCTTGATTTCACCTCATAGTTAGCAGTTATTTGCGCGAGACGTACTGCACCTAAAATAAGGACTTTCCTCAAACAATGAATAATAATTACTACAAAGCCAACATTATTTACTGACTACCAGTCCGAATCTATCCTAATGCTAGACGGTGAAAATTCGCATGTTGGATCTTTGCTGATTACTCCTTTAGTATTTTCGGTGTTTATAATTTGTTTACAAAAAATGTACCTTCTCTCTGCTCTTTTCTGTCTCAGTGTGTCCAGAAATTATTCTCCAATAATTCCTAAATACATATTTAAGAGAGAAATTGCAAATTTTAAATTTTAAAATAGATCTTACAGATATAAAATGTTGGTCACAATTAGTGAAATATCACATTAGTTAATACTTTTAACTAATGTGATATTTCACTAATTGTGACCAACATTTTGTATCTGTAAGATACAAAATGTTGGTCACAATTAGTGAAATATGTGAATATAGGCACGATGTGAATCGATCACACATCTGGATATTTCTGAATTTCTAACATTATTAATAGTTGTATGTGTAGGTTATCAGAAGCTAAATAATTTGTATGCCGGCTGTTTTCGTATACTCAATGGTTTGAATTTCTTGGATAATTAAATAGCCAACGGTAAATATCATAGACTACGAAGTCTAGCTCTAAGATATGCAGTGAGTTGCTTGAACTAATTCTGTAAATTTCTCTTAGCAAAGGTTAAGAGAATTAGTTCAATATAATGATTATGTTCCTAAGTTTTGAATAATCGCATTAAGATATTTTGGCACTCTTAATTATTGAAAAATTACTGATGCGCATTCATGTTATAATAAAACCAGATGAAGCAAAAATAATAATAATAAAAATAAAATAATAATAATAAAAATAAAATAATAATAACAACAATGTCATTTATGTATATAAAATGGTTGCGCCTGTGTTTTCCTTGCTAGTGGATATACCTGACAAGATTTCTATTATATATGTGTGTGTGTACTGGGGGGGGGGAGTTACGCCCCCCCCCCCCAAGTTCCGGACTGGTAGGCCAGTTCTCCTGGAATTCTGAAGACTCGAAAGGGGATTCCGCCCTCCCTGGCGCCTACTGCACCCAACCCCCCGAGTTCCGAAATGGTGGGCCGGTTCTCCTTGAATTCTGCACTCAGGGTAGCCCCTGAGTTTCAAAACGTTTCAAATAACTTGACAAAAAACGTTTCATAAAAAGGCTTATCATTTTATATTATATATATATATATATATATATATATATAATTATCGTATTTTTTTATAAGCAATAGCATTTGGAAAACGCCATTACCAACACACATTTCAAAATATTAGACATATTACATTGAATTTTTGTAAACTGGTCAACAAGCGTTTGAACTTTTTTCTAGATGAACAGAAATCAGGTAAACTTGTACAGCAGATGATGGATCCGGGAGGGGAAAAAAATGGCAAAAGTCGGTTTTGCCATATTCCATAATCGAAATAAGAGTTTGTTAGCTGTACATTCGAATATTTTGTTCACGTACTAATGCATCATCACGTATTCCTGTTTGCGATGCTTCAAGTTAAATAAACTAAATCAGAGTGTCCGTAGCTCAGTCGGTATAGACGAAGCCTTTTGCTTGGAAAGACGTGGGTTCGATTCCCGTCCGTGTCGTGAGGAACCTTTATCTGGTCTCTTTCGACGAAAGGTGAGTTAGCCAGTCTTATACGGAGGTAGGGAGCTTTTTTCACTAGGAAACTCGGGTTTTTCGTCCCCGAGAACAGGCAAACGGGGATTACTTAAGTCCTAGCCATAGGCCCGATTCGTCAGCTATGTCAGTCCCGAGCTCGAATAAAATAGGGGAAGGGGAGATTGATGTGCCGAACCTCCCCGCAAAAGGGGATCACGACCGTTGTATCATTATATGAAAAAGAAATAAAAACTAAACCAATTAAGGCAGGGCATGCCTTTACTTTTTTATCTTTTTATAAGGATAAATTTAGGTCAGTTTTATGATTTTAAGTTTTCACTTTGAGTTTTTTTCAATTTCAAATTTGTCCTTTTAAGACATTTCGAACAAGATGGAAAATAAGGATGGGTAATCCTCTGAATTGAGAGCACACGTGAGGGTGCGAGAGAGAGAAAGAGAAACGAAAATTGTCTTTTCGACAGTGTATAATTGTGAGGTGTCCTTGCGGTTAAATTTACTACCGAAATGAGTTTTGCTGTTCCTTTATGGCTGTTAATCAAACAAGGAATCATGTGTCTGAATAGATTAAATTGCTTACGATTAAACATTTATATCACTGTTTAGACGTGGTCGCCAAAGGGGTGTTAGGGGTCGATTCGAGCTCAGGGGTCGACAGAAAAATATAAGACATCATTGTATTGGTAATATTTAATTCGGTTAACTTGGATTACCTCCATCTTACAGGTCCTATTCATGGACCTGTAAGATGGAGTAAGGTCATGAAAATAGTTACTGAGGCCAATCAAGTAAGCCAAAATGACGTATTTACCAATAAACGGATGTTGGTGGTTCCTGCCGGCGGGCGCAGTGGGAGCGAGATTGCAACACGTGCGTGGTTCTTATTTACTGATACTTACAAGTATTCGATCCCAGTCTCATTTTTGCGCATCGACATACAAGTGAGCGTTAATGTTCTAAAATTCATCAACATGCATATTATAATTCAATCGTTATTCATTCACGAACTAAACTTCTCTATATTGAAGAGTTGAGCAGCGCTGGTAGTAATACCAGTAGTTTATTAATATCACCAATAATACCAGTGATATTACTAGTGATAGTAATAATAATATATACTATATTATACATACAATAAACACTGTAACTATAAAATAAACAATCTAAAAACTCACATAAGCGTCTTTTTTTGCTTGTCCTATTATAATTACGTAATCGTAAAATATAGGGGGTCGATAAAAAGTCAAGAAACGCTTGAAGGGGTCGACGGGCAAATGACTTTGGCGACTCCTGGTTTAGACTGATAAATCTTTTGAAAACGTAAGAAATTTATGTGGGGTGATTTCTCTCCCCACTCCTTTTCCCATCTTAGTAACATTTCATTGAACGCTTCTTTCTTTTCATTAAATTATCATCGAATAAGAATTTTTATTCATATAAAACTATATCAAGATATTAACATTAATATAACAAAGCAGATTAATTGATTAAAATCGATGTATTTCGAAAACTATAATGACTGTAAGACTGTTTTTGTTGTCATTTATATCATTTTTAAAAGTCTATTAATTTTTGTGCAGCCTCCGTAGCTCAGCTCACTCAGTAACGACAGTTCCCTTTATTCGCAGAGAGAGAGAGACATCTAGGTTCGAATCGCATCTAGGACGCGAAGATCCTTTACAAGGGCCTTTCAGTCGAAGGTACTCACCGTCAGTCGAAAAGCCGTCTCATACACAATAGATCTCATACAGTCTCATAGCTTACGAGTAAGCTGTCTCATACCTAGATAGAAGGGTCCCCCTTCCAGAAACCCGTTTTTTTTTTTTTTTAATATAAATCCCGTAAAACAATTAAACCTATCAGAAAATCCATACATTCGACATACGAAATGTAGCATCTTTATCTTATTAGTTTCTACAGCTTTAAATATTACCCATCTGAAATTGATAAATATTCTCACCAATGTGAGTTCATCACATTGACAACCCACAATACTAACGTACACAGTAGATTTACATTTTGGGTGAGTGCGATTGTGAAAAAAGCGGCTAAAATTTATTAGCCCGTCATATATAACAAAAAAAGTGCAAATAATTAAATTCGAAGTAACATGTTTATATTTACAACATATATTTATGAATTCTAGTTTGGGAATTAAGATTTCTGGGATATTACACTTACGCTGAAATTAATGTCTGTTCTACCATGGAAAACAACGTATAGAAGCTTCTCTCTAACGTATGTGAACATACCCCCAATACTTTATTTTATTACAATACTTTATTGTAATAAACTTGTTTTAACATTTTCGCGTGTCTCTCTTGAAATGAGCCTGTCAGAACCATCTTCACAAAATCCTGTGTCATGCACGTAGCAGTAGTATGAGATGCAGACTGGTTGGCTTGAACAGAGAGCGTTTCTGCTTTCTAACAAACAATCCCCTTAACTAAACAGGCTTTGTGTTAGAATTCCACTGCGACCATGGATGTTTTTGAATGCCTTATGTGATGGATGATTTTTATCGTCCGTGGGGAGCATTTCTCTGCTTATTAAGGTCTGAAGTGGATTGAAAAGTTCCATGATTTGTCTATAGAGCAGTTTCTGTACAATCTACTCTTATCTCACGGTAATAATGCACTGTAAGTTTACACCTTTCATAGGTGAGATTTTCATGAAAAGGTTTCAAGGATAATTTTATGCTTCGCAATGTCGGTTGAATTCCGTAACATTTACTAATTTCTTTCAATCACGTAAAGGCCAATGTTTGCGCATATACTGTATGTTTACTTATAAGGGATTCTGTAGAATATTCCACACTGTTGCCAGATTAAGTCGGTCTTCGTTATCCACGAAATCTCAAACGTGGATAAACATTTGTCCTTTCGGATATATAAAACATGCAGGCAGATATCCCATGAAATTCAAATAACTTGGGACAACAGCGAGACCTAAAGGACTTTGAGCACTGTATGATTAGGTGACAGCAGATAGGTGGTTAAGTGTGGTGGAAAACTGCAGCTTGCTAAAGTTTTAGCGTGGCTAGAAATGCATAATATACAACCAGAAAACATCGAGAGACCCCGTAGTAGTCGTGTTCTATTGGAAAGACATGGATTCGAATCTAGAACGAGAGAAACTTTTATAGACTTTTCAACTAAATGTGATTTAGCAGGTACCAAAGGAAACAGGTTTCCTCCTGAAAGTTCTGGTTTCCATCTCACAAACATGCAAATAGGTTGGAGAAAACACACGCAATTAAGAGACACTATACTGATCTCATAGCCACAGTTGCTTGTGCTTTGATCATCATCCCCCCCCCCCCCCCACACACACAAATGCAGCCTGCAGTCCTATAGCCTCTCACATCAAAAAGCTAAGGATATGTTACAAGAATCTTACAGTCTAACATTGTTTCAGTCTGATGGTATTAGAATATAAGTCTACAGAGACGAATATGTCAGCATACGCTAGGCTTCGGACCCTGAGAAATGAAATATAGCTGCTGTACTCAAATCCATGACAAGGTTCTGCCTCTGGCAGCCATTTTGGTTGTAAAAGACCTGCGTTCAAATCCTATATAGGGTTTTATAGGGGGTTTTTCTGAAAGTGAATCAGTCGGTCATATATAGAGGTTATAAGGTTTTCCCTTCGGAAACTCGAATTATTTCATCCTGTAAAGCACGTAAACCTGTCGGAAACACACCCAACTAACGGCCCTACTACACTGGCCTCATAGCTTTAGCTACATAGGCCATAAGTCACAACAACCACATCTTGTCCACTAAAAAGAACTAACTATAGGTACAGTGGGCACATGAGTAGTTGGAAAATTATTAATTTCTGTGGTACATATATATCATAATATAAAGTGTTCGTTTGAGCAGTTCTGGATTCCTGTATTAATTAAGATTGGACTTTGTGTGTGTGTGGGGGGGGGGAAATAATTCCTGCATGTAAAATTTAGTCAACAGAAACTGCTGCTCGATACTCCTCCTTTTGATAATTAAAAAAGAAAAGAAAATGCTAAGAAATGGAAAGGAGCGCCGATAAAATCAATACTGTGAACGGGGGGGGGGGACTTTTTTTTATCGCCATTCGAAGAAAAATATGCACATAAAGAAAGAAGAAGAATGTGTGTGTGTGTGTGCACGCGCACCTTTGCCTGCCTCTGCAGTTATTAGTTGAAACTTACTACGAATCAATCTAAAAAACTGGCTGGTTTCTGTAAATATCATTATAAACTTAGGTTCGTTTTAAATTTTAAATCTATCAGGCCATTAATTTTTTCATATTCCATTTTATAGGAGAGTAAACTGACGATATGCATTTGCTACTTTCCATATGTTTAGCACATCGAGTATTGGTGTTTGTTGGATTAAGTTTATTATTATTATTCCTTTTACCTCCAAGTTTATTAGGAGAAATGAATGTTAACCATAAATTAATTAGCTTGTTTCTTCCAGTAATGCGTACTGAGTTTTATTACTGCTTAACTTACGATTTTAGCAGCTTTTGTTTTATTCATTCAGATTCCGATGCATTTCTTTCAATTTTTCCTTGTTATATTGGATAATTAGCCAACATTTAACTGTTCCCCATGGGTCGGCATTTACACTTTTTCCCCCAAGGATTATTTTCTCAAGAGATGAGTGTTGTATCGCACTCTGCATGTGCGACCGCACAATAAATGGAGGAAAATTTGAAATGCCACCACGCAGATTTTAAAGGAATTACTCTTACGAAGGCGCAGATTGCAAATAAGTTGCTACCGTCATATTAGTAATGTTTTAACAACAGGATTTCTTTGTTTCTCAGTTAATTATATTTCAACCTAGAAACCTGTAATATATAGTAGCATTTAGTACATTTTTGAAACTATCATACTGTAAATGCGAATTAAAATTGACTTATATGAAATGTTTAGAGTTAATCACGAGCATAAGTAAAAAACTCAGCCAGAATCGTAAAGGATCCTTTAACAAACAAAAAAGTATAACCAACTTATGCATTAAAAATGCATAATCTCGACTTTTATGAGAAAAGCAGGACTTAGGCCTAAAAATCGGGGATGACACTGCCAAATCCAGAATGGTTAGCTTAGTGTAAACTGACTGAACATTTGAAAATTAAGTTCTTAAATTATAACAAATATGCAATAATTTCCTTGTAATTTGTAAGTACTATTAAAATGGCGATGTTTAATAAGCTCGACCTGATAACGTGATTAAGGAGATGTCAAAAATCTTTAGGATATGCTTTATTCAAAATGTTTATGTATTTTTTCAACTTTTCCCTCTCTAAAAAAAAAATAATCTTTCTTTTCCAAGTGGCGTTAGTAACCATAGTCATTATATCAGTGATGCGATAATTTTCGGAGCGATGTGCCCAGATTGTGTTAAGTAGTAGCCGAAAAACCATAAAAGAAAGCGTTTCTAATTAAACATTATACATTTAATTAAAAAACATCAAGGATACATAAAAGAGGTTGATTTCATAATTACATTTTGGTAAGTAATACCATTCCTTATCATAGGTTTTTAGCACATAGATTGCATATACTATCGTTAGTGAGAGCTCAGGATGGAGGGGAAATCAATCGACCGTGAGGTGCGGTGATTGATTTTATACCATTGGAGGTAATGAATGGCAATGCTGAACCAATGAAGTTTAACTGAGGTTCGGCTGTTGTTGTTACCCCCTTGGATAATGAGTTTCGAGAGTTTGCTCTCTTGAGGTTTTTGCCTTAAGGGAGCACTTTGAGTCTCCGGGGAAAGTGTTCTCCGGCACGGCCCGCTGAGGGGCTTTGTCGGTGAATTATTTTCTTCTGAATTTGAGCGGTTCTGCTCGGTGGTGGGGGAGCCCCTCACTCAGTGGAACCAACGCTGAGATAAGGACGGTCTTTCGCCCACTATGGAGTGGCCTAGAGATTGTCCGTATTTTTGAGATATCACCTTTACTTAAACAGTCGGTGATTGATTCATTAAATCCAATACCCTTGGAGGGTAATGGATGGCAATGTTGTAGCCAATGAAGTTCTAACTGAGGCTCGGATATTGCTGTTACCCTCCTGCCATGATCAAAGCTTTAATTGCTTAATAACACCTTATCCCTACACTGTCCTCTACAGATAACGGGGAATATAAAAAGCATTCTTGCTTCGCCCCTTTAAGCCAGTCCTTATCCTTATAAGGACTATAAGTGAGAGCTCAGGGATTATTTGTTCAGCTTGAGTGGTAAGATATATTAAGATGATGGCGGCTCGCGTGTTAGTGTTTCGTGTCGTGTATTATTGATGGTGAATTGTGAATTTGATTGATATGTTTTTAGCGATTTATATTTATGCTTATTCATTAGTAATAGTAGTTAATTGCTTGCTACCATAAACAGTCACTTTATTTTCCATAGTGCTTTATCCAGGAAAGTCATTTGTAATTACAAGGTCGATACGCTAGGCTTACTGCCGCTAGTATCACCTTTGTTTCTTATAGTGACATTTTATTGCTGGTAGACACCTAAGAGTGTCTACGGGATTTGCTAGTGGACCCTCAAAAGTCCACAGGATTATCTTTACCTGCTCGGGACACCTGAGAAATCTCTACTCTTTCTCCATCTGTGTCTTAACACATTTTAAATTATTGAAATGGCAAAACTTCTGAATGAGACTAAATTCGAGGAAGTATACATGGAATTTCTCAGACTAGGAAAGCTGCTGAGTGATAATTGGCTGGGAAAAGTGAAATTGTATGACACATTTCCCCCCCGAATGTGTCTCGGACGTTGTCGCTGAAGATTATTTAGAATCGGTGCCTTCTACTCCTTCAGACTTTGTAGAAGTGCGCGCACGCAGAAAGCGAAGAACAACAGATGAACCGCACAATGACAATACTGAAATGGAACAGGATTCTCAAGGTTCGGACGCCGCTATTTCTCCCAAAGAAAAGGTGCCTCCGATCATCCTTAGAGAAAAGCATAAGTGGGCAGCTTTAAGATCCACAATGTCCAATATGCATATTGGCTTCATTAAGGCCAAAAACATGGATGAAGGCATAAAATTCCAGCCAGTAACAGTGACAGACTATAGAAGGTTGACCAAAGAACTGGACGACAGAGGCATCCAGTATCATACCTTTGCGCTCAGCTCCAAAAAAAATTTAAAATTGTCCTTCGTGGTGTCTGTGAAGACATTGACACAGCAGAAATAGCTGCTCACCTAAATTCTCAGGATCTGCCTCCAGTCAAGGTCAGCAGAATGTACAAAGCAAACAAGACTCCCATGCCATTAGTCCTTGTTGAGATTCATAAAATATACAAGGATATTTACAACTTAAAAACAGTCTGTGGTCTCATCGTCACACCGGAACCACTCCGTAAAAGATCATCTTCTGGGCAGTGCCACAGGTGCCAGAAGTTCGGCCATACCCAGAATCTATGCAGAGCGGAATATAGATGTTTAAAATGTGGAGACAGCCACCCAACCAATACCTGCACAAAGCCGAGGACCACCTCGGCCAAATGTGCCAACTGCAGTGGCCCTCATCCTGCGAACTACAAAGGATGTACTCGGCACCCAAAGAACAGACGGATGGAGGCAGTCAATCAGCCTTACTCCTACAGTACAAGAACACCAGAGGCCCAGACATCAAAACCGGAGACTCAGCGGCCACAGTCGGAGACCTTCAATAATAGAGACACCCAAAAGCAAACAAGAAGTTATGCCGATGTGACCCGTACAACTAGACCAATTCCAGAACAAAATCAACCAACAGCACCTAAAAATCTAACAGCTGTTATTACGGCCTCACTAGCAAACATGCTAAAAATTTCAGCCTATTAAACTCTACTGAAACCTCCACCGAAAGATTTCTTCGTAAAACGCATGTCATCTTCACAGCTCTCATAAATGAATAGTAATAAACTCATTCCAGCATCTGTTCAGATAGTTGCTTGGAACACCAATGGCCTCAAAAACAAAATTCTGAACCTCCGAGATTTCACAGATAGATATTAACCAGATGTTATTTTAATCAGTGAAACTCATTTAAGACCCCCAGACAATCCTACAATAAGGGGCTAACACCTGTACAGAAATGACAGACTACTCGACAGAGGCGGCGGCACTGCCATCTTCATTAAAAACTACATTAAGCACCACTGTGAGCAATCCTTCAACCACTAACCTTGAGATCACAGGCGTGGAAGTAGGCACCAGCTCCACTGGCAAACTGAAATTCTACTCAGCTTACAACCCTCCCCAAAAATCTCTACTTCACTCTGATATAAGTGCCATCTTATGCATCAGAGAGCCCACCATTATTGCCGGAGATCTGAATTCCAAGCATCCTGCGTGGAATTGTACAACCACAAACAAGAATGGTTGCATTCTTTCCAATTACTTAGGATCAAGCAACGCTGTTGTGGCAGGCCCCGCTGAATCAACTCATCTCAGTACTTTCGGCACTGCTGACATCCTGGATATAGCTATCCTGCAGGATATTAAACTTCAATACAACATCATATCTATGGATGAACTATCATCCGATCACAATCCAATTCTACTACAGCTGGGAAATCAAGAATACCTGTGTCCTCCTTCTCACTCCTACATTGCATGGGAAAGACTGCCAGCAGCACTCAAATATTATATTGGACCTGTTCCTCACATACGCACAAAAGAAGAAGTAGGAACTGCAGTTACAAATCTCACACAACAAATTCATTCTGCTATAAAGGTAGCTTCCTCCTACAAATCTGCCCGCAAGCCAGATCGTTTACCTGAAGACATCATGAACTTGATCAGAGACAAAAACAGAGCTAGGAAAAGATTCCGTAACACGTGTACACCACAAGATAAAACAAATCTAAACAGATTAAATGGGGCAGTAAGAGATGCACTCAAAGCTCATAGAGACCAAGTATGGGATGAAAAGTTATCCTCCATTTCACCTATTGATCACTCCATCTGGGGACTACTGAAAAATATCAAAAACAAAGACAGATCCCTTCCCCCCCAATATTCTCTGACCAGGGCCTTGCTCACACAGATGTAGACAAAGCAGAAGTTATAGCATACAACTTAGAGGAGCAATGCAGGCGTTCGTATGGAAACCTTGACTTTGACCACATATATAAGATTCACAGCAAGGTCAGACACTCACTCAAACTTCCTATCACCAGCACTGACCATATTGCACCAACATCACCTGCTGAGATATATGACATTATTAAAAAATTAAAGAACAAAAAAGCTCCTGGGCCAGACTGCATTACTAATCGATTGATTAAACTTCTGCCCCGAAAAGCAGTAGTGTACCTGACCAGTATAATAAATGCAATTTTAAGATTTCACTATTTTCCTTCCACCTGAAAACTGGCTGACATAATTTCTATACATAAGCCAGGCAAAGACCCACACCTACCGCAAAATTATCGTCCAATCAGTCTCATCTCAAATCTGGGTAAGGTTGCAGAGAAGGTCATCCTCTCACGACTCCAAACCTCAGTAAATGACCTAAACATCCTCCCTAAAGAACAGTTTGGTTTTAGGCAACACCATAGTACTATCCAGTAAATCCACAGAATTGTCGAATACATCATCAGTACCAGCTACAACTGGCTCCAGTGCACAGGCGCTGTTTTCCTAGACTTATCCAAAGCATTTGACAAAATCTGGCATTTTGGACTCCTGCACAAACTTATCTCAGCCGGTACCTCACTAAAAATGGTTCATTTAATCCATTCATATCTTCAGAATAGATCAATGCAAGTAAAAATCAACGGTTCTACATCCTCCTAGCGCCACATCTTTGCTGGAGTGCCGCAGGGATCTCTATTGGCTCCATTGCTGTTCTCTATATACGTGTCAGACATCCCGCACAATCCGATGACTTCCATTTTGGCCCTGTATGC
The DNA here is from genome assembly GCF_054136105.1 of Typopeltis vanoorti. Classification (NCBI taxonomy): domain Eukaryota; kingdom Metazoa; phylum Arthropoda; class Arachnida; order Uropygi; family Thelyphonidae; genus Typopeltis; species Typopeltis vanoorti. The sequence goes on along the minus strand of NC_143566.1, from coordinate 59,183,561 downwards.
GGACGATATGGCAATACTAACCAGATCTCTCTCACCCCATTTCATTACCAGAAAACTTCAAGAAAACATTCTAAAGCTGGAGGGTTGGTTCTCCAAGCGGAGATTGGAAGTCAACCCCCTGAAAAGCTCAGCCGTTCTTTCTCAAAAAGGCTAATGTCTCCTGCATGAGATGTGTTACTATTCAATACTAATTGAATAGTAACACCCTGGCAGACAGATACAAATTACCTGGGTGTAATTCTCGACAAAAAGCTATCTTTCAACCAACACATCAAGTCTGTGTGTGCAAAAGGCATCTAGAGCCATAGCTCAAATCTATCCGCTAATTAATAGAAATAGCAAGCTCAGCAACAGAATCAAATTGCAACTATACCAGATGACGATTCGTCCTATAATCACCTATTCCTCTCCGGCCTGGAGCCACACCTCTAATGCTAACATTATCAAAATACAGCGAGTGCAGAACAAGTACTTGAGAATGATTCTGAACGCCCCGTGGTATGTTAGAAACGATCAACTCCACAGAGACACAAATATTCCCTATATTTTCTCTTTTCTACAATCCTTAACAACCAAGTTTTTCCTAAAGACGTCCACACTTCCCAACGATTTGGTTCAGCAAGCTGCAGCATACGATCCAACGGACATATTCAAATATAGAAGACCAAAAGCTATATTAGCATCCCATAGCGATACATAATCTCCATGCCCATTCAGGGCGAGCAAACTGCTCATAAATTTTACCCTCACTGTAACCACAACAGATAGCGGGGAATATGAAAAGCATCTTGCTTCACCCCTAAAGACATAAATGTCAATTGTCAGTGAGAGCTCAGATGGAGGTGTTTTCCGAGTTTTTATGATGATTCTATGCTGAAATTACTGATCTAAGAGTGATTAAGTGACACCGAGTGAGTTTTGATCAATTGAGTTAGTGATTTACTGATATTTTGATGAAAATAGTATATATTCGTATCTCAGGATTACGGATTATTCTCAAAGTATTGGAACATTATTACAAAAAGGACTACAGGAGCGTTTCTGAGTGCCAGAACTCATTACTAAGTAGCAAAGAGTTCTGGTAAGTAGCAACCAATTCTCTATTTAACTTAGCAATAACAAGACCATGGAAAAGCCCCTAACGTTCGAAGAAGTTTACAGAGAGTTCCTAAGATTAGGAAAACTCTTAAACGACAACTGGCCAGGGAAGGTAAAACTGTACGACACATTCCCCCCCCCCCCGCCGCAGCAGTCACAGACGACATCATGGACGACGAAAACAACGAAGATGACACACACACCCTCAACAAGACCTAGCATTCTTGCCACAATCAGACGAACAAGCAACGCCTACCAAACAGCAGAATCGCATACAGACTTCCAGAAAGTACAAAAGAAAAGGAAAATATCTAACACAATGGAAATACCCAAAACAAGAGAAAACGAAACAGACAAAGGAACAAAGGAAAGAATACTCCCAGTCATCCTAAGGGCCAAGGAATACTGGACATCGATCGCCACCGCTCTGAAAACAACAGGAATCACCTTCACAAAGGCAACAAACACAGAAGAAGGAATACGAATTCAACCAAAGACATCGACAGACTACAGAAACATAACAAAATTCTTGGATTAACAACAACCTACCGTATCACACATTCCAACTCAACAGCGATAAACATCTGAAAGTAGTACTAAGAGGAATCACAGAAACAATATCAACAGAAGAATTCATCACAGACCTACATAACAAAGGATTTAACCCCATTAAGTAAGCCGAATGCACAGAGCTGACAAGACTCCCTATCCCTTGATTCTAGTCGAAATCTCAAAAGACCAGAAAGATATATACGACCTCCAAACCATCTGCAACCTAATTATAAAAGTAGACTCTCTGAGACGCAAATCCACAACACAATGTCACAGACGTCAGAAGTTCGGTCATGCACAGCTATGCTGCAAAGCAGAATTCCGATGCGTGAAATGCGGAGGAAAACACGCCACACTAGAACGCAAGAAACCACGCACCCAGCCAGCGAAATATGCTAACTGCGGGCACCCACACTCCGCCAACTACAGAGGGTGTACAGCACATCCTCAAAACCAGAAGATACAACTCCAAAGCAGCAAGCCCATACAAGAAAGCACACCCACCCAACAAATCACAGCCTCCACAACAAACGGAAGATCATATGCAGAAGTTGCAAGACCAACCCAACAAGAAGACTCCAAACCCAAAACTAACCACCAACAGCAAACCAGCAAGACCAATTTTCTCAACATAACAAGCTGTATAGGAGAGATGCTTGCAGAACTCCAACAAACTGACCCAACACAAGAGGCCAAGGACTCATTCTAAAAAACACACAGATTTTATTCTCTGCAATCCTTAATGGATAAAAGCAAAATAAAACCCAACTCTCTACATATCATTAGCTGGAATGCTAACGGACTACCCAACAAAGCCATAAAACTACAGGTATTCGCAGCAGAACCCCAAGCAGACATCATTTTAGTAAATGAAACACATTTGCGTCCATCTGACAAGACAAGAATCAACAACTACACCATGTACCGCACAGACACAACCTATGCAAGAGGAGGAGGAACTGCCATCTTCATTAAAAGAAGTATAAAACACAACGCAATCTCCACACCTCAAACAGAACACATGGAAATAACAGGAATTGAAATACACATGGAGAACACAAGCAGTATCATGGTATTTGCAGCCTACAACCCCCCCCCCCCCAGATAAAAAAACTCCTAGAATCAGATCTGGACGAAATATTAAATGCAGGTAAGGCAGTAATTATAGCTGGAGATTTTAATGCTAAACATTCAGCCTGGAATAGCAGAAACTAAAATATCAACGGAAGAATACTCAACTCTTATACTGCTTCACGAAACATAGCAATAATAGGACCCACAGAACCAACATATGGAGCAACCGGACGTCGTGATGTGCTTGATATAGCTATATTAAAAAACATAGCGCACAGTTATAAAATACATGCGGTCAACAAATTAAGTTCTGATCACAACCCCATCATATTGCAACTAGGCACCACACAAGATTTAACGGAAAATTCCTCCACCTTTATAAACTGGAAACAACTTCCCTCAGCCTTCCAGGAAATTCTTGGCCCAGTACCACACATATAATATCCACTGAAGACATAGAAAAAGCAGTAAAAACCTTTGAAAAGCAAGTACTAACAGCAGTATCACAGGTAACACATACAACCAAATGCGCACCACCAAATAAACTCTCGGAAGACATAAAATGTCTCATCCGATAGAAAAACAGATTAAGAAGAAAATATCACACAGGCAGTTAACAGAGCTACAAACTAGGTTCGGTATGCCCTAAAGGATCACCGTAACGAACTCTGGGATAGCAAAATGCACCAATTAAACGCAGAGGGTCAATCACTGTGGAGAATGATGAGATCACTTCGTTCGAAACCTAGCACGCTTCCCCTAATCCAAGGAAAATATAGAGTCGTCTACAGTGACGTGGAAAAGGTAGAAGCATTTGCAGACAGCTTAGAAGACAATGCAGTCCCAATTATGCCAATGTAGATTTAAACTTCATAAGAAAAATCCACACCCAAGTGCGTAAAATAACTCAAAACGCTTCACTCCAATCCAACAACAAATCCGTGTCACCAACAGAAATATATGACATCATAAGAAAACTAAAGAACAAAAAGGCTCCGGGACCAGATGGTATAAGGAACAAGGTACTCAAGCTACTCCCACGTAAAGGGGTTATACATCTGGTAGCCATCACCAATGCCATCCTTCGACTAAATTATTTCCCAGAGCGATGAAAACTTGCAGATGTCTTCCTAATTCCAAAACCTGGGGAAAATGCACAATTCCCACAGAACTATCGGCCTATCAGCCTTCTATCGTGTGTAGGCAAGATAGCCGAACGCGCTATACTAACACGAATTCAAGAAGCAACAGACAACAACCCAAGTCATACAAGACGAGCAATTCGGATTCAGAAAACAACATTCTACGATCCTCCAAATTTACAGAATCATTGAATACATCACCCAAGGGTATGAATGGCACCAACATTCTGGCGTAGTCTTCTTGGACAAATACAAGCATTTGATAGAATTTGGTATCATGGTCTAATTTTCAAGCTACACCAAGTAGGAACCCCAATACCACTAGTTCTACTTATCAAATGATATTTCAGTAACAGAAAATTTAAACAGAAAAACAGGAGGGTAACAGAAAAGTTACCCTCCTGCCATGATCAGAGCTTTAATACCTCAATAACACCTTATCCCTACACTGTCCTCTACAGATAACGGGGAAGATGAAAAGCATTCTTGCTTCGCCCCTTTAAGCCAGTCCTTATAAGGACTAGTGAGAGCTGTGAGTTAGGATTACGAATTAGCTGCTCGCGTTTTTTGATTAGTGTGATATTGTTAGGACTTCCGAATGATATATTTAGAGGTAAGCGTTCTTCCTTTTGACTATTTTTGTGATTATACATTGCTTAGCTGGTAGACTTTTGCGTGAGTCTAAGGGATTTGTCAATAGACCCTCCTAGGTCGTCAGGAATGAGACATCGAATATTCCTTCATTGTACACAAGGATGGAGAATGTAAAAGATATCAAGGACACCATTCAACATTTAAACAAAGGTATGTCACTTGACATTCTCAAATTCATTCTAAAGAAATGTGAAACGGATTATCCTGGTTGCTTGAATCTCTTCACTCAAGTAAATGACACCGAAGGCGATGATTTGGACATCGAAGAGGACATTACACCTGTTCCACTTACAAAGACTCCTCCCCGACAGTTCGATTGTTCACAGGAGGAACAATCTAATAAAAGACGCAGAACATTGGAAGATGGAATGGAAGATGATGTAACAACTCACGAAAATCAGGTCACCCAAGATAGAAAAGAAACGGTCCCTCCAGTTATCCTTCGAGATAAAGATAAATGGACCTCAGTCTCAAGATCCCTAGGGGAACAAAATATCAATTTCTCCTGGAGAAATTGATATTTTGAGAAATATCAATTTCTCAAATTGATATTTCTTTACACCCTCTTCAGTATTTCAAGAAATACTGAAGAGGGTGTAAAGATTCATCCTACCACTGTCACAGATTATCGCATAATGACGAAAATGCTGGACAACTCTAAATTGCCCTTCCACACCTTTGCGCTAGCAAGCGAGAAGAACTTAAAAGTGGTTCTAAGAGGAGTGGCTGAGGGCAGCACAACTGGTGTGATCACAGCTGACCTCATCAGTCAAGGATTGACCCCAATCAAAGTCAGTAGGATGCTGAGGTCAGATAAAACACCAAAGCCACTGGTGTTGTTCGAAATCTCCAATACACAAAAAAGAATATATGAAGTTACTCACATTTGTAAGCTTAAAATTACAACCGAACCTCTAAGGAAGAAGACATCGGCAGGGCATGCCTACAGATGCCTAAAATGCTGTGAGGTTCACCAAACTAACTCCTGCACCAAGCCCAGATCCACAGCTGCGTGCTGCGCCAATTGTAGAGGGCCACATCCCGCTAATTACAAGGGATGCCTTTTCCATCCAAAAAAACCGTGGATCAACAAGAACGAACCACGCTCCTCCAAGCAATGACACAAACAACCAAACAGGTCGCCCTCCAGATCATAATACCTCACATTCGGTAGCACAAGAAGGCACTCAACCTTCATCCATGTCCAAATAATATGCGGAAGCGGTAAGAACCCAGACTCCTTCATCGCAAGAGCAAACAAGCTCTAAACTCACATCAGCTTTAACCTCGTCATTTGCAATAATGCTGCATGAATTCAGCAAAGCAAGCACCTCACCATCTTCCATAAAGAAATTCTATCTAGAAACCCAATCCATATTAACAGCTCTCTATAATGTTTAAAAAATTTAAGCTGAATTCTCCCATGATAACAGCATGGAATGCCAATGGCTTAACAAATAAAATTCTCGAGCTTCAAGAATTCGCAAAAAGATGCAATCCAGACATAATCTTGATCAGTGAATCCCACCTCAGACATCAAACAACCCAAAACTAAGAGGTTATATTTTATATAGGACAGACAAACGTAACTCTAGTGGAGGCGGCACAGATATTTTTATTAAAAATTATTTGAGCCACAACTCGTTGACCAGCCCCCAAACTCTAAACCTTGAGGTGACAGGTGTGGAGGTGCACACTAATAACGCAGGCAAACTCAAAATCTACGCAGCGTACAATTTAAAATACAATTCTCCCAGCATTCCACTATTGACAGCAGACTTAGACTCCATTCTCGGCTCCACAGATTCCATAATTATAGCAAGAGACCTAAACTCCAAACATACGGCCTGGTTCAGTTCGTCAATCAACTCCAAAGGCTGTACCTAATTCAAATATGCGTCACTCAACTCAATAGTAGCTGGACCCACTAAGCCCACCCACCCACTACAGCCAATCAGGAAGTTCTGTTGTATTAGACATAGTTATCCTCAGAAACATCAAATATCAATACCAGCTGGAGACATTAGAAGAGTTTAACTCAGATCATAATCCCATCCTGCTCAGGCTAGGACTTCAAGATCAGCTCTCTCCTCATCATTCTTTCTTACCATGGGAGAAGCTCTCTAAGGTTCTCCCAGTCCACATCGGTCCACCCCCGTCATTCGTAAATAAGAAGAAATAGATCAGGCTGTAAGCAATTTAACTAGGCAAATCAACACACTAATAGCATCAGTCACTCGAATCACTGTCTTCCATGCTCCCAACTGGATCACAGAAGAGATAATGGACCTGATTAGGGCCAAAACATAAAGCCAGAAAGCGAAATCACAACACCAGAGCCCCGCAGGACAAAACAACGTGAACAGACAGATTCTAGAAGCCCTCCAGATGCACAGGAATTCCAAATGGGAATCCAAACTCATTAAAATAAACCCAGAAGATAACTCCATGTGGAAATTTGTAAAATCTCTTCGTACCAAAAGACAACCCCTCCCCCCTTTGAAGACCAATCTTGGAATTGCACACTCAGATGAAGAAAAAGTAGAAGCCTTAATTGACAATCTGAAAAATCAATGCAGCCCATCTTACGTAAACTTAAATATCAATCTCATTTACAAAGTTCATCGTAAAGTTAGAAATTCATTAAGACAGCCTAAGGAAGATTTAGAAACCATCACCCCCACATCTCCAACAGAAATAATAAATATTATTTCCCATCTGAAGAACAAAAAGGCACTCGACCCTGATCGCATTACCAATAGAATAATAAAGCTACTCCCACGGAAAGCCATAATTCATCTAGTTAATATTACCAGTTCCATTTTAAGATTCCAGTACTTTCCCACAGATTGAAAAATCGCTGACATTATACCTCTGAAAAAGCCTGGTAATAACCCACAACTTCCCCAAAGCTACAGGCCCATCAGTCTTCTTTCCTGTCTTGGCAAAGTAACAGAAAAGGTTATCCTATCAAGACTACAATCAGCAATGGACAAACAGAAAATAATCCCAAATGAACAATTTGGGTTTCGCAAAGCTCACAACACAGTACAACAAATTCACCGACTAACAGAACATATCACTCATGGTTTTAACTGGCACCTTCACATTGCTGCTGTATTTTTAAATGTTACCAAGTCCTTTGATATGGTCTGGCATCAAGGCATCTTCAAACTAATTTAAGCCAATATCCCAATTAAACTAGTGAAACTCATATACTCATATATTAGTGAAATATACATGCAAATAAAACTCAACGGAATTGTGTCATCAAGGCGCAAAATTCTGGCGGGAGTACCTCAGGTTCTCTTCTGGCACGAATACTTTTCACAACTTACATAGGAGATATTCCTCTCAATTCAAGAACAACTACTACGGCCCTTTATGCCGACGACACCGCTGTTCTAGCAAGATCGCTCAGCCCTCGCCTAGCAATCACGGGACTCCAAGAAAGTATCAATGAGCTAACAAACTGGTTCACCAACTGGAGGATTCAAGTGAACCCCCTCAAAACCTCTGTCATGCTGTTTTCAAGAAGAAAGGTCTGCAATAAAGAAGACATCCTGCTCTCTGGTCATAAGATCCCATGGCAATCAGAGACCAAATATCTTGGGGTATTAGATAAGAACCTTCTTTTTAACAAGCACATCAATCTCATTGGCTCCAAATCTTCTAAAGTAATAGCACAGCTGTACCCATTGATCAACCGCAAGAGCAAATTGAACCTACATAATAAATTGCTTCTTTACTGGATGGTAATATGTCCAGTCATTACCTACGCCTCACCAGCATGGAGTCACACTTCAAGATCAAACATTTCGAAATTGCAGAGAATCCAAACAAATGCATTAGGATGATCCTGGATGCACCGTGGTTCACCAGAAATTCACAGATTCACCGAGAAACCGGCATTCCATATATCTCCTCCTTTCTTCGTGATCTTGCAGAAAAATTCTTCGTGAAGTCAAGTTCACATTCAAACCCGCTGATCGTACATGCTGTCAATTACAATGAGACTGATTACTATAAACACAAAAGACCGAAGGCTATTCTTCTCTCAACTGATCATAGATAACACAACTGCTCTCAGAGTGTGAGCTTAACTGCTCACAAACCTCCCATTCCCAAACAACTCTCATTACAGATAAAGGGGAATATGAAAAGCACTAGTGCTTCACCCATCCTGGCAGTAACGTTAATGGTTAATGGTTAGTGAGAGCTGTGAATAAGCTTGGGCCACTGATCCAGGATAACGGATGGCAATGCTGCAGCCTAGGGTTTCCCAAATGGTGTTCTGCAAGACGTTTTCCTGGAATTTGTCATTTTAGTTTTCTAAGCATTTCTCATAAATAAATATTTTAATGTCGAAATATTCTGAGGAGAATAATATTCGTGAATATGTCGAAAAGCTCAGACCCAGAAGGCCTAATAACATCTGTGTAGCAAATGTTAGTGTCCAACCCGTGTATTTTTAAACGTGGAAGTATTCATGAAGTATCGTTAATTTTCACACATCGAAACCTTTCAACATTTGTGAAAGGGAATACTGCTGTTTATAACCCATCATAAAAATTGCCTGCAAGCTGATTACAACAATGGGCGGCGTATCCTCTGTTCTCAAAACTGAAAGAAATGACATCTGTGTTTCAAATGTTAGTGACCAATCAGCAAGGAAGTATAAAGAAAATTTTTCCACTAAAATTGAAGATCAAGGTAGTCTGTATTCTGTTCTCAGATTTAGTAATACTGAATACTTTCTTCGCAAGTTCTTATTGTAGGGTGAAAGTGCTTGTTTCGAAACGGTAGTGCCGTGATTTTTTAAAAGTAATAGGCCTACAGATTTAAATTTAATATGAATAAGAGACAAGGGACTTTGTTTAATTTTGGTGTTAAGAAATCTCTCATTGAAGGTGTTTGTGATTCATCCACCACCAGCCTACAAAGCGATCTCCAGGATGTAAAAAAGGAGGGGAAAAACTACCAGCACACAGGAATAAAAGTCTTCATTCACTCGTAAGTACTTATAATAATATAAATTTTTGGTGATCAGAATGGGATATGTCAATGAAAATCAGCAATTAGATTGCTGATTAATTTGATTGCAATCAGCAATCAGATTAATTTAATGATGTTTATGTTTAATTAATTAATAATTAATAAGCAATTATTAATTAATAATAAAAATCAGCTAAATTAACAATTAATTATTAATTAATACATTCCAAAATAACCAAGATGTTCAGTGAAAATTTCAGGATTTGTGAAGTGTTCCTTTGTCGGAAAAGTCTGGGAAGCGCTGCAGTGTAGCCAATGAAATTTTAACTGAGGTTCGGTTATTGCCGTTACCCAGCCATGACTTAGAGCTTTTAGCTGAATAACGCCTCATCCACACAGATTTTATTCAATCAGATGAAGGGATAAAGAGTCAAGGACTCAGTCCTTCTCCCCCCCCCCTCAAAAAAAAAAGTGAGAGCTGTCAATTACAATGAAACGGAGCACTGCAAAAGACCGAAGGCTATTCTACTCCCAGCTGATCATAAAACTCCCTTTCCCAAATAACTTCCTTTACAGACAAAGGGGGATATGAAAAGCATTTTTGCTTCATCCATCCTGACAGTAGCGTTATACGTTATAGTGAGAGTCATTCAAATTATTGGTGATTTTTTTATCGTGATTTTGAGTCGAGGACAGTGTTCGAAGGTAAACTCATTCGATGAATTGAGTGCAAATTGATTGCTGTATTCTATTTGGGTGTCGTTTATCTTTTTTGTCTGTCATTGTTCGCGCGCGCAGTCGCTGCAAAGCAGAGTACGGCTGTATTAAGTGTTCGCGATAAGCATCCAACAGCCTCCTGTAAAAAGCCTCGTATAACACCAGAAAATTGTGAATGCCCTCATCCAGGAAATTATAAAGGCTGTACACAACATCCAATTAACCAGAAGATCACAAAAAAAGGCCCTCGATTCCACACCGTTATCGGTAACAAAAAAAAATGTAATAATAAATAATAATAATAATGCTAACAGCACTCCTACACCATCTCCCACAACTAAAACAGTCTAAATATTATGCTGATACAGTAACCTCGAAAACAGCTTCTTTTGATCATCATCTTTCATTTATTTTCAACAAGCCTGCCATAGTAACAACCGTCCTGGAGAAAATGCTAATAGAACTGAGTAAAACTCAGTTTTACTCAATATTTCTCAAATACAAACAGATTTGAGAAAAACACAAATTATATTTTCTACACTCAAGGATGAATAATACAACTAATACATTAAACTCTTTAATTATTGCATACTGGAATGCAAATAGCATTCTCAACAAGATTTATTATGTTTTGAAATTGGTATTTTGCTAATCAATGAAACCCATCTTCACTTAAACGACACACCAAGATTTAGAAATTATAACCTTTTCAAGACTGATAGAGCAGATGCCACATGTGGAGGTACGGCCATTTTTTATTAAGAGAAATATACGATTCAATAAAACTAAAATTACTAAACAACGAATTTAGAGGTTATCGGACTGAAAATAGATACTGCCCATGCAGGCAAACTTAAGATCTTCTCTGTATATAACTCACCACGTACAGATTCAGACCTGTCTCAACTACTAGACACCAACGATGCAATGCTATTGGGTAGCGATTTTAATTCCGAGCACCCTGCTTTTAATAGAAGAGTTACAAATAAAAACTGCAAAACATGAAATGAATTTACTATCAATAGGAACATTCTAATTGTAGGTCCAGTCCACTCGAACCTACGCACTGTGAATTGATTGGATATCCAGATGTTTTAGACATGATTGTTCTTAGAAATGCTCCATATCAGTACCAAATAAAAGTGGTTGATGAACTTAGATCCAGTTTTACTCCATTTGGGTACAGACTCAGATGACACTCCTGTTAGTCTATCCATTACCAATTGGGCAAAGCTTCTTACAGCAATTCTAGATTTTATTGGTCCTGTTATGTCTTATATCTTCGAAATATGAAATTGACGCTGGTGTAATGTACTTGAAAAGCAAATATTTTCTGGTTTGTCATCTGTCACCTCTGTTGTAACTGGTGCAAAATCCAATCAGCTACTGGAGCAAATTCTAAATCTTATCCGTGCCAAAAATAAAATCCGACGTCGCTACAAAACTCTTGCTCCTCAAGATCATCAAGAACTCAGTAGGGCTACTGAGTTCGAATTTGGTTCGATATGTCCTCAAAGATTTCCGTGGCCGGCCATGGGAATACAAGATTCAATCCCTGAAGTCAGATGACCGATCTTTATCGAAGCTCTTCATAAGACCTAAAATCGCTTCACGCCAATACATGGAGAACGGGGTATTGTCTATAGTGGGGGAAAGAAAAATCGGAAGCCTTTGCGGACAGGTCTTCAGCTAAAGTGTAGTCCTAAATACACTTTTGCGAATCTGTTATTCATTTCGAAAGTGCATCGACAGCTACGTCATGCATTGAATCACCCTTATTAGCAAGTTGATATTTGCCCAACTTCTTCAGCTGAAGTCCGTGAAATAAAAAAACAAATAACAATAAAGAAGCTCCTGGTCTCGATGGAAGTACAAATAAAGTTATCAAATGTCTCCTTCATAAAGATATTGTGCATATGGTTGCCATCATAAATGCAATGCTGAGACTTAATATAACTGCCGATATAATATAATTTTGATCCCCAAGTCGGGGAAAGATTTGAAATTTCCACAAAATGACCGTCCCACCAGCCCCCTTTCCTGTCTTGGGAAGATATCAGAGAAAAGAATTCCAGTTGAATCTCAACTGGAAACAACAAACAGCTGTCGTTTTCCTCGGTATAGCTAAATTATTTGGTAAAGTATGGCCTTCTTTATAAACTTATAACAACTAAATTGCCAATTTATTTAATTCAACTTATCAGATCTTATCTAAATGACAGAAAGTTTAAAGTTAAAATACAGGGATCCAGATCTTCTGAACTGCTATGATTTTGCGTTCAGAAGATCTGGGTCCCTGTATTTTCCAAAAGGATCCTCTTGATATCTCCTTTGCTGTTTTTCCATCTATATGTCCAATATTCTCCGTCCGGATTCAACTTTATCTGCATACTATGCAGACGACACCGCAATTCTTATCAGATCACTTAGTCCGAAACTAATAAAAGTGCGGCCGTTGATCTTGAAATGTGGTTTCAGAAATGGAGAATTGACGTAAATGCTGAAGGCTTTATTGATGAGAAGGAAATCAAACATTCTTATGTTTAATACCCCATCTAATGGCAACCAGGAGTTAAATACCTGGGAATAAAACTTGATAAAAGATCCCGTTTTGGATCCCATATATCCTGTGTTTACTCCAAGGCTAATACTCGTAAAGCAACTGCCCAATTTTACCCACTGATCAATAGACGTAGTCGATTAAGTTCAGATAAAAAATTACTTCTACAAATGCTTATGCATATCTTTTGATGCCCTTGATTCATCAGGCACTCACAACTTCATCGAGAGGCAGAAATCCTTGATATTCTCACTTTCCTACAACATGTTGCTTTCAAGTATTTTTCACAAGCAATGGCAACCATCCTAACCAATTAATACGACTTGCAGTTGATTATAATGAACACGACTTCGTAAAATAAACTTCCCCTGAATCAGATCTGAATGCAGATCTCATATTCTACAACCGGTGAGCTTTATGCTCATCAACCATCCCAACTGACAATCATTCTGTACCTGATTAAGGGAGTGTAAATCATGGGCTTGTTCTCCATCTTATCAGTTCATTCAAGAGTCAAAAAAGATTGTATACTATACATAATTTTGTTTTATATATTATTATCATTAAAATGTCCAATTGAAAGGAATGAAAGGAATTGAAAAGAAAATGAATGAAAAGACTTGAAAGGAATTACTACAAACATCTCGAACTGTTTGTCTCATCACACGGATCGGATTGAAAAAAAAAATAAAATAAATAGACATATTCTAGTCTACATCCAAAATCTCGAATTGTTTAAATTCATTCTGCCAAAGGAGAAATATTGCAGTAGATAATCTCGAAATATTTTTACACTGTCTAACTCGGCACTTTTTTGATTGTCACTCATGAAATGTTATACGCTTAAAATACATTAGTAAGTGAGTGGGCTAAGGTTATTTTTTTCTTTTGCTTATTACTTTTACATAATCCGCAAATCCTACTCTAGAAACCAAACATGGAACTTTTAAATCCACTCCTGCTTTTAACAACAACAAAAAAAAAAAAAAAAAAAAAGGTGGTGGTCTCACGTCGAGTTATGAAATTCATCTTCCTTTATGCCAAAATTATTATTATTATGAACCTCTATAATTATAACCATAATTATTAAATATAGTTATAATTCTATAATTATAACTATAATTATAGCTACAACGTGGCTCCTTCCTTACTTTTATATGAAATAACGTTTTTACCTTTTTTATAGTCTGAATATGGTAGGCAGAATAAACTCATGTATGCACCGCGAACATACACAAGAAGCACACACATACTCACAGATACGATCAGAGAGAGAGAGAGAGAGAGAGAGAGATGTCGCTAGGAGGGATTAAGATAAAATATAAGCAGAAAGCGCTAAACTAAACGTAACTCTTTTCTTTTCTTGGTTCACCAAATACCAGTTTATAAGGATAGCAAACATGGAGCGTACATTCAAGTTATTTTTAATTTCACATTCATTTACAATTTGCAATAAAATATAAAGTGACTTCTTTTTATCTTTCTTTTCTTGAGATATTATTCTTATTGAAAGAAATGCATAAACAGAAATCAGTAATGGATACTATTTCTAAATATATGAAAATTGCGATTAAACGGAAGGAAAGAAAATCGAAATACATTTGTGTGTATATCTATTTCCATAAAATAACATTAATGTTAACAAATATATTAAACAGGATTCTGATTATTCAACAATAGCTCTGTGAGCGCGCGTGTCCATCCGTACGTCCTTAAAAACATCCGCACAACGTAGTGATGATGGTATTTCCCTTTCGGTTAGAAAGATCAAGTTCGAATCCAGTTGAGGGTGTGATGAGCTTATATAAAGAGTTTTTTTTTAACTGAATTTGAGTTAGCCAGTCTTATACTGAGATAACAGGGTTTCCTGCAGAAACTCAGTTTTTTTTTTTTTTTTTTAATCCAGGATTTTGAATGGGCGGAAGTACGTACGTTCCCCCTCCCCTAAACTCTGCATGGCGATTCCAATCAACGACCTTCAGGCATTTTCTTTCATATATAGAGAATTAAAAACATGCTCATCATTCTTCTTCTTACAACAGACTATGGTCTTCTTTTTAAGTGACATCCGAGTTTTGTGATATTTCACACATCGCAGTTTTATTTTCTCAAGATATTCTCGTGGTGTTTATTCTGATGTCGTGAATGAATGATGTGATTAATTATTCCGTTCAAGGGGAACCTTGGTCATCACTACAGAAATTTCAGGATAACCAAGGTTTCTCTTGCTTCTCCTCATAATGCAGGTAGGTCAACCTTGTCTGTGATGATACAATCGCACCATCTGATGAGATGGTGTTATTGTACCACGTGGATTGATAAAAGTTGCATCGAATGGCTTTGCCAATGGGCCAGAAGTAGGCTAACCATACTCTGTTCTGTTCTGCTGTGGCGTTAGTTTTTGTTTTGCCTGTATGCTAACCGGTGGCTTTGTTATTCAATGCCGGTGATTTTTGTCTAATTTTTAAAGCTTTAAGTCTATCTTTGCAATGTCAAAGAGGCGAAACTGCAGTCTTAATGACGATCTCCAGAAAGAATTCAAATTTATTAAACTGGACAAGCTGTGTAGTTATGCAACAAAAGTGGTACGCCAACATTGTATTGTCCATTTTTTCCGTTTGCTCATGGAGACAGAAGCGACATCAACCAACATCTACATAGGCAGAAACATAAGGATGTTGAAAAGACTCTGGCTTCAGTTAAAAACATCAGCTCGTTTATGGTGAGACGTGTAGTGAAAGCGATAAAATTGCAGCAAGTGAAGCTCTTGTTGCTTATCCTACTGTGCGTCACAGAGAAAGTTTTCGCGCAAATGACTGCTTGTCGACATTGGTAAATAAAATTTATGAACCAAAATTTTCTTCAGCACGTACCGAATCAGAAGCAAAAATTACCAACGTTTTATCACCATACATATTAGCCAAAGTAATAGAGGATTTGAATAAAACAAAAAGCATAACAGTCAATTTAGATGCATCAAACAAAAAAGACAGCAAACTTTTTCCAATCGTTGTGCGGTACTTTTTGCCAAATTGTGGTGTTCAAGACAAAATTATAGATTTTATTTCCTTACCTGGTGAAACATCCGACATACAGTGTGCTATGTTGAAGGAAGTGCCAAATTTGCCTTACAAAACAAAATTGTTGCTTTGTGTGCAGATAACGCGAACACCAATTTTGGTGGTTGCCAAAGACTCGGCAAAAATAATGTGTAGCAAAAACTTAAAAATGAATTGAAGAGGCAGATTATCAGCATTGGTTGTGGGACACACATTAACACAATTGTCTCCAGTGTGCTGTCGATGTTTACCAATTGATATTGAATGTTTTGCAGTGAAAGTATACAAATATTTCAATATATACACACTCGGAGTTGAAGAATTGAAAAACTTTTCTGACTTTGCAGGAAACAATTATGCTGAATTATTAGAGCATAGAAATACAAGATTTTTGTCCTTGGGTCCATTCATCGACAGAATTTTAAGCATGTTTGATGGACTTCGTTCTTATTTTCTTTCTCAGAAAAAAATGCCCTGTTACGTTGCGAAAATTGTTTGAAGATCCCTGTTAGAAATTGTGTTTGTCATTTGCAAGAGATCAAGTGTCTACGTTCGAAACATACATTAGCTTAATTGAAAAAGATAACATTTCAGCTACAGAAATAGCCATGAACATTGAAAACCTTGTAAACAAATTAGAATCCAGAAAAAGTGAAGTTTGTAACTACTGATGTCAAAAAACAAATGAAAATGTTAGTGGATTCAGTAGAAATTAATGAGGCTAATTTTTTGAGATAATTGAGAATCTCTATGAAACCAGCTTAGAATATATCAACAAGTGGAAGTGCCGTTTAGGAAATACTGAGAAGTTCAAGTGGGTTCTACTAAGGAAGACATCCCTTCAGGTGTCTTCCTTAGTAGGAAGACACCCTGAACAAGGAATTCATCACACGTACAGAAATAGAAGCAACTCGTGTACTCGATCAGTGGACCCTCAAAAAATCTAGAATTGTGAGGCAGTTGGATACAAGGAATAAAGAAAACATTCTTTCTGATAGATGGGTACAGATTTTTTCTGAAATGAGCGAAAAACGCTTAGACTTTCAAGACTTTTGTAATATTGTAGAGTTAATCCTTTGTTTTCCAGGAAGTACAGCACCTGTTGAGAGAATATTTTCTCTTTTGAACAGTATGTGATCAAAGGAGATATCGAGATTAAGCGTAGAGACAATGAAGGCTATGTTAGTTGTAAGACAAAACTGTGTCATGGAATGTGAGAAGTTTTATGATAAAGTGTTGAAAGATGGAAATATGCTGCTTAAGATCACTTCATCGGAGAAATATTCATGGTACGATCGCTGTGAAATACAGCCCCCCCCCCCTCTACGTCTACCTAAATTTTTGTATGGGTTCTGTCACTGAAGAATAATGGTAAACTCAATATGTTTATGTAATAAAAACTGTTTTTATCGTCTTACTTGAATATAGAATATTGCATAAACCCCCGTCCCGTTTTTGCCATCCCAATGTCCCGTTTACATCTCAAGGAAATATGGTCAGCTTAGCCAGAAGGCTCAAATGCAGTATGAGCAAGAAGCCAGTTCTTTCAACTATATGCCAGTTCAAAGTCTGTTTTGGATAGAGTGATGGAAGTTTTACAAGTTGTATGCTGCAGTGCTGATGGTGTGAAACTGGAGTTTTGATTTCGAGCTACCTGTGGTATGCTGAATTTTTTTCCTGGACAGCTTCGACGTGCTTGTTGATAGGATTTGGAGGGTGGTCGGGACTTTGAGTGGAATGAAGGCATTTATTTCAGCAAGAATTATTTCAGTCATTTAGCTAGAGCAGGTCTGGGAAACAGAAGGATGAAAACAGTACTCAGCCCAAGGAAATAGGAGTAGAAATTGCGGATGTCATTTCATTTCGCACTACAGAAAAATAGATTCGGATTAGGTGGGTGAAATATATTCCATAGGAAAAACTTGGACAAGGCTATGGTCAGTGTTACTAAGAGGAGACGCCTGACATCTACGGTTTACTTTAAAAAAACTGGTTAAGAAGAGATCAAGCAAGTTAAATTTTCCAGTGAAGACAACCTCATTCAGGTCTGTGGACTGCAGAAAATCAAGCTTCAAGGACAAAAATGAAGAAGGATAGAGTTGCTAATCAGAATTTGTAGATGATATAGAGACAGCAAACAAATGCAGCCGAATGGGATAAGGAAAGTTTGAGCCAGAAACAATCGAAATATAGGTGGTATCAAGGATTATTGACAAGGAATATAAGACCTAAAAATTCAAGCTTTCTACTTTTATGGCAGAAGGAACTATGCAAAGTGTACTTTAGAATGTTGAGGTGGACAGTGGTCTTTAAGGTCACCCGTTGAGGTTCTATTGAATAACGGTTCGGATCGCGTTTAGATGTCAATAAATGATCGTGAGCATCATTTATATTGGATGTTAGATTATAGATGTTGGTGAAATGGGTAGGGTATTTTTTAATTTTTTTGTGCTTCTTAATTAGATCTTTGTCGGGTTTTTTAGTACTGTATATTGTATCATGAGAAAGATTTTTTTTATTATCCACAGTATTATCTAAATTAAGATTAGGTGAATGGTTGAGTGTCGGTGAGGAGCAAATTAAAGAGGAGAGGCATTCTGTATAAAATGAAAGACCCGAACACACACACACACACACACACACACACACACACACACACACACACACACACACACACACACACACACACACACACACACACACACACACACACACACACACACACAGAGAGAGAGAGAGAGAGAGAGAGAGGAGAGAGAGAGAGTGCACGGTCTTCAGTCCACTGTTCGTGCTCGACAGTTTGCCCTATATAACACACTCTGGACTCCCTATACTCGTGGCTATCTTTCCTATAGCATCACTTCGCAGTAAGTATAACCAACTGTCTGAATATTTTTAATTTCTGGTGAAGTGAATTATCTGCAGTATTATTCACAACTGAACGTTAATACTACAGTCAGTTCCCTTTTATTTATATTTCCTATGTTAATCGGAAATTTTCATAAGCTACTATAATTCAACATAACCCCTTCAGTATGTAGGTCATAATAAACTCTCCAATGAGTGTTTTAGGACTTTATACAACTTTGAAAAAAAAAAACTATGAAAGGCTACTTAACAGATGCTATTTTAGATATTAACAAACCACATATACAAGAGCGGTCTGAAAATTTCTCTGCCTAACAACAACAACAAAAAAAAACGAATTTGCTGTATAATTTCGAAATTATTTTTACTTTTCAACGAAATATCCCTTAAGACTAATACATTTATTCCAGCGATGCTGGAATAAATGTATTCCCCGGCTATTGTTTTACCCTTTTCAAGATAATTAATAAACAAAATGCCTTGAGCATCCCAAAACACCGATGCCATGACCTTTCCTGCTGATGGAACCGACTTTGTCTTCTTTGGCGCTGAACAACCGGCTTCTGTCCACTGTTTTGACTGCTGTTTGGATTCTGGTGTGTAATGGGGAATATGAGTCTCATCCATAGTAATAAACCAACGCACAAAATCAGTTTTATACTTGTTAAAAAGCTCCAAGCAATGTTCAGAGATTTTCATGCGAGTGCGTTTTTGATCTGCTGTAAGCAAGCGCGGCACCAATCTTGCACAAAGCTTTTCATTTGCAATTTTTTATGCAAAATATATCCTACACGTTCTTTTGAAATGCCTATAGTCTCAGCAATTTCACGCACTTTGACTCGCCGGTCATCCAATACCATATCGTGCACTTGATCAAAGATTTCTGGTGTTGTTACACTTTTTGGACATCCTTCACGTAGATCATCTTCAATGTAGGTACGACTACGTTTAAACTCGACAGCCCATTTCTTAATTGTTGAAAACGAAGGAGAAGAGTGCTCATAAACTTTTATGAACTTCGAATGAATTTCTTTTGGCGTTAAACCTTATTTTATCCAAATACAAAACTTTTGCTTCAGATAGCTGTATAAAATAAACTACTTGATAGAATAACTTGCAATTTCACATTAATGCTTATGATAGATGTAGCAACGTAGAAAAAAAAATTGGTGCCGATAGTATTGCCATCTATGGTCGAGGCCAAGAACCTATCAGACCACCCTCGTAAAATGAAGCGAAGGAATCATAAACAGAAAGTGTTTTTTGCCTGTGCATGAACTGTTGTCAGTAAATTCATAGTTTTTCTGTGACTACGTATTTGATTGGTCCAGTTGGCGGAAGCAAGTAGTCGCCGCATTATTAGTAAGATTTTTACATTTTACATTACTACAGACACCATTATTGTTGTGTTGTTGTTGTTTTAAGACATACATGTGCATGATTAAAACTAACTCAATTAAAACCAAAATGTCTTTAGAGTTAAAAATGGCTTCAAACGGACACGAATTCGCTAGATACTCGTAAGTTCACAGTAAAACTTAGACTAACTCATTAGTAGACTAACTTACTAGTGAAACACTGTTTTTTTTTTAAATAATTAATCTGATATTCAGCTAAAGCGATAAGATGCAGTAACATTCTCAAATAATAACGGCATTCATTAACACAGTAATTCGATCTCGATTTGCTTTTGCCCAGAACTACAAGCCCAATTTTTTAAAATTAATATTATCGTTTGCAGTACGTATATTTCTATTATTCTGAGTTATTTGTCAACTAAAAACTCATTTGAAACCAAAAATGAAAATACCTAGCTAAAGTTCAGTCGCATTCTTAAATTACCAGATTTCATCAACATTTGTATAGCGACAGTGAGGTTGTAATGTACGTGCATACGCACAGTGCAACCTCACTGTCTCTGTACAGTGAGGTTATAATTAGAAACACCAAGTTGTTCTTGGTGTTCTTAATGCTCTTCGATGCTCTTCAAAACATTTTTTTTTTAAAAATGTTTTAAATTTCAGTGTCTACAAGTTCGGTTGATTTATCGTGCCTCAAGGATAATTGCTTCTTCATAATTTAAGAAAATTCAAGGGTGATTATCTGTCAAATGCAAGCTGATATTGTCATTCTCCACTTATGTGTTTAATGAGATAAAATAAAAGGAAAAAAAAAACGTGAACCATCACCCCCGGGGGAACAGACCGCTAAGTCGATTAAGTGACTAGAGAAGGAGGAAGACATTAATGGGGGGGGGGGGGTAGAAATAAACGTGGAAGTGGAATTATCTCAAATACAGAATCCTCTAAGCGAAGGTTAATACAGAATAGAAATATATGAGATGGAAGGGGTGTTTCAAAGGTACAAAAATCGCTTGATGGAAAATTAATATGATTACATAAAAAACGTGGAATAAGTCACAGGAAGGAAACAGATTAGTCGAATTGTTCTATTCGGTTGCACCGGGTTTGAAACATTTTAATCAGATTCAACATTATCAGAAACCTGAGTATTAAAAGGAAAAAATTTCTAATTTTCTTGGTTAGAATACTATTTGTTGTCTTGATCATTTCTTGTAGCAAGTTATTTTCGCTCGTTTGGAAAATATATTACTCTTGATATGAAGTTTAATGTAAAGACAAATATACTTGTCAAAATATAAAATACATTTCATTTTGTTCTAATCGCAAATTAGCTAAACTCTGTAAACAACAGTAGTCGTTGTCCAAAGCAAAGGTGGCGCGTATGTAGTAATGAATCAAACACAATATGATTACGAAATACACAACCTTCTACGATATCATTGTACTTACAGAATCACAGATTGCAATCCTACTTATACACAAAAAGATTAAAGTTTGCAAATTACTGGATAAAAGTAACTTATTGTCCCAAAGAAAGTGTTAATAAAATCAAGTATTTGCATGCAAAGCCAAACAGAATATATAGAACCATAAAAATGTACAAACAAGATACAAATTGTTGATAATGCAAACAATCTTACATACAGACTTGCTAATCATTTGGCAAAAATCACTAGCTCTCCCCCCCCCACAGGTAATTCTTCATCATTTGTAAAAAATCTTTTCACTTAAAAGTATATTAAAAACCATATTCTAAAAAGTTCAGACATAATTATTAGTTTCGATATTACTTCACTATTTAGTAATGTACCCTTAACTGAGACCCTTGATTTGTTTTGATATTGCTATGTAGCTGCATGGTATAGACACATTACATACGTTCTAGTACATTTAAATAGTCAACCTCCTAAAATCCATTTCACACACCACTAGTAACATGCTTTTCAAACAGTTTATCTTGTTCTATTTATAAAAAGCTAATACATACTGGAAAAGTATGTATTAGCTTTTTAATACATACTGTTTATACAAACAATCACGCCATCATCCAGCACACACGTATTTTAAAAACACTACATCTAGAGTCAGGCTATCTGTTCCCTCAAATCTCCCCCCTCCACTTTCCTTATATTCAAAACTACAGCAAAATTGTTATCCACAATGATTAAGAAATATGACCTCTACATCATTTAAACTGTACATGAAACTAACAACCATCGTCCGTTCACCTAAAGACAAACTCGTTCTTTTATCACATCCAGGAGTATATGAAGAAGATCTGTTGATATCTGCTTCTGAGAACATAAGAAATACATTTAGGACCATCGTTATGGAAAGTCAGGATTAGCAGACCATGCCTTGAACAGTCCTTCGCACAGGACTAGAGGGAAGAAAACACAAGATGCTATACAGAGGCCATTCCAAGTGAGAGACATTGTTTTGGGAATTGGCGACTGCTTTAAAACATTCCCCAGAATTCAACAACTGTGGCTGCTGTACGGCTGCATCAATTTACCCAAAATCTTGGAGACAGTCATTTTAAGATCAAATTAATACTTATTAATCCCTCTCTCTCTCTCTCTCTCTCTCTCCCTCTCTCTCTCTCTCTCTCTCTCTCTCTCTCTCTCTAAATGAATAAAAAAATTATAACGGAGATCTAGCATTATTTTTCGTTTTTAATAAGTTATATAAAATTTGAACATTAGTCTTGATAGAAAACTTTTTTGTTCTAAGGCAATTTTTTTTTCAGTCATGAATTACTAAAAGGTTATATATCCCATTCCAGAAGAAGCCAGGAAATGTTGAATATGTTCAGAAAATAAAAATGTTTAAAAATATAGCGGCTGTCTCAATTAAAATTCCTCTTGCTTTTCGCAGAATACAATAATTATTGTGAATCTATTACGAGGAAGGTAATAATGCTATGTCTACAGAATATTAGCATTGAAAATACCTTCAGCGTGTGTGTGATGAACCTTAAACTTTTAAGGTTCTTATCTCATATGGAAGTGGAAGGGTTCTTCCAGAAACTCGGGTTTTTATTCCAAGAAAACCGGCCAGAAAAAAACATGCCGTTCATGGAGTGAATATATTAGTCTCATAGTCTTAGTTGCTCCGGCCATAATTCAAACCAATAAATGAAACCCAATGAAATAGCGAAGAGTTTTAACCAACTTGTAAGTTCAGCATACTTGTAAGGTGAGGTTTCAGAAGCTAAGCATCTACTTTGAACATACAGAAGTGCCCTTAAAGATCTTCTCCATACATTCATCATGCTGTCATCGTTACCAATTACACGTTTGTGATGTTTTTTTAAGGAAAAGGGGAGTGTCCTAGAACAGTTCTGGGAAAATCTACATTTCTTGAATCGATAGCGATATCCATTAAAAAAATACTGAAATGCTCTTTTATTTTCTACTGTTGTCTATTCGGATTTTATTCACCTGGGTCAAAAAAAAAAAAAATATATATATATATATATATATATAGAGAGAGAGAGAGAGAGAGAGAGAGAGAAAGAGAGAGATTACAAAATTAGGCTTTCCGACATTTCGGAATATTTTCGAGGGAAATTGGGGTTTAACTTTCGCGAAAATGCGGTTAGTTAGAAGATTACCGATTTCTTGGCAGACTTATTAATCAATCCCAGCTTTACACCCTTCGATTTCCCCCCTCAGTCTCAGTAGGATTACGTAAGGAATATAACGTGCATATCACAAATAACCACTACAAAAGATAAAAAAAAAATGATCTCATGACATATTGAAGCGCAGATGACAAGAGCTGAGATGTCGAACCACATACGTCGGCCACAACTGAGCTCCTGCGCTGAAAATAAAATCTTACACTACAAACTGTCATTCACAATATCTTTAATGGAAACCGTATTGTATAATTATAACAAAAAAAAGTTGGCGAAATCAGAAACCTAATTAAAAACATTTTTTTTTTTGGGGGGGGGTTATATGGGTGAAGCAAGAATGCTTTTCATATTCCCCGTTATCTGTAGAAGACAATGTATGGATAGGGTGTTATTGAGCTATAAGCTCTGGTCATGGCAGGGTAACGGCAATAACAGAGCTTTGCTTAAAACTTCATTGGTTACTACAATTGACAATTGAAATTTATAACTTTAGGGGTGAAGCAAGATGCTTTTCATATTCCCCGCTATCTGTTGTGGTTACAGTGAAGGTAAAATTTATGAGCAGATTGCTCGCCTTGAAAGGTCATGGAGATTATGCATCACTAAAGGAGGCTAATATAGCTTTTGGTCTTCTGTATTTGAATATGTCCGTTGGATCGTATTCCGCAGCTTGCTGAACCAAATCGCTGGGATGTGTGGACGTCTTTAGGAAAAAATTGGATGCTAAGGATTGTAGAAAAGAGAAAATATAAGGAATATTTGTGTCTCTGTGGATTTGATTGTTTCTAACATACCACGGGGCGTTCAGAATCATTCTCAAGCACTTGTTATATCTTGATAATGTTAGCATTAGAGGTGTGGCTCCAGGCCGGAGAGGCATAGGTGATTATAGGACGAATTGTCATCTGGTATAGATGCAATTTGATTCTGTTGCTGAGCTTGCTATTTCTGTTAATTAGCGGATAGATCTGAGCTATGGCTTTAGATGCCTTTGAGCACGCAGACTTAGTGTGCTGATTGAAAGATAGCTTTTTGTCGAGAATCACACCCAGTTAATTTGTTTCTCTCTACCAGGGAATTTTAGTATTGAATAGTAACACATCTCCTACAGGAGACATTGGCCTTTTTGAGAAAAGAACGGCTGAGCTTTTCTGGGGGTTGACTTCCAATCTCCACTTAGAGAACCCAATCCTCCAGCTTTAGAATGTTTTCTTGAAGCTTTCTGGTAATTAAATGGGGTTTGAGAGATCTGGTTAGTATTGCTGTATTGTCCGCGTACAGGGCCAAAATGGAAGGCATCGGATTGTGTGGGATGTCTGACATGTATATAGAGAACAGCAATGGAGCCAGTAAAGATCCCTGCGGCACTCCAGCAAAGATGTGACGCTGGGAGGATGTAGAACCGTTGATTTTTACTTGCATTGTTCTATTCTGAAGATATGAATGGATTAAGTGAACCATTTTTAGTGAGGTACCGGCTGAGATAAGTTTGTGCAGGAGTCCAAAATGCCAGATTTTGTCAAATGCTTTGGATAAGTCTAGGAAAACAGCGCCTGTGCACTGGTGCCAGTTGTAGCTGGTACTGATGATGTATTCGACAATTCTGTGGATTTACTGGGTAGTACTATGGTGTTGCCTGAAACCAAACTGTTCTTTAGGGAGGATGTTTAGGTTATTTACTGAGGTTTGGAGTCGTGAGAGGATGACCTTCTCTGCAACCGTACACAGATTTGAGATAAGACTGATTGGACGATAAATTTGCGGTAGTGTGTGGGTCTTTGCCTGGCTTATGTATAGGAATTACGTCAGCCAGTTTCCAGGTGGAAGGAAAATAGTGAAATCTTAAAATTACATTTATTATACTGATCAGGAGCACTATTGCTTTACGGGGCAGAAGTTTAATCACCCGATTAGTAATGCCGTCTGGCCCAGGAGCTTTTTTGTTCTTTAATTTTTTAATAATGTCATATAACTCAGCAGGTGATGTTGGTGCAATATGGTCAGTGCTGGAGATAGGAAGTTTGAGTGAGTGTCTGACCTTGCTGTGAATCCTATATATGTGGTCAAAGTCAAGGTTTCCATACGAAGGCCTGCATTGCTCCTCTAAGTTGTGTGCTATAACTTCTGCTTTGTCTACATCTGTGTGAGCAAGGCCCTGGTCAGAGAATATTGGGGGAAGGGATCGATCTTTGTGTTTGATATTTTTCAGTAGTCCCCAGATGGAGTGATCAGTAGGTGAAATGGAGGATAACGTTTCATCCCATACTTGGTCTCTATGGGCTTTGAGTGCATCTGTTACTGCCCCATTTAATCTGTTTAGATTTATTTTATCTTGTGGTGCACACTTGTTACGGTATCTTTTCCTAGCTCTGTTTTTGTCTCTGGTCAAGTTCACATGTTTACTGCATTGCCATCTGTTACTTAATTGTAGCATTATGATATAAAACATTTAAAGGTGTAGTACACATTTTTGAATTTTGGGAAAAAATATTCAATTATTGAAGTGTTGCAATATAGAATTTTAAGTAAAATATACGTTACATTATTATTTATTTCGGAAATAAAATAACATTCGTAAATTGTGTAAACGTAAGATGCATCGGATGAAACCTGTTTCTGAGGTGAGTTGGTAGAAATGAAGAGATTAAACGCAAGTCGAAATTATCCGTGCATATCGTAACTTCCGTGAAGCATATAACATGACACTTCAGAGATACTTTGCCATCGGTTAATACGCATAAATTCACCCCCTCTAAATCTTTACACTTTACTCTAAATCTAACGACACTGAATCTGTCGCAAGGGCTTAAACTAAAAACTAAATTGCGCTTTACATAGAAAGTTAGTTTCGTAAATTTGTAACAATGCTTTTTAAACTTTGTATCCCAGCCGTGTCTTAATGTTTTGAGTTCGATTATGGGAGATAAAATCTATTGGCTTCTCGATGAAACATAAAAGCAAACCAGCATCCAAGACCCTTAAATAGTCTCTCTCCCCCATGATAAAATAAGTCACCTATGTTTAAAAATCACAGGGTACTTACAGATAACATTTTAATTTTAAAATAATAATTAAAAAAACCTTAAACAGTGATTAATATGATTTATAACTTGAAGACTGACAGTTAATAAAAGTTATTTTTTTTTTAATATTTCGGTTACTGTCTAGATCATCTCTATTTCAATTTAATACTAAATTATTAGTTAGACTCATTTTCTTGTTAGAAAATAAGTGAGTCTGACTAACTGGCTGTTAACAGGAAATTCCATGTAAACACGCTTGCACACGTTCGGATACTGTTGCTATCAGAATGTGACCCGGATGATAACCTACGTTACAATATAGTAACATAGTGTGAAACATTACAATTTGTACATTACAATTAAAGACATAACATTTGTTATAGATTATATTTTAGAATATTATTGGGGTTATTGACAATTATGACCTCAGAATTTTTAAATAAACAGGCGTGCTCTCATCAGTGGTTCGCCGAGCACAATAGCGAATTCCAACACATAGGAGAATAATCCCTTGACCTTAATCCTATCTAATACGTGTAAAATGTTGAGATGAGGCATATGGGATATTATAGGAGCCATGAGCGTAAGTGGTTCTTGTTTCTGTGTCATGTATTGTACTAAATTTTAATGCCAAAGTCACTCCAACAGCTTACTGAACATTATTTGGACTCCTGTTGTACTGTAATACAAAAGTTCAACTGTAGTACTCACTGTATCCGCACATAGAGAAATATACAACAGTATATTTCTCTATCGTTGGGCACTATACGAAATTGTAAATCTCCCTCCTCATTAAGATCCATGTTTTTATGATTATCTCGTACACTTGAGATTGGTTGCTATTCCTTGGGAAAAGGGAAGGCTGTTCCAGAGGACAGCAGTAGAAGCAATGAAAGAGACGGAAGAGAAAATGTGTTCTGTGAGTTTAAAGTTGAACTGTGTAGGGATGTTAGGTAGCCGATGATACACGCGTCTGATGCTAGTTCAGATGAACAGTAACCATGGAAGTATTTATACAAGGTGCATAACGGAAACTAAATACCTGCGTGAAAGTGGGTGGAGTGAATTGGCAAAAGATGGGTCATTAATAAACCTAATTGCTTTTTTTTGGGGGGGGGGGGATACTGCGGACACAATACTTGTAACATGTTTAACCAAAAGAGACTTGATGTTAGAATAATCCCACGCAGAGAAATATCATCTCGATTTGGTTGTTGTCAAAAGTAGAAATGAAAAAAAAAGTTCTTTTTGGTGTATAATAAGACAGAACTCGTTTTGCTACCATTGAAATTCACAGTAATCCGAACTCATTTGAACAATGGTTTGGAGATTAACGTTTAGAGCAGTCATCCTTCTTATGAATGATTGTACGTAGGCTAACTTACAGGCTGTGGGATAGCTACCAGTGGAATAAGAGGCATAAAAAAGCGACATAGAACAGGGGTCAGGTCTCAGCTGTGGATTCAAACCTTTCAATTTATGAAATACCATCAGGATAAACTTTTTGGTATATAATTAGAATGACATTCTTCTTATTGTCTTTTTCTGGAGCATTTACTAAGAACTGTGCGTGCATTTGAAAAAAAGTATGAAACCAGGGGAGTGGATTTTTCTATAGGTGGTGATACAATGAATCCATTCGGATTTGAACAAGGACGGAAGAAGCAGTGTTGAACAGAAGTTATTGCCAGAGGCGTAAATAGGGAGGGGTGGAGGGGGCGATCCTTCCCTGGCGGCACTTTGAACCTTTTTGAATTTTTGCAATTACTTCTAAAATACAGTCTCGAGAACTCATTTCCAAATATTGTAATACTACTGCGAATTTTCCTCACAATTGCTGTAAGTGTTGCTAGTCGTGAGAGGAGTTTTTCTAAACTCCTCTCACAATTAATTAAGATTAATTGTGAGAGGCGTAATTGATTAAGAATTACCTACATTACTATGAAATAGACTTCGCCAATATCATCGACGATTTTGCTAACAGAAAAGCAAGAAAAATAACATTTTAGAATGCTGGAATTTAAGTTTTTCTTCAAAAATAAACACAGTGTTTTAATTTATTTCCCTATACGTCGTTTTGACTTTTTATAGTATTTTTGGCGTGTATTGAGAGGGACGGAAAATTCAGGGACCGCCCCGAGAGGCAAAAGCTCTAGCTACACCACTGGTTACAGCCAATTACTTTTGGCCAAAAAATAGCGTGGCTGTCAAAGTTTTCGGATTTAGACTTTCTAAAATGAGTTCTGGATCGTTTTCTTGCAGTTATGCCGAGTTTTTGTATATACAATAAAGGAAGATGGAGATTGAGATGAAAACCAGTACAGTATGTCCGTTTCTTCCCTTTGACAATCTTGCCGCTCCTTTTGGAGAACTGAGGCTTAGATAGGGGATGGAAATATAGAGTGTAATGGAGAATATATGTCTCCATGCCAACAGGATTACTTCAGTTATACGTTAAGTGAATATGCTTGGATTGAAAGGCCGAAAATAGTTATCTAACCAAGATAATCAGGCATAGAAGATAATCTTACTTGGTATTATTTTAATGCCACACAACTAGGGCAGCTGTACAAGTGATGTACAGCTGTGCTAATTGTGTAACACACTTGTACAACGATAAATAGGAGAACGATAAAGAGAGTAAATGAACTGACAAAAGGAGGCAGAGAGATTTTCGTCCAAATAAGGTCACAATCAGGAGATTGTAAGCTGGATAAACTCTAGTATGATATATCAGAATGAACATATGCACTAACGCCACCTTTGAGACGAAAGGAGTAAAAGATTGTGCAACTGGGAAAGCTGAGATGAGTACGAGGTTGAAATTAAATTTCTGACAGGAAAAGCAACTGATATTTTTCAGACTGGAGACGGAAATGAATATGGTTGAGATTAAACTGAAGAAGTGGATTTGAAAGGCTTTCCTCTGATGTGGTGTTTGGTTTCTGATTTCCAAGGTGGGTATTAGTAATTTAATTTCGGAACTAGCATTCCTTTTTTATAGTCATTGTTCATGCTCTTAATCTTAGGCGATTATTCTTAAAAAACAAAACAACAAAAAGTTATGCTTTTGGATATGTGTAGTTCTGGAAAAAATTAATATTGCGTGAAAAAAGTGGAGAGAGAGAGAGAGAGAGAGAGAGAGAGAGAGAGAGAGAAGTTATATTGAGAACACGTTTATGCCACTAAGAAGTCGATTTTGAAACGTTTGGAAAATTGCAGATTAAAATTGACAAAGCCACACATTATTTTAACTCCTTAAAAGACATCGATGTGATTCTGTCCTTATTCAATCATTTGAAAAAAAAAAAGTTGTGTTAATAAAAACGAATCTAATCATTATTTTTTATTATATAATTTTAAAATATAATCGAATTGTTAATTATTTATAATTATTCGAAATAATAAATGTATAAAGAAATAAAACTGTTAATTATTGTATTGGACATTTTTGTAACAAAATCTTCAATTATCTTTACATATTTTTGTATGTACGTGTTAAAAGAGAGAGAGAGAGAGAGAGAGAGAGAATTTGTCATATGGGAATGGGATGCATGAAAGCTTTATGTATGGTAAAGGGATACGAAATCCCCAAATAAATATAAAATCAACTAAGAATGACCTTTTATGAGAACAATGCGTGTACTTGAGAATTGATTTCAGTCAGCAAAAGTATTTCTGTGAACAAATATATTTTTTTACTGTTTGTGTTAAGTGCTCCATATTATTGCATATTAATTGAGAGCTATAGGAGATCTCGGAGCAAACATTTTTGAGCAAGGAATATATGATGAAAGAAAAACAGTCGAGGACCACTATGTTTAACTAATAAACCAATAACCAACCTCAGCGTGTAACTGGCTTTCATCTCGAATACTTGCGATGATGAAGGTATGGCAGGAACGCATTAGACAGCATCTCCGAGACATTCCTAAAAGTAATGGCTAGCTTCGATATGAAAAGGTTGTGAAATAATATACGGATCCGAGTTAGGAACGTGTTTATATGTGGCAAACTAATTTGCGCGTTATGCTCAGTCAGAACTATAACCGAAATTTGAAAAGTGTTTAATTAATATTAGACAGAGAAATTTTTATTTAATTTATAATTATGCAGCGACTATTTTAATTACTGTTTTTTATTAATTAGTTTTATATTAATTTTGTAATTATATTTATATTATTTTCGTAATTAATATTTCGATTATTTGCATATTCGGTTAGTAACGAATTTATTATTAATATTTAATGTATTTATTTATTTCATTTAATATTTAATATGAATGAAAAGAAGCTTTAAAAAATTACTTCCGTTAAATTTTACACAAGAATATCAAACCTAAAACATTTTTATTCGCCAGCTATTATAGAGATGTAATCGCTATTGAGCGCCCTCTATAGATTAATTGCAGAATTCATAAACCGAATCACATATTAGTCTTTAAAAATTTAAAAATTTATGACGTCATTCAAAGAATATCAAACCTAAAGCATTTTTTATTAGTCAGCAATTATAGAGATGCAATCGCTATTGAGCGCCCTCTATAGATTAATTGCAGAATTCATAAACCGAATCACATATTAGTGTTTAAAAATTTGTGACGTCATTCAAATCCCGTGATTTTGCTCGTGTTTTATTGTTACATAATTTCGAAGATTGATAAATGCATTTATTGACAAATAGAAGGCAAGAAGAAATGTATAAATGAAACGAACCTCTCTCGCTAATAAAAACTAACATTTAATTTAATATAATGTGTTTAAATGAATGAAATTCATAAATGTCATGTACCCTTTCACAAATGACATCCACCTTTGACAGACGATTACAGAAATTTTCTAATAATAATACCGAACATTCGGCACGAAGAGACAATGCTATGAATGTTTAATGCATCAAGTTCGTCTGGCGTGTTCTATAAAACTAGAATTGAACAACGTCCCAATATTGTGTCACGTTAAGTGATATTTTTATGAATGTATTGCAAGGGAATTACTGAGTGGCAATTTATTTTGGATAATCTACAATGCTGTTCTTGTTGGTGCCGCACTCTTTTTAATAGTACGCTCACTGCTAGAAAAGATTATTGGATATCAAGTACGAAAATGACACTATACTGTCATTTGCATGTAAATGCTGGACATATCATTCTCCTAATTATCATTACACCCATGAGCACCCAAATGAAAACACCCATAGGTCATTTATCAAGAAGTAATTGAACTGTGTAATAACATATAGTCTTGAGGCTTTTCGAATCACTGTAATGTGACTAAGTGCATGAACATAAGAACTCGTTTAAAAAATTAATTTTATAAATTTCTAAACTGCCATTGAAGCAGTTTTGATTTAACATAACTTCAAGGATAAAATTTGGCGTTTGTTAAGTATACGCACAAAGGAAGTAGTCTTTATTATGTCGCATAATTTCTTATCCAATTATTCATTTGGGAAGGCTTGATCATTGATTAATTGACAAGTTAAACTGTATGTTTGTGGATTAATTTAAATATCAATTGATGTGCGTCACTTTGTCACTAAAATTATTTTTAATGTAAGAATCCGGCAGGGATACGAGGTTGTATCAAAACGTTTCGAGACTAGCTCTGTTTATGAGAAATTACTTTATTTATCTACGTTTACACACTATCACCTTCAAAATAATCCCCTTGCATAGCAATACAGCACTCCCAGCGTTCTTGCCACTTCTGGCATGTGTCCTGGAAGTCTTCTTTTCGAAGCATGTCAAGCGCCTTCTGCGATTCGCGCTGGATCTCCGCAATGGTGTCGAAACGGTGACCTTTGAGCTGGATCTTCATCTTCAGGAAGAGGGCGAAGTCTGCAGGAGCCAAATCTGGCGAGTAGGGTGTGTGCGGAAGTGAGATCATGTTGTTTCTGGCGAGAAACTCACGTGTGAGGAGGGCTCGGTGACAGGGTGCATTGTCGTCGTGGCGCATCCAGTTTTTCGCGGGCCACAGATCTGGTCGCTTTCGCCGAATGTCCCCTCTCAGACGCCTTAAAACCTGGCAATAGAGCTCGCTGTTGACGCCCCCTGAGGACGAATTCTCGATGCACCATGCCGCGAATGTCGAAAAAGACGATGAGTATGCACTTGGTCGAGCTGCGGACCTGCCTCGCCTTCTTCGGTCTTGGAGATGATGGGCTCTTCCACTGTGAAGACTGTTGCTTCGTCTCAGGGGTCGTACCCGTACACCCAAGTTTCGTCACCGGTAATGATCCTCGAATTTCACGTTTGCTCTTTGTTCTAACTCGTATTACTCATTAGATGTCTCCAATGTCAAACACAGTTATTAATTCGTATCTTCTGCCAATGTAACGCTAATGATGGAAGAATAGAAGCTTGAAACGTGGTGGTTTCCAATTTTGAAGCTGGAACTGAATGCCAAGTGCAAACCAAAACATTCAAAATTTATTGATAAACAATCCTCCACTTTTCATGCAACAAGTCTAGGACTTATAATAGTCTAGGACAGTAGCGCACTCAGGATTTAATTTTGGGGAGGGAGCGAGTTGAGTAGATGATTTGAAAATACACACTACGCATCGCATACGACTATGACTGAGCATCCGCAATGATCGCTAATTCATAAGTAGTATAGAAATAGAAGACACAACACGACATAAATTTAAAAAAAAATGAAGTTTAATTAGGAAAAGATTTTTGGAAAATATTTTAGTGTTTTTTTTTGGGGGGGGGGGGGAAGGGCCCCCTTGGGCTCCCTTCTGGGTACGCCACTGGTCTAGGATATCTCGTTTGAACAGTAGAGTTACCTTTCCAACATTCATAACCGAATTTGCCGAATAAAATAAAACATGTAACCCTCTAGCGGTCAGTTCTCGAAACTTATGAATTATACTTTACATTGCAAAATGAAAACTGCATCTCATTTTTGGAATTGATATAGGAAGAAACTACGACAATTTAACTTTGTTTATATATATAACTAGTGCTTTTTTTTTTTTTTTTTGCAATTTTTGAATGGCAGCTCTAAATCCAAAGAGTTACACTCAGAGGAGTGATGGAGAGGGCGGTCCGCCCCTGGCTGTACTTTGAACCTGTTTGAACTTTTGCAGTTAATTCTAAAATACAGTCTCGAGAACTCATTTCCAGATATTGTAATACTACTGCGAATTTTCCTCACAATTGCTGTAAGTGTTGCTAGTTGTGAGAGGAGTTTTTCTAAATAAAAGTGATTACGAATTACCTACATTACTATGAACTAGACTTTGACAATATCGTCAACGATTTTGCTAACAGAAAAGCAAGAAAAATAACATTTTAGAATGTTGAAATTAAAGTTTTACTTCAAAAATAAAGTGTTTTAATTTATTTCCCTAAACGTCGTTTTGACTTTTTATAGTATTTTTAGCGTGTATTGAGAGGGGAGGCAAACTCAGGGACCTCTCCCGGCAGCAAAAGCTCTAGCTACACCACTGGTTACACTCCCAGTGTTTAGTCACTGAATTCAAGAGTGGAAGAAAGGAAACACTGGAATTCCAGATCAGTAAGTTGCAGTTTGTAGAAAATATAACAAATAAAAAGAAAGAAAATCCTCATCGTATGTTACGCTTTCGCGCAGGCCTACACCTTTTACCGCTTAAGCTTCGGTAACCGATAATCCCGCGGAATAGGTTGGTTGCTCCTTATTCCCGGTGGTATCCCATGTCTGTCAAAGCGTGTGTTCACGGGGCCGGTTTGCCGAATAAAAAACCCCAGGATGAACTTGGGAAAAAATCATGCTGTCCACGCCCAAGACCGACAAACTTGGCTATGGCAGATCCTTGAGCTCCTCACGTCACCGACGGGAATCGAACCTAAGACACTCCCTCCCCAGGTATATGGTTGCGAAGCGCACAGCCACTAGGCTAATCGCGCGGACGAAAGAAAATAAATAAATAAAATTGCTGGTTATTGTACATATTTCTCTAGGTTTAAAATAAAGTAACAGTAGGGTCGCTAATCGAGATATCATGCAGTTTTATACTAAAATATCTCTAATTAACTCAAGAAATAACTGTTCAGGAAAGGAATGCATGGAGTGAAAAAAATAAAAAAGACGGTTGGGTGGATTGACATGATATACTTTTTTCTAAGAAAGGTTAACACTATCCCATACTGAGAAATCCAATATCATCGAACGGTTGCAGAAACTGAAATTTGCGACCGAAAGAGAAGCGAAGTATCAGCGGACTTTGTAATATTATTTTGCTCGATATTTCGGATACAAAACAAGCCATACACGAAATGAACACGCAATTAGACGTTTAAAAAAAAATAATAAATTCACATTCGACGTCCGTAGGCGCCGTATGGTCACTGCCGTACCTCACATGGTTTTTGGCAATGATGTCTTCTGCTAGAATAAGTGGGAGGGTCGCAGATTCCCTTTCCACACAAAGTTTGTAGGACAATCACAAACATCCATGCCAATGGCGGGAGTCGAACCCACGGCCTCTTGGTTGGAGAGCGGACACGCTAACACTCGACCAACCAAGCCGGCCATTAGACGTTTTAAATTAGAGTACTGCATTAGTGTACTGCACAGCTAAAATCAATATATATATATATATATATATAGCAAGAAAAAAACGTAGCGTCTTAAGCGGTAAAGAACATCAAGCGTTTTGGAGGCCAAAGAGGTAATGGGTGTGATGTGTTTGTGAATAATGCTGTGTCTAAGTCGTGAACCGCATTGGGTCTCCATATTTACCATTTTCTTGAGCCACAGTATTGGCCTTGATGGCCGGATTGATGTTTTGTTATGCAAGGCTATGGATTTCAGTATCACTGTGGCATTGAGAAAGTTCTTTATGTGGAAGATGATTTTTATCGTCCTGAGATTGCTTTTAAAATCATCACGTTTAATTTCCAAAACAGATATTTTCAATAATATAAACCTTGGTTAACCTATATTAGTATGTGCGATAGATTTCTGATTTTTCTTGGTTGGAATTGTCACTTAATACTTAATAAGCGGTTTCTTCCTTAGGGGTTTTGATTTTAAAATTTCCACTATTAATTGAGGGTTCAATATGATTAAACAATAATATTGTATAAGTTTGGAGGTAGAACATTCGCTTACCTGATGCCAGATGTCCAGGAAGAAAGAAGTTAATCCTTGAATTAATAATGAATGATCCTAATCAAAGAAAACAAACCATCTTGAATATTGCAATAAATTTCATTAACATATTCAATTAAAATACTTTTATTGATTATGGAAACATTTTTTAATTTTTATTTAGTGAAATTCAATTAAAATTATCCTAACAATGAATTTTCAATAACGTTCTCTTGTTAAATTTCGAATTTCCTTGTAACATTAAGCTAGAGAGAGAAATACCGAACATTAAACATTTAAAAAAATGGTTATTAAAAATAATATTTCATACAAGTAGCAATTTAAACTTGCAGGCTATTCGACAATCGATAAACCTTCGCATATTTCATTCTTTCCATCCTATTAATTAAATCTGAGAAACGAACAAGACTTACAATTGCCACCGCGTGTTAGAGATAACTCTAGCGTTCACGTAGCAGGTGTCTGCAGAGGTCATATTGACTAAGTGAAACTGTGATTTATATCTTACTTCTAGGAAATGCATGAATTTTAAAATCGCTTCTTGGAAATCATTGCTAGTAAATGGGGTACTACCGAATGTTTATAGATCTTGAAGTAGATAGCTTCGTGCATGGAAGCGAATATACACGCACAGAATTAAAAAAATGAAAAAAGAAAAAGAAAATAAAAGAAAGAAAAAGACAAATCCTGAAGGGGAATATTTATGGAAGCAAGATACACCTGCTTTTAATTAAGATAATTCAACTATAAAAGGGAGCCAAATGAGATTCACAAATAATTTATTATTATTATTCAGAGAGCACAGGTCTATTTTATTATATCTTTTATGAAATTTTAAATTGAGAATATTAAAATTTGTGTTAAAAGTTCTTTTGCGAGTGTCTGTTGACCATTTCTTCGAAAAATACTTCAATCTACAGCGCAATCTGATAAAAGGTTTGTCTTTTGTTGCGAGTAATTTTGTGTTCCTGCTTTATCCATTTATTTCATTTGTTGTTTCCCAGAATACTGTACATTCCACAGAGTTAATGTGCGTTTTCAGATGACCACATTTCTAATGCCATTTTTCTTTTAAAAGGCTTGCTTGGCCGTAAAGCTTTAGTTGACGAGTGCTAGAAGAACAAATATTATTTTAAGACAATTCGTGACCCCAAACTCCCGTTAACTGTTATCTTTGTTAACAAATCTTTTAGCGTGTATTTGTCGAAGTAAAAACCGAATTTTCCACATCTCGTAGGTAGAAAGGCCAAGGTAGTCTGTGACGGAATAGAATACTAAAGTCAATATTTATCTGTACAAAGTGAAGTGCAAATGTTTGCAACTTCTAAAAAGATACGCATTTTTTTCTTTCTTTCTTCTTTTCTTTCTTTTTTTTATGTATCACACCCTCAGCTTTCTGCCAAGGAGGATGATAGATACATTGAGACTATAGAAATCATGCTTTCTTAGTCAACAGACACACAAGAAGTTTTCTTTTTATTCCTTCTACATAACTTGTTCAAGAAGTGGACGCTACACCACATAAACTTCTTTACACATACTGTTCAACATATCCATTGGATGAGATACCAACAATCACACTTAGTTTATTCACTTTATTTCCAAATGACAGTCACTCCTCCGCATTTTTGTTACTCTGATTAAAGAGTAACGAAATTTTAACGATGTTGTGGTTCTCATATTGGATATGCAATTAACACTGAATATAAACTTAACCATATAGATATACCCGTATGGGTATATCATCGGTGTTTTAGGATGCTAAAGGCATTTTGTTTATTAATTATCTTGAAAAGGGTTAAATAATAACCGGGGAATATTATTCCCATCTCTTAACCAGACTAGACGAAACAATTCTTGAGAAAAGACCCGGTTTGCAGAATAAAAAGAAATCATCTTTCATCAGAACAATGCACCTGTCCACAAAGGTGTTTTGGCAATGGGAAATTAAGGGATCTGCACTATGAATTGTTGGAACCTCCACCCTATTCCCCAGATTTGACTCCCTCTGACTTCCATCTCTTCCCAAAACTAAAAACTTTTCCTCGCTGGTCAGCGATTTTCTTCGAATCAAGAGGTGATTGCAGCTGCAGAGGGGTATTTTGCAGATCTTACTGAGAACCACTACAAGGACGGGATAATGGCGCTGGAATAAATGTATTAGTTTTAAGAGATATTATGTTGAAAAATAAAAATAATTTTGAAATTATAAATTCGTTCTTTCATTTTTAGGCCGAGAACGTTTCAGACCACCCTCGTTTATGGTTAAAATAAGTTAAACTACCGACCAGAATAGCTATTCTTTCTCAGTCCCTTACTGTAAATTTACTGCAGGCCAGTGTTTTGAGAGGGCTTTTCCATTTCATCTCTGTCCATCCGTTATTTCTGTGTTCATTTGTATTGTGGCTAGCGAGTTATTTTGTTTCAAGATAAGTATGTAAACGATTCACGAACAGTTTGGAATACATAACTAGAAAATTTCGTTCTTTAAGGCCAAGCCATCTGTTTCACGACATCCGGAAGGCAGAAATATTCAAATGAAATACTGGTTCCCATGACAACATCTTCACCTGAAGAAAATTGAATTTATAAAATTATTTCCAATGTGCTGAACCGTATTAAACGCAATCCATTGCATGAAAGCAGTAAACAGATGCGAGATTTTGACTTTTATTGCGTTTCCATTTCTGATTTTAGTTCCACAGATGAACTAACAATGAATTAGCCTCGTTCTCAGAACAATTCTTCCAATCATGCAGCAGACGTAAGGTTGACAAGCACACCTGGAAGACGCATAATAATTTCTTGCCATAGCAACTAGCGTTTATCCATTAATTTTGTTTATTTTGCAATCATCTTCAAGTTTTATTTTCTTTTATGCTGGTTTATAGAGTCGCTCGCTAGCTTTTTTCATACGGGACCAGAAAAAATAACGTCCATCGGATGGACCTACACAAACAAAGCTATATGTTGTTCTATCAATTTAATAATTGCATTCTATAAATATGAATAGAAATTAATATTAATAATATTAATTATATTATACTTGGTAGCTCATTTAGTAGAGTCTAGGCGGCCCATAGTTGAGGTCATCTATTCGAATCCCTATGGATTTTTTTGGCAGACAAAATAAATGTACGGTAATTTTTTTTTCCTGGTAATCTAGTCCCCTGGATCGTTTGTTACATGTATATCATCCACTTCATTATCATGCAGTTCACTACTGAGAATAGGCCTTTACTGCCATCCCCAGACCATGTTCAACAATAAAAATGCATAATATTAAGGTATGTACTACCCGGACAACAGGACCTTTGTTAGTTTCATATACAGCTTCTTTTAAATGAATTAATGCCAAAAAAAAAAAAACTGAATTATTGAAAGGGGACGTCTTTCTGCAAAATGGTATTTACTGCAGCAATTTCAATTTGGGAGAATAATGAGATGAATTTTTTTTTTTTTTCAGAATTATTAGAGTTGCCCAGGGGGCATTGCGTGCAAAGTGAGCTGGGTAACCTTGGAAACCTTTCCTGATGTAAAGCAGGCTATAAATAAATATATTTTATATAAATATATTTTAATTTATATTGAATTCTGGTAGTTCTCCTATAGGATGTTTTCTTATCAATCTCCTTCTTTTATATCTATAAATTACTAGCTAACAACCCATAAATAAGATGAAATTCTTTGTCTTGTAGTATTTTATTGTTCATGCTGAGATTTACAATCTGTACTTGCAATTATAAAATTACATATTTATAAATCATAGCAATATTTGCTTTCAAATTGCAATTTCATTGTGAGAAATGTTACAAGCACCTGATTTTATCATAAGTACTATAGAAATCAATTTTCATTTTACGGAGAAATTTAAGATTTTGTTTTTCTTTGTCCTATCAATACATAAAGAAAATTTACATTAGGCAAAGTTCATCACATAAAGGCACCTGGACAGCACACAATTTTAGCCAGAACAAGTGGTTAGGTACTCGTTCTTCAACCATCAGAGCGCGGGTTCGAATCCCACTTGCACAAATCCTACATAATTTCATATCTTTATACGAGCTTAGCTAATTCTCATTCTGAAAAATCTCTGTAAAAGTCTTTGAATTCGTGTATGTAACAATGAATGCCTCTGTTATGCCAACAATCACCTGCAAGATTCACGCAACAATATATAACCGCACATCACGCCACTGATTGATTGTTCAACATCTTTCAGTTTGTAAAAAAAAAAAGAACTCTTTGAAGAGTTTAGATTTTTTTTT
Source organism: Typopeltis vanoorti (assembly GCF_054136105.1). Lineage (NCBI taxonomy): Eukaryota > Metazoa > Arthropoda > Arachnida > Uropygi > Thelyphonidae > Typopeltis > Typopeltis vanoorti. The sequence goes on along the minus strand of NC_143566.1, from coordinate 59,143,440 downwards.
ATGTTCCTTTTTCCCGAAGTGCTGTCAGCCAAAGAAAGACAGCGAAATACGTAGAAGGAATATTTAATTTAATAATAAGAAAAATCTAATAGTTGAACCGATTCTGTTGTTTATAACTTCATTCCGTATTAAGAATTGTTATTAAAAGTTTAAGATTTATACTTAACACTTTATTGAACTATTCATTTATATTGTGCATTCCAGTACTTATTTATTATAATGTAACTACTTAACAGTTACATTATAATACACACACACACAGTTAAAAGCTGCCATATATTGTATTTAATCCCATAAGCGAAAGGCTAATGGTATCGTGGATGGATTAAGTATTTGATATCAGGGGAACCCTGCTCCACCAAACTTTCTTCAAGCTACTCAGCCCTTCAATAAACAGAATTGAATCTTGCTGTATAAAATAACACATACGATTGGCGCCACGATTTTCCTTTTGCACCGTATAAATACGTCTAAAATCACTACTAGCACGAAGTGATTAACTTTGGTGTGATGCAACCGATTCTGATGGTCTTAAGTATAAGCAATACTTGATCAACAGGTAGATTTTTCAGGAGGAGAAAACAGAAAATCTTGTCTCTTCCCTGCGGAGACTGGCTAAAGGAACTTCGACTGCAAAGATGTTTCTCATGCTCTTTCAGCCATAGGATCCACTGTGCCACCGAGGCGTCACAAACTAATGAAATGTCTTCGACTAATCTGATGAGAATTTAGCTTTCAATCCTCTGTAAAAGCGTTGTATGTCATTCTATCAAAAGACAGAAGGAAATAAAAGGAACTACGAAATATTAAAAGGAGCTCTGCTAATTAAAAAGAAGTGCGGATAATCACAAATTATGTGTGATTTGGATTTACGGCCGACACAACTAAGACTATGAGGCTACTGTATTATACCTGTAAATTGCGCGTGTTCTTCTGGCCGGTTTGTCTGTGTTTACGCGATGAAAAATCCAAGTTAAGGAAGAAAAAACTCGCTACCTCCGTATGAGACCAGCTATCTCACCTTCAGTTTAAACCCTGATAAAAATTTCTCATTCTAGATAGAATTTCAATTCAGGTCTTTCCAATGTGTTTACGAAACAAAAGTGGCGATAGTTGATAGCGAAAGACAAGATAACGTTAAACAAACTATGTAAGAGTAGTTCTGCAGCTCAAATAATATATAATGTGCGCGTGTCATTCGAAACTGCATGCTACTATGACCTTGGCTTACGATTTGGCAGAAAGTGATCGGTAATTAGTTCGGGAGTCGAATCAAGGGTGATAAATTGTGAAGTTATTGAGTGAATATCATTTAGGTCAGGAAAAGTGTTTTCTGGATACATTTAATTGGATTAGAAAATGTCTTTGCTGATAGAAAACGATAATCAGCAGCAAAAGGTTTCATTCAAGCACTGATTCAATATGTGTGTGGTTTTGTATAACCAAATTTCACTCTTGTTGTTCTTTGATTTTTTTTTTTTGATGATTTTATGTTTTTTTTTTTTCATTAGATTCAAAATAAGATTTGAGCAAAAATTGATATGCTAGTTTAATTAATTAATTTTTTTTCCAGTAGAGTATTTTTCAACTTCTGCTTGCGAGTTCCGAGAAAGTAAACTCGGTAAACTCGTTTTTAAATTTGAAATTATGATGGCACATTTCGAAATGTCCGGAAACATTTCAAATGCATCATAAACTGAATCTGACAAATATTCAAAGACAAAAGAAAATTGAAAAACTATGATTTTAAGATGCATTTTTATCCTGAAATAGGAAGCTTAGAGGAAAAGGTTAAAATATAACAAAAATTACGTTTTTTTTTCATCTAATTTGTGTGAACATGCTGATCGTATTGAGGATAAAATTGTTACACCTTGAAGAAATGTTGCATGTCCAGTAAAGTGTGTATTGTAATTGGTCACTCCTTCGAAAGACCAAAGGCAAACATCCATAGAACAAACACAATTTAGCCATTATACACTTGCCTCATAACTTTTGTTGCTTGACGTGATCTAAGCAACCACACAAAGAATCAAATCTATACATAAAAATACGTCTTCATTAGCATACACTTTTCAACAGTTTCGAATATTTTTAGGGAACATTCTTTGTTTTATTTTAATTTTTATTTCCATTTACGAAAACACCTTTCCCATCATCATTGCACAAGCCACTCGCTATTCAAAAACGTATTAAATTCTAAAATAAGTTTATAAATCTATAAATAAATCTGTGATTCTGGCATCCTGCTTCCCATTGTTTGCGTCACAATCAACGCCAGCCATTGTTAGAAATCGCTAAATTTTTCAATGCATTTTGTATTAAGATTAATCCTCACTAAATTAAAACACGCAATTAATTCATTTTATTTTTTTTTAAAAAGTTGCCGTTCGACAGCTTGACAAAGTACTACATTTTAAAAACGTTGCTACATTCACAAATTACTGAGCAATTGTTAATATTTCCGAAACAATTTAAAGATAAATCTATTATATTTTTTTTTTAATGGCTAGAAGACCACCTACTGAAAATGTGATCCTACAGTGAAGAAATTACTCTCTTTTTTTATTTCTCGTCATCTGTTCTCCATGTGTTGGTTCTCACATCCACGTGCTCTTGAAAGAGACATAAAAGGAGGAGAGAGAAGGCTGGGGTGAGAGAGTGGGGGGGGGGGGGGTAGAGAAGGAGAGCGATTGAGAAATGCTTCGGTAATCACCCAATAATGGGACTTGAAAGAGCACGTTTTGGACTGAAAGCCACGATTTGCCGAGCGAGATTTTTAATTGTTTGTGTTTGAAAAGAGCTAACGCACGTTCCAAAGGCTAGCGGGTGCTTGGACAATTTTCGGTGTCCGAACAACCGTTGTGGTCTACACTCGGCCCCCACACATTTCAGCTGGCATTGGCAGCAGTACATTTGGGAGCTAATTACAAGCACCGTTGCCTCGACGGAATATTTCGTTTCCTGTATTTTGACCAGTCGCTGTGACAGCCACAAGTACAAGCTGTCTGTCTGATTTGCACAGAACGGTGATTGATGAGCTATTATTGCCTTGGTTCCATGTTGCAGCAGGAGGGCGTATGGAGAATAAGAGGGGAGGGGATGACATGACAGTTATTATTAACCGACATCTAATCATGTGGAAATATGAACCGTACTTCCTTAGAAATTGCAGCGGGAGGGGATGATGTGTTTTAAATTTAGCTGGAAATAGCCCGATAACACCGCTTGCTTTTATATATATATATTTTTTTTTTTTTTATTTATTGGGACGTAGTGTACATAAATAACAAGCATTGCTTGAAGCTGCTTAAGGAAACAGGAACAGATATAATAAATCTACAAAAACAGCGATCCTTTGGTAGTTATAAAGAGAACTATTCGTTCTTCCAGTATTTCCAGGTACTGCGTGTGCGTGCGTGCGTGTGTGTGTTTCATAGAAATTTCATGCCGTTTCATAGAAAAATGGAGAATAAGAAATTCTAGCACACAAAAGAGATTTTTAAAATATTTCGTTCCCTAAAGTATTGAAATTTAGCTGAATTTTAATAAAAAGATACTTTCAATAGAGTTTAATAGTTAAAGTACCTTTTTTGGCATGTTAAACTACCATATTTTTATTTATTTATTTATTTATTGGTTATAATAATAACTTAATCGAAATCTTTATTATGTTAAAATGTCATAAATTTATTTGTAATATTATTATAAATTGCAGGCGTAGACTTCTGTGGCTAGTTTGTTCAAAAGACATATTTCGGTGATTACAGCAAATTTTTTTTTTATTATTATTCAGTTATACAACATACTGAAATAATTGTTCCCGACAAGTTATACATTTTCGTGTCGAAAGAGGTGAGGTGTTATCCTTAAACATTTATAATAATAATAATATACACAGTGAGTTCAAATGTCTCATCATTGCCCAGAGAGTCAGAAGAAAAAGAAAAATGGATAGAGTGAGATAGTAAAAGAAGAGAAAAAATAAGCCTCAGTCGACTAGCTTTAGCTGTTGATCCATCTCTTCTAAAACGGTCGATTGACTTTTCACGACCTAGAGGAAAAGTCCTCCTCCCCCCCCCCTCTCTCTTTCTCTCTCTCTCTCTCTCTCACACACACACACACACACACACACACATTAAAAACCTAAACACGTTGTAAACGTAATAAAAAATAAATATTGGTACCGATATAATAAATCTACCAGTATAACGTAGAATAAAAACCTGGAAATACAACCAATAAAATAGACAAAAGAGTAAAAGAAGGAAAAATAAATTGGGGAGACTTAGCTCGTGAGATCGGGCGATAAGGACTGCTTCGATGTTACCCTTCGCTGCCCCAGTTTATTTAGGCCAACCCCCACCCATTCTCCCTACCTCAGTATAAAATCAAATGAAACGAATTACAATGATAATAAAAAGAATAGTGCCCGAAATTAAAAAAAAAAAAAACGTATAAAATCAATGATTGCTACAGGTAGATGCCAATTTTAATTTTTTCTGCACAATTTTACTTTGTAAAATTATGCAGGAAAAATTTTGTTGGTGGGCAATGATTGAAGAGGTGCGTCACCATTTCGATTCCTTGGCATACTTCGCAGTAGGAGTTGCGCATTATGGGAGCGATTTCACCCGTTTTATCGGGAGTAGGTCGTAGGCCATCCTCCAACCCGAGTACCGGTGTAATGGTTGCCCGCAAATGTTTCGATGTTCGGGACGCACCTTTACGTACGTGCCCTAGTGTCTCGATTCCAAATAGTTTCTTGTTTTGAAATCAGTAGAAGCAGCCGAATCCCATTTTCTAAAATTGTACGACTCCGACACCACAACCGCACTCGTATAAAAAAAAAATAATAAAATAACATAAATAAATCATTGAATAAAACCGAATCGGCGTGGCTAATAGTTCACGCATGAAAAATCCAAAAACACTCAGTAAAACTTTGTTGTCAAATTTACTTGTAATATTATAATATGCAATATTTAAAAAAACAATCCTTTGCTTGATGAGTGAGGCAAGTTCACATCCCCGTCATGCTCCCTGGGACCTTCCGTAGGGTACACTCCCTATAAGGATGCTAACGGACCTCTGTGAAGAACAACGGACAAATCAGTAAAAGAGAATTCATATCCCAAAGGGGAAATCTGCGTTAGAATCTTCAGAGGAGCAGACCTCTATAGACAACCTGGGCTCAGCTGGCTCCAGCTGTTAGTACATGTTTAGGGCCTCTACCTAGGGTTAAAAGGAAAATAAAGGATTCAATCCTCTAAAAAAAGGAAGCAGCTTTGTCAGTACTGACACAAGGTTGAAGTCTTGTAATGACGGTGAAGCTTGTGATTCATTGTGAAAAATTGCAGATTGCAATACAGTTTTTTGTGTACGTCTGTAATACTGCGGAGCAGAAAGCAAATAGAGAAACTGCCCTGTTTTCTCTCCAGACTAACTGCCATGACGAGCAAATCTACACAAATGGCCCCGAGTTCCAGGTTTCCCTTGAACAGAACAGGGGTGCGAATAATCTCCGAGCTCAAAATGGTGTGTCCACTAAAACTAGGAACGTGGAATGTCAGAATCCTGTATGAAGCAGGTAAGCTAAGAAACGCTATCTAACAAATGAAAAGACTTGGAATTGGGATTTTAGAAATGAGAACTTAGTGACCAGGATCAGGCAAAACTCAAGTTAATGACATGACAATGTACACTCTGGAAGTAGTGAAAACAATCATGAAAACGGAGTTGGAATGATATTAAACAAAGATGCCAATAAGTCACTGCTGATCTTAATCCCTTACTCAGACAGGATGATGTTATTAAAATTGAAAGGCCATCAGATATCAACCTTATACAGGTCTCTATGTCCATACTGCTGACAAGAATGATACCGATCTCGAAGAATTTTATGATCAATTAAAAAACTAATGAAAAAGGCAAAGAAACATTAACATCGTCATGGGAGATTTCAATGCTAAAGTTGGGAAATGTAGTTGGCGAACATGGAGATGGAACAAGAAATGAGAGAGGCGACCGTCTTATTCAATTCTGCCAAGAAGAGGAGCTAATAGTCACAAACACATGGTTTAAGCTACCATCCCGAAGGCTATATTCTTGGCGATCACCACAGGATAATAATTCAAATATAGTCAGAAACCGAATTGATTACTTTCGAATTAATCAAGAGTTTTGAAGTTCATAAAGAGCATAAAAACCTATCCTAGTGCGAATATCGCTTCTGATCATAATCTACTGGTGACAGAGTTAAAACTTAGACTGAAAGCTATACTTAAGAAACATCAACGAAACATTTTTCATCTAGGAAGTTAAAAAAAAACTCAATAGAAAAAACTGTCAAGATCGGAATAAAGAGATAGCACTTATCAAGAAATACGACGTCGTGAGGGTTGATGAATCGGTAAATTAAAATCTTTATACAATATCTTGTGTCCTGATAGAGCAGTTGAAAAGAAAGATTGGATAACTGATGAAATTTTTTCTCTCGTGGATCAACGCAGATCATATAAAAATCATAGTCCAACAAAATATAAAGAGGTTCAGAAAATTATTAAAGACAACAATAAAGAAGCAAAAGAAATTTTGATGAATAAAACATGTGAAGAAATAGAATTTCTACAAGAAAGACATGGCAGTTTTAATCTGCACAAAAAGCTAAAAGAGACGTCAGGTATATTTAAGAGAAAACAACTGTGTATCCTTCGAAACAAAAAGGGAGAAATAATATCCGAAAAGGATGATAAAATACAAGAATGGATGAAATGTGTAGAAGAACTCTTTTCTGATAACAGACAGAACCCAGAAAATACTTATGAACAGATGGATGGTCCATGCATTCTAAGATCAGCAGTAGAATGTGCGCTGAGCTCAGCTAAACATAGTAAAGCCTTGGGCCCTGAGAATACCACCAGAAATAGTCAAGTTATTAGAAGGCGACAACATTACTATATTAGTAAAGCTATTTAATAAGATCTGCGATACAGGCATAATCCCTCAAGACTGGTTACAGTCGATCTTCATCAAGCTACCTAAAAAAAGCAAATGCCAAAACGTGTAATGACTACATAATGATGAGTCTGAGTCATGTTCGTAGACTAATTCAAAAAATAATATACAGAAAATGCGAAGAGACCATCAGTGATACCCAATTCGGCTTTATAAGCGGTTTGGGAACGAGAATGGCTCTTTTCTGTTCTCCAATCGTATTCCGAAAATGTCGTGACCAAAACAAGGAAGTATTCATTTGCTTCATCGACTTCGAGAAAACATTTGACAAAGTCCAACACGCTAAACTGATTGAATTATTAAAAATAATTGGATTAGATGGTAAAGGCATCAGGATCATCAAAAAAAAAACTGATATTTGAACCAAAAGGCATCTGTTCAAGTTGATGACATTATTACAGACTCCATCAACATCAAAAGAAAACATTTTCTCCTGATGAAATCAACACTGTGTAACCATATTTAAATTTAAAGCTCCGAGGACGCTTTGTTAAATGCTAAATATGGTCTGTACTTCTGTACGTTGAAGATAACATCGATATAAAAATTAAAAAAAACTTGAAGCCTTTGAGATGTGGTTATACAGACGAATGTTAAAAATCCCATGGACAACAAAAGCGTCCAATCAAGACGTACTGGAACAAATGGGGAAATCGTGTGAACTTTTAGATACTATAAAAAGAAAACTGCATATCTTGGGCACCTACTTCGTAATGAAAAATATAAGATACTTCAAATGATTATAAAAGGGAAGATAAATGGAAGAAGAGGACAAGGAAAACGAAGAAAATCTTGGCTGGCAGACATCAGACAGTGGACTGGCATGAGCTCTGAGGGACTGTTGAGGGTGGCTGAGGATCGTTCAAAATTTGCCGAGGTGATCGTCGACCTCCGATAGGAGATGATCCTTTGCTTTTAGAATTTTAGGGAAAAGATTTAAATAATTTATATCATTTAATTCAAAATAATAAAGAAAATATAAGTTATGCAATAATTTTTAAGACATAAATTTGATTTTCATTGATAAACCACACCAAAGTAGTTGTGTAAATACAGAGAAATGAAGTGTGGATTTATTTTCAAGTATTCTTCAAATATTCGATAAATTTTTGCGTACATCCTGCTTCTCTACACTGAGACAGATTATGGGAAAGAGAGGATTAACCATCTGTAGCAATAAATTACTTTAAGCCATTTGGTCCATTAAAAAAATTGGGAGGAAAGATGTGTGCCTTCTCTTGTTGCAAAGGAGATATAAGTTATACACACATATATAAGTCCTATGTTTTTATATATATAAGAGATATATAGTTTCTTTCATCCTTTTTTTTTTAAAAAAAAGTTTTATTTTTCTGTAATATTTGAGACAATTTGGCAGTCCACATACAGAAACAGCGAGCTTATATAGCTATAAAAAAGCAATTGCTGACATTTTCTCAGGCTTTGATGTATTATTTTAATATATACTGGTATTATAAGAGAAGGATTAAGTGATCGATGAATCTGACAAGAATGGAGAATCCAATTAAAATCTACCGGATATTAGGCTTAGGAATTGATAAAATCTTCAGTCTTTTATTTTTAAAAAAATTCCGTTACACGTTATTATTCGTGTGTGTGTGTGTGTGTGTGTGTGTGTGTGTGTGTGTGTGTGTGTGTGTGTGTGTGTGTGTGTGTAGTGTGTGTGTGTGTGTGGATCCTACCTTCAAACTGTCATCCACTCACAGCTGACGGGAAGTCAAGGCCACTTGACAAACCAAACAACAATGGAAAGATCCCTTTTCTTTTTGCCCGCGTGGGAAAAATGATGGTCACGCTCCTAGAAAGATGACCACATCCTTCCAAAATGTTAGTCACGGAATCCCTGATTGCCGCAGTTGGTTGCTGCTTTAAGAAGTGCATTTCCCTGTTTATGATGCGCCAACAGTAGTGGAAAGCAAGGGTATCGATAAGTTGGTGATTAGTTGTTGAAAAGACAGTTTCTTTTATGTTTTGCAATGAAGTCAGTCTCATTTATTAATAGGTGACTCATATTTCACTTTATAATCCTTTTATCCTTTCTTATTTAAATAAAAAATCTTCAAAAATAATAATCGTATTGATTTTTATAAATTTAAAATATTACAGTTTTTTTTTACTGTTTATTACTTTTATTATTTAAGACACCAAAACAGAATTTAAATAATGAAAATACTTATTGAGACATTAAACAGATTTTAGTTATAAGCCAGTCCTTATAAGGACTATAAGGATTTTAGTTATAAGATAGGAATCAGAATTTCTTAGTTCACAACATTACGTCGGTGTTTCTCAACAGGGAGAAAATTGGTTTTTGATTCGAAGAAAACGAGGAATCTCAGCAGTGTAACGCTCCCAGCGGAAATATATTGGACAAATGAGAAAACATATACTTAAATTATGAATAAATAATGGAATATCTCTTTGAGTCATGCTATATAGGATATGATTCATAGGCAATATATATTCATTGCAAAAAATAGCTACTGCTTTTTAACACCATCTTTCGTTTACGTCAATCAGTAGGAACGAGAAAATTGCCAGCCTTATACACTCTATTTTTAAATAAACCCTTAAGAAAATAATATATTGGTAAAAGAAATTATAGGGATAATTAGAAAAAGAATAGGGAGCGATTAAAAATTACTTAAAAATTCCTTTAGGGGACAATTATTAAAGAAAGGTTGAGAAACACTGATATAGAATATACTCCAAAATGAACCTTATTGAAATTATGCGTCAATGCTGTTGAACCTATTGTGATGACATCAGCTGTGGAATGGCCTTGGATTAATAAGATGTACCGTAAGAGAGGTTCCTCGTGATGTTTTTCTTTTGATAATTGTTTCATTATTAGCAAATATTCGAACAATAAACAATATTCAAGCTGTTGACGCTAGGATAGTTGTCATTATCTTCTCTCCTCCTTCCTTCATTCTGTCGATATGGGGAAGACTTATCAGCGGGCATAATGCGCGCGCGCGTGTATTTTTTTTTAATTATCAAACGATAAACTGAAATATCACTAACGGCGAGCACTAAGATGATGCAGTCAGAACACTCTATTTCTCTCTCCTTCCCAATCAATGGACGGATTTTTTTTTCTTTTTTTTAAAACCTGAAACATGAGTTTTGCTCCAGATAAACCAAATGGCTCAAGAATACCCGCCTGTGTTCTAATTCTAAATAACCAGTTATTAAATTCTCGTGCTCGATGTATCATACAATGCAACGATACTTTTAGGTAAAGGATTATAAGAAGCTGAGGATCCGAAAATATCACTTGGACACAGCATCGGGCATCTGTTTGTTATTCTCTACTAACATTAAGGTTAAAGACGCGATCCAAGTTGTTCATTAACCCCCCGAGGGTGGATATGCCATAATTGTTTCACAGAACTGACCGAGGACGTATCCGCATGAAAAGCAAACAAAACCTACTGTAGAGGTTAACAGGAATCGCAGCCATATCTTCATCATCTTTTCTTTTACCTGTTTTTTTTTTCCTTCATCTCTCTCTTTTCCTCCCTCCCTTCTTCCCACCCTCACTCACTGTTCACGTGCAGTAGTCATTAAATGGATGAAGCTATATGAAGGTCATGCTGCCGCAACTTCCCCAAGTTGCCCTAGGGCGGAAAAACTTTTTTTCTCTACTTTCATTCTATACACTTTGCCTTGGGAACTCATTGCCAAAGAACTTTGACCCCGGTACACAGAAAAGAAATCCCGTTTGCTGCTCCGTCCATTTCCTAACTAGTGGAAAATAATACATCACCAGAGAAAGAAGAGCAGCTCAGACCTTCAATACAAAAACTGATGAACTTATAAACTTTTCTGGCAATATCCACTGGGTATCTTCTTCACAGGATAATATGGTCGTACACTGATACAGCTTTATTACAATACATAGCATAAGGAGATGTTTTTGTCCTTTCTTTCTCCCAGGCTCGCTGTATTTCTTTTCTCCGTGCTATAATAATTATTCAGGCTTATTGAGATCTTTAAAAATTATTTTGGAGGACCGGCAATTAAACAACTTCATTTCATTTGCTCTTCTGTTATGAAATCTTTACTCAGAATAAAAAAAAAATCTTTAATTAGTTGGATGTTTCTAGAAAGGATCAAATGCATTATCGAATGATGATTAACGTCAATGTATTTTTTTAAATCTCTTTTTCTTTTCTCTTTGTGATGCATGTTAGGAAGTGAACTTAATATACGTTAAATAAATTTATTTGCCGATAATAAAGCAAAATGAAACATCTCATTTGCTTTTAAATTAAAACAAAAACAAAAACATTTCTCTTGCATACGTCAAGCACATGACGAAAATTGTCCTACAAGCGTAATGATAAAGCAAAACGACTAAAATATTAGTGGTCAGAAGATAAATGTGAGATTACCCTCATGAAGAGCGATTAACATTAACACTTAAAGGATAACTCCGCGTTCTTCGCGTGCAGTGAAAAAATGTATTTCGGTATTCCCTTAAAGTGGTAATTATGATTGTTCTATTTTATCAAAATTTAAGACAACTCGACAGTTATTTATCTTCGATAAACAGTTATAACTGTTTATCGAAGATAAACAGTTATACGCTTACGAAGCTAAAAATGACATTGGTACTGCAGAAAATCCAGCGCCATCTATTGATAGAGCAGTTAATCATCATACATTTTCCCACTTATTAATGAATTAATATAAATGATAATAAATAAATGAGTTATGTGAACGATGATCAGAAGTTGGCGCTCGTCTCTGAGAAGGATGGAATCCCTTAGTTCTTCTGGATTAATAAATTCCTATAAAAAGAAATCGTTCGAGACTTTATAAGTTAAAAATCAATTTTTTATTGAATAAGTTAATCATTTATTCAAGAGAAAAGACCCGAACTCGATCCTAGTCAGGATATTTATCTGAAATAAACTGACTTCTTCAACTGAAGATCAGTTAGTTGGTCTTATACAATATCAGCCGAGTTTCTCCTGCCGGAATCTTTAGGGTTTATCATCCGAAAAAAAGATAAATAAGAAGAACACGCGATAAAGGACATCTGAATTATTGGCACAGGGTCTGTTACAATAATGTCCAAGTACAATAATTTTGCTATGTGAACTGAGATCCAAAGACAGGATGTTCGAAAAATTTTATAAATGGCGATTTAAACAAGAATCTGGATTTGGAGAGAACTTGAAGAAGAAAACCTAGATCGCAGGGAGTACTGAGAACTGTAAATAAGAAAGGAACATCCCTCCCCCTTTCGCATGAATGTACCAAATCATGTCTTCAGCACGAGTTTTTTTTTTTTTTTTTTGAAACTTCGAGCGTATCAAGTGCAGTAGTGTTATTTTAACACTTGTTTTAATTACCTCCTCAACGATTTCCGATTCACCATGTTTCGTTAGAGTCGAATGCCTTGACAGCGTCATTCAGTTTAATAATAGTGAGGTGGGGTGAAAAAATGTTTCCGATACAAGTTAAAACAATATCAGTTAATTACGAGACATTCTGAGGGTGTACCAACCATTGGTTCAGCTATTCTTCGTCTGTTTCTTAATAAGAAAGTCCCCGTAGCTCAGTCGGTATCAAAGATGCCCTTTGGTTGCAAAGACCTGGGTCCGAATCCCGTTCAGGATGCGAAGAATCTTTATCAGGGGGTTCTCGGTCAGAGGTCAGTTAGGAGCTTCCATATGAACGTAGGAGAGTTTTTTTTTTCTCCCGGAAAACCAACCAGAAGAACACATACACACAAACACCACAACAGCTGTCATAAACTGACTACGCCATCTTAGCTGCTTTGGCTGTAATGCCAAACAATCTTAAGCAATAGAAAATTTATCAACGGACACATAAAAATAACAGCGAAGGTCGCAGACAAAAAGTTTCTGTTTTTTTATGTTGCTGTTGCCTAATCCGTGGTTAATGAATTTGTTTTAATTTATTTCTGAATTTCTCAATTCATATCGTACCAATGGATGCTATCAATGTACTACAACAGTAAAATTACTGAAGTATAGAGCCGAAAAAAACAGTAAACAAAACTCCATAGCCTCAGTTTTACAGCTGACGATTGTAAGAGACATTTTACGTCTCTTAAACTTCCTTAAGATGCTCCGTACATTAATGTAAGATCACGAAACACTATGAAACGTTTTAATTCCACATGGAGAAATAGCTTCAGCTGGAATGTGCTCTTTTAAAATGGGATGCAATTTTATCAGAGAAAAAGTGGAAACCTCAGTATTATGAATCAAAATTCAGAAAGACAGTCCATGTGTATGTGGAGGGAAGAGGAAAGGGGGGGGGAAGAGGCCAGATTGACAAGGGGTTCTAAAGTGAAACAGGGGTTGCAGATATTATTATACATGGCGCCCGTACGGAGTTCATAAACTCATCACGAAAGCTCCGCTAACATCAACGTCGACCATCGAAATTAAATACTTACTTTGAACTCATTCTTCAACAAAGCACTCATAACTGATTCCATCAATCCATTCCACCCATTCACCATTCTCTAAGCAAAAAATCTGATCCTCGGGCCCTTGTTAACCACACTCTATCTGAATTCCACGGATCATCCATAGTTTTCCTCAGATTAGTCAACTACTGAAAACATTCCTCCGTATTAATCCTATAAAACTCCTAAGCAGCTTACATACCGCATATCTACCCTTCCTTGTCCGCCTATAAACAAATCTTCAATCTCTCCTCACATGGAACATTCTCACAGATCTGCCACCATCTTGGTCACTCGCCTCTGAATCCGCATCCACAAGAAACCCGGGAGACCAGTTTGTGCGTAGTACTACAGTAAGGCCTTATCAAAATCTTATAAAGAGAAATAATAACTTGCTTATCTCTGCTTGTCAGAGCAATCTTCAATAACCAGGTAGTCTCATGTGCTGTTTTAGCCACTTTTGCAATGCCCGCTGAACTTCATCTCCCCCATACCCCCAAATCCCTGGCTTCGTCAATTTCCATGCATGTGGTAACAGCTGTTGATCTTTTCATCCCAAATTGCATAACCTTACGCTTTGCCACATTAAATTGATATCCGTTCTAGTGACGATAATGTGCAGGATCAAGGTATTCTACATCGCCCTCAACTCTTGACTGTTGAGAAGTAAAGGAAATGAAACACACACACACACACACACACAAATTTCTTCACTCCAGTAAAAGCATGAGAATGTGTTTTTTATTATCTGATGAAAGTAGCATCCAGCTGATGTGTGTTTGATTCGGGAACCGTTCGGCATCTACATTTTGGATAAATAAAATTAATAAATATTCACTAAACAACTACGTCACGTAGCATCGAAGGTTAGGGACACAGTTGGCGATCTCACGCCTAAGTAAGTGCACTCGCTATGAAGATACATGCACGCTCCGAAGTGAATAGTTCAGAATCTGAACTAAAATGGGGGGGGGAAGAGGATGGAGGTCATTGTGCAAATATTGGATTATGCTTTTAAACTCTTAATTTCTTCGTTTTTTTTTTTTCAACTCAGCTGATGTAATTTTTATTCACATTTAATTCAATATAGAATGCAGTCACTGTACGGATGTATTTTTATACGTACGCATAACCCTAATATAAGATTCCACAGCATTTTTTTTTTTTGAAAAACGGAACCAAATCAAATTGAATTTTCTGTAAAAGTACGAAAGCTGAAGTTTTTTAAGCTCTGTACAAAAGTTCTGTCATGATATTTAAGATTTGCGGTTTTCGAATTAAACGAGAGGGAATGTTTTGGAAAATTCAAACATTTTGTGGGCTTATTTTAATTAAAATTTTTCGAGATTTCTTTTTTTTTTCTATTGGAAACCTGAAGTGGCTCCGGTGAGGAGAATAGTAGAAATGTTGTACTATATTTGGTTTCCTACAGAAGGTTTCTGCATCATCTAACAGTAGATGGTGGCAGATTCGCAACCTTTCATGACTGAGATTCACGTCACAAATAATAATGAAAACAAACAATACTTTTGGAAGCGCGCGTATTAGGTCTCCAGCAAATGATCTAACTTGGGCAACTTAGTTAGTGATGACACCATTTGTTGACCACGAAAGGATATAATAAACGCTCCTTAACGGGAATACAAGCTCTGAGCGAAGCAGACATACCACATTGCGTTAAGAAATACATTTTACTCAAACATACGAACTTTCCTGATAATTTAATTATAATAATATAATTATCACTGTGCTGATTTTATGAACTGTATTCCAGTATTAAGGGAGAATTCAAATAATTCAAATATTAAAAATAAAATTTGTGGTTGTTATCAGACCTATTGATGATTGTACGATATATTTTTGTACAAATTATTTATATAAAACAAGTAAGCATTCAATCAGCTAAAAGCAACTAAATAATTATTTGCTGTCTACGTCTAATTATAATGTATTATTATATGAATCCTACATACACCAAATATAATACTGAATGTAATAAATATATTATTGAGTAGGTGAGGTAAATTTGCTGACATGTAATAATAGGTTTCATGACCTATGAGTATGTGACGTTGGTTTTTTCTGTTCAGGAAAGCATATCTTATTCCTAGCCATTGCTAAACGTTTTATCTTCTGTCTCTTGCTATCTTTTCTTTGTCACGTGGCGTAGTTGCTGATAGCAAGGCACGAGATAGTGATATCCAAGCTGACCCGATAGCCACAGCCACTCTGTCAAGGCATTATGACCTGATCCTTGCCTGTTTGTCGCCCTGCTTGACATTACGTGGCGAGCAGATGTAATCAATCAATCATTTGTGTCCTCATGTTATGTATCAGACAATCTTATTTCCGTTTCGCATTATGCATAGCTCTTCAATACTTCCGGAAACATGGCACGTGGCGAAAAAAAAAAAAAGCGTAGACTTCATCCTGACCGTTGCTATTGTTTCCCAAAATGATGCATACAGTGCGTCTATTATGGGGTTGTAAGACATATTAGGTTGCCATCATGCATTATAGGTACCTGACTAGTGAGTGATTGAGCGAATGGTGGACGTGGGGAAGAAAAGGGATATGGATTGGTCAGAGAGAGAGACGGGAGTGAAGGCAGATGCTCCTTTACCCCACAACATATTGCATCTTGATACCTAGGGATTTTTATGATGAAAATAGATGTGGGAAAATATAAAGAAAATGAAAAGCTGTAATAGGGAAAGAAAATTATTATTATTATTATTATCATTATAAATCTAGTCAGAAACAGGATAAGTCATGAGATACAGCTAGCCACTTAAAGCTGCAAAAATAAATAATAAAAATAAATTATGTCACACTTATTTCTCTATATCTTCACCTTTCAGAAATAAATAAAGGTAACCCTCATGACATATTCACTCATACAACAACAGAAATGTCCTTATAAGGACGAGCTTAAAAGGGCGAAGCAAGAATGCTTTTCACATTCCCCGTTATCTGTAGAGGACAGTGTAAGGATAAGGTGTTATTGAGCTATATAAAGCTCTGATCATGGCAGGAGGGTAACAGCAATAGCCGAGCCTCAGTTAGAACTTCATTGGCTACAGCATTGCCATCCATTACCCTCCCTGGGTACCCATTTTAGTCGCCTCGTACGACATGCATGAGCTACATACTTAAGTAAAGCCCTGCATAAAAATTAGAACGATCCCTAGACCACTCAATAGTGGCCGAAGGATCGCCCATCTCAGCGTTGGTTTCACTCGGTGACGGGCCCCACCGCCACCACCACCGAGCAGAATCGCTCATATTCCAGGAAAAAGCATCCACCGAAGAGGCCCCCTCACGGTCCACGCCGGCACTCTCCCCAGAGACTCAAAATGCTCTCCCAGAACAAACCTCCCGAAATCAAGCCCCCCCCCCCTCACCTGGAGCAAAATTCCGGAAGAAACCTGAGAGAGCGAAACTCAGCGTCCATTTTAGTCGCCTCTTATGACACGCATGGATTTGTAGTAGGACTATTCTTATCCCAGACACCACACGGGAATTTCAACATAAATGTCGAATTTTGACATCAAATTTCTGAGAAAGTTATCGTCAAAAGAAAAAAGGTGTCAGTCTCTTATGAATGTTCTAAAATTATTTAGTAAGAATTAATAAAAGACAATTAAAATGAATTTTTAAATGTGACATCGAGTTGATAATAATTATTATTACTATTATTATTTGCTACTGAGATTTTTGGACCTTAGAAGCAAAACTGGCCATTTTAGCAGCTCCAATGACCTTTTTTTGTGACCTAACGTTCGATCTTTTTAAAAGCATAACCCATGACCTATCCTGCTAAGAATGACCGTAAAATATACGGTGTTCTTGTGTAAATTTTTTCTTCCAAATAATATTTGCATTTCGACATAAGATAAAAAAAAATGTTTTGTGTACATTGAGTATTTTCTGTGAATACAAATAAAGTGCTTAAACTAATAAAGTTTCTTACCTGTAATTTTATTACTGATGAATAATGATCCCTTCTGACTAGAAATATTGGGACTAATAAGTCACTACAAGAACTACAGAAAAAACGATCTGTTGTTTCAAAATGCAGAACCTGTGCGAGGAAAAATAAGAATAATTAATATTATCGAAGCAAAAGACTAAAACAATTTAAAATGAACAAAGTTTAGAAAACAGATGCACATTTATGTGTTTAGCTCTGGTTTAATTTATATGAAAGAATATTTTAATCGCTTTGTCACTTCAGGAATGTTTTGCAGAAGTTGCACTGGTGAATCTTGTCTGCTATTCGTAAAAATAATGGTCAACCTTTTAAATTCCTGACCAATAGGGTGATTGTACGTTGTTTATAATGAATATTAAAAACTTTCTATAGAGTTGTCGAACATGAAAGGACTGACTCACACATAATCATTTGTCTATGAAACTTAGTCTACAAGAGTGTTTTTAACGAATTGTGATCAGATTTCGTGGAAATTCTTTAGCGAACCATTATCTCCATAGCAACTACAACAATGAAACATATACTTTTCTAAGAAACCACGCGCTATGTTATGAATGTTCTGAGGTAATTTTAGGATGATTTTTGAAGTTTATGAAAGCAGGGAATGGCAAATGAACAAAACGTTTTTGAAAATAGGCTTTGCAAACTACGACAATTTTAGTTTCTTACGGCATTAAGACGATCATCTCATGTGATGTAAAGTTTGTGTGAAAACAAAAGTTCTTTCACTTTGTTGGAAGACTATTTATTGTTTTTTAAATGAAATTTTTATTGCAACCTCTTTCATTTCATGAAAAGAATTTTATGCAAACATTTTATTTTCATATATTTTTTATGAAACAAAGAATTGTTTGTGAATTCTACACTTAGTAGTAATTTAATTACTACTTTTTCTTTAAGTATGCCAAACTTTTGAGATGAGATTATTATACACCCAATTTAAAAATAAATATCTTTAATTTAATAGTTAAAACGAATATTTTCAATTTTGACAATGATTTTGAAACTAATATTCTTAATTTAATATGTTAACGGTTTGGTAGAAACTTAACTGTTCAGTTATTATATGGAAATAAAATTAGATGTTTTCGATTTGAAAAATATAAAAATAAATTTGAATAATTGTCCATAAATCTTAGGGGATTTATGGTTCTACAATTCATAAACTTTTCTTTGAAATATTCTATAATATACAACAACAATTTCAATTTTAATGTCATTGGTCTTTCAGTATTTGGGTTACCAGGGAGTTTACAGAGAACACCCCGAACGGTAATTAAATGCATGCTTGAATTGCTGTGTATTGTGTATATTATTTATGGAGTTGAAGTCTGAATAATTGAAGTGGTCGCATTAAGTTCCCACGCCAACACTCCGGGGTACTTCGTGTGTGAATATTTCAATAGTTTCAAGGGTGTATCTGGTGATGGAGATATGCAACATCTCGACTTTCTGTTGTCACGAAATTGTGAAAAATTAAAATTTTTAGTATTAAAGTTTCTGTCTCTTCTTGTACTGTGTGTTTAAAGTGTCATCACTGCGAATTAAAATCTATCACAGTCGTTTAATGCAAAATGACGTCAACTGAGAAATTGTTTAGCTTTAGATGGTAAGAAGGAAAGGATATCAGGTTTTCTATTTACGTTCATAGAATTCTATGAAAGTATCTAATCAAATAAATAACGAAATAAATAAAATAAAATCAGAAATTTGAACAAATTTTTTTATATTTTTTTTAATGAAAATATAAAATTTCAACTTTAAAGAACGAAAATAACATCCAGTAAAATGCGAACATTACCAGATATTCTTAGAATTCCCCCTTCTTCCTCTCCTCAAAAAAGTGGGATATCCCGCTGGGTAGAAATATAAATTATTTCCGCTCTACGACCTAAGGTGATGGGTTCAATATTCACCTCTTACTTATCAATGCCGATTACTGATAAAATAATATTTCACTCCGATTAAATTTGTAAAAGATCTTCAAGCGTTTTCATATATTAAAAGTGAGCAGTGAAGTGATCATTGATCATTCTGAAATAATGTAAGAGAGAATATTGAAAGAAATTTTTGCACAAATATTATATTTGTTCGCCTTAATATAGCTCATCAAAATTCCACAATAAAGAAACACTAAACTAAATGTGTATCTTTATTGATTAAACCAGACTTTGTAGTTTCGTACGGCTTGTCTGAAGTGACATTTGATAGCAGAGCTGTTCTGTATTTTGTGTTCCTCCTCTCTAGCGAGCGGGTGATTCACCCTTTCTCTTCTCCCCCCCCCCCCGTAATAAAGCTTAATGAGTAATTGGATGCCTCCTTTCAGAACCAACAATCCCATTATTATATCGAAGAACATTCTCGTATTTCGAATCATTATTCTGATGTAGGGAATGCAAGATTTACTCAGATATTTCCTTTATGTGGGCATCAACTGTACCCGAATAACAGCTAAGTGCAGGATTATTTGTCTAGTCGTCTCATGCTTCGAAATCCTAATTGGAAATGATTGGTTAGTATATTTTATGGATGAACTTTCTTTTATTTTAACGGTGTAAACAATAAGCATCATGATTTCTTTTTCTTTTATCCTTCTAGCAACGCTTGTGTTTTATGAGTGCAAACCAAGGCAACTCCGATGCCGGAGGTTAAATTGTAAGGCAAAATTTCTTCCAAATCTTTTAATTTATATGTATATATAATTGGCTATAAAATATTGTTGAATCCATAATATTCGTCGTTTTAGCTATGCTTTGAATGCCAAATTGAAGAATTTCGGCTTTACATTTCAGTAGCGCCTACATTCAGTATTTTTTTTTTTTAAATCAAAATTAGGTTTAATCTGGATTTGCATCATTTTATTTATTATTATTTTTATTTAAAAATTTTAATTAATTATTTATTTAATAATAAATAATAAAATAAAAGGACCCAAGGACCTTTTTTTTTAATTGGCTGTAAGAAATGCTCGCCTTTCCTAGCGCTGATCCTCAGTTCTTTTTCATTGCATGCGATTGAAATAAAAGAGGAACCATAAACGAAATATTTAAAGTCAAAAGAAAGGAAAGTTAATGTAAGTAGTAGCGCATCGTTCTTTGCTTGATGTGTCACTTAATCATTTTATAATATAAACAGAAATATCGTAAATTACATAAATTCGAATTTTACAAAGTACGCACCCAACAACTTTATTTAAAAAAAAAGGGGGGGGAATTTCTAGAAAAATAATAAACGAAAACAAAGTGCGAGGAGAAGAGGTCACCGGAGTCACAAGTCAGTCTTCAAGATCTCTAACTTCTGCTCTGCTGTGACCTAGTTTGTGAATTCGTATAACCTCTATTGATAAGGAAAATCGAGAGAGAGAGAGAGAGAGAGAGAGAGAGAGAGAGAAAGAGAGAGGAGAGAGAACTAAAAAAAAAAAAAAAAAGAAGAAGAAATGTAGTAAAAGAGAGAAAAAGGAAAGAACGATTAAATAGAGAAAACGGAAATGTAATGAAGAAAAAGAGAAAAATAAAAGAGAGAAAATACAAAAAAAAAAAGTAGAGAAAGACATTGAATTAAATCTATCATTAAACTAAAATCAAATAAAAAAAAAACGTATTCAATAAACCGCCGAACATAAACACGACAACAAACAAACAAACAAATACATAAATACCAACAGGGACCGAACCCTTACCTACACCCGCCCGCCGGGAGAGTAGAGTGGAAAAGCGGGGAAAACACCTTCCGTCTTTCGCAACAGTCGGCGGGCCCAAGGAGCGGCAACTCGCTGGCGATGGGGATGTCAGCGAAAGTTTTCTATGTTGAGCGTGAAAGATCGCAGCGAAACAACAGTAACTAAGCTGGTCGGGAGCTGCGAGGTGGGTTATATACAGCTGAGTTTGCATGAGTTGTTACCATTAAATTAATAATTTAACATTCATTCGTCATTTACTAAGTGCTAACGTAATTTTAATTTGAGTTTAATCTTGCTTTGTTGCCGGCTAATTATTTTATGTATAATGCCATTTTAATTACTTATTATTAAACTTTGTTGCAGCACCCAGCTGACACAGCTTTTCACGCAATAATGTTCGGGAAACGAGTACAGCCTTTTGTCTTTTTGTGTGTGTGTGTGTGTGTATGTGTGTGTGTGTGTGTGTGTGTGCCTCCAAGTATTTCGCGATTTTTCATCGGGCCTGTATTAATTTGATTTAACAGCCATTAGCGACGGTAGTTGATTAAATGCAATTTGACGTTTAAGTTCCCGTTGATGTAACGTTATCGAAGAAAGCAACTACGTTTAATTACAAAAGTTGTTAATTTGAACACGGTTTATCCCTTCCTTGCTTGCTTGCTCTCTCTAACGTACAGTTGAGATGTCCGGCGTATGTGTGTGTGTGTGTGTGTGTGTGTGTGCGTGCGTGCACGGTCGGGCGGGTGGGAAAAGGGAGGGCGGGCTTTTGCGCGCGCACACATACCGCACACACACACACACATACGTATGGGCCTACTGCTGGCCATGCTTACATTTTGCTTAGTAATTAATTTAATAAGTCGCTACATTTGGCAGTATCTGAAACTTATACAGAATGTGATGTATACTGGTCATTAAGAGGCCACACACTTGGCAATCTTTGCCTTCAGGCTTCAACTAAAGCCTGCCTGCATTTTGGAATTAATGTGTAATCGGCAAAATAACAAGGAAGATATCGGAGAGAGAGAAAGAGGGACTTTTTTTTATTGCACATGTGTTTAACCATTTGCAAATAAGGTTTATCCTCGCATTTATTTCTCATTGGAGATACGATTTTGTGATGGCTTTTCCATCCTTTAGTTTTATTCGTTGGGTGACCAATTTAGAAGATTTGTTTGCTTTGAAAAGGACATTTTGGAGATTTTAGTTAAGGACCGATCGTTGGAGTTGTAGGCTGAATGAAAGGGCGTTTGTTGGTCACAAGATCAACTGGGATAAATGCCAAAAACCTTAATTGTTATTACCCGTTGACAGAATTCCTTTTCAAATTTTTTTTTTTTTTTTTTTAATTACAAACCAAAGCTGACAGGTTTATTATTGTAGGTTTAACTTAATATTAGTCAGAAGTAAACAGCTCTGGTTGTTAAGTATACAATCAACCGAAATAATCAACGCGATACTGTTCTTGTGCGTGTATTGTAAGAAAGGCCAAAGACCTCATTTCTCTAACACAGTGACAATAGAGTTTTATTTAACACTGTGACATCCAAATTGGCTGATTTTTCGCCATTCCTTTCTTAAAACACTTTCATACGTATGCCCATTGCAATATAAAGATGAACAACATCGGAGTTTATGATTTAGGTAAATATATTTGTAAAAGAATATTTTACTGAGGAAAAGAAAATATTTAATTACAACTAAAAACAGAATCTGCATATATTTAATTCAGAAATGTTTTTCTGCCTGTCTCGCTATTTTTAGCGCTTGAAAAATATTTCTGAATTATATATATATATATATATATATATATATATATATATAATGTTTTGTTCTGTTAATTAAATATGCACTTTTTAAATTAAATATGACTTTATGGATTTTGTAAACACAAGAACACGTGATGTACTTTTATCCCACCATAATACTGTTTACAATACAATGATGATAATTTTTGTCGTGTTCTTCTGCAAGCAGTTTTACGGTGAGAAAAAAAGTTTGTGAAGCGCTTGTTAATCCAATAAAGTAAGAAAAACTTTTATTTTTACTTTAGGGACAAATTAGCACGGAAGTGTACTTCATTGAATCATTCTCATCTTTTCAGAGCACTAAATAAATGTTATGAAGATTCGCCTTTTTTTTTATAATATTGATTTTTTATAATATAATATTTAATATAATATTGATTTCAAATGATGAAGTTTCACCTATTATTATATTATATTATATTATAGACATTATAAAGATAATCACAAATTTATGAAAGCATTTATTTTTTCATTTTTCTTATATAAAAAATTAATAATATAATAATAGGTGTTAAAAGATTTGAGAATCGTTTACAATAAAAAAGAAAAATTCTAAGATAAAAACTAGATATTGAAATACATATTACACATACGTTTAAGTTGTATACAAATTACTCAATAAAACTACGGGTACATCAAATAAGCGGTGGATCATTAATGAAGAGACTGAAAATAATCCAGTAGCGAATTTTTCAAGTTGCTTTGCATGCGCTTCATGATTCTCAAGAGATTTCAACAGATCACTGAACCTGATGAGAAAAGGTTTTGCTCTTCTTAATATGAAATCAACGAATAGAAGAAGTTCAATTAATTTGATCTATTGTATGAATGCGTTCAGCCCAGCTGCTTTATTTTTGCGATAGGGAAAAAAAATCAACTTGGAAATTATAACATTTTTCCGAGACTAGTTAACTGGGCATCTGTGGAGAAAAGACCTAGAAAAAAATCGTGGCATTGTTGAGATTCGAACTCACGAATTTTTAAATAAGATGAAGGCATATTATTGATCGTGTTACAGACGGTTGGATCTGAAATAAGGAAGTCACTCAGCGAGCACGTTTTATCCCTGTGGTTACTTTATATAAGAAATGGATTACTTACGCGCTTCTACAGGCTGACAGTGCAGAGCGTGTATTTTCAGTGCAGTATGATGAAAATAAGGTAGTAGCACATCACACGTGCAAATATATCGTTATTGATGAAGATGGGGAAATGGATGAAGAGAGCATTAGCATCATCGGTTTTTCACAAATGCAACTATGAGATGGCATCAAGCTGCTGTCTTACGGACACACGATACGTTACAAAGATGATAAGACTACAAACAGAGTTGTACGCTGATGTGCATAACGGATCTGTTTCGACATGTTAAATGTATCACAACAGAAATTCATCGCTGGTTAGTAGAAGTGTACTGGACAAATGTCATTTCACTGGAAAACAGGTTCGGGTTTGAAGGAATGCCTTTTGTTATGCAGTGTCACAAAAAGTCAAACGCGAGCGGTTGTGACGTTATAACTGGTAGGTTTTGGACTGTCTAGCACAGGGTTTCCCAAACTGTGTTCCGCGGAAGGCGAATAAATGTTCCGCGAGAAGTTCTCCTGGAATTTGTCATTTCAGTTTTCTAAGCATTTCTCATAAATAAATATTTTAATGTCGAAATATTCTGAGGAGAATAATATTCGTGAATATGTCGAAGAGCTCAGACCCAGAAGGCCTAATAACATCTGTGTAGCAAATGTTAGTGACCAACCCGTGTATTTTTAAACGTGGAAGTATTCATGAATTATCGTTAATTTTCACACATCGAAACCTTTCAACATTTGGGAAAGGGAATACTGCTGTTTATGACCCATCATAAAAATTGCCTGGAAGCTGATTACAACAATGGGCGGCGTATCCTCTGTTCTTAAAACCGAAAGAAATAACATCCGTGTTACAAATGTTAGTGACCAATCAGTAATGAAGTATAAAGAAATTTTTCCACTAAAATTGAAGATCAAGGTAGTCTGTATCCGGTTTTCAAATCTAGTAATACTGTATACTTTCTTCTCAAGTTCGTATTGTAGGGTGAAAGTTTCGAAACTGTTGTGCCATGATTTTTTAAAAGTAATAGGCCTGAAGATTTAAATTTTAATATGAATTAGAGACAAGGCACTTTGTTTAATTTTGGTGTTAAGAAATCTCTCATTGAAGGTGTTTGTGACGCAACAGATAGTGATTCATCCACCACCAGCCTACAAAGCGATCTCCAGGATGTACAAAAGGAGAGGAAAACCACCAGCACACAGGAATAAAAGTCTGCATTCACTCGTAAGTACTTATAATAATATTATAAATGTCTGATGATCAGAATGGGATATGTCAATATAAATCAGCACAAATTGATTTAATGATGTTAATTCATAATTAATGATCAATTATTAATTAATAATAAAAACAGATAAATTAACAATTAATTATTAATTAATACATTACTAAATAACCAAGGTGTTCCGTGAAAATTTCAGGATTTGTGAAGTGTTCCGTCGTCGGAAAAGTTTGGGAAATGCTAGTCTAGTATACAGTCTTGATCTTGTATAGTTCGCCCACCGATTAGAGATCCTTCGACACTTCTGCGCATCTCAGAAAAAGGAGAACCCATTCCGATGATAGGGTAATCAGTCCGTATTGTGGGATGAGTTGTTTATTATTACCGGTCGGAAAATTAACTTCTCTTTTATGATTATTGTAGTTAACTATGTTGCTTGTGTAACAGTTGGAAAATTTTACCTATAAAGCACGTGATTTCGCGTGTTGGCGACCAATTCGGACGTCCTTCATTTCTTTCTCCCCTTCAGCATGAATCGACTATTCTTGGAAAAACGCGAAGCAGGGACCTACAAACGGTGGGCGAATTATATCATCGCATTCGAGATGTCGCCATGTTTGCCTTTCTGCTAGATCTGGGTTAGAATCCCCACTATGACACAAGCGACATTTTTTTTTAATTTTTTGCCCATATGCGGTACTAATGTACTATAGGTTGATCAACCAACCTCTCGTGTATGGGCTCAACAAAAAAAAAAAAATTAAAAAAAACTTTTACAAAGGATTTTCAGCTAAATGCAAGTTAGTTGGTCGTATATAGAGATGGCAAGATTTTTTCTCCCGAAGTGTCTTAGCAAAATTCGGACGTTTCATCCCACAAAAGAGGCACACTCAATTAACAGACATAATATATTAGCTACCCTAAAGAATCTTAAGTACTTCGGCCGTATTTTTCCAACCAATATCATCTCTGTAGATACCCAAGAGCCTTACTGGTAAACGATTTGTAACATGGCGATCAGAAGTAACCTATTATTTCTAGTTTAAAACATTTTCTGGTTTCTACGAAGAACTGGATGCAAGTTGCAACTGTGGTACAAAGACATAAATCTCCTAGTCGACTTATTTATCACATCTACATTTGTGTTAGAATAAAGGTCATCATATACAAGATTGCTTATGACAAATTCGAATTTTAATTTTTAAAACTTTAGTTTTTCTCACTTTGTTTACGAAGTAATAATTTTGTCTTCCCTCCAAGATGACACTTGTGATAAAACCACTGATTGCTATACTGGATAATGCAATAACCTATTAAAATTATCTCAGCGAAAGTAACACAGAACGAACACTGCATACAAACTACTACAAAAATGTTTTTCATGTTAATATACAACAGGTGAAAAGTATGCATTTTAAATAAAGGCAAATAATATACAATAAATTGTATAAATTAAATTAAATTCGTTTAAATAATTAAAGTTACCATATTATTTTATATACTAATATTCTGTTCAAGATAACTAGGAAATTTACCGCTAATAATTAACTTAACCAATATCCCTGGTATATCACAACGTCAGCGATTATTCTTCGTCTATCACTTGTTACCCTCACTTGTTTTTACCGGATGAGAAAAAAAAAAAAGAATAGCCAACTTAATTAAAAGAAATAGATAATGGATTATTTTAAATATTGTAAATTACTAATACTATTAATAAATGTTTAACAGAACAAACAAAAGACCATTAATGTCTCAAAACATTTTTTAAAAAATCTGTTTAAGCTCTACTCAGCAGGTTGCACTGCATGTTGGGAATGCAGGTTCCCATTTTCATGAATGATGCACTGCATGCTGGTAATGTGCAAATATCTTGCGTAGATATTTCCATACAATAATGCTTTAATAAATATCTACTAGAAGCGATGCTACTAACGGTTTTTAATGTATTTTTCCTGGATCAATGGTAGATAACGTGCAATATCAGTAATGCGTAATAATGGCAATTATCCTCTCAATGCATACTACTCTATATTATATTGTTGTTATTATGACGCCAACCGCTAGGGAATCAATGATCTATGAATGGTGGCTACGACCTTACTTTTATAGACGCAAGTAACCTAACATTGCGTGGATCTAGAATAATGGGTTGCTAATAATAAAATAAATAAATAAAAATAAAGCGTGAACGGAGTGTTCCTTAAAATAGTATGGTTGGAAACCAAATTTAATTGGTGTTAAAAATACGGAAACATTTTCAAAATAACTGATTTTTTAAAATCTTAGAAGAACAGATTTTTTTTTTTTTTTCTGTGAAAACATTACAACAGAGTGGAAGTAGAAGATGCTAGATTATAGGTTTTCTCTCTCTGCTGCATTATTTTCATATAACCGTTCCTTCTCTACCCACACAAAAGAAGTCTGCAGGAGCTCAACGTGATGATTGATATTCCTTCTGTGCAGGTTGAAGCCACGTTTTGTCTTATCTCAGAGGGAGTTCTGTTTTGGAATTAAAACGAGCCGACGTTCGGTTTTAATTTCACGCCTCCGTTTCAAACCTTTCTGACGCTTCATTATAAGACGTTAGGAAGTTGCTGTCTTCATAACTGCAGCTGTTAAGTCAGATTTGGTAAGTAGAAGTTTGATGGGTGGGTTGAGAAGTTCGTTCGAGCGTCTTTTAGAAAGTAGATGCTTTCAAATAATCCCCCCCAGATAAATCTAAGATGTTGATACACTTGATTAGTTTGAATATCACTTCTAACGTGGCAACTGACAATTTAAAATACTTTAATTACTTCCTCACCGGCATAAAAATAAATAAAATAATATATAATATGAACAACTAAAATATAGAGACTAATAACTTCACATCATTTGTCTTAGTATCCCATAATGCAAAGCACATCTCCTAGCGGACATAGGAGATGTGCTAGGAGATGTGCTTTGAGTCTAGCTCTCATCAGTGAGAGCTAGACCCAGAAGTGATACCAGGGCACAAATTATAAAGTAAACAACTAAAGTTAAATTTCAAAAATTAAATGGCTTTCATTGATTACAACTTCTTAAATTTTAAGTCATAATATGTATCAGTATTTCACCAAAATTCGGAAATACTTCCTTATCATCAGTTCTTTCTATGCAGCCTCGAGGGTCGCACAGAATAACAACACTCATAATTAAGTTTACGTTATCATTAGCTTCTTCTTAAGAATTTTCTAAGTTAATATAATTTACTTCTAGGGGATCTTAGCACTTATAGGATTGAAGCCTGCTGCACTACAGAGGATGCCTTTGTGGATATTTGATGTTTTGTAAGTACGCACATGATTTTTTTCTCATTTCCCTTGTTTTCGCATATTTGACGTTGTATTGTATATCTTCTTCAGCCTTCGACAGTACAGGCTGGTTGACCGAGTGGATATTGTGTCCACTCTCCAACCAACAGGCTCTAGGTTCGAATCCCGAAACATCATGGCTGTCTTTAAGTGGGAGATGAATTTACTCGACTAGATTAGTGGTCTTAAATAGCTTGAAAAAGTTCTATCATTGTCACTTTGGCAAATATATCATTTTTATAACTTCCTTACTTAACTTATTTCAATTATATGATCTGCTAGAGCAGGGAACACCCCTCAACTGTCAATGATTGCATTAACAGTACAGAACATTTAACAAATGTCCATAGGAAAAAAAATGCTCATGGCATCTCAGAAATATCTCTTTTGAAAAGGATTATAAAGCTCTAATGGAAATACCTAATGCTATGAAACCAGTGTATTATGTTTATTAGCGTGTGCGTTCTTCTACCTGGTTTGCAGGATGAGGGAAAATTAAAAACGAACTTTGCAAGTATGATTCAACCTCATTTAGTTATATTAGCTTTGTCAAGTAAGGAAATATCACTGTATAGTAGATATTTTTATTTATCCGCACGATTGGCTAATCTACACCCTCTGTCCAAAAAGAAACTGGACTTTTCGAAAATAGAAGAAACTAGTGGCGCCACCTGTTGTATCTTTTTTGTTGCCGCTTTCGACAACAAAAATATACAACAGGTGGCGCCACTAGTTTCTTCATTAGTGTTGTGTCAACTGTTTATGACATTTGTTTCATCAGAAGCCGAGTTATAGTGCCAAGAGTGACAGTGTGTTTTAACGAACGGTCGGTCGTCACGATATTCATGCCGTGACGCGAGGAATTCTCACTACCAATCGCTTCAAAACTTCGAGATAAAACTCACCATTGACCGATTGGCCAGGCAGAACGAATTCTTTGTGGATAATGCCCTTGGAATCGTAGAAAAAAATTAGCATTGTCTCTACTTTTGACTTCTCCAAGCGACTTTTTTTCGGATGCTTCTCTTCTGGTGGTCTGCATTCAGCACTCTGGAGCTTTGTTTTGGGCTCATACTCAAAACACCACGTTTCGTCACCAGTAACGCTCATTTCAAGGAAGTTTGAATCCTTACGAGCATTTCAATTCGTAAGGATTCAATTCAAACGACCAACTTGTGGGGAAAAAATCGCGAATTCAATTTACGAAGTCCCAAACTCTCGGTCAAAATGTTGTGCACAGTTGATTTTGTAATCCCCAATTCATCTTCAATCAATCTCAAGGACGATTTCGGGTTTCTTTCTTTGATGAAATCATGCACTTTTTGGATGTTAACTTCGCTCAGTCTAGCTTTTGGACGGCCTGGCTTTTCGTCGTCCTCCAGCGTCTCACGACCACTTTTGAAATCGCTTAAACCACTCGTAAACTTGAGTACGGGATAAGCATTCACCGTCGTATGCTTTTTGAAGCATTTGATGCCTTTCGGTAAAACTTTTACCAAGTTTAACACAAAAGTCAATCGCAGCTCTTTGTTTGAAACTCATTTTCCGACCGTTCGTCAAAATACACTGTCACTATAACTCGGCTTGTAATGAAACAAATGTCATAAACAGTTGACACAACACTAATGAAGGTTGCCGCTTTCGACAACAAAAAGATACAACAGGTGGCGACACTAGTTTCTTCTATTTTCGAAAAGTTCGGTTTCTTTTTGGACAGAGGGTGTATAATGACAAAAAAAAACGTGAATATATTTTCCATGAAGATTCATCTTTGTGGAAACTTTTCAGATGTTGCTATGTGCAACAATTTGGTTAGAAACTTGGCTCCTAGGTTCATATTCAACAGGTGAAACTAGAGAGTATGTTGCATGCTTAGCATAACCATCATTATTATCATGAATCCATGTTCTGGTGTCCAATTGCAATTCGGACACATCGAACAAATCTATCACCGTACCGCTTCTGAACCTACTCGTTAAGCTTATTAAAGCTTAACTTATAAAAGAATGGAACTTGGAAGCCATCAAAATGATGAAACTTTGCAAATGGTTGTTCTTACACACAAAACTCTACTATACTATGCTTATGGTGCAGTTTAAGTTGAGAAAGAAGAAACTTTTAAATAATAATCGATAATTGTACAACTTATAGTCCTGGCTGGCTCCTGGTGACTTATAATTTGTTTTAACCTTTGAAAAAAGCGCCTGTATCTTTGCCATTTCTCAACTATTATACTAATATGCTGTGAGTTAATGGCTTGAAAAAAACATCCTATTTGAAATGGTTACTAGCTTTAAAATCTCAGTGAAATAATTGCATTTGACTTAGGCTAACATATGCAGCAGAAATGCGTGAAGCTGTTACAAAAATTGGACAAATGAACGAAACCATTAAGAAAAGTTGAAGATGTAACAATACTAAACAAAATCAGCATCTCACAAGTCTTAGAAAATTATAACATACAGTCAATAAATTATTGAATCCAAAGACAAGAAGTAAAATAAAAAAAAAACATACAGAAAGAATGCAAGATAACAGATGGGCAAAGAAATTAAAGAACTTGATACCAAAGGGGGAACAGAGATAGAGGAAGACCAAGAAGAAGATGGTGAGATAGGGTTGAAAGACGAAGGCACTTATATTTACGCTTAATATTGAGAGAAGAAGATTTAGAGCGAATAATAAAACTGTTTATGCAACTCCAAATCACTTTTCGGGATCAACAGGTGAAACTGTTGAATATTCTCATGGCAGTTAAAGATAGACAACATTAGAATAACAAAACATCTCAGAGTTCTGAGTATTCTTACTGAAGTTGGTAGAAAACAGGCATTCTGTTCTCACCTATAAAATGTGTGTTTAATTATTCGCATTTATTTCTGCAGTTTAGATTATTCTTAAGCAAATGACTATAGTATTATATAAGGATTTTAAAAAAATCTTTATAAAATACTATACTATTATGAAAAATTAGAATTCAAATAAAAATCTATTTGAAACAAAAATCAAAGTTAAGGGCGATGAGACTATCACTTCGTACGAATTCCTGTATTTTTATGTAGGGATCGCTATGTGGCATGATCCAGTGCTAATCTTGTGGAAGGAAGCATCCCAAAGAGCATCTCTCAGGGTGAACCAGATATCTCCTTTCTGACCATGGATAATACTTTTTTCCCTAAGACCCTGTAATTAAATGATTATATTTTTTACATTAAAAAATGTCCCCCTTTCACTACTTCTGCATTAAGCGTTCAGTATTTAGACTATCCAGAACTGACATTAAACGTTTCTTACAAGGTCGAAAGTATTATTTTCCAGTAGACTAATAACGTTAGGAGTTATCCTGTCATTCCCACTGGCACGAAAGATCTGAACGAATTACTTTTAAAGTACATTCTCATAGCAAACATGCCATCTTCACTAGAAAATTTTATTGTGGTTAAATGGGAGCAACAGGGTAGATAAAAAGAGAACACATCAGCAGACTTCCTGGAAGTTATAACACCGAAGAAGACGTGATGTAACTTGTAAACAGCATTGCGTCAAGAGATAGCTATTAACTGTATGCTTCTACTCCAAGTACTCCACCCTCCATTAGAACCAAATGTAGGTAGTTGTGTTAGAACAAACTATATGATTTGCAAGCAATTTGAGATGTTTGTATACCGTGCGTGATATGTTGGAACTACTTCTGCGCATATGCGAGAACTAACTAAAGGATTAGCAGATGAGATAATCCTCAATTCATACCAGCCTGCATTTTACCCAATAAGGAAAAGGAGAATCTCCAAGGAGTTTTGAAATAATTAAGACTTAAAGATACACTATTATTACAAAATAATTGAATACCTTAGGCGTATTAGATTGGGAAAGAAGTGAAAAAAAAAGAAAGAAACCTAACACATTAAAATCAATTCTAGTCAACTCCACAGACAGATGCGGCTATAAAAACTACAACAGGAATAAAGAAGAAAAAATCCGGATAGAAAACAGAAACATATTTAGAAATAAAACTATCCAAGTTCAATAGATATGCAAGTTATTCTTCGTGCAGACTTGGACATGTTTCATTATATTCTTCATTTTCTCACAGGTGGCGCTCGAGTCAATATTTATTGTTACAGCGTTTCGTTGAAAGAGCAGTTGTAAAAGATAATCATCATAACTTAAAATAATCAGTTGATTACTGATCTAAATGATGTTCATCGCCAAGTCTTTTGTTTACATCTTTATTTTTCCTTGTGAACAACACTTGCCATAATTTCTTTACTTGTTCTTGCTTTAAGTTCTGTTTTAAGAAGTGCAGGTGAAATGAAATATGTCCCGAATGTTTCAATAAAATTACTGAATTTTGAAAAAAAAAAGTACTAATTAAATGCAACTTCTTTTTATTCTAAACATATCTCGTTCACCCATCCTTTAACATAATAGAATCAATGGGTCTGTTTCTAACTGTTTATAAAAGCCAAATAATCTGGCTGTGGGTTCGAATCCGACTATTACTATAGATATTTGTGAATCTTTTGTTTTGTGTGTGCATGTTCATAGTTTGTATTAGAATAACAAAAATTAGGTATTTTTAATTTTGAAAAAAAAAAAAAAAAAATCCCCCCCCCCACTACATTTTACATTTTATTCTTCCAAGAGCACTTCTCATAATTTTCAGAACGTGGAAAAATTCTATTTTGACGTTTGGACTAGTCTCCGAGAAATACAATTCTTAACTTCCTTAAACACATATTAAAACGGCTATTGCCGAATCAGATTTGCATCGGAAATGACCGCAAAACGTATAAAATAGAGACTTCGCCCTTATAACAAAACACTCCTGCATGTTTTGTCCATTCTGCTGCAAGTTTTGGTCAAAGACAGTATCCTACTTGTGTTCCTATTCAGGGTATGACTTTATGTGATCTTCTTTTCCTATAAGTCATAAACAGAACCTTGGAAATACAGCACACAACATTTGAAGTGGTAGTAGTAGTGTGTTTGTGTGTGTGTATAGGGGGGTAGGATATGCCTTCATTCAAGTAAAATATTACAACAGAGTTTAATAAAAGAAACATAAAATGCTATAAGGTTATGTTATTAGAGACATATGAAACAATATAAAGCTAAAATACTTCAAATTTTTTAATTTTATTAATTATTACTAATGAACACTTAATATTATTAAAACTTTTAAGTCAATAAATATTTTTTTGAATATTTAATTAAAAATTTTTTAAACAGAATTGCAACACTCATTATATTTAATAATGGATATAATATAAATTTTTACACAAAGTATTGTAATTGTTTGATTCTTTATCGGAGCGTGCATATAACTAGGTCTTTATGCAACTTGATCATTTGAACAGTTTTATAACTAAATTTTATAACTAAATGTACGCTTTATCCATGTATAGTTTTATGTTGCGGTTCAAGCTTCTCTGAAATTTAGACTCGGTTTTATCGTAAATACACTGTTGAAACTATATCCGCGTAACTTTCATGACAACACTTCCTCTGCACTATTTAGAGGAAGGCCAATTCCTCTTTTAAGTTTTATCATCTGATGACTATTCTGAGCAGTCTAAAATTTTAATATGAACTCAAAAAATTATATATTAACCACCCTGATAAACTCGATGAAATATGTTACTGACGTGGTCTGAAATCTATAGTGTAGTTAGAATAATACGTGGCTATTATAGATTTTAATCGCAAGAGTGTCTTATTTGGTCTAATAACATAAACGGTGCATAATCTAAACATGTCATAATTGTGTTTTTGTTTTCTATGAGATTATGAATTCTTTTGTGAATCTATACAGCGAACCTGGGGCTCCTTTCTAAACACAGTTTCTGAGTTTTCCACTTGACACTCAAAGTAAGAGTGTATACCTAAGATTCGAAGGATAAATAATGTAGGAGTAAAATGGGCGAATCGTGGAATTGTATATTCCATGCAGGAGCAGCTTCTGAGAAAGATGACGGTAAAGAACCGGGTACCCCTCAAGAAGCATTATGAACATAAGGTGCAAGTTAGGAAGGTAACGAGTGCAAAAAGAAAAGAGAAATTTGCATATGAAAGAGACGGGCTGAAACAGTAAAGCGAAACCTTAGAGAATTCTACAGTTATGTTGCTAGTAATAGAAATGGTGAATGTGGAAGACTAGCATTAGTTGTTGGAGATGGAACACGAGTCACGTGCTGAAGATATAGTGGAAATGATCAATGAGCATTTCGTTAGCGCATATAGAGAGGGGGGGGAGGATTAAGAGTAGTTTTAAATAGCAATAGGAAGGGGAGCAGAAGACTTTCAGTTCAAGAAAGGGTAGTGTTTAGATATTAAGTAACCTTGATGCCATTCAGAGAAGAAAGTAGTGGGTAGGATATCATCACATATACTGCTTAAAATTGAAAAAAGTCTGGCATAAAGAACAGTCCCAGAAGAGGAGAAAATAGTGTCACTACATAAGGGAGAATCTGAGTCCGTGCATTAATTATAGGTCAGTATATACTATAGTGACGTGTCGCGTATAGCGTGAAGATGTTAGAGAGGACAGAATACAAACCTGGATTGATGAGAATGGAAATCCCTTGAGAGAGCAGCATGGGTATGTTAAGGAAAGGTCATGCTTTATTAACTTGGTTGTAACATGATAAGCTATTATTAAAATTGAGTGGGATGGCGATGGATAGTCATTTGGGAAGCTTGGTTACAAGGATGGTTCACTGATAGGATCCAGTGAGTTGTGTATGGAGATGCAGCGTCCCGAAAAGGAAGGTGAAGAGTGGAATATCACAGGATTCTATTCTGGTACCACTGTTGTTTAACTTACATATCAGTGATGTAAACGAAAGGAGATATTCAGTTGCTTACTGATTATTCTAAATTAGGAAGAGCAATGTCAGAAAGTTCTGACGTGTTATTCTTACAAGCGAACATGAAAATTAGTGCGTTTGGCCGTAGAATTGGGATATAAATAGAGTTAAGTTTACTATATCGGAGGAACTTTGCTTCAGGAGTCGGAAGAGGAAAGGTACTTGGAAATCTTGGTGGATAGAGAACTGAAGTTCAGGAAGACATTACGAAAGTTGTAAGGGTTATCCAGAAAATTGCTGCCATAGTGCGAAGAACACTGACATATACGGATCGGGGGGGGGGGGTACTTTTTTATGTTGTTGCTCCCACCCACGAAAGATTATTTGCAAACCTATAGTATATTTTGTACCGTGAACGGGCTTAAATATTTTTCTCTTTTTATCAATTTATATATTTTTAATTTAATTTATTTTTTACATAGGCTGGAAACCCTGCTTTAGACCCAACATTTTGAAGCCGCTTTAGTCCTCTAATAAGCTGGGAGGTGCTCCCACACCGGGCAATGAAATTCATCGCCCACCTAAAGACAATCACAAACATTCAAGCCCATTCGAACTTGCAGCCCGTTGGTCGAAGAGCGAGTACGTTAACTATTCGCCGGCAAACGACCCTAATTTGCCATCATTTGGATTTCTGCACAGACGTGGTCATCTGGTTATATTGGTCATAAGAAAACATTGGCGAGAGCGTGTGGGAGACGAATAACTAAGACCGTCTCAGGACTCCTGAATATTGAGTAGGAGGACAGATTGAGAGGAATATAGTCTTTAGAGCTTGTTGGATAGGAAGAGGAGGGTGATATGTTGAGACGTATAACTAGTGAGAGGATCCTACTAAAGATGAACCCTGAAAACTGTACAAGAGTCATGTTAGTAAATAGGTGAAAAAGAGATTTTTTGCTTGGAGGGTGGTGAACGAGTGGTATGCATTGCCGTAGTGGGTGGGTGGGTGGTGAGTACTCCAAAACTGAATACACCCTCTATCCAAAAAGAAACCGAACTTATATATATTCAAAACAGATATGATAGTTATTATGGTTGTGAATGTTCAACTTCCCGCGATGAGTCTTCAAACTCCACGGAGGCTTGGAAGTAATAATAATACTAAATTATGATGGTAATCGAATCGTCTTCTTGTTAGTATCAACTTCAGTTTTAAAAACGAAAAATCACAGGGTGCTAGATCTAGGATGTGCGGAGGTTAATAGTGAAGCGTTATGCCGTTTTAAATAGAAATGGTAAATTTGGTTCTTATTTTAATCCCTAAGTGCCGATTCACAATTTCATCCATTTCAAAATATGGGATGTAGGATAAATGAATATATTTCGTGCACTGCCGTATATCAGATTCACACTTCGCAGCACGAAAGGGCTTGGATTTGCACAGCAGGTCTTAACCCTTATATCAGACTGAATGTGAGTTCTCAGGATGTTTGCATCAGGGAGCTTGAAGATTTCATCACACACAACTCGTTTGTTAGGTGGAACATCACAGCTCTTACATTCGGTTATGATCTGCATATTGGTTAAAAATCAATAGATGTGAAATGCTTATACACTTGGGGCAGTCCTTATTTACGCCAGTATCTCAGTTCCCAAGAAGTTAGGAACAGGGAGTCTAATCAAAATGCATACAAAAACTTGGCATCAACATATCCTACTTTTCTAAAGCTCAAGAAATTCGTTCGAGGCGTGACCATACTTAGAGAGAATCTTTTAGCTGTCCTGTTCAGCACATTGTAAGAGATTATAGTGGCAAAAAAATTGTCTCATTCTAATCCTTTTAGCGTTATAACTTGATTGCGAGGATGAAGTCAACAGCGTAGTATGATTAGCTGTAAGTAAAGGTGATTTTATGTGAAGCATCTCTTAAAAACCGAATCCCATCTAAATCTATTCAGTTGTAAGATGCCACCTTACAAGTAACATTAACAAGAATAAAAAAAGAAGAAGAAGAAGAGACTTTTCATCTGAAGGTGAGTTAGTTGGCCTCATATGACGGTCGCGGGGTTTTCCTCCAAGAAAATCGGGCAGAACAGGAGAACTGGCCAGAAGAGTGCACGCAATCTGGTATAAAAGATTGACTTTGTAGCCTTAGTTGCTTGAGTCAGTCTAACTTATTTCAGTTATTGGGAAGATTGGTTAATTTTATTAGTATTAGTACATTTTAGGAAAGCTTCCATCTGTTAAAGGACTGGCTTAAAGGGCAGGGAAGATGAAAAGCAAGAATGCTTTTAATCTTACCCGTTATCTGTAGAGGACATTGTAGGGATTAGGTTTTATTGAGCAATTAAAGCTCTGATCATGGCAAGAGGGTAACAGCAATAGCCGAGCCTCAGTTTAGAACTTCATTGGCTACAGCATTGCCATCCATAAGATTATTGGATTGAATGAATCAATCACCGCATCTCACGATCGTTTCCTTCACTCACATTATTTTATTATTAATTCAATATGCTGATAGCTGAAAGGTTTATAATTATTCGTTTTACTAAAATATTTTTAAATAATTAAAACCTTCAAATACTAATATTATTATTTCTTTTTTAATCTTTGCATATATATTTTATAAATATTATACTTATTTTCATTATTTTAAAACCCTTTTCGTTTTTCTATATGATTATCTTCATCTTCACATGTTCAGCACAATGGCTTTGGCAGTTAAATCATATTTTATCCTATTTGATAATTTTCCATGTTGTCATTTGAAAATTGCGAGTATTCCCCTTTCAGAAATGGAAAACTCTCTCCTCCCGCTATTTATAAAAATAACTAACACAATTTCGCTTGCAAAACTATGTTAGCTATTTTCATAAAAAGAGGAATGGGAGGATTTTTCCTTTCTGAAAGTGGAATATTTTCAACTGACAACATAAAATGAGCGAGATGTTACTATTTGTATTGAGCATAGCCAGGAAAATAAACATTATTAATATGAAATGCATACTAATCAGGAATCTCAAATATCTGAATTTCTTTATAAAATTTACGATATTTTAAGTAAAAACAAAAGTTAGTTTAACTTACCCAACGATGCGTAATTTGGAGTACTAATATTAAATTGAATTCTATATTCACTGGCAGAATTCAAAATGGACCAACATCTGTAGCAAAACAGAGCTACTTACATAATCCAGAAATTTCACTCTACATTGTACAGATAATGATGAAATATGGAGAGAAACAAACAGAAATCCTCTAAGAAAAGTTGTAAACATCCAAACCCAGTAAATTTACATCATGTATTGAGCTCTTATCCATTCTCCCCCCCCCCTCCTTCATTTTTTATCGGCAGTATTACTTTTAACAAGTAATATTGGTGATATTAAGCACCTTTCCGATGATGTCATAAAGACGGATCCCTCGTTCTCATGTCTATGTATTAATTGACGTAATTTGTGTTAGGCAGATCAGCCTTTCGAATCTCATTAGTTGCACCTGAAAGCTGGAAGAAGACGAGAGAGAGTGGGGAGGGAAGGAAGGTAATAGTGGAGATGACGAAGTATTTAGCCGCTAAAGCCTTATATTTTAGAGATAATGATGGACGGTGTGAATTTATTAATGGGTTTAAGGAGGCCGAAATTCCGTCTTGCACAGGTGTTTGCTACAGAATAGCATAATTTTAACATCAGCCTATCGATTGGTACCTAATTGAGGTGTCTAGGAAGATAAACATTCTGGACCTCTGGCTTCTACGTGAACGCATTTGTACACCAGAAAAATACAGGAAGTTTTGTCCCCCCCCTGAATATATGGCTGCAATATATAAAATAAATTTTGTTTACTGTTAACCTTGTTTTTTCTTGATTCAATAGAAGGTCTACACTATCGGAATTTAGTTAGGCTTAACATGCATTCACCGATATGCTAGAGAAAAAGTGATTCAAAATGTTTGTTTAATTCATAATTTGATCATTCATAATTCATTAATTCAAAGTTATTTGTCTGAGTGAAGTGCCCTGTTCTAAGAAATCAAAATGACAGTCCTAAAAGAATCGTTATTAAATTTAACAGCGTGCAGTGTACCGTATTGATGGAAATCAAGCAGAATGAGCGAATTCCGAAAGATGCAGAAAACAGTAAAAGGATTAGCACTTTAGCTGAAGAAAATAGCAGTACATTCGTGGATGCTGTCAACTAGAGATTAATTACGCATCTACTTTCGCCAATGTGACATTAACTCAACCAAATCGATTAATTAGTTGGGCTACTTTAAACTGAAGTTTTTAATTAGCAGAGTGAATATAAACAAAAGTGTGATTTAATGAGTTATTGGCGGCACCGAGTCTTTCTCGTTTACGTTTTAATTTAAAGTCAGCAATAGAATTTTAGTAATCTCGTTGTTCTTTCTTTCTCTCTCTCTCTCTCTCTCCTAGAGTCATCCAGTTCCGAGAGAGAGAGTTTCTAAATGAGATCAGATTATCGTTTGAATTATCCTGTTAGAATTTACAGAGAACCGCCTCATATTAAAATGTGTATTATATTCATTTCGAAACATAGGAAAAACAACTTTAATCCAGGATGATATTATCTGGAATACCCTGCTCTTTTAAGATTTTCGTCCCTCATACCAGAGAAATCGGCCACAGAACACACGCAATTACCAGATGACAATGCTGGTATAGGGATAAATGAAAGTTTATTCAGCTTAGACAATACATCGTGCTGTGTTGTAGAGTGGCCTCCTGCGGTGAGTCTCGGAACTCCATGAAAGTGTCAGTCATGTAATAATAATAATACTAATAATAAATTCAAAAGTACTGATACCGTTGAGAAGTTGAAATCTCAATTTGGTCTTTCGACGGGTATGTCATATGTTAAAAAAGAAATGGAATAAATTAACGTGTAATGTTAATTTAATTAATTATTATCATCAGCAATAAAACAGCTTTTCTTTTGAATAGTTTGATAAATAATTCTGAATTTGAGCATTTAGTCAGGTGACTATTGATATTAATCAAACAAAAAAAAATAAAAATAAATCTTATAGGATGAAAATTAGAATGAAATTCATGATGAAACTATAGTCTACCTCGTTTACTTATCGAAAAAATTCTCCATGAAGCTACACTTCAGACATTTTTAAGTAAAATGCACGTGTAAAAGTTTCAAAAATCTGTAGCTTCAACGTTTATATCATAAAACGTCAACCATTCGCGAATTTTTCTGTTACGTAATTCGATGTATGATAACTTTAGCAAAAAAAACAAAACAGATACCGTATGGTTGTACAGGAAAGAAAAAATATCGTGAACATTAAGTCGATTTAAATATATATCAATAGAAAAATAAGAAAAGAAATTCCTGCTACAATATAAAATAAAGCTGGATTTAATAGCAAAAAAATTTGAAGCAAATATAAAATTACAAAATACACCTTTTTGCAATCTATTTAAGCATTCTAGATGTTCTAATGATTCCAGATGCGCTTCTGTTTGGGTGAGTTGAATACAATTTATTTGAGTGTATTTTATTTATTATAATTTTATTTATATTTGAGTGAGTTTAGTTTAATATAATATAATTTGAATGAGTTTTGTATGTAACATAATATAATATGATACAGTAAATCTGATAGCCATATATTTCATTTAGAAACAAACCGTAATAACTAACTTTATAATTTTCAAAAATATGTATATTCAAGCGTATGAGGTGAAACTATATTGAACAAAAAAAAAAGTATTAATCAGCAATACGACTTTTTTAAACACTAATGCAATGTCACATTGAGCTGCGACATAAAGGTTCTGTGAGGCAGATTTATACGAAAACTTAAACTTTTCATTCACCTTTTTTTCGAGGGGGGGGGTGTATACTGTATTTTACTTAACTTTGTTATTTTATAATTTTAACATGGAGGGACACGTAGCATTATTTAAAATATTATTATTACATAACACCTCCAGGGAGTTCAAAGACTCATCGAGGGAGGGCACCTACTCTACAACTCTTCGTCTCCACCAACCGCAACTACCTTCATCATCTACACCAACACCATCTACCGCCCACCACTACCACTTTAGCTGGAGAGCAGATACGCTAACCACTCGGCCAACCAGGCCGGCTTAATTAAGTAAGAAAGAATTATTTTTATTTGTGTAATGCAATCAGTGTTTGAAAGCACATAATTGATAGTTTTTATCACAGGCAAATGAGTTCCATGTATCAGTATGCTCGGTACACACCTAATCCCTGTGCTGGATATTCCAATAATGCAGTACACGTGCTATAAAATCCATATATCTACCTGGATATCCCTTAAAATCAAACGCTCATTCATTCTTGAGCATGAAGACCATAAAATGAAACTGATAACATTAGTAAGATACCATGGTTTGTATTTCGCAATGATTGGCTCTTAAGAAATCATTTTACTGTACGTAATCCCAATCAGGAACTCTCTCTCTGATATAGTGAAGGACTAAGTAGCAGTAGTAGTAATAATAATAATAATAATAAGAAGAAGAACGGATTTCCTGAAGTATCAGTTCTTGTGCATCCACACACACGCCAAACGCATGCACGTGGGCTGTAATAAAGATTAATATAGTGATGCCCTCAGAAAAAGTCGAGGAAAAATTTCTTGTCGGTAGCAGCTGAAACAATTCAAACAACACCAATCGGTATATGAACATGATACGAGAAAAGAAAGCAACGCAGGTCAATAACACTGCGCATCTTGGGAGGGGGGGGGGGCTAAACCTTGTAAATGCCACAAATTAGAAACTGCCTAACTTAGCCTAGAGGACGAGGAACAAGAGAGAGAGAGAAAACTCACGGAGATAATCCCATAGCATAAATGTGAATGGACATTTTTTTTTTAAATTAACCCAAACACATCACTAACCAATTCGAGTTAAACATAAAGTTAGCTTTTATACCGTGCTATTATGTTCAGATTTTTTCACCATTAAGTAGAGATTTTTTTTTTTTTTTTTTTTTTACCGAATTTGAAACTCTTCCAGTATCATACAGAACAAATTATTAACAAAAATCTGATTATGTTTAATCTAATTTTGCTGGTGAAGGAATCGTTGATTTTATGTAATGTTGTTTGTCCTGAAGTATTAAAACTTCTCAACAGTCACAAATTCACAAGTAGAATTAGCATTGTTTATAATGAAATATTTATTATTTCTTTGAAAAACGAACCAATCTAGAAACATATTCAAGAAGACAAAAAAAGGCTGTTCGTTTGAATAGCATTCTAGAAACTTGGAAAGCAATTTTCGACTATTATACACCATTCAAAAAAAAAAAAAAAAAAATGTAAACTAGTCGAAAACACGGAATGGCTTAACAGCATGAAACGGACTTTAGAGCGAAAAGCATTTTGTATTTTCCGCAGCTCATAAATCTTAACTTTGACATCCAAGACTTAACTAGTGTCACTCAATCGATATTTCATATTATCTGATATTGATCAAGCTTTTGCATCAATCACTTAAATCTCCAGACATTCGCAGCGTTGAACACTTTATAGTCTGCGTTGCAAGAAAGTCAATTTTCATAGACAGAATAAAGAAAAATGGAAGATTTTATCGGAAATTATTTCTGCAGAGAGAATAAATGTTGACCATATTAAGCCGACGAGAAATTCTCATTAGCAATAATCTATGACGTTTCTTAAAAAATTGACAGTATTACCAGCTGCCCACCTGGTTGGCGAAGTGGTGAGCATATCTGCTCTCCAACCAACAGTCTGTGTGTTGGACTCCCGTCGTGGGCATGGATGCTTGTGAATGACTTTAGGTAGAAGATGAATTTCCCTCCCGATGTGACACTACCACCTTTCTGAGTTGAGACCTGGCTTCCATGTTTGGTCTCTAAAACAGTTTCCGTGTTATGTAAAAATATAATAAATATTATAAATATATAACTTAAAATCTGAGCTTAGTAATGTATTGCATACTGGTTTATAACCTGTGGGTGGTTACATAACAATGTGTTTTATTAATAAAAGGCCATTTATTACTATTCCAACATAAGAAATCTCTCTGGTAAATAAGTGCTACTACAACAAAGCTATGTTTTTTGTCTATATTAAATATTTCATATATTTTATTTAAATTCAAATATTAAATATTTCTGTTCATTATTTGCTCTAACTTTTGACCACTCAAAATGAAGGATGGTGTTGCGATAGATAAATTCTCTAAATATACTCAAAAAGATGTCAAATGACAAGGCCTAGAAAAAAAGAAATACACATTTGTGTCAAGAAGGAGATAAGGGTTTTGCAAGTGAAATCTAAGATAATCAGTTGTTATTCAAGGACTTTGTGCTGTTGGACTATCTCGTTGGAAAAACTACCAATCCAACACTCAAAAGGTCATCGGCTAAGACTTGGCCTTGAGGCGAGGTTATTTATTATATCTCGGCTGAGTTCTTGGTATCGGTCAATTGGATTAGCCGATTAAGGCCTTAATAGTGACATTTGAATGTTTGCATTGGCTCCGTATTTACTATATTAGATTGTTTATTCATAAATCAATTGCTTCGTTTAGTAATAAGAAGTTATCGAATCACCGAGAGCGACAACGCAGCTTTCTTAAAAATTGACTCAGCCATGAGCAACAGATGGATAAATGTGGACATCGCAGAACCGAAAAACGACTCAATGAAGTAAAGTCCTCTGGAATTCCAGTTTTATTTCGTATGGAAAAGCATCTGCTATGAAACCACTATTTGTTTTTGGTCAATCAAGTTCTTCATTGGCTTACAAACCATCTCTGTCCTGTTATCAGTCAGCACACAATCAATCCGGGATATTAATTCTCTCTCTCTCTCTCTGTAGATACCAAACATGAAACTTTTTTTCAAGCCACTTCAGACCTCCAATAACCCGGGAAGGTGATCTCGCTTGATGAGACTTCAATAGATCCTTGTGACAATATGGGAATAATGACAGTTTTCTTGCACTCAGGGTCGGATTTAAGATTACTGTGGCCCTTAAGCTATAACGTTTAAGAAGTTCTATCTGCGGAGGCCCTATGATGAGAGGTCCTAAGTAGCTTGTTTAGCATAAGTGATAACCTGGTCATGACGGTAGTACTGCTTACAATGAGCTTCCGAATGTGTCTATTAGGTTTCCGATATTCCAGAGCAACACAAAATTCTTTAGCTTTCCTGCAAATTTCTTAATGAGAATTCTTGCAAAGTTCGGCTTAAAGGAATTTCAGAACCAGAAATACTGATCTTAATAAAATTTATGAAGTTGATCTATCCGAATGGCCCATTCTATAATCAAAACATGCACGCTATTTTCAAATAAAAATGAAGAATAAACATTAAAAAAGGTTCAGAAATCTTTC
This sequence comes from Typopeltis vanoorti, assembly GCF_054136105.1. Taxonomy (NCBI): domain Eukaryota; kingdom Metazoa; phylum Arthropoda; class Arachnida; order Uropygi; family Thelyphonidae; genus Typopeltis; species Typopeltis vanoorti. Next base: position 59,098,629 of record NC_143566.1, on the reverse strand, counting down.
TGTACAATATTTCCTAATCTAGAGATTGAATTCCAGTTTGTTATATCTTCACCCATTATACACGCAGCTCTCTTTAATTTGGCACCTTTCTTTTATTTACAGTAATTAAATTCGGAGAGCAGCTAGTTTTTAATGTGTTAAAGGATCGAATAAATATAATGTTTATATTATTAGAATCTTCTGTTTTTTCGAAGAGCCTCCATAGATCAGTTTGTATAGACGAACCCTTTGGTTGAAAAAAAACTGGGTTCGATTTCCATCTCCAACACGAGGAATCTTTATGAGGTCTTTCCAATCAAATGGTGAGTTAGCCGGTCTTTGAGTAGGGGTATTTTCCTCCCCGAAACTCGAGTTTTTTGTCTCTTAGAATAGGCAAATCGGCCCCGTGGACAGACAGTTCTATAGACATAAAATACCTTTAGGGGAACGGCAAGGGGCTGTATTAAATTGCCTGTATTTTTTTCTTAGAAAAAAAAGTCGAATTTTGTTTAATAATGTTGAAAGCAATCTTACAGAATAGGTTTCACCCATGTCACTCCAATAGATCCGCTCAAATATCGGGATGAAGTTAGGCAGAATGTGTTATTTGAAAATCAACATCTCTTTTCCCTCTAACACACTTTGGTAAAGCTAAAAATGAAAGTTCCTAAAAGGCATTTGATGCTTTTAGAGATGCCCAACAATGCTAATCGCTAATTAAAACATGTATTGAAAGCTGTAATATTGCACGAAAGTGTAGATTGGCCATGTGATGAAGACCAATCTTAAGGTCCTCAAATAATAAAAACAAACTGTCGTTCTGTAGTAAAATATCACTGTTCCTTCTGCCTTCTTTCTATTACTTGTATTCTACAAACGTATGCGAGAATCCACCGCTTGAATGCCATAGAGAAATCTGTCCTGTCTGATTATGGCAAATGATAAGAATAATAATAAACAAAGGAAGCGAAAGCAAAGCAGTTGGGTGGGGGGGGGGGGAAGTAGTACATCGTTTCTGAATTTTAATACACGAGCAGATGTAACATTGTGTAACTATTTAAAGTGATAACTCCCTTCTGAACATTGAAGAGCCGTCTTTTACCTGCGTGCTTCGTGTGTGGCGAGCGACTAAGGATTTCTCAGGGGTCTTAATCGACTGGTGTCCGACTAGTTTAGAACAAAGTGATTATTTAGAGTTCCTTGAACGCGACGCTCTAATCTGGCTTGACTAATAGATTAGGGACAGAGAGAGAGAAGACGAATGTGTTTCTTCATTGAGATGAAGGAAGCGTTGCGTAGAACCTGTGTCAAGTTATCTCGAAATGACACGACATTCGAAGTCTCGATGCAAGCAAGTGGTCAACGTTCCGCTCACTGATTGCGGCGTGAAGATGAAATCAGTTTTGATAAAGTTAAACTGGTGGAGATCACATGAAGAAAACGGGGATGATAACAGAATAACTAATTGAATGATACGGGAATAAATACCCATCATGAGGAAGATCCCTTCCCCAAAACGGGAAGCTATAACTTTTATGGTGTTTATTATTAGTTTAATATTTACTATAAATTTGAATTCATAACTAATTTTAACAAATGATATTTATAAAAATAACAATAGATAAAAGTCAGCCAACATAAATAGCTCGAGCTTCCAGTACTACTCTCTTATTCCGTACAAGTGAAAACGAAATAAACTTTACGTAGCAAAGATGACCCAGCTATCTCGAATTACTCGTCTGGATAAATAAAAAACTTGGAGCAAAGAGACAAACAGACAGACGCACAGCAGTTATACAAGAAATGGTGCATTGGTGGTCGTAAAAGTGCCACCTCGTAAAAGAATGTTAAACTAGGGTATTTTGTGCTACGGGATCGGGTTGGTGATGGAGTGTGACTAGTTCCGAAATGAATTAAGAACACTACAGAAATCCTTTGATCGTTGACGGACACTACTTGACATTCCGAAAAATATCCTTCATGAAAATTTTTATAACTTCTGCTTTTGTTTCTGATTAAAACGCTACTTCGTGTGGTGAACTCTGCAGAAACGAAAGTGTCAGTCAGAGAGAGAGAGAAAGAGAGAGAAGAGAGGAATGAAAAAAACAGAAAGAGACAAAGAAGGGGCGAAAGAAATAATGTGTGGTAGAGAGAGAGAGTAGAAGCAGCGAGTAAAGAACGACAGAAACAGAGAGAAGGAGAGAGAGAAAGATAGAGTTGGAGTGGAAGAAATAGAAAGAGAATAAAAGAGGGGAAGGGAGAGAAACAACTTAAAGTAAAAGCAAAGAGAGAGACAGAAGAACAAAAACAGAAAAGAAGAAATGAACAGAATCCAGAGGCGCATAGATAGATAGATAAAGAGAATAAAGAAACCGAAATACAAAAAGAGAAAAAAAACAGATGAAAGGACTCTAAAAGGAAATCTATCTATCACTCGTTCTGTATTTAAACAACGAATGATAGACAGATCGATCGATGATTGTAAACAAATAACTGATTAATTAGAGACAGAGAGAGAGAGAGAATAGCGAAGATAAATATAGATAGAGTGAACATTAAAAAAAGCAGAAGCGATAGATAATAGATTCAGATATATACGAAGAAAATAAAAGAAAGAACGACACAGAGATAATTCATTTTCTTTGCTGCTAAAGGGGGTGACACAGAAATTAAGGGACCAGCTAAGTGCGTGCCGAACGCAGCCTTGTGTGCACATATTCGGAAAGCACATTACAAGGCGAAGCGGGAGGAATGAGAGAGAGAGAGAGAGAGAGAGAGATTTTCTCTCAGTAAGTTTCTTAATTTTGCGAATAATTTTCTTGTAATTAAGGCTAAATTTGGTTGTTTTCGTGGTGCAGTCGAAATAATACGATTATTTTTCTGGCAATTCTCATCATGTCGGCGCTAGAAAAATAAAGGCTCTTTGGAACTAATTTTATATCGCAAACTTTCTAATCGAGATTTAATTACCTCGAAATTATCCGTCCGCTGTCAGAAGCCTAGTAGGTCCAATTACTTGCCACTGTTAATTCAATTAAAATGCAATTAAACATCGTAATTAAATTAGAAATTAAATTACTGCTTCGGCGTGTACTGTTATTAAATTTTCATTTGCTACTCGGAATTCAATTACAGATACAGGGGAAATTACAAGTTTGATGGACTATCTTATTTTTCTTGTCACGCGCGCAAAATTCATACACAGCAGTACTCGATCAAAACATCGAGTGGGTAGTTGCACAGGTTGTTGGATTGCATGCACTGCAGTCAGCTCGATATGACACTTTCCATTGGACGGAGTGCCCCGGCGAGTGCTGATGATGCGCATGACGTTCGATAACGAGGAGGGAAATGTCCGTAGCCCAAAACCGGCCGGCCACTCGATGTTCGAAAATTTTTCCCGTTTTTGCTCGATTCTTCTTTAAACGCACGTCTTCTCCGCTGCGTGTGCGGAGGCAGGCTGTGCAGCGTGCGGAGTGTTTGTAATCTACCGAACGGGGAAAAGACGTACGAAAAACGGCGTTTTATTCGCGTACGGTAATAAGAGTTCGATGAAAAGGCTTTTGTTGGAAAGGAGTAGCTTTAAAGTGGACAGTTTAAAGAAATCTACACCAGGTGTCGCAGTGAGAACAGACTTTATTCTCCAAAGTTGGTTGTATTTTAAATAATGTAATAAGAGAATTCATTTATAACACTTAAAAAATAAATAACTTTAATAAAATAAAGCTGGAATCCATTTACAAACATCGCTCTGAAGGAGATTTTTATTCATTATAATTATTTTACTGAATTATGTTATAACCAATTATTAACATCTATAAATTTTATTAATATGATTACTTGAAATAAACAAATGAAATTGGTTTCAACAGTGGGAGGGTAATGGATGGCAATGCTGCAGCCAATGAAGATCTAACTGAGGCTCGGCTATTGCTGTTACCCTCCTGCCATGATCAGAGCTTTAATTTAATAATTTCAACAGTGGTTACGTAATAATAAGGATAAAATTCTTTTATCTGTATATGGGAGAAAACCGGTTGGAATTATTAGCTAAAAATGTTACTGTCTCTAGTAGTCACTTTTCTTTTTTACACCTCAACTTATTTCTTTTGGGATAACTTCAACATACGTACTTGTCTCTAGTGGCGTGATTATAAAGTATATGGAGTTTCATATTAGGCTTCTACTCTTCTTTTCTTTTTTAATGATATCCCATAGGCGAAAGTACTAAACCTTTAGTACCTTGTATAGGCTAAGAGTCAGAAGTGAAACAGTTAAAGTGTCGAAAAAACCAAACGTGTTAAGCAGCAGCTGAAAGACGTTATGGTTGGAACATGACTAAATGCCCATCTATATTATACTAGAGTCTAATTAATGTACAATTCGAACTGCTTATTTTATAAGTATATATATAACAAATAAAGCACACAGTGCACGTCGCCTGAAAGGTCCATATCCCTTGTGTAATGAGCACAATTATTGGAGCCCTTAAGGGGTTGAAAAAGTTTCATGTTTGGTTTCCAGATCAAGATTTCCAGGTTACGTAACAAATAAATAAAAATATAGACGTATATAAAATTAAGGAAAATAGAAAAAAAATGCTTATCCCTTCCCACAATCCTAATATATATTATAGGTTTTACAAGCTTTCTTTGGTAGGAGTCACATAAAAATAGGAGAAATCTGAAAAGGTAGATCAGAAATTTACAAATCAAGAGCATGCATTTATGGGAGACTCAATTAACAGTCTCATCTTCTCCAATGCCCCATTTAGTGTTCATTATTATTATTATTGATAAAAACACATTTACTGTTCGTGGAGTACTGTTTATTTACATCCACATAACAGAACATTTACGAGTTAATCCGTCATGCCACTGGTTTCCGGAAGTCAGCAGACGACACTAATTTACTGTCTTACGTCACTTCCGGAGAAAAGTCTAAGCCAGTATAATATAGCCGTCAGCTAATTTCACAAACGCGAATGCTGCTTGTTAAGTGTGTTTGTCCGTGATATATGAGAGCAGGTCGTCGAGCGAACACCATTTACGTCACTGGCGACGAATCGTCTAATTTATTCGGTAAGTGCCAACTCTGAATCCAGAACCACAGGCACGAACAAGATACATCGCTCTTTGATTCGTGTGTTGACGTTTCATTTATCAGGGGGTTTTCTTTCAACTGTCATCGTATGAACTTGGTGTGTTTTGACCAGCAAACAAAACCCCCCTCGCGCAACAGAAACGACCATTAATTTCAAACACTGCCACCCGATGTATACCTGTCCAAGTGTCAGACCTCCCGTCTATGACGACTGCTGGCTGAATTATGTACTCCCCTTATTAATCAACCCCTGTCCTCGCGACTTTAAACACTTCCCTGCTGTAGCTTATAGAGTGACGTTTGAGTAGATGTGAAGCTAATTAAATGGAAATGGGTTAAAATCCCATTTATCACCTTTCTCGGTTTTTCGTAGCCTTTTAACAGGGAGGAGAAAAAAAACATCTTTAGAAGAATTCGATGGCGTCTTAGTAGACATTTTGTAGGTTTGGATAGATAACATGCATAATTGAATGATTAGAGGGGTACAAAACTGGCACATGATTATTAAACTGGTGATGCACAGTTAACAGTTGAAAAAAAAAAAAAACGGTCGGAGTTTAACCACTTACTGAAGCCCAAGCTCTTGCCATATTATTCCACTAGTTCCCCATCTTATGCTAACTGAATCTGTTGCTGGTTGCACCTGCCGTTTCTAAATAACTTTAGTTAGATTTTGTTTTAAACCGATAATATGTTTTGAAGCTTTGCCTAACGTTTTTTTTTTTTTTTAATTATTCTTTATCATCCATGGTTGTCTCCAGCGTGCATATACAGTTAACAGTGGATGTGAAAGTGGATTTTAAAGCAGTAGCTGGATTACAATAGTGGAGTTTAAAGCAGTAACTCCAGTTGATGTGGCATAGGGCTAACCACCTTATTCTCGAGATACGGTAGCGGTTAAATGTAAAAAAAAATCCTCGATACCGCAAGGTAAAAGAGGAGGGAAGGAATAATAATAAGAAGCTACAGTAGATCTAGGACCACTGCATTCTAGTAGCTTCGTTATCTTCACAACATACACGCACTCTCTCGCCAAATGTTTATTTTTACAGCAAAGTGCAATATTACTTATTTCATTATTAATTAATGAAAAATAATTATAAAATATTTTGTAATTTTTTAAAAATATTTTTGTCAGGAAAGTTGTTGGATATAAAAATAAAAGAAAAAAATAAACATTTATTAAAATATTAATACACCATAATGTCATTTATTATATCATAATAATAAAAAAAGGAATGGTGGGAGACAATAATAAAGGTTGATGATTCACTTTTCGTGGATCAAGAATCCAATACCCTTGGAGGGTAATGGATGGCAATGCTGTAGCCAATGAAGTTCTAACTGAGGCTCGGCTATTGCTGTTACCCTCCTGCCATGATCAGAGCTTTAACAGCTCAATAACACCTTATTCCTACACTGTCCTCTACAGATAACGGGGAAGATGAAAAGCATTCTTGCTTCGCCCCTTTAAGCCAGTCCTTATAAGGACAATAATAAAAGAAAAGCAGTACTGTATAGCGACATCGCCGATAATCGTAACAATTGAACCTAAAGCTGCTCTCTGTTATGTGCTGAGGACATAACTTGTTTTGATTAGTTTTTGTCATTAAATGGACCAAAACTGACAAAGTCGCTAAATAACAATATTTGGCCGCTATCATTACTATAATATTTTTATAATCTTACGATTATATTATTATAAATATTATTATTATTATTTCAAAAATCATCTTATTATCAATAAAAACGGCATAATGAAAAACAATCCCATGAAACAGTCTTGATCAAAGCACTACTTAAAAACAATGAAAATTACTACATAGTAGCATATCTGTTTAGCCAATAGAGAAAGAATTTATCACACTACACGGTGTCCCAAAAGCCGCCATACATAGGAAAATGGGAAATTGTAGCTAAATAATATATATATATATATATATATAATATATATATATATATATATATATATTTATTTATTTATTTACAAAATATTCTCTGCGTGTTGGCCACCTCTCTCTTAATTTTTAATTTTTAAAAAATTCTCAATTTTTCCTTTTTGTGAATATATATATATATATATATATATATATATATATATTCACATGTTAAATATATCTTGTCATCTTTTCTCTCGGTAATAGTCATTAAACCTTTTTTTATAATATTCCAACCGAGTAAAAATGAATTTCGAATATATATATATATATATATATATATATATATAAGAGATTACTTACTATAAATTAAAAATTTAGTATCTATTTTATACACCTATTTCTAATTTAAATACTGTAATTTTATCATTCGTAGATAAGATAATTTTTTTGAAAATGTGAGTTTTTGCCCGTTCGACCTCCCAAAAAATAAAATTAAAAATTTTGTTTACAAAAAAAACGCTACAAAAGAAAAAACTGAGAGAATGATCCCATATCAAGCACTACCCAGAAATTTGGACACATTTACTCTTATAGAGTTATTCGACTTTCAAAAAAGTAAACAAGTCATTATGGTATACTGTTAAACGAAATACTTACCGTAAGAACAATACATAATACCTAGCTGAATAGACTTCTCAAAACTCATGTTTGGTTTTTATTTATGAGCAAAGCAAGTAAGTCTATGAGGCCAGTGTATTCTTTTAATTACGTGTATCCTTCTATTCGGTTTGCCTGTTTTGTTGGATAAAGAGTCCACGAGGAGAGATTTGACATGGGTTGAGAGATTTGGGATTTATATAGCGTTGTAAGTTGAGAAGTAGTGTCTTCAGTGAAAAAATTTCTTGCAGAACGAAAATGCGATTGTTATGTGTTTGTGCCCGTAAAAGCTGGAGGCGTAAGTGAACACAAGAAGAGAAATCTGATCGTCTGTTGAGGTCTGGGTATTATCAAAAGTAAAGGGAAGCGATATGAGATCTTTTTTTTTTTTGTCAGGAGTTCGATAGGACTGCGTGTTTGGTAGCACTGAAGTTCACAAGGTTGAGAACTTTGTGAACCTCCACTAAATAACAAGAAGAGCAGCGCTTAGGATTTGGGTTATGGGAGAAATCTTGAGGCTTTTAATAATTGGGCACTATAAGATATATTTGAAGTCGATGAGAAAAGATAATATATGTACTAGTTGTCATATTAAGACCATGGTGATATGTACAATACGCATCTTTGACTTAGATGTGTATTATTGTGCGGAGTGTCACTGTTAATCTATTTTATGACACTTTGGTGAATATTTTATGGTTACAGCGAGACGATTGGTGTGTCTTCAAGTATCAACAGAAGTTTCTTCTCTTTGCATCGAAGTTAATGTACCTGATTGGATAATCCTGTTAAATAGTTTTCACTTATATATGTTTCTTGGAGGTCAGAACTATTTTTATATAAAATTCTATTAGTAATCCGTCCTATCCTCATTGCCATCTAAGTCTCTTTCACAATAGAATAACCTCTCAGAAGTCTTTCTCATTCTTATATCTTCTGCCATTACAAGGGCTGCCAAACGGGGTGACCTCTGTGACTTCTTTATTCTCCTTTACATGTTCAACTACTATTTTCGTTCTCCAGATCCAAACACCTACTCAAACCGAATAACAGAAATAATTCTTACTGGAATGAAACCTTTCATTCTTCACTTCATCCAAATTATCGAGGTGGTCGGATTCTGAGTTCTTCAAAATGGGAGCCCCCCCCTCCCAAAATAGCCTTTCGCAGGTATCTCGGGCCATGCCACTCTAACTATACTGCAGCTAGCAAAAATAAAAATTAAAAAATTCCACATCCGATTTTGAAAGGACCAAATGCTGCAAATTTTGCTGCTGTCCAAATATTGCCCATCCATATTTCCACTGCTCTCACATTCAGATGTGTTATTGTAACATCACCTAAACGTTCACCTATTGGCACATCATTCTTCTCCTCCAACCCTTGCAACTCTGTCTGACCAAGATATCTTCCACTTTATCAAGATATAGTTCACCCCATATCACCTCCTAATCTTTTCGTCAGAAAGATATCATAAGAATCCAGAAATAGCTTGCACACCACCGAGTCCTTTGGTCCTGAATAAAATTCAAATATCACTTTTAGATATATGAATAGAATTATGGAGAAATCTCACTGCTGGATTTTCGCCAAAAAAATTTATACTTAAGAGTATGTTACGAAAAATTATGGAAGAGAAACTCAGAGAAAAACAGGCTGAACAGGAGGTTGGAGGATCAAATTTTTCTTTTAAGGCAAATAATGGAGAAGTCACGGAAATATAAGTAGGATCTGTCTTAAGTTTTGTATCTCCAGAAAAGGCACATGACAGAAGCTACCGAGTGATTAGCATTTCCGCTTTCCAACCAACAGGCTCGGGGTTCGAATTCTGCTGTGGGAATGGACATTTATGACTGTCTTTAGGTAGAAAATTAACTTCAACGCTTGTTGCGAGACGACCTCCTCGCTTACTGGAGGCCAGAAGTGGCTTGAATAAGTTCCATGTTTGTCTCTAGAGAAGGGTTACCAGACCAGGTAAAAATGAATTTAAAAAATACAAAATAATTATTAAAATTAATAAAAATAGAAAACATTCTTTATCCCGTCCACGATACTAATATACTATAGGTTTACAAACTTACAATGGTAGGAATTACATTAGAAGGGAGAGAGAGAAAGATACGCAGTTATACGAATCAAACGTACATTATGCAGGGCAATATACACTGCTTGGAAAGAAATCAATGGGTGCCCCCCCCCATGGGCAAGGTACATCATGCCATGTAACGAATTAACTGTTTGTAGTCGGTATAACTTGGAGGAATATGATGCTCTCAAATCAGTGCAACTGTGACCTTGCGAAATGGCTGCAAGAAGGGAACTGATGGAGTTTGAAAGAGATCTTGTGACAGGATGCAATGTTGCAGGCCTATCTGTTGAAAAATCGGACCATCCCAGTTCAACAATCAATGATACCATACTGAGATGACACGCATGGAATCATCTGCAAGTGGTATCCGCAGTGGACGACCCACCACATTCATCGAACGTGACCGAAGGGTACTACGAAGAATAATATGTAAAAACCGCCATCCGTCGACCTACATGTTGAATGCGGAGATACTGGCATCGACTTGAACACAAATCTACACCAAAACATTTAGAACCGAGGCTCACAACATGGATTCCCATGGTAGGACCGCAATATGCAAGCCTTACATTACTGAAGCAGTGTCAGCTTCAGGGGTAGTTTCAAATGTAGGGCTTGCATATTGCTGTCCTCAACACAACACTCCAAGACGTCATTACATGCCTACAGAATGGTTCAAAATTCCTATTGATCGCTACTGTACGCTTGTGGAAAGTATGTCCCATAGGACTGATGTAGTCATCGGTGTAACGAAAGGAGGTCCTACATCTTTAGGTGGGCGCCATGGCTCTTTGTTCCTTCCACTATAGTGTCCCTTGACTTCTTTCCAGGCAGTGTATAGCTATATTTAAATTGCAAATCAGCAGTTGGAATTGAAGGAAATACAGGAAGACGATTTATTGTCAAGTCTTGTAAGGCAAGAGCTCGAACTACCACTTCTTATTCATCATCTATATGGAATCACAACTTAAACAACTAAAACTATCAGTCCAGTTCATTATGTCTGTTCTTCTGAACGGTTTTGCTTGCGAGTTTCCAGAGTTAAAACCTTCCATTTCAGTTATGAGACAGGGTAACCAATATTTACTTGAAGAAATCCTCACAAATATTCTTCACATCTTAGACGGGATTCGAACCCAACTTTTCCAGCCAAAGGATATCAACGTCACCGACTGAGCTACGAATGCTCTTATTATGACAAGGAAATGGTATTAAATCTCGAAATCGGAGATATATTCGCCTTTGTTCTTTATGAATACGATGTTACTTTTAAATAAATCCAAAACAAGTCTTTGAGTAAGGGCTTTGACAAATGTGAGATGAAAATTAAATGATAAAATTATGAAAATAGGTAGGAACATGGAAGACATCAGAATCAGCTGCATTCTCAAATCTTCTCCTGTAGAATAAGTAAACTTATCAGTTATTTAGGCACACGTTTTAGTGAAGATGGAAAATTAAATTAAAAATAGATAACAGAATAAATTAAGCGGGTATAGTTGGAAGCTAGCTGCAGAAAGTTTTATTAAATTAGCCGAACACTAAACTAGAAGGGCAGTATATACAAGGCAGCGACAATATTCAAACCTATTTTAACTTAAGGATCTGAAAAGTCCGGTTGGAATAAAATAATTAATCAAAGACTGGAGACAATAATATGAGAGTTCTGAGGAAGATCAGGGGAATGAACAGATGGCATCAATGGAAGAATCATATTAAAACTGAAGGTATTAGGAAGGAACCTGACATTGTTAGCATTCAAGAAAGAATGTCTGAAGAGAGCTAATTTAATGTGGGTGTAGTCGCTGAACAGAACAGAAGAAGAAGACAGTTTAGCGAAAGTGGTGTTTAATGAAGAAAAAAAAAAAGAAGAAAAAGATCCAGGGGTAGATCAATATAGTTAGTAGTGCCATAGAAGATTGAAATATAAGATCTCGTCCTCTTTGTTCATCTCGGGGTTCATCGATCCTGTGGTATTCAACAACTGTACCGGTGTTTTATAAGTTGACAGCCTTAGAGATCGTCATACAAAGTCATGAATATCTATCAGATGTTGTCTGTTTATGGTGATTAATATGAAATGTAGCGTAGAGTAGCTGTCACAATGTAATGGAGATAAAACTCGTTATGCTAGTAAACTCAATGAATGAAGAACAGCGGAGAAAAGGAAGTTTATTTCTCTTATTTCTCAAGTGTAGTTTTTTTCCCTTCATATAAGATGATTACAAAGTACTATGCCCTAATAAAAGTCAACTAGGCAGCGCTAAGTAGTGCAAGCTAAGGCAACTTCAATGCTGAGGATTGTATTCTCGTAAGTTCTCTGCTCAATTCGCTTTGCGAATGGGATTTCAAATAACATCTGTACCCGTATAGTACCATTACTTATCTCAAAACTCTAACAGAGAGTAGTTTCAAAACAAAATCTTAAAGAAAAATTTCGAAAAACAAAAATGGCGAACACAACAGCCCACTCCACCCCTTTTTTATACTTTCCGAATAAAGTTCAACTGCTGAACAAAGAAAGCCGCAAGCAGTCGATAGCTTTCTTCCTAAGCCTTCGTATATCTCTTCTCCCTTGAGGTTTATATTTAATTATTCCCTTTGGTAGTCTTCCAATGTTCTTTCTTTTTGATGTTCGCTTATTTTATCATTTATGGCACTTATTTGTAATTCATTTTTTATTTCTTCATTTCTTAATCTATCTATCCCCTATATTCTTTAACTGTTTTTAAGTTCAGCTGCTAGTATTCAATTTTCATCATTTTTTTTAATCTCTAACCAACTTTCTGGTTGGTATTGTTGGTACTACCATGACCTTATATCTCCCTCCTCCTATCGTTTTGCCTTTCATTGTTATTCTTAACTGACCGATTGGAAATGGTGTAATTTATCAACAACATCATTACCAGTATACTAACATTTAATAACCCTGTGTGGACCCTGGCTTTCTTCAGAAACTCCTCTAATTTTTCACTCCCAGAGTCTTAATATCTTGGATTTCTCTTCTTCTCGTTTCAATTTAGGTCTTCGAAATTTTCGTTTTCCTTCTGGTTGAGTATTGAACACCTTCGTAACTGTCCTGTTATTATCCATACGTATAACATATCAGCCAATCTAATTTGTTGATTTTAATCTACTTGATAATATTCGGCTCATTAAACAATCTGTATAGTTCATAGTTATATCTTTTCCACCATTTTCCTGTACTGCTCGGAAAACGCCTCTCAGAACTCTTCCAAATAAACTTGGTGTCTTTGATAAGAATACAGTACTTCGGTTTAAGAGGCGTGTGATCGTCCAGCCGAGTTAATTGCAGCCATAAAATTCGATCAACTAATTTTGGGCATTGACATAATTGGATCGATGCTGTCCCTGTGAACATCGGGACGTTTTCGAAGGTTTGATGTTTATCCACAGTGACTAACAATTTCTTCTTCATTAACACAAGTAAGCCTATGAACTTATTATAATTTTACTCCACTTACATCCCAGATTCTCTAATTAAACCACCAGATGCTACTACAAGAGATGATTGACAAAATTGCACAACTCAGTGAAATAGACTTGTTATTCTAGAAATACAAATAGAGTACTCTCTCTCTCTCTCATAGAAAACGTTAGCTGAATTCTCAATGAAGAACCTAAAGTACAAGTAAAATATTTCTGCTCTTCATAAAGACAGTTTTTAATTAAGATGGCAAATTAAATCTGGAAATACACAACTTAATAAACAAAGCTGATATTGTTATAAAATAAATCGAATAAATTTATATGGAATATTGGAGAAATCAGTCATAACACTAAAAATAGCTGTACACTAGAGAGAATTCAAATGGGTTTTAACTTATCAATGCGACAGTTTTGTTCTTAATAAGATTGTTAGCATTAAGGAATGCTTCGGCGGAGTTAATCTGAGGTGGTGCGGTCACTTGAACTCAATGGGAGAGGAATTGTTAGCAAAACTGGTGTTTCATGTAAATATGGAAGGATTAAAAATTAAATTCAGAGGAAGACCAAAATCTAGGTGGATCGATTCAATGGGAAGCCTTAGAAGGCATAAATATAAGAACTGACAATATTATTATCCAGAGAGAGAGAGAGAGAGATAACACACTAGGGAGGAAAATTGTATAGGAAGTTAGAAATAACACAAACTTATCATGTAGTACTATCGTAACATCGCAACTTTAGGGCGCATTTCAGGACTTGAATGTTTTCATCCAAGGGTAATAAGCAAGGTATCCGGATTGCGTAAAAAAAAAAAAAAAAAATACTTACCCCGCACACGGTACTAATATACTTTAAGTTTACAAAATCATTTTGTAGATGAAAGTCACATAATAAAGAAGTATTTTTTTAACATCGCAATATCCTATCCTTAATTTATTAACCCGATATCAAAATTAATAATTATTAACATTAGAACTAAGAGTTTCCGTAGTACTTCAGTCGATATAGTGGAAACCCTTTGGTCGGAAAGACCTGTGTTCGATTCCCGTCGATGATGTGAGGAACTTTTATCTGGTCTCTTTCGACCAAAGGTGAGTTAGCTGGTCTCATTTAAAGCGGGTTTTTCGTCCCTCAGAACAGGCAAACCGGCCCGGTGAACACACACACACACGGATTTACAGCCATAAATACGACAATATGTGGAAGAGACAGGGTCCTTATCACATGTCGTTACGCCTGTAGTCAACCACGAATCACATTATGGTAATCAACCTCCTGGATAGGAAACGACACATGAATGGGATGGGATGAGAACTACAAATTCGTTTTCTTCTCTATCATTACTGTATAAAGGAACATATTGTTTAACTTACATATCTGAAGCTCAGTGACTTATTATTATATTATTTCATGGTGAAACAATACGAATCTGCAGTATTTTTCCTGATTATTCTAATTTCCTGAAACGTTTGTTAACATAAGCCTGCAGAAGGAATATTTACAATATTAACATAAAGATAAACTAACCAAGACTATTATAAAATGTGCTTTGTATAATATTATTGGCTATTTTCGGAGCCATTAAACAATTTGTTTTCATGACATTTAAGGCGATAATTATTCAGAGCAAGTATCATTGTTTAGGAAACTCTGACCAATAGGAGAAAAATGTTAGATTTGGCTAATAATAAAACAATTACGTCACTCTTGGCAGAGAGATCAATCAAATCAAAAACTTGAAACCTGTTCCAGGATATCGTTTGCTATTCACGTAATTGTTTCATGCTAAACGTTGTTTCAATAATCACATATCTTTAGTTAGCTGATGAAGAGGAAAAATAGTTTATATATACTTCTGAAACACTTTTTCTTTCGAATAATAGAATATCTTGAGTACTATTGCAAATATTGAAAAATAAAACATAGTATGACTTTAGAATAACTGTCACGCGATATACATTCAGCTCTAAAATATATCTCTTTCTGAATATATGTGCATTTCCAAACACATAAGCAATTACACTGGATGTCGGAAAGAGATATCAGGTTTGCAGGCTACTGAATATAATTGTATAGCTTTATCCTTAAAAAAAAAGAAAAAAAAAGCATTTTAGGCATGCAGAAAATAAATAAAGAATTGTTTAATGGCGTACAGTAAATAAACAATTCCTTATTTTAGTCTCATTCCCCCCCCCCCCACACACACACACTTTTTACCTTGCTGTGTTGAGGGCTTATTTATTTAGTAACATATTTAATATTTAAAAACAATAACCTATTAAAATTTGATTAAAACACCACTGTCAAGATGAGTGAAGCAAAAATACTTTTCATAATCAAATTGATATTCAAATCTCTTGCAAAATAGAAAAAGGTGCTTTTGTTTTTTTCATTAGAAATTTTAATATTTAAAAAATATCAGATTTACAAATTTTATTTAAAAAATTAATTTCAGTTGAACAAAGATTATAATTAATATAATATATTTAGAAATAAAAAATAAATTAAAAATAAAAAAAGTATTATTTTTAAATCTATTGACCTATAACCCACTAGAATAAGTTTCATTAGTCGACATTTTTTTTACTATTTTATCTTTTAAAACTTTTTTCCTTCATAACGACCTTATATTTCTACGCATTCTATTTTTTACAATCTGTTGTAATATAATGACAGATTTATTTTAAATATTTTCGCGGTTTTTCTTCATATAATTTAAAAAATATTCGCAGTTTGACGTTTATTTTATTAATCCACATTTAAGTCACACTTTTTAACGCTTTTTTAAAAATTTCTCTTTCGTTTTGCAGTTTTTTTTTCGTTATACAGTTTCCAGGATCGATTCTTATAGAATCGATCCGGGAACCTGTATAGAGTATTAGTATAGCGGATAGGGTAATTGAAACAACATATAGCAGACTTTCTAAAAACTTAATAATATAACTTAGGTATTTTATGGAGTATTTCGCAACAGAAATAAGTACAAAAAATGATAATGGAGAAAACAATTGTTATATACTAGTGATGAAATAAATGACTGTGCTGAAGTTTTTTTTTCGACAGATGGCGCTGACATTAATTGAGATTTTAAATTTGAAGTTATAAAGTGTGTTGTGACAGGCACTTATTCTAGAGATTGCTCTAATCACGACTGAGTTAGTCAATTAAAAGAAAAATGCACATCAACAGCACACGCTTTTAAAAATATAAAAACTCGACAAATAAAAAGAGAATGTAATACCGAATAAAATACTCAGAACCTGGAACTGAGGGCAACTTGTACGCTCTTGGACACCTAGCATACGATATGCATGTTTCTTTCTCTTGGTGCGAGATTTGGAAACCGCACGTACCCTTACACATGCCACACTCATTACCAATAACCAAAGAAACATATAAATATATTTCACATAAAGAGATGTGACCTATAAACTGTAGAAAAGTAACATTATAATGAAAGTACTGCGTATAACTGTGGTTACAAAGGCTAATCATGCGACTCTGTAAGTATCGAATAAATTGAAGGTATACGAAAATTTTTAGCAAAGTTTTTTTTTTGTTGCTACAGGTAAATTAGTTTTCTTTGTTTATCTATTCCTTGTTGCATATGATAAAGATTTTTCAAGAACTGTTCGTTACAAAATTATCTGTCTTAATTGTAAAAAATTAATGTCTATAATGCTCAGAACTGTTTCATGACACATATTTGTTTGTAATTTTTTTTATGCGTAATTGCTTCATGAACTGCTTGTCAAGACTTCGTGCTATACGTCTCTGCCGAACACCGATTACTATTTAAATGCTTTTATTTTTATGAAAGTTTTTTTTTTCACCAAAAATGAAAAGGAGATGATCGAAATTAGCTTAGAGGAAGAGTCCTTTTTAGGACTTCCAGGGTATTTAAATTACATTACAAAGTACAAAAATTACATATTTATTTGTAATTTTTTTTATGCGTAATTGCTTCATGAACTGCTTGTCAAGACTTCGTGCTATACGTCTTGGTACCTCTGTGGGAATTGATATAAAAATATATATTAAATAAATGACAATATCTGAATATTTCTTGATATCATAGTGATTGTGGAGAAAGAAATAACATTTTAGAGTTGATTCCCGAACACCGATTACTATTTTAAATGTTTTTATTTTTATGAAAGTTTTTTTTTTTCACCAAAAATGAAAAGGAGATGAGCGAAATTAGCTTAGAGGAAGAGTCCTTTTTAGGACTTCCAGGGTAACAAATGGCAATGCTGTAGCCAATGAAGTTTTAACTGAGGCTCGGCTGTTGCCGTTACCTAGCCATGACTAGAGCTTTTTAGCTCAATAGCACTCCATCCACATAGATTTTCTTCATTCAGATGACGGGATAAAGAGTCAAGGAATCAGTCCATCGCCCAGTTCTTTTAAGAACTTTAAGAACAAAAATGAAAAATAAGACCTAGCTTTATTTTTCAATAAGTTTTTGGAAAGAATATGCTCAATTCTGCGGTGAGATATGCAGAATTGAGCATATTAGAAGCACTTAGAAGTCAACTTTGGGAAGAAAGATTGACTTCTATCTCTCTGGACAATCACTCCATTTGGAATCTAATAAGAAAGATCAAAAACAAATCTCTTCTCCCTCTCCAAACAGATCTGGGCACCATCCACACCAATGCAGGTAAAGCCGAAGCAATAGTTGAAAACTTAGACAAGCAATATCAATATAAATCCTCATATGAATATCTAGACTTCAACCACATCTCCAAGATCTATCGACATGTCAGATGTTCATAAAACCTTCTGTAACCTGCTCCAATCAAATTGCACCCACATCACTAGCAGAAATATATGACATAATCAAGAAATTAAAAAACAAAAGGCTTCTGGACCTGATGGCATCACCAACAAGGTGATCAAGTTGCTGCCTGGTATAGCTATTGTACATCTGACCAGCATAATTAATTCCATCCTCCGTTTCGAACATTTCCCTTCCTGGTGGAAGGTCGCGGATATAATTCCAAAAGACCAGAAAAGACCCGCACCAGCCTTAAAATTATCGTCCCATCAGCCTCATCTCAAATTTGGGTAAAATCGCAGAAAAGGTTATTCTCAGTGGCGGATTAAGGATAGTTGGGGCCCTAGGCAAATTATATTTGGGGGCCCAAAAAAATAATAATAATAAAAAGAATAAATAAAAATATAAAAGTTACGTGGCAAAATTTTAAAATTTGTACTTTTGAATTTTTTGAACTTCTGGATTTTTCTGCCTGTTAAAGGGTTAAAGGATGATAAATAATAAAACTTTTTATTTATTTTTTATCAGTTTTTTTACAATTTTACAAAGTTTATTTTGACTTGCACTACACTCAAATAATGAAAACACGAAAAGTCATAGTAAAAAGTTATTTTTGAAACAAACACCTCACTCTTACACGATTCAATAACAAATGAAGTTAAGGAGCAACCAGGCGAAACTTCCTATCTCGGCAATGCAATCAGTTTTCGTGACCTCGAAGCTGTCAACAGTGTCGTGCGCCGACATTGGTAATGCGGTTTAATTTAAAGCGTAGACAGTACGCGCTGTTCAAAATACGTATTAAAACGTAATAATTGTTTTGAAAAAAATTTCGCTTAAAATAATCAAGATTTTTATAATGTTTACAGAAAACATTAATCTATTTTAAAACACTATAGGAAAATGTCTTGGCTCGGGGGGGCCCCCAAAGCTTGAGGTCCCTAGGCACGTGCCTCATTGCCTTAATTGGTAATCCGCCACTGGTTATTCTCACCAGACTCCAAGCCTCCGTACACAAAATAAGCATTCTTCCTAAATTCTTCAGCAGTTTGGATTTCGTCAATTCCATAGTACCACCCAACAGATACATACACCAGTGGAATACATCTCCACTGGATACAACTGGCATCAATGCACTAGGGCTGTTTTTCCTTGACATAGCCGGTCCGTTTGATAAAATTTGGCATTTCGGGTTACTGCATAAACTGATCTCAACTGGTTCACCTAATTAAATCATACCTTTATGACAGGCGTATCCAAATCAAGATCAACGGTACAGTATCAGCACAGAAACGTATCTCGATTGGAGTCCCACAAGGCTCCCTACTAGCTCCGATTCTGTTTTCCATATACATGTCTGATATCCTGCACATCCATTGTCATCCATCATGGCCCTCTACAACCACATCTTTCCATCAAAAAAAAAATGAAAGAAAACCTACTACAAATTGAGAAATGGTTTTCCAAATGGAGATTGCAAGTAAATTCCAAGAAGAGCATAGCAATGCTATTCACCAGAAGAACGATGCTTCCTAAAGGGGATATCTTCCTGTTTAACACAAAAATCCCGTGGCAAACAGAAGTCAAATACCTTGGTGTACTACTGGACAGAAGGTTAACTTTCAGCTGCCATATCAAGGCTCTCTGTGTAAAGGCATCAAACGCCATTGCTCAACTCTATCCTCTAATCAACAGGAACAGTAAGCTAAACACCAGAATCAAATTACTTATCTACAAACTGATGGTTCGTCCTATACTCACTTACGTTTCTCCGGCTTGGAGCCATACCGCTGATACTAATATTCTCAAATTACAACGAGTACATTGAAAATGTACTCGTTGTAATTTGAGACTATGGTTCGTAAGAAATGTGCAACTCCATCGGGACACAGATGTCCCCTATATTTACACTTTTCTGCAAACTATAGCAACAAAGTTCTTTTCAAAAGCATCTGTACACCCCAACAAATTGGTTCAACTAGCTGCAAATTACGAAGCAACAGATTACTTCAACTAAAGCCATCTTAAACTCCAATTCTGATGTTTAATCTTAAATTGGCTCATAAATGTTTCCACTCACTGCTTCCCTATCATGTAGGGGAGTATGAAAAGCATTTTGCTTCACACTTGAAGTCAGAAATATTAATCGTTAATCAAATATATTTATATTTTTTGTATAATGATTCGAGACTATTTTGAGAATCAGATTTTTTTTCCGTTCTATTTCTTAGTGGATGATAGCACCACCCTTTCTCTGGATCCCCCACTGATTTCAGAATATCAAGATATTAACAAACTTAATGACAACGTAAAGGACAACTTGCTTCGAAGTCATCTAGACTTGATAGTTATTTTTAACATATTACGCATGGATTTCTTCTCATTAAAACTCTGCTAATATCAACTTCATGTGGATCGCATTGTTTGTAGAAAAAGCCTTTTAAGATTAGTTTCACTATTTGTCGTGATCTACGAGCAAAACAGGAGAAAGAAATATTAAGAAAGATAACTAGGAAACTGGTTCTCCAGACAAACAACGGAACATAAAAGAAGAAAAAGGAGCATAAATAAAAAAAAATTACACCAGGCAGAGAAAGAATGATAGACAGATAGAAAGTAAAGAAAGAGAAACTAATCGCACAAGAACGAAACGACGTTTATTGATGTTTTTATTTACATTAACGAGAACGTGCCTTTTGTGACAACTTCCTTCGATCCACTAATGCACCATTGTTATGTTAAAACAGGCATTCATTGAAATGGAACGATGGGATTTATCTGATTTCAAAGCAAATCTTGGTACTGATTAATTCCACATATTCCGTACCAAATTTTGAAGTGTTCGGCAATAGATGAATTTACAGCAGATTGGGAAAGTCAATAAAAAGCAAATAAAATTAAATTGCTATTACGGTATATTACGGGTGCTTAGTGCAGCATAACAATTTAAATAATAAAGTTATAAATTACGAAATAAAAAAATAGATTATATATTATGTAGTTATGAATAAGAATAAGGAAATATAAACAAAAATATAAAGGAATAGGATAGAAAGCAAGATAATATCTTGCTTAAGCTCGCCCTCTGGCGGCAGTTGTGTTAGTTATGATCAGCTGGGAGTAGAATAGCCTTCGGTCTTTTGCATTTGTAGTACTCTGTTTCGTTGTAATTGGCAGCTTGTACGATCAGCGGGTTTGAATGTGAACTTGACTTGATGAAGAATTTTTCTGCGAGATCACGAAGAAAGGAGGAGATATATGGAATGCCGGTTTCTCGGTGAATCTGTGAATTTCTGATAAACCACGGGGCGTCTAGGATTATCCTTAGGCACGTATTCTGGATTCTTTGTAGTTTTAAAATGTTTGATCGTGAAGTGTGACTCCACTGGTGAGGCGTAAGTAATAACTGGACGTATGACCATCCGGTAAAGTAGTAATTTATTTTGTAAGTTCAATTTGCTCTTGCGGTTGATCATTTGGTAGAGCTGAGCTATTACTTTGGATGTCTTGGAGACAATGAGGTTGATGTGCTTGTTAAAAAGGAGTTTCTTATCCAGTAGTACCCCAAGATATTTGGTCTCTGATTGTCATGGGATCTTTTGACCAGAGAGCAGGATGTCTTCTTTAATGCAGACCTTTTTTTTTTTTTTTAAAGAACAGCATGGCTGAGCTTTTGAGGGGTTTACTTGAATCCTCCAGTTGGTGAACCAGTTTTCCAGCACGTTGATACTTCCTTGGAGTCTAGTGATTGCCAGGCGAGGGCTGAGAGACCTTGCTAGAATAGCGGTCAATTAAGAAGGATGTCTGATACGTAAGTTGTGAAGTATTGGGGTCAGAAGAGAGTCTTGAGGTACTCCAGCTAGAATTTTGCGCCTTGATGAAAGAATTCCGTTAATCTTTACTTGCATGAGAAAATAAGTTTTACTAGCTTAATTGGGAAGTTGTTTTCAAATCAGTTTGAAGACAAGGCCTTGATGCTGGACCTTATCAATGGCCTTGGCAACATTCAAGAACACAGCAGCAGTGTGAAGGTGCCCGTTAAAACCATGGGTGATGTTAATCGGCGAATTTGTTGCACTATGTTGTGAGTTTTGCGAAAACCAAATTGCTCATTTGGAATTATTTTATGTTTGTCCATTGCTGATTGTAGTCTTGATAGGCTGACCTTTTCTGTTACTTTGCCGAGGCAGGAAAGAAGACTGATGGGACCCGTAGCTTTGGGGGAGTTGTGGGTTATTACCAGGCTTTTTCAGAGGGATGATGTCAGGCTGTGGGAAAGTACTGGGATCTTAATATGGAATTGGTTATATTAACTAGAATTATGTTAATATAACTAATTATGGCCTTCCTTGGGAGTAAGTTTATTATTCTATTAGTGATGCCGTCGGAACCTTTTTATTCTTCAATTGGGATATAATATTGATTATTTCTGTTGGAGTAGTGGGGGTGATGATTTCTGAATCATCTTTAGGCTTTTCTGACTTGACGATGAACTTTTATAAATGAGATTAATATTTAAGTTCGTAAGATGGTCTGCATTGATTTTCCAGATTGTCAATTAGGGCTTCTACTTTTTCTTCATCTGATCATCTGAGTGTGCAATTCCAAGTTTGCTTTCTGGCTTTGTTTTTAGTCCTAATCAGGTCCATTATCTCTTCCAGAATCCGACTGTATGCGTAGAAGACAGTGGTTTGTGTTACTGATGTTATTGTTGTGCTGATTTGTCTAGTTAGGTTGCTTACAGCTAAGTCTATGTCATCTTTTTTGAGAATGACAGGAGATGGGCCGATGTGGTCTGGGAGAACCTTAGAGAGCTTATCCCATGCTATAAAAGAATGTTGAGAGAACTGATCCTGGGTACCTAGCTGGAGATGGATGGGATTATGATCTGAAGTAAGTTCTTCTAATGTCTCCAGCAGATATTGATATCAGATCTGATGTTCCTGAGGATAACTATGTCTAGTACATCTACAAATTAGCCCTTATATAAGGATTATCTTAAAGGGGCGAAGCAAGAATGCTTTTCATCTTCCCGTTATCTGTAGAGGACAGTGTATGGATAAGGTGTTATTGAGCTATTAAAGCTCTGATCATGGCAGGAGAGTAACAGCAATAGCCGAGCCTCAGTTAGAACTTCATTGGCTACAGCATTGCCATCGATTACCCTCCAAAGGTATTAGAACTTCATTGGCTACAGCATTGCCATCGATTACCCTCCAAGGGTATTAGAACTTCATTGGCTACAGCATTGCCATCGATTACCCTCCAAGGGTATTAGAACTTCATTGGCTACAACATTGCCATCCATTACCCTCTAAGGGTATTGGATTGAATGAATCATCTACAAATTACTGTAATATCTTTGATTTTTATAATTCATTTATTTAAATATTTTATTGGATTATATACATTATACTAAATTTTTTATTAAGTATTTAATAAAATAGAGCATTATTTTAATAAAATTATACTATTCACTAAATGCACTGAAATTTTATAGTAATATATGTTAATATTTAAAATTTTTTAAATAAAGTTTAAAATGTAATATTTTAGTGGAATAGGAATATTATACTCTAAATAAAATAAAATAATGTTAAATGAGAGAAGGATTTAAGAATATTATATTACACTATATACAAAATAAATAAGCATTTAAAATTTAAAATAATATTTATTGAAAGATATAGAGATATTACATTTAATAGAAAGTTTAATAATTACGTTTATATAAATGCAGATATTTTAAAGCTTAATGTAAGAGTTTGAAGTTATAACGCTATATTTGATTATGAATACAAACCTTTATAAAGATTTTTCTTTTTAGAATGAGCCAGCCCTTTAAAGCTAGCTAACCAGTTAACGAATATTATTACCTATTTCTAATGGGAACTCTATGAGGTCCCATTATAAATAGCTAATAACGTCCTAGGACTCATCCCAGGAGGCCACTGCACAAACTGCTACACTAATCTATCTCGCAAATGTTTTTGTCTGATAAAATGCATGCTTTCAGGGTGGTTTGCCTGATTTGCGGCTTTCTGGGAGAAAAATCACCGTCTTCCCCATAGAAGACCAGCTAACTGACTTTCAACATTAAAAGGAAATAAAAAATATTCCCACCAAACAACATTACCCAATCTTGTCACCCAATGAGCTGCAGAAGCTCATAACGTTATTTAATATTAAATATAATATATTAAGTATAATTAATTTATTATTGTTCCATCGCATGAATTAGATATAAATTTATCATCCTGTATTCTCAGTATTCAAACAATTAATGACCGGAGGAATATAAGCTGTTGCTACAATGATTACACCACTGAACATAATAGCTAATTAACAAATACTCTGAAATAAGCAGACTACTAAGTTTAAATTAATATTAAAATAAAAATGATACTTTAATAAATAATGAATATGATCACTTTACATTTTTAGCTTTTGTGACGTCACCATAATTGGCAACAAACAATTACGTGTAGTAATAATAAATAAATATAAAAGAAAACAAATCGCACACGAGGGGGGGGGGGGGGGTTGAAAGCATTCAGACAAAGCCTGTAAGAGGCTTTTAACTCCTCTTTTACTTAAATTTCGGACAAAAACTTCCGAGTGGAACACTTCGTGGACATGTATTATTAGCTCCACAAAGTTTATAGGAGACATAAATTGCAAAATTCTGACTAAACATGAGCATTAATATAGTAATTAAGTAGGTCATTTTCTCGATGAATTATGGGTTATTTAGATGAATAATTATTATGGACCAGTAGGTTTATTGTGGAAATTATTTTCTTTGGACGATAGTTTGGGTTGCTGGTTTCTTACATACCTATGAACATGTTATACGCTTCTATATTTTTGACGCTTATGTATGCATTAATGATAGCTTACATATTTAATCCGTTGCTGAAAATAACTTCTATAAAACAACAAAGATAAACAAAGATGCGGGAGCCAGCCGAAGAAAACTAAAATGCCGCTTTGGTAGATAATGTGCTTCATTTAATGAGTTCTACAAAGTCGTTATGCGTCCTTTCGCAAAGCTTTTGATTTGTGTAAATTGCCTGCGGTACTTTGATTTGAAAATGGGATCGATGTTATAAAAAAGGAAGTTAAAAAAAAGCGAGCCACTTATCGCATTCAGAAAATTTCTCTCTTTTTCTCCATAAAACGTGCATTTATTAATTAGTGTGTGCAAGATATTTAACAAAAGCGTTCAGTTAAAATACCCACCTTCCTACAACAAACGTAACATTTTCGGTTACATCTCTGTAATACAATACGCAAGCAATCACGGCCATTTCTTTTTTGATAGATGCACGCCTGCCATCTGCCGTACTAAGAACGAAACAACTCGGCTTTTATTTTATCGTTATTATTATTATTTTTTTTAAAGCGAAACTATTTCTTGTTTATTGTTTAGAGAATTAATGCTGTTATTATCAAATTACTGAACTGGATATTTTGCTATTAAATAACTTTAATAAGTTTATTTGTTTTCCTAAAAACTTAACACTTTATACAAAAAAAAAAAAAAAAAAAAGTAAAAAGTGCACGGATTAATCGGTAATTTGGTCACTACTCTTGCTTGCATACATCAACTTAGCACAATAATTTCGTGAGTGTGTAGATCCAATGAAAGCATTCCTAGTTTCTTTCACACCTTTCTTTTTCCCTCCCTTATTCAAGTACACAATTTCTCAGCGGATTTTTAAAATACCAAACGACGAAGACAACACACGCAATATACTAGTGAAATCGCGTGCCTTAACGCACTTTGCAACATCTGCCAATGTTTGAATTAAACATTCTCTGTACAGAAGAGAAGAGGAAATGTTGCACATATAATGAATACCACACCTTGTAATTCGAAGTGGGAATTAGATCTATTTATATATTCGAAGAGTTCCTGGAATTTGATAATAAAGTCATTGAAGTACAGGAAACTCATTCTATAAATGGTTTAAAAATCTCCATGTGAATCTTCATTATTCAGAAACATAATTTTCAATATACTAAGATAAAACAGAATTTTCAATATACTAAGATAAAACAGAATTTTGTTAATAAGAATAAATCTTTAAGTTTATGACTATTTTATTGCGATAATAACTAATTTATCATTGAAATGTAAAATTTATTTCTCTGTAAAATAAAAACAAGAAAATACTCTCAATAAATACAGATTCATATTTATTTGTTTAAACTTGTTAATATTACAACAAATATATACATATATATGTTTCTAAAAATATGTATATATACATACACATATTTTGGAATATGTATATATATATACATATTCTAAATATATATATATATATACATATTCTAAATCTATATATATATATATATATATAGATATATATATATATACATATACATATTCTAAATATATATATATATACACATATTTATATACATATTCTAAATCTATATATATATATATATATATATATATATATATATATATATATATATATATATATATATTTTAGAAACATATATTTTAGAAACATACCGAAACCTTTATCAAAGTATTATCAATAATTATTATTTTAATATTTTTATAGTGTATAATTAAATTTTAGATTTTCTTAAGAAAACTTTAGAAATTTCAATTTTAATCGATTATTTTTTAAATTATATTATAGAATATTTTGTTTTTTATTTTATCCATATAAAATAGTGAAAAAATCTTCTATTCTCTTTTATTTAGAGAGAGCTCCTATATTCATCGTAGCAAAATTCCATTTTCTGCATAAAACGTGATAATGCTTAGCATTCAAAATTTACAACGCTCCATTAAACATCTGATTGCATAAAGTTCACTTTTCTTCAAACTCTTTCGCCATTTCCTGTCCTGAGTACATATTACACACTGTATATCTTATGTTATTTGTTGCAAAATTTCTTTCGGTCACGTTGCAAATCCGATGGCTTATTAAATTAGTTTCATTTCAGACAGATGAGTTCGCTAGGCGAACAAGAAAGCCGGAATCATCATTTTCCTGAAGCACCTGTACCGAGGAGACCCTCTTAATTATAACCATGTAATGGCCGCCTTCGATCCTACCCCTACCGTGGTAATTACGTGCGGTACAGTAATGGAGCCGCATCATCTACCTGATAAAACTAAATTCACCTAGACATTCCGCAATTTATCTTTTCCCATCCAGAATACATTAACTCGGACTAACCATCATCTGTTTCATATTAAAATTGCAGAAATTTTTTGAAATGCGCACAGAATAGTTCTATAAGATATACTTCGAACTTTTCAACTAAACATTCTAAAACAAGAATTTACAGGTACTGTGCCTAAATGTTTTCTTAATATATTTATACATTCTCATTAATATTTATAAAAGTAATTATTTTTCACAACTTAGACTGATATAATAAAAGTTAACCGAAGTTTTCCTTAATTATGCATACACACCATTTTAAATTTACAATGAGTATTGTAAATTTAAAATAGGTGTTAGAATTTTGGCATGATTTTCTACTATGAGTATAGTAGAAATGTATTCAAGTGTACGATTTATTTTTCAATTAAACAAAGTGCATTTTTTTTATTATTATATTTTCAGGAGTTGATTTTCCACTATGAGTATAGTGAAAAATCAAGCCAGAATTCAAACATCCATTTGTTTTTATCGATAAAAATATGTCTTAAATGACTACGAAGAACAAGAAAAGACAAATTATTCACTTACCACTTGGTTACTGCAAACAAAAAAATATCGAAAGTAGACTAATCCAATTCACACAAAAAAGTGAAGTTATTAAATAGTTCTTTGCTACGGAATGCTAAAGATATCTTCGCCTTCTTGGACTGTCTTGGATCAAGACTCCTGAAAATATAATTTAAAAAAAAATACACTTTGTTTAATTGAAAAATAAATCGTACACTTGAATACATTTTATGCGTTTTCAATAGATCTAAGTACAAAAGTCCCTTTGTCCATCTTGAAGTCATGGGAATTATTAAATAGTCATTCAAGAACCACATTTCGTAGTGTTGGTAAATTTATGAAAATCACGGATGTGCTTTGTTTGTTGATTGATCTCCGAAAAAGAAAAAAAAATAATCAGCTACCGTACATTAACACTACGGTAGTTGGACTGTGAAAGAATATTGAAAAGCTTCAAAAATAAGGTAAGAATTGGCATTCTGAAGTGGTGAGCAGTTTTATGTGCATAATTTAAGCTTCATTACTTTTATATATCCCATCCTGTTTGTTTCTAATCTCCCCCCAACTAACAGTGCTATTATTGTTAGGGCCCAGGCTATAAATTACTCTCTGTTTTAACCTCGACAACCTATTTAGCTCTATTGTTATCCTAAAGCCAATCATTCTTTCAAGCTTCTTTCACTATTCGGGTCACGTATTTCGTTTCGTATGTCATTAACTGCGCCCAGGCTTGCTGTTTAGTCATTCATGCTGTATCTCTATAGCGGGCCTCAACATATTTCATTGTCTCTACCACTCTCGCGTACCCAATCGATTCTTTATAAAACTGTCGCGTTGTACTTTTATTTCAGCTTTTTTTTTTTTTTTCTCATTTAGATTTACTGAGAAAGGTTGGTTTGGAGGGGGGGAGAGAATTATTAGATATTTCTGATGGCTTGCTAAGCGTGAATAGGTCTAAGGGACGCTTGGTGGAGTTTTTCTTCATTTGTAAGTATCTTCTTTTAATACCATCTAATTTAGTACAAAAATATTCAGCAACTCCGGTTTTGATCTATACTCGATTAACTCTGTCTGTAGTGGAAAGGTAGCCCAAGTGAGCATTTTGACTATTATATGAAATAGGGCGTCTAATATCAATGAAAAATTACTAAATTATGGAAAGTGGCAATGGTTATTCAGTGCGTATATAGATTAATCTTTAGGATATCGATGACCTCTCCCACATTGCTCTTATTATGTCACGTGTTACCACATAGATTGAAATAGACTCCACATACACTGAATTTATGTCCTTCAAATACTCCTAAATTCGTTTTTTTTTTTAATCTATCTTAAAAAGACCTTTTTTAAAATTATGATTACAGTTGAATTCAGATTCTTGTCTTAACTAAATCCGTAAACTCCTAAGCAATATTTGCCTTATCCACAAAATACGTTGTGAGAATGTATAATTTAACTAATTTGGAATTCTATAAAAATGACTTATTTGAGAAATATTGCCAGATCTAAAACTTTGGCGATGAACAGATGCATGTTCATTTAAAAACCGCCGTCTTTAGGATTGAAATGCAATATCGTAAACATTTAAAATAAAAAATATTGTTTAAATACGTTTTAGTATTTTGTCCTTCAGAAATATCAGTCGAGTCAATCCATGATATTAGATCATCTCTTTATTTATTCTTTTGCAGCTTGTAACAATATTCGAAATATGAAGAGTCGGTCACAATAACTTCGTTCCACGAGTGATGTATTAATGCGAGAACAGGTGGGATTTTCCTTCTCATCCTAATTTTTTAGATGGCGTGTGCTGTGTCTATATGCACTGCACTGACATTTTTTTTTATCGTGATGATTTTTGAACGTCTAGTTTTTTTTTTTTTTTTTTAAATTTCGTATGATGATTCAACGGCCGCGAGCCCCCTTTTACGGGAACGTACAGCACCATCTCAGTCCCCCTTATTTTTATCCGGGCTCGGGAACGGCATAGCTGACGAATCAGACCTATGGCTGGAGGGACCGTCTTAAGTATTCCTGACTGTAGATCCGTGTGTGTGTGTTCACGGGGCCGGTTTGCCTGTTCTGGGGAACGAAAAACCCGAGTTTCCAGGTGAAAAAAAAAAACCCTACCTCCGTATGAGGACCGACTAACTCACCTTTCGTCGAAAGAGAGCAGATAAAGGTTCCTCACCTCGTTGATGGGAAATCGAACCCAGGTCCTTCCGACCATCGTCTATACCGACTCAGCTACGAAGGTTCTAACGTCTGGTTATTTCCATAGTGAGTATAATGTCCTCTCACTGGATACCGACAATAAGACTTTTCTGGTAGTTTGGCAGTTATTATTATTGTTCTATTTTATTTATTTATTTATTTATTGAAGAAAAAGCTTTTAAAAAGGCTTCATCTTGGAATAAAACGACTGTTAAAAGACAAGATTGCAACATACGAGATTACAACCTTCGGCATGAAAGAGTTCTATACCTAGGAACCTGTACATTCGCCTTTAATTTGTGATTTTGACATGCAGTTTGTTAAGAAGGACAACACCAAGGCAAACTGTCATACTGAGTGTCATATTGATCAGCACAATCATTATTGATACTTCTAAATGTTAAGGCAAACATCATTTTATTACTTAGCTTATACAATAATATTGCATATTTATTTTCTTATTAAATATTCTCTGAAATTTTGTCTATAAGGAGAATTTTTTAAAAAATTTTAGTATATGTTTCATACACCTTAAATATTTGGTTAAATACAGTCCACAAATAAGAGCCTGGTTCCGATTTTATATATATATATATATATATATATATATCACGTCGTGAGGTTGTGGATGGATCAATCGACCGTGAGATGTGGTGAGTGATTCATTCAATCCAATACCCCTTGGAGGGTAATGAATGGCAATGCTATAGCCAATGAAGTTCTAACTGAGGCTCAGCTATTGCTGTTACCCTCCTGCCATGATTAGAGCTTTAATTGCTCAATAACACCCTATCCCTACACTGTCCTCTACAGATAACGGGGAAGATGAAAAGCATTCTTGCTTCGCCCCTTTAAGCCAGTCCTTATAAGGATAAGGATCACGTCGTGAGATGCGGTGATTGATTCATTCCCTTGGAGGTAATGAATGGCAATGCTGAACCGATGAAGTTTAACTGAGGTTCGGCTGTTGCTGTTACCCCCTTCGATAATGAGTTTCGAGAGTTTGCTCTCTTGAGGTTTTTCTCCGGCACGGCCCGCTGAGGGGCTTTGTCGGTGAATTATTTTCTTCGGAATTTGAGCGGTTCTGCTCGGTGGTCGGGGAGCCCGTCACTGAGTGGAACCAACGCGGAGATAGGGACGGTCTTTCGCCCACTATGGAGTGGCCTAGAGATCGTCCGATTTTTTGAGATTTGAGATATCACCTTTACTTAAACAGCCGGTGATTGATTCATTCAATCCAATACGCTTGGAGGGTAATGGATGGCAATGCTGTAGCCAATGAAGTTCTAACTGAGGCTCGGCTATTGCTGTTACCCTCCTGCCATGATCAGAGCTTTAATTGCTCAATAACACCTTATCCCTACACTGTCCGCTACAGATAACGGGGAAGATGAAAAGCATTCTTGCTTCGCCCCTTTAAGCCAGTCCTTATGATAAGGACTATCATTTTATATATACTTGGGTATCTTTATGGTAATCTTAATGTTAATAAGTCTTTAGTATTTGTAATTGCATCAACAGGATGATCAATTTTATGATACCAGTGCCGCGATTGAAGAAGTGTCTTGGAACAACCTTAGCATTGACCAAGCTTTGAGTCTATTCAGCAGACTGAATAGAACTACTAAAGACAAAATGGCCTGGCAGAATACAATTCGTCACATCGCCAGCGCAAGACTGGGACGGATTCACAGAAGACTAAATAATGCAACCACTATATGCCTATTATACGACCACGGACCGCAAGAGGTTAGCAGAACAAAGACGGAAGGAAACACCACCAACGAAGAGGAAGCATCAGGGTACTCTAAGGCTAATAATATCACAGAGTGGGTATCTACCCAGTGATCTTCCAAAAAAATAAAAATAAAAATCAACAGCGGTATTGCAACCGTCAAAGGTCAAATGATCAACATTTTCAGGGCTAAAAACACCAACAAAGCGATCTTCATCTAACTTGAGACAGTAGCTAACAAAACTCCTAGACGACACGAATATACC
Source organism: Typopeltis vanoorti (assembly GCF_054136105.1). Classification (NCBI taxonomy): domain Eukaryota; kingdom Metazoa; phylum Arthropoda; class Arachnida; order Uropygi; family Thelyphonidae; genus Typopeltis; species Typopeltis vanoorti. The sequence continues at coordinate 59,066,769 of NC_143566.1, read as the reverse complement.
CTACCTTATTACACTTTCGCATTCGAGAATATCAGCGGTATCAGAGAATCAGTAACCAATGACGAAATAGAGTGAACAACATGAAACATCTCACAAAGAACAATACCAGCAGAGGCAGCACCACCGACCAACCCCAAAGGTAGTCACAGCATCATCTGAAACCAGAACATATGTAAAAGCAGCCAACTCTATAAAAATAACTCATCTTAACAACCTACAATCAGTCTAAATTAAATTGGCATAGCTGCAACCACCCTGGAAGAAATGCTAATCGAATTCACCAAAGAAAATCCCACGGAGAAATCCACAAGCAGATTCGTTAAGTCCACCAAGGAAATCCTCAAAGCATTCAGCATTGGTTTGGACAACAGCATCACTTAGTGCCATGCACATCACATTCTGGAGTGCAAACGCCTGACCAAAAAAACACCCCACGAACTACAGGAGTTCACCAACTACTACATTATTGGGACAATCCTGATCAACGTGTCGCACTTCTGGTCGGCCCCACAACCCAAAAATCAGTGGCAATGTTTTGTATGAGAATGACAGAAGATGCCAGACACAACCATCTATGAAAGACACAGCAGAAAATACAACGGGATCACGAGCCTTGCAAGCACGAACATGAAGACCACGAGGGTGGAAATCTAAACCATCATCACAAAGCAACTAAAAGTCACAACAGACCCCACTTTGATCCTTGACACCAAACACATGATATTGATAGCTGGCGATGTAAATGCCAAATACTTTACCTGGAATAGCAAATTTGCGAATCGGAACGGTAAAAGGCAAAACGAAATATCACAACCAGAAACATCGAGATCGTAGGGCCATTGGAATCAGCGCACCAGGAATCTATTGGACTTTCAGATATTCCATGCATCTATACCTCGAGATTAGGATCCCCGACATCAACACATACCAACGCACCATGCCATCCAAGTACTAGTTTACAGAAGCTACCAGCCACCCGAACCAACCAAGCCGTAGACTACCGTGAACAAGGCATTAAATGACCCGAAGGCAAAACTCTTAACTTAAGATCTGTACCCAAAGCTTGTCCCAATTGGCGAGCATCACCGCATTCAAAAAATGTCCCACAAAACATGAAAAAAGCAACGTATGGAAAAAAAAAAAACTAAGAGCTTAATTCAATTTTCACAGGAGTTAAAAGTGGTAGCCAGTTACCAACATTTCATACGCACATTTTATATTAAAGAAATCATAAATGATAAAATAGCCTGGTTTTGGTATTTATGTTAATCAATTACTAATAGAAATTATAAATAAAACACACCTTAAATGTTTGGTTAAAAACAAGCCTTGTATAATTGCTCAGTTGAAAATGTTCCCGATCATTTATGCAAAAGTTATAAATAATACATTCGACATTGAGTATAATAGAGGTCATCGTTAGGGTATATACCGCCCCTAAAATAGAAAGAAAAAAACCCGGTGTGTTTATGGTTAAGACACAATTTTGAGTGTTTTTTTTTCTGTTTCCGGACAGTAGCTTATTTGATTACTCGGTTATGAGGGCCCTAGCATAATACAGCGGAAGGAGGTAAAATTCAAATATCAATATAGAATTAAGCTGAGTAGAACAAGAAAACATACGAGTATTTGAGAAGTGCCTCTGCTTAATTTCTAATCCCTGAGCCAATATGCAATTATATAACGATGATTTACATAATTTGGATCTTATTTCGAAATTTATGCATTTACATGAATCTATTATTCCTCGTAAATATTAATAGCATAACTAAATAGTTTAAAAAAAAGTAGCAATTTAAAGTAAATCGAAAGTTTTATAGAAATGCGATAGAAGCATCTTTTAATTTATTGTATGTAAATCTTATAAAGGGAATTTTCATTGTTTAAATTCACATGTAAATTTGGAGATTTATATATCACTTCAAAAGTATATGTATGTATATTACATATATTAAAGTTTGTCGAACGTTATAAAATGATTTATATATATATGTAAATCATTCTGTATATAAGCAAAGAAGTTTATCATAATTTGAAGTTTATCTAACTAAAAATATAAAATAAAGACATGTCATAATCACAAGAAACTGACAAGTAATGAATTATGTTTTTGTGACCGTGAAAAAAAAAAAAAAAGAAACGCATATAAAGTTTTAGGACAATGAGCTATGCGACTCTCCAGATGTAATTCCGATTGCGAAATGTTATGATAGTAGTCACTTGGACCCACAAACTCTGACATCAGGCCTCTCAATATCTGCTATATCTCTGCATTAGACATCTTGTACTGTTAATTATCAATAAAGCACTCCACGTAATGCTTATATTTTAATTAAATAATAATGGGTGTCGGAAGCATAACAGTTCGCATCCACAGGTAAGTCAGCTTATATAAATGTTGATGCGAATCCAGTATGTTTAATTATAGAGTGCGTATAATATCCCCAGCTAAGACAGAATTATGCAATTTTTATGGCAGAGGATCAAAATAAATATTACCAAAACACCTTCATGAGTGTCTAAGAAATACAAGCAAAGGGGAATGCAGAGTAAGAATGCTTGGATTACTATACATGATATTTGTCTGAAGCATTAAGAGAATTTTTTGCCTTCTATGAGTAAAGAATTAAGACTATAATACCTGGAGGGAGGAAGAGTTTTAATGTGTTTTTGTGTAATTTAACCGAGTTCAAATGCTCAGTTATTATTATTATTTTTATTATTATTTATTATTAGTATTTTTGCATTTATACTGTATGTTAAAATTATGCTACTATTACCATACAAAATATCTAACATCGCCAATTCGTGATGTGTTTATACTCAGATTTCTTTTTATATATATGTGGGGAGGAGCAAAGATTGTTCCAATATCTATACTTTTAGAGATACGGTAAATAGTACAGTTTCGAACGGTGTGACTGACTCGTGATGCAAACCACGGTACTGTACGTACAGTATGGCCCAGCACTGGGGGGATTCACATTTTCATTAAAATATGAATATTATTTTAAAAAGTAAAAAGAATGGTCTTTTTTTTTAAATATCTATCATCTCAAGTACATAATGCAAGGAGATAGCTAATTATATTAATTTATTAAAGTGATAAAATTGAATACCAATATACGAGGGTGGTCTGAAAAGTTCTCGGCCTAGCAATGAATAAACGAATTTATAATTTCAAAATTATTTTTATTTTTCAACATACTCTCACTTAAGACTAATACATTTATTCCAGCGATGCTCCAGCACCATTATCCATGTAGTGGTTCTCGGTAAAATCTGGAAAATACCCCTCTACAGCTGCAATCACATCTTGATTCGAAGAAAAACGCTGACCAGCGAGGAGGAGTTTTAGTTTTGGGAAGAGATGGAAGTCAAAGGGAGCCAAATCTGGGGAATATTCCAACAATTCATAGTGCAGATTCCTTAATTTTCCCATTGCCGAAACACTTTTGTGGGCAGTTGCATTGACCTGATGAAAGATAATTTTTTTCTTCTGCAAACCGGGTCTTTTCTCACGATTTATTTGGTCTAGTCTGGTTAAAATATCAGAATAATATTCCCTGGTTATTGTTTTACAGTTTTCAAGATAATTAATAAACAAAATGCCTTGAGCATCCCAAAACACCGATGCCATGACCTTCCCTGCTGATGGAACCAACTTTCTTTGGCACTGAACAACTGGCTTCTGTCCACTGTTTTGACTGCTGTTTAGAATTCTGGTGTGTAATGGTGAATCCAAGTATCATCCATAGAAATAAATCGACGCACAAAATCAGTTTTATTCTTGTTAAAACGCTCCAAGTACTGCTCAGAGATTTTCATGAGAGTGCGTTTTTGATCTGCTGTGAGCAAGCGTAGCACCCATCTTGCGCAAAGCTTTTTCATTTGCAGTTATTCATACAAAATTCCTATGCGTTCTTTTGAAATGCCTACAGTCTCGGCAATATCATGTACTTTGACTCGCCGGTCATCCAGTACCATATCGTGCACTTGATCAATGATTTCTAGTGTTGTTACACTTTTTAGATGTCCTTCACGTGGATCATCTTCAAGGCTGGTGCAGTCATGAAGATGGTCCACGCAGCCTATTTCTTATTTGTCAAAAACGAAGGAGAAGAGTGCTGCCCATAAACTTTTATGAACTTCGAATGAATTTCTTTTGGCGTTAAACCTTCTTTTACAAAGAATTTTATAACCGCAAGATACTCAATTTTATCAATTTCAAAGGATACAGACAACACCTTTGCTTCAGACAGCTGTATAATACAAACTACTTGATAGAATGACTTACAATTTCACATAGATGCTTATGACAGATATACCAACTTAGAAAAAAAATCGTGCCGATAGTGTTGCCATCTATGGTCGAGGCCGAGAACGTTTCAGACCACCCTCGTATTTTTAAATTAAATATTTCGTAAAACAGCATTTAAAAGTTATGGGTAATATCAAATAATAAGGAAATAAGTTTTCTTTGATGATGCATCAGTAAATAAATTTTTTTAAAAAAAGATGTTTTCTGTTAAATAAGAAATTTCCCATCAAATATTTGTATAAACTTCAATAAGATTGTCAAATAATAATAATAATAATAAAAAAGCAGAATATAATTAAGGTTTTCTCAGAAACTATTTTTAACCCCAAACTTCGCAGTTGTCTAGTACTCTGGTATATGGGATACTAGAAAATTTCTCAGTTGTCTAGTACAGCGCTTCCCAAACTGTGGACCGCGGCCCCCTTGGGGCCGTTAGTTTTGTTGAGGGTGCCGTGAAATAATGAAAACAAATAAAAAATGTTTTAAGACTAAGTGTGCCATGTCAAATGTGTATGTAAGATGCTAAAAATATAATATTTGCATTTGATTTTTGCAATATTCGCTGTGTACGTTTTGTATTAAATATAAATACAATAAATATTATAATAATATATGTCTGTATTACGAATGTTTTTTTTTCGATGGGGGCCGTGAAATATTTTAATTTTTCCAAAGGGGCCTTTACATCCATAAGTCTGGGAAGCACTTGGGTACACCCAACCCCAGAGTACTGGACAACTTCTTGTCTTCCGTACTCTCTCTATCCACTTCTCCCACCGAAGTCTCCAAAATCATCGTAAGTAGGAACTTAACTATCAGTGACGCATATGGATGAGGCCCGATTGCCTACCGATTTGAAAAAGAGTTATTTGTGGCTAAAAATGGAAAGAAATGATGAATATAATAACTGCAAACTATAAAAATAAATAAAAAAAACTATAACTAAGGTACTATAGCTAAAACGTATTTTAATTTTTAACAGATTTTCTAAAAAAAAAAAGTAATTAATGTAATAACTTATTAACAATTCAAAAATAATCGGCTGAATTCTTTATTTTATGATAAAATAACAAACGACAAACGTAGTGGCATTAGTGTATTGATATTTGTCATGTGTGTATATGTAATATAAAGAAAACGCTAACTGGCTTGTTGGGATCCTTGGTTACCCACGTGGGCCTCGCCATTGTTGCCCAGTAGCTGCTCTCAATCGCTCTTATTTTTCATTAGACTCTATTGTAATTGACTGCATGTATTTATTTTTCAGCTTTTGAAAGTCTTTAGGAACAGCTGCTAAAGCCTTATGATAGTTAATACCGGCAGACTGTAGATTGACAATTAATCACTCAGCGTTCGTTGTGTCTCCGACTGTATTCGCTCTATTGGAGAGATAGCAGCACTGTTCCTACATAATGGAGTCTCATTAAACAACAGGGCCTGCCGTTATTAACATAGACATATATATGGACTTGAATGTCTCCCGTCGCTCCGTAACAGCACTGGTAATAACCAAGCGGCGTTCCCCCCCTCCCCCCTTTCTATTCTTCCCCCTTCTGCTTCAGCCTAACTTGTAGACGATGCAGAATAATGTGAAACGCAATTTTCGCCGGTTCCCGACGTCTTTTGTTTAATGTTGTAGTGCACCCCCTTGTTTACATCCCCTTTCCCTCTATGTGTCCTTTACTAGAGGGAAGTGTTATGTGAAGTACTTAACAGTAGTGTACTCAGGAAGGGGGAAAAAAATACTTGTAGCGCGTTTCACTATTCTCATCGATTTTTCTTTTCGTACGAACAAATCCGTTGCGGAGTTGTTGAACTCAGGTGGAGAGTCTGTCAGTTTGTATAACTCTGAGGGGTGTACTGTGGTCCCTCCACCCTCCCCCGGGAAATTTGAGAAATGATTTGCTTTTTAATATAAAAGCTGAAACAGGATTTTTTTTAAAATTAAGTTAAAATATAGCAGATCTAAACTGATTTGTTTTGTTTGTTTGAATGTCCTAAGTAGACTTCATGTGTATTATTTCTACGGTTATCTTTGGCTTATTTCAGCAGAAATTTTTCTGGGATAGCTCTTATTACTAATAATATTATGGCTATTATATGAAGCGAATATTGTATTTAATGCATACTATGATACTCGTTAAGTTTCAGTTAGCAAATGTGATACTTTTATAAATTGTAAAAGAACTAAAAATATTATACGTTTTAAAAATGCAATTTAATTTTATTAAATTTCTTACGAAATTTATCTCTAAATTTTGCATTTACCAAATTTTTTTCTTAGATACCATAACAATTCTTTAATACGTTTAATATATTAAATAAAAAAAAAAGAGCGTTTTAAAACAGAATTTAAAATAGATGGAATGCGTAAGACCAAGGGGGCACTTTTGACAATAAAATTAGTTTGTTTTTTACTTTATTTTATATTTTAATATCTTTAATTATATATATTTCACAAGAACAGGATACTTCAATACAAAAGTATTGCAACACGTTTTTACATGTATTTTTTGAAACAGGAGTATTGTAATATGGCGTATCGCATGTTTAACTTTGCTTTTGTATACAGATTTCGGACGTTATATAGTTATTACAGATGTAGATACTGAGATGAGAAAAAATATATATTTAAAATGTAAGCTAATAATTTAACTTAAAAAAACAAACAAGTTATTTATATTTATAGATTAGACGTGTCTTCATATCAACCTAAGAGCCTTTGTAGCTCAGTCGGTATAGACGAAACCCTTTGGTGGTAAAGACCTGGGTTCGATTCCCGTCAGTAACTTGAGGAACCTTTATCTGGTCTCTTTCGACAAAAGGTGAGTTAGCCGGTCTCATACAGAGGTAGGGGTTTTATTTCACCTGGGAACTCGGGTTTTTCGTCCCTCAGAACAAGCAAACCGGTCACATGGATTACTGTCATGAATACGTCCCAGCCATATTTCCATGAAGTCCCAATGTCATTTTTCTCAAACATTATTTCACGACGAACCAGTACTATGAAGTAACAAAGCAGTGATAGTAAAACAGAACTAACAGAACAATGGCTCTTTTCTGTTTGGCTGCACTTGCTTAATATGCGAATCTATTATTTATAACGCACTGCATTTGTATGAGAATTGACAATACAGCAATGCGCATTTAATATAATCAGACAGGTTATAAGTAGAATTGCAATAGCGCTTCTCAGATACATATGCCAATTGTGTTTCTTTCCTTATTTGAATTAAAACTAAATCATAGTCTTTCAAGATAAAAATTTGCAGACAACAAAATGATGAAGAGGACGACCTCAGTAAATAAAAGGGGCACTTCGACTGTGCTTGAAGATGGAATCGATCTAAGATTTTTTTTTCTCGAATTCTCTCCTTTCATTCAAGAGTTAGCTTAATTTATTTTTCATATACAGATGCTAGAATAATTTTAACTAATTTATACCAGAAATCCCCCTTTTGCACTGTAAATAATTTAACATGTACACTTGGATTGGAAAAGACTTGGATCGATCCTGTCATTAACAGAGGCATCTTTACACGTGCTTTTTCAATTGATGGTGAGTTAGCCGATCTCATATGGAGGTAGTTGGGATATTTTCTCCTCACATAAACTACGGTCGTTTTTCTAACCGCAAAACAGATATATTTTGCGGTTAGAAAAACAACCAGAGAACACTCGCAAATAATACTATTAGTGGGCTGTAGGTGTACATAATCGACTACGGATTACGTAGGCGATTATGTAGTATATGGATTACGTAGGCGATGGATGGCAGATTATGGGATGTGTAAATGGTGGATTAAGTAGTGCAGAAGGTTGACTGTGTGGTGTACCCTCCTACGAATAATCATTGAATATGTCGAGTGATGATTAATTCTATTTATGATGAATTAACAATTAATAATAATTATAATAAATAATAAATTTTGTTCTGGATTGCATTATGTTAATTCCTAAAACTCGTAATTCAAAATCAGCACACATCATCGTATGCTGATTCGACGAAAGGTGAGTTAGCCTGTCTCATAGTTTCCGGGTTTTTTTACCCGGAAACTCGGGTTTTCGTCCCTCAGAACAGACAAACCGTCCCGATCACAGTCATACGTCTCAGCCATATGCCTACAAAGTCACCTAGGGTCAGAAACGACTGAAGGGAAAAACCACCACCACCACCACCATGCCGTTTAAACCATTTTCGTGTTTGTTTTTTTTTGGGGGGGGGAGGGGGGGGAGCTGGACTGATAATGGAATTGTCATCCTAAAACACTTATCTTCACCGGACATATCGTATACAGTTCTCAAAGTTTTGTTTCAAAGACAAAACCATTTTGTTTTTCAATTTTGTTATGCAATTTTGTCATTGCAATGGACAACTTCAGACATCTGTTGAAATCCTTGATCTCTGCAGTATAGTTCGCCCACCATTTCTAGATCCCTTATTGGCTTGGTGCCAAGAATAGTCGATTCATGCTGAAGGGGAGAAAGAAATGAAGGATGTACGAATTGGTCGCCAACATGCGAAATCACGTGCTTTCTTGTCTGTCGCTGTACTAGTACTAGCTTGATTTTTGTTGTTCTCTTTTTGCGTTATTTTTTTATTATTAATTTGTATGATGGATCCAGTACAGTCAACAAGTTCTATTGTTACACGTTTCAGTAGCTCTTGCAAAAGAATATTGAATAATGTGCTGACATTCTGCGAAAAAGAATCGTCAGAAGGCCGTCTTCTTGCTCCCCTTTCTCAAGTCATAAAACGTGCAAGTGCAATTGCGGGTGTATCGGGGTCGATTGTTAAAAGAATTCGTAGGGAATCAAAAGGTGAAGGTAAGCCAAAATTTAAATCCCCTAAAAAAAAGCGCCAGAGAAAGAAAACCATCGAAACCGTAGCTTTGAATGATTTTGATGTAGACGTTATAAGAGAGCTATTCACGAATTTTACGTGGTCGAGAAAAGAGTGCCAACTGTTCCGAAATTGATTCCTGTGCTTAAAGAAAAAATTAATTTTCCTTGGAAAAGAGAAACTTTAAGGAAAATACTTCATGAAATCGGATTTTGTTTTAAAAAGTCCCAGAATAAAAGGAAACTTATCATGGAGCGAAGTGACATTGTTTTATGTAGAACGCAGTATTTGCACGTATTAACACTCGACGTACATTTTTCCAACTGTTATACAAGCAGAATAGTTACACTTTAAAAACAGCAATGTTCATAAAAGAAAAGCTAAATTTTCCGACCAGTAATAATAAACAAACTCAGTTTATTTATTATTACATCCCAGAAGACAGACTGATTACCCTATTATCGGAATGGATTCTCCTTTTTCTGACATGCGCAGAAGTGTCGAGGGACCTCAAATCGGTGGGCGAACTATAACATGCCTGTTTTGCAGTGGCGATTTGTGTTAATCGGTGACGATAACTAAACTGGTTTCATTCAATCAGAAATAACGTTAACAATAGGAAAAAGCCTGTTATTGCAGGTTTTTTTCCTTTTTTTTACCTGGATAAAAAAAAATTAAATTACCTTTTCTGATCCAAGGCATTTATGACTTGTTGCCTTTAGGTATTTCCCAAACATCTCTGTAAATGGGAACCTCTCTGAAAGCCCCTGATGCTGTTGCGTCTCTAATTATCACTTCAGGTTTTCTTATAATGCTGTAGCAATACCCGCGAAAGGTTTCAGAGAGAGAGAAAAGGGGAAAAATGAGTATTGAATCCTTTGAATAATACAAACTCCACTCGGTATTTGCATATCTGTTTTGTGGAACGAAAATTTCAGTTTTAGGAAGAAAAAAAAAACGCCATCTCGTATTAGACCAATGAATACACCTTCAATTGGAAAAGTTCGTGTAATCGTTTTTTTCCTGGGCAGGTCGAACCTAGGTCTTTTCAACTCAAGGACACCTTCAATACCGACTGATGTAAAGAGGGAAGTAAGATTTAAAATTTAATGTAAAGACATGCAAGTATATGGGATTTTAAAGAAAAATAGATGGATAGAAAGCCCTTGAAGAAAAAAAAAGTTACTGAACATAAGGATTTGAATACTTGGTCAATAACGAATTTAAGTTTAGGAATCATATGGGAAAAATAACTAGTAAAATTCTGGAGATGGTTAGTTTAATTAAAATAAATTCACTTAGCAGAAGAAAATTGCAACATCGTTTTATATATCAAAGGAAAAGAGCAAGAAGTCTGAGGAGAAGTAATGCAAGACGTTCTGGAGATGCGTTTTGATCCTTATTTGGATCCATCTTTAAAGTCAAATTAAAATTAGAATACGTTTATTTGAAATGTATAATATGCTACTTAATTTTAAGGAATAAATCGTTGAAAATTTTTATATGAAATCATAATAATTATTCTAAGGTGTCTCTGTTGCTTTTATTGGCCTACATTTTTTTAAAATTTTTCTTTAAAAAAGAAAAGTCCTCATCCCAAAACTTTGCTTGACACAATTTAAACAATAATTCGGTATTAATGATTAAGGGTAAAGTACGTATTCATATTTTCATGCAGTACTTTTTGTGCAGTTGGACAAACAGAATTATACACCACAGTTTGGCTGAACCAAAAGGCTTTGCTCAATTATTCAACATTTGAAACTGAGAAATTAAAAAACCAGTCCTGAATGACTTTTCATGTTAGACATAACTCTTACCAAGTTTGCCCGGAATGGGAACAAAGAAATTCTAATTTTGGTCTTTCTTCGAATAAATGTGCAGTCATGGCGGTACCTCCACGTACGCTTCGCATAATACTTGTGTATCTATTAAAACACCGCATTGTCTGCATGCACTACTACTACAGCTATTATTACTCGTGAATATTTTTGAGGAAATTTGGTATTCAAAAACTTTATTAAAATATATTGCACGTGACAGCTTTCTGTCTAATTAAACCATTTAATTTAGGATTAGTGGATCATTCTTATATTTGCATATAACCACAAAAATAATCGTTAATATTTAAAAGAAAAGTAAAGAATGTAAATTGGAAAAACTACTTCACATAAATCGTCAGTTTAGAACGGCCGACATTTATTAAAATTAATTCGGATTTCTCTCTCTCTCTCTCTCTCTCTCTCTCATCTATATCATCTATATCACACTATGTTGCATCCGTGTATTCATCAATGTTCTTTTGCTTCCCACTAATTCAGGGGCGAATGCTGGTCTTGAAATTCACACTTGCTCTCGTTATCACTCAGAGAGTGAGAGGTGTGATTGAAATCTGATTAACGGAATAATGAATTACTGACCATTTAAAACTATATATTTAGAAATTTATGTACATTTAATCATACAAATACAACATTTATTTTACAAATGATATTCTATCTTTTCAATGTAGCTACTTGAATACAAATTCTACCCTACGGTTCTTCGTTATGAACTGGTCAATAACATCGTCATAAAAAGTTGGTTGTAACTTAATTTTCCCAAGCAACAGGCACACTTGTAAAGGCTGGCTGAAGCTCACTGGCTAGAGCTACTTTGACTGCGTATGGCTTTGTGTTTAAGACGACGTGAAGAGAGCGGAAATGGCTATGCGCGCGCATGAAATCACAGTGCTGCTGAGAGGACCTGGAAGCTCCTACAACCGAGCAAGCCAAGGTAGCTTTGACTAGACGAGCAAGCATCGGCCTTCGATACACAACGCAAAGCTCAATTATTGCCGCGCAAGCTTAAGACGTCTTCTGTCTACAAAAATAAAAGCCTAAATGGAATGCTTATAAAAGCATGCATTTATTAACAAATAAATATTACTTCTTTCTCAATTAATGAGCTTGCGTAGCAAGCATGGAGAATTCGCCTCTGCACTAATTCTTAATTGATACATTTAAGTGTTTTTCCCCAACACTTCATCCTTCAATTCTTTTTTTCCTATTCAGTTTTTTAACTTTAGCTTTTTTTATTTCTAGGCATTTTAGTCATTTTTAAAAAAATCTTTTATTATTGTACTCTTTGGCGCTTTCCTTTTCTAATGTCTATTTTTACTTGATGCTACAACTATTCTTAAAAACCTTTCTTTTTTCTATTTATTTCTTGAATTAAATATGATCTCCTCCTAAAATCGACAATTTGAGTTTAGAACACGTGCAATTAACAAAGATAATTCATCGACCTTCCTCATAATTTTAAACAATCCCAAGTTTCTGAATTATTTATTTTGATTTCCCTTTCTGCTTGTTTTCTGTTTGTCTTCTTCTTGCCTGTAACTTTTCTTTCGTGTTATTGTTTAATTCTAAGAGCCTCCGTAATTTCTAACAAAACCTTGTGGTTGTTAAGATCCAGGTCGAATTCCGTCTGGCACATGAAGACTCGCTATCGGGGCTTTTCAAATAAAGGTAAGTTAACTGCTTCTCATATGGAGGTGAACTCAGGGTTCTCTCCTCTCCCTCCCAGAAACTTGGATCTCGCAAACGGCCAAGAGAACACACGCAGTCTACACACACAGACATATATTTAGGTTATATATGACTAACTATCCATTAGGATAGTTAGTCATAGTTAGATTAGATTAGGATAGTTAGTAAGGAAAGGCAGTGTGGCCCTTAAGACCTGTACCTCGGATTATTATTTATTTTCACTTAAATCCTTATTCTTTCTTTGTAATTTTTTTACAAAGGAAAAATTCCCACGTACTTCCAGATGTTCCATTATGATTTCTAATCTCCCACTCGTCCGCACTATTTGAAAGGGATATATCTATTGTGATTTCTATTTTTTTTTTCTGTTTTTCTTTCCAAAATGCCATCCTCAGATCTGCATTACTTCGGCCATAATTATATAAAGCGTAAGCTGAGAGTTCGGTCAACTTCCTTCCTATTTTATATAACTAACAAGAAAATCATAAACAATCATCAATCACAAAAAATAATCTTAAAATTAACTATCGAAAGGATGAAGTGTGCCATTGATTGTGCTCTCTCTCTCTCTCTCTCTTTGTGGATTTCTTGGATCACCAATGTTTTGTACAACGACTCCCTTCCATTAATCCAAACATTGTAAATTCAGAAATGTGGAGGAAATACAAGACCAGTTGAAATACTTTAGCTACAGAGAAATTGATCCACAGCAAAGGGAACCAGAAGGTTCAGATCTTAATCACATCAAGAAACGAAAAAGAAGAAGAAAAAAAAAAAGGAACCAGAAAAATAAATTCTAAGGCTGCTTCAAAGGTCTCGAATTTTGAGTATTGAAAGTAAATTCACGGTATTACGAATCGACTAATTATTTAATTGGGAAGAATAAAAATCCTTTAACATTCATCCAGGCTGTTGATTTTCGTTAGGATGGCTGGAATTATGACCAATGAACGGAGGCAGGGTATTATGTCTATTCAATACGTGGATGCTCCGACCAGACTGCCTGTTTTTCGGATAAAAATTGCGAGTTTCTTGAAAGAAATTCCCTCAACTAACTCATCTTCAGTTGAAAGTGAGTTGTAAGTTGTTCTCCGACTCACCTTGCAATCCAGAGGCGTTTCGAAAACCAACGTCATTTCGACTGAGGTGCAAAGAAGAACAAACAGATGCACTTCAAATTTTCAGTCTTGACTGAATAAACATTTCGTTTTGTCGCATTATCCAAGTCTAATTCTTAGAAGAGTTTTTCATTCTGAAAAAGGTTTGTCTGAAAAAACGGATTCAACACGGAGTGTTGAATCCGACTGGGTAATTTGCCTTTTTTTTTTTTATTCCATGCAAAATTTCGATTTTCATCGGCATGACAAGCAAACAGACGAGGGAATACACTGCGTGTATTCCCTCGTCTGTTTGCTTGTCATGAACATAATACCGAGCCTGTGTAGCTTCTTCGGCATCAACAATGCCTTTTGACATGAAAGATCTGGGTTCTGATCCCATCTGAGACGTAAAGAAAACCTTTATAAGGGATTTTCATCTGAAGGTGAGTTATCTGGTCTCATACGGAGGTAGAAGAGTTTCCCTCCCGAAAACTGGATTTTTCATCCCACAAAAAAAAAAAAAAAAAAAAAAAAAAAAAAAAGGCCAGAACACCGGCCTTTTAGCCCTAACTGCTTATGTCGTAATTCCAAAACAGCTAATTTCAAGTCACTACATCGCCTTATAGCTGTTGTGGTATAATCTACACTACGAAACACAACCAATGGTGAGCTATAAGGGGCTCGCGGAGTCTCGCCCGAGCCCTTTGTTAAATTTTTCTCAAATTTGCCAGCTTCTTGTTCTTCTTGTTTACTTTTTCAAAAAAATTAAATAAAATAAAAATAAAAATAAATTTTTGAAATATATTAAGCGACAAACTCATACGGTAACCCAACAAAGTGATTTTATTAAATAAAATGTTATATAGTTACTTTACTATCATTTTATAAATAAGAATTCACTTTTGGTAATCGCATATAAATAAACAGGACTATAAAATAATGCCCCTTGATTGGTACCGTTGATTATCACTTGAAGTATAAAAACAAAAGAGAAATATAATGTATATCAATATTATTGTGTTTAGAATAATATTTATTTATTATTTGTAGATTGTTTGTCATAAAAACTTCTATCGCAACAAAAGAAATTTATTTTGTTTATAAAAAATACGGACTATTTCATATGTGCGATTATAAAAGATTTTATTCTTATTATATTTTGATAGTTAAAAAATGTTTTTCGTATGTAAGATAAATTAACACAGTTGATTGTGTGCAATTTCATGTTTAGATCATGAAAGATTTGTTTAAAAATGATACCCTTTACAGGTTGATTGTCCCCTCATACTTTTTGATTGGCATTTGTACACAAGCTGTATTAATAAACATTTTTGTGTGAAATACGGCTTTTTTTTACTCGACGATGCGGGCCCTTTGTTAAAATTTCCATTGCTCACCACCACTGAACACAACCATCCATTATTGGTATTTCTTCCTTCTATTAAGGAGACATTATTCAACTAGGTTGACAACCAGTACGAATTCGACTCATTATTCAGTTATTAATTGTGTGTTGAAGAAGATATAATGCAACAAAAATGTGTTTCGAAGCCAATTTTCTTTTTCGATTACCGGAGCATCGGGAGGCAACTATTCCAAGACTGCTAAGTTAGTAATGGAGGTAAACAGCAGCAGGTGAACCGTATACTAACTATTGCCACTGCGACGAAACTCATATATACACTCAATATTCTTCCCCATCTCTCTCTCTCTCTCTCTCTCTCTCCCAAACTCATATTAGATTAACTTGAACTCGTTGACTTAAACTATTTTCATTTTCATTTTCTTTAAACTTTTAATATTTATTAATATTCTATATGTACAAAACAATACCAAAATTTTACAGACCAACCATACAATTAATAATAATTAAGAAAGTCAACAAGATTATCAACATATTCAAGTGCACTCTTTACATATTAATCATCAGCTTACCACCCTTTATAATAACTATCGTTAAATTTAACAACAATAATTAATAACAACAGAATATTCAGTTTTAATTAGTTATTAGTCATGTATCATTATATTAATGGCGACTGACATTTGAAATTTATCATTAAATGCTAGATTACTGTAATAATACCAACATATTTAACAATATGCTAATTACTTACATTTGATAATCTATAGTGACTTCATTTTCGCAATTATGAATATATTAAATCTATCTTTATTAAAACTATATTAATTTCTATCCACACATCATTTATATTATTCTACATACACACCTCGTATGATGCTTAGGTCATTCTTAAAATTATTTAAATTGTTATCGCCCCCAAGCGGTAGTTGATGCTATTCCATATTTTTCTGCCTTAGCTTTTTGTCTTCTACTAGAGCTCTCGTGAGCTAAGTGAAATATAATCCCGCTATTAATCCATGGAATTGCTTGCGATTTCACGGATTATAAAAACCTATATTTAAGTAGACTTCCCTCACCAACACTGTGGATCATGTCCCGAGTCACTTGCATCATGTGAAGTTTTGAATTGTCCTGAAGTAACTATAAAGATTTTTCAGCAAACAAAGAGATTTTAAAATATTGTTTTTAATATATTAAATATTACTGGCACTTCACACCAGCTTGTTAGCTGTGAGTAATGCATCAAACTCAAAAGTAAATGGGTTAGAATTCAGTGAAAAAAAATTACGCAAATTCAGCTCATGCACATCAAAACACACACACACACACACACACACACACACACACACACACATATATATATATATATATATATATATATATATATATATAAAATGAAAATTTGATTGTAATAAATATTGAAATAATTCCAAGTTAGTTGGAGTGTTCCAAAAAAAAAAAAAACATCTTCACTAAATATCTTACTGATTTCTCTCAAAACAAAGCATAGAGGAGATAGTTAATATTTCTATGGGATGAATCAAAATTTGACCAGCTAGGAAAAAAGGTTTAATGCTAATCTTCCTATTTAGAAGCTGAAACTGTCAATATTTTATTTTTCGATTTTTAATTTCGATTTTTATTAATTGGCATATTTTAATTCATGTTGCCTATTTTTTATGTATATTTTATAATGAAAATTAGATACTTTTTTATCTAATTTTTAAACATTCTAAAAAATTCTAACAAGCTTAAAATTGGTGTTGAGCTTTTAAAAAAATAATAAATACAATACATTTATAAACAGTGGGTGCATATGAAATTTAGAATAACAAAACAGAGGCGAGAAAATAAAAATATTTAAGAATTGCTTTAGTGTATAATCCAAATACGTACATGAGGAAAGGACACACACACACACACACACACACACACACACACACACAGAATAACATTTTAATATATTGACATCATATAACGCAATGTATTATAATTCCTTTATTGATAGTCTTCGAACAAATGAAATCTGTTTTCTTACGCTAAATAC
Organism: Typopeltis vanoorti; assembly: GCF_054136105.1. Taxonomy (NCBI): domain Eukaryota; kingdom Metazoa; phylum Arthropoda; class Arachnida; order Uropygi; family Thelyphonidae; genus Typopeltis; species Typopeltis vanoorti. The sequence continues at coordinate 59,049,562 of NC_143566.1, read as the reverse complement.
ATTAAAAATTAATCGCAGCGATTTTGGAAAACTAAAATTATAAATCATAATCATTACTGTTATTTTCTTAAATTCATGTGTCATAGTTTACATAATTGCTTACCTTAACAATTCTTGTTAGAGGTATACAAATGGAGATCTTGAAAAGGGTTATGAATTAATTTTTGCACTTTTACATTATTTTCTGATAATTATTATTTTACTATTATTTAAATTTATTTATCAATGAGAAATAATTATATCAACCGTTACATTTAATTCAAGCAGTAAATAATGTTCAAAGTTTGTTTTTTTACTAAAGGAAGTTACAAAACTATTGTGAGCTGTCGTCTGCTTGTTGACTAGGACCGGGCGTTACTATGACAACAGTGCTAATTTTTATCCAATCACAGTTTTACGTTTAAAAAAATGAACGGGTGATACCAAATGGAAACATTTCGTTAAAAACAGAGGTAATTAATATCCACAATGGACAATATGAACACAAGACGTTTCGAAAATTGATATCTAAATGGCAAGATAGTTATTAAAAATTGAAGAATAAAAGACATTCAGAAAAGTCCTCAATATATTGTAATGGTAGGACCTTTTAAACAAATACGCTTCAGGGACAGTTGTAAAATTCGTATGGTGAAGGATTAAAATAACTTGATTAGGACGAAACGGTGAACTTAATGAAAAAAAAAAAAACTCTTGACTAATCTTAATTTGTAGTTGCACACGTAATCAATGCATTAGTATTCCGTGAAGCTTTACTCCTACTTAAATACAGCAAAACCAAAGGGGAAAAAAACGAAGAAAATTGCATCCAAATTGCCACTGAAGTAATAAGACAAGCTTTTAAAAAATAATAACCGCTCTGAAGGAATCATTAATCATGATAATACCGCCCTACTTGGTAATACTATTAATTTTTTTTTTTTACTCGTCGTATCAAGAATGTTTTTCTGAGTAGTAATGGAACTGTGAGCTATGAGAAATTGAATACTTAAAGAGAGAATTATACGTTTAGTGAATGAAGCACAAATAACAGCTGGATAAGCTGCTACCATTTTGGTATTAAGTGCTTTGGATAAACACGCAAACTATGCATATTTTTTCGATCAAGAAGAGAGTTTTGCGATGTTTTTTTGTAAGTACTTCACTTCTGTGTTTACTTTTTTATATATCCAAGTGAAGAAATAGTCTAGTTTGTAATTTTACGATTATTAGGATGGAAATTTTTTTTTCCTCTTCTTATTTTCGTAAAATAGAAACTCGTACTTCGAAGAACAAGTAGAGAACTTTTGCGATCTAATAAGGTTTAATCACGAAACGTTTGACGTAGTCCGTAGGCACGGAGTTGATTCATTTGTAACACTATAAGGTTTATGATGCTTAAAATATGCCTTGTTTCTAAATGGATAAGGAGAAATTAAGAAAAACTCATTTGTTATCACAGAATTACGAATTGAGGTTTTAATTCGTAATTTAAAATTTAATTTAACATATATAAATTAATATATATATATATATTAAATTAAAGAATTAAATTTATATATTAAATAAATAAAAACAGTTTGTAATTTAATATAAATATTAAAAATATAAAATTATTATTCTTATTATGCGGACATCTCTGTGGAGTCAAAAGACTTATCGCGAGAGACCCAAACTATCCACACAACATCTATCATACCTCTTCTTGAACTCATTTACAGATGAACTTTTACTTATTTTCCAGGGATGACCTCTTGTTCTTCCACCATTAGCCAGCTGCTGAAATATTTTCCTTTCATCAGTCTTATAAAAATTCATATCCCCTCTTCTTCGCCTATCAACCAACTCTTGTAATCCACAAACTCAACTTAATAATGTAAGCAACATTCCTTACATCACCAGACCTGAGCACAGTAATCCAGATGTGGACATATCAACGCCTTAAAAAGAGGAGTAAGAACTGTTTTTTATCTCTTCGTGTTAGTGTGTTCTTCAATAACCAAGTAATCCTATCTTGGACACCTTAGCAATATGCCCTCTGAACTTCAACTCTCTATCCATTAACACTCCCAAGTCCCTAGCTTCATCAGTCTCTTGGAGTACTGTTCCATCAATGTGATATATGGCTTGTAATCTTTAAATCCCAAAATGCATAACTTTACACTTTTCCACATTGAACTGACATCCATTATCTTTTGTCCATATTGCCAGCTTATTTAAGTCATCCTGCAAGCTCTCCACATCAGCTTGATTAATTATGCTACACAAATTTGCATCATCAGCAAACAACTGAATATCTCCCTTCAAGCCATTTCCTATATCATTTATATACAAATTAAACAATAACGGCCCAAGCACAGAGCCCTGAGGCACACCACTGGTCACCTGCTTCATCCTGAACTCTGCTCCTCCATACACTACTTTTTGATATCTCTCCATGAGCCATTCTCTTATCCACATCCCCAGTTTAATATGCATCCCCATTTGTTCTAATTTGCGTAACAGTGTTCCATGGGGTATCCAGTCAAAAGCCTTAGCAAAATCGAGACGTATCACTGTGTAGCCAATTCCCTTGTACAACTCAGCTGTCACTATTAAAAAAAAAGTTAATAAATTACTAAGACAAGACCGACCTTTAATAAAACCATCTTGACCCCTATAGAGTATCATATTCTTATGCATCCATCCCTGAATTCTGTGTTTAACCAACTTTACAAGGGGAGATGTCTTCTATATCACCCCTCGTAACCCCTAGTCTATAACGGCAACCAGCTGTATATTTGGTTCCGTTGGCCACTATTTCACATCAGATCGCCTCAAATGAACTACCTTTCTCACGTCTATTTTCTTGATATACTATTTTTTTTTTTTTTTTTTTTGGCTGCAGCTCTTCAGTTATCATCAGCAGTACCCCTTTTCTCCATCCTATCTTCGCTATCTTAAATAAAAATACTAAACCCTAGACAGTCAATCTCTGTAACTGCATTATCTGCTGTTAGCCAAGTTTCACTAATGAGTATAACGAGATTGCACTGACTAATGTCAAAAACGCTTCCCTCTTATTTCGAATAACGAAAAAAATAATTACTTGGTCTATATTATTTTATAATACAATAAAAATATAATAAATTAAAATATAATATTGTATAATATAATAATAAAATATATAGTCCAATATATTATTTTGTATGTTATTATTATAGGATACGAGAAATTTTTTTCTTTTTTAGCTAAGATAGTAAATAAAACTTCCGATGACAATGGAGTATAATATTGATCACAATAGAAATTAATAAATGAGTAAGCGTACCTTTTTATTTTAATTTCCAAAAACTAACTTTTATTCATTAAGTGTAAATATTACATATATTCGTTCAGCCAACTAGGCCAAGTTGCTCAAGTACTCGCTCTATCCAACAAAACTGTTGGTTCGAATCCCGCTATAGGCATATGGATATTCGTGATTGACTTCAGCTGAGGGATGGATTTCATCGCCAGATGTGAGACTACTGTCCCGCGTGTTGGAGGCCTGAAGTGGCTTAAATAAGTTCCATGATTGGTTCCTGGAGCAGGGTACCCGAGCGTTACATTGAAAAAAAAAAAAAAAAAAGACTAACTTTTTAATAATAACAAGGACTATTATTATGTTGATATAAATTTACATAAATTTTATAAAATCACCAAGATCAGAATGATATAGAAATCAATAAAAATAAATAAATAATGCTAACATTATATATCATTGTGTGTTCCCTTCTTAAGTAAATTCATTCTGCATCGTTAGCGACGATATAACTTATTTGAGCCCTCCTAATGAGGGATTAAGTATATATTTTATGACTGTAAATCCGTGTGTGTTCACGGGGCCGGTTTGCCTGTTCCGGGGGGACGAAAAACCCGAGTTTCTGGGTGAAAAAATCCTACCTCCGTATGAGACCGGCTAACTCACCTTTAGTCGAAAGAGACCAGATAAAGGTTCCTCTGACGAGAATCGAATCCAGATCTTTCCGACCAAAGGGCTTCGTCTATACCGACTGATCTATGGAAGCTCTATCTAAAGACTTTCAAAGCTGTAGAATTCCCAACGCCCCCCCCCCCCTTCCTGTGACATCCATGTCACAGAGGAGAAGAGAATTCTACCACTTGTTGGTTGCAGAGCGGAAAAGCTTTCCAATTTGGTCAACTAAGCCAATTAAAGGCAATATAGTTTATGCATTTGTAATAGATTAATATTGCACTGAATAATTATATTTAATGATGGATATAATTCCAAATTTAAACTGCATTTCTGACTTGACCTGTGCGAAAAATCGAATTTTATAAGAAAAAGTCAATAAAAATGATAAATAATAATAATAATAATAATAATAATAATAATAATAATTTTTAAAGTAATTAATAAACTTTTAAGTTTATTAATTACTTTACGTAGAAAAATGTAGAAATTACTTAATGTAGAAATATTTCTACATAATTTTTTGCAACACAATTAAATAATTTATAGTTAATTTAAGTCCTCGTAGGTTAGCCTAGTGGCTGTGCGCTTCGCAATCTGTAGTCAGGGCCGTCGCCAGATTAGATCGAACCCTGAGGCAAACAATTAAATATCACCCCTGATGGATTCTAAGACAAAAATATAAGAAAATCTCCAATTGCTACTTTGTTTTTATTATAAGAGAAACATTAATACAAAACGATTGTACAATAATATTAATTAAATGTTGTCCGCGTGGTTAGCCTAGTGGCTAAAAAAAAAAAAAAAAAAAAAAAAAAAAAAAAGTTAGCCTAGTGGCTGTGCACTTCGCAACCATATGCCTGGGGAAGGAGTGTTCTAGGTTCGATTCCCGTCGGCGAGGTGAGGAGCTTAAGGATCTGCCATAGCCAAGTTAGCCGGTCTTGGGCGTGGACAGCAGGGTTCTTCCCCCCAGTTTATCTGGGGTTTTCATCCCGCAAGCAGGCAAACCGGCGGATTTACAGCCATAAATACTTAACCCCTCTTGAGGGGGCTTAACTATCTGAAGGAAGGAAACATCCTCCCCCTTCTTTTGAGACTAGCGAACTCACCTTCTGTTCAGTTTTTTTTTCTCATAAGCACAAAGTCCCGATTGAAGTGCTGAAAACTCAGCATAATAATCAGATAATTATTTAATACTTTTGGCTAAAATATTGGAATTGTAAAGTGGCTATCTAATAACATTCCATCAGCGTGTGACAGAATATTGAATGTTTGATTATAACTTACTTTTTTCTGTTTGTTGGGTGGTGAGAAGAGCATTTCTGATTGCCTTCTTCATTGACTAGAACCTGGTTACGCGATTGTTGGTTGATATTGTTGAAGATTCGCTTTCAAAAAAAAAAATAAAAATAATAATAATAAATGGTACGAAATTCCAATGGGATTGGGCTTCAATTTTTTATTTTGTGTGTTCCCTTCCTTTCTATTCGTTAGTCTAGGAGGGGGGGGGAGGATTGTACTACAATTGTTGTACTGGGTAGTACAACAATTTTAATTAGTTTTAAAATAAATCTAAAATCAAAACATATTCTCCAAAAAAAAAAAAAAAAAGCTTTGAAATACGTTTTAGTTTTTCCATTAATATTTTCACACATTTTAAGTTTGATTTTAATCTTATACATAAAGTTTTAATTTTAATTTCTCTACCTAAATTTAATTAAAAATCATAATTGTTCTCTATCCAAACCCCTACTAAGACCCCCCCCCCCATCTTGAACAGCCTGCTGGGAGCGAATGCCATTGATTTGATAGCTGTAACTTATGGCTGCGTATTGTTCGAACCCTCATGTGTCAATACGCTACTACCAAAGAGTTATCTCTTTTATTAGGCGTGAAAAAGCAGGAAATTTATTTTAAGATGTAGTAACAGTACAAATATAATCACTTCAGGAAGGTCTAATCTACGATTTAGAGAATAATTCAAAATTATTATCGAACTACACAATTTACCTTAGAGAGAGAGAGAGAGCGTGAGCTGGGATAAATCTTATTAAACAAGCATCTTAATAATGTCTAGCTTGTTAACATAGACGCCTTTAATCGACAATAAGACTACCGGATTATGATACTGCTAATTTATTTTGTTGATACCCTTTCGTATCCAGAATTACACTTGAATAAAAACATACCAACTAATTGTTATAATGTATAAAGTACTATTGGAATTTAGAGTTGTGTCAAACAAGAAATCTACACAGGATAGTATTACTTTCCATTACCACAACTATCATCACCACCTCGAGAGTACAATAGACGACCATACAACAAAAACACATCTTTTACATTCCCAAATATGAGCTATTTGAAACGATCTTATGGCTACTAATATCTAATCAGTCACTTGGTATATGAGTTGCCGAAAGACTTAGTGTGTAGCTATTTGTTCATCCCGTTTTATAGTGTTTATACATAATAGTTAAATAATTAATCAGGAAAACCTACAACCTTTAATATAACTTAACACGGCACTTAACAATCAGACTACAAATGCAATATTTGTTTGCAATGAAAGATAATATCAAACGTTTATAAAAAAAAAAACAGATGTTCACTATCCCAGCTTAAAATTCCATTTATTAACTAAAAGAATCTAAGGCTGATAAATACAGAATTTTCCCAACATCCATAAACAATTATTTGTAGATCGCAATCATGTTTTCAAATAGCCTTTTTGAAAATATGACCCTACTTTCATGAAAACTCCCTCCTCTCATTCAATTTTTCCCTCATCCAGGAAATACATGATTACTGAGCATGCGTATTTCATAGATGCGTGTTTTACATGGCGGCTGTAATTCATTAGTAAGAACTGCATGAGGTAATAATTCGAGTTGCGGGGTGGTGAGGGTGGAAAGAGCTGAGGATGTCAGTCAGTAAGTAAGGTCGCAATAATTTTGACAAACTGCTGTTTACCATCTTCTTGCAAAGCAGGCACGTAAGAACAGCTAGTTGGCTCGTGTTTGTGAAATTGCTAATTAACCCAAAACTTTTGCTTTAATAATGTCTCCCAAGTTCAGGTAAGGGCTGTCATCAGAGGAAAGAAAGATCGTTGTTTAGGTACTGTATTTTATGTATTTAATGGCCAGGTTGTAAGCACGTGAGAGGGTTAGTCATTGTACAAACGCAGTTCTGTACGAAATGATGTAGGAGGCCAATAAACCATGTCTACGGCTAGCGGTAAGTTGAATAAGCGATACTTTTATTCGTCCAGTGTAGTTTGTTGGTCGATAGTAGAGCAGGGCCATTTGTTAAGTCGTTGTATCAGCTCCGAACATGCCTGCCATCATAGCTTCATTGAATCAATGGGCTATTTGATCTTGCAAGGAGCCAAAAGGCCTTTTTCTAAGGAATCATGAATAATTCGAGCAGAGAAGGGGATGCTAATGAGGCGGATGTTGGGCGTAGATGACGAAATTTAAATTTTTATACTATTCACAGTTAATGAGAGCTATTTAGGAAGTTGAATTTACTTCTTTTGCAGCGGATCCCATAGAAAAGTAATGAAACGATATTCTCTGGAATGGGCATATTTGACATGCGAATCTTTCATACTGTTCTCAATGCATATTTATGAAAACCTGTTTTGTTTTTCTTTTTCTGCAGAATTTGAGTCTGCGTTTCAACAATTTCTAGTGGGTGGTCATTTACAAGACAGGATGTTCCTTTGGTATATAGTGAACCCCCCCACCTTTTTACTAAATCACGCTAATAATGTTCTTTATCTTGAATATACTAAGCAACATCTTGCGCGACTTCAAAAGCGTAAGCACACACACACACACACTGACAAATAGCAGTCTGGAATTTATATATAGTCGTTGACCCTTGACCTCGAAAACCGGCTTTAGTTTACAGACAGACAAAGTGACCCTCTTATTCCATCATGCGCAAATTTGTCCGACCTCCCAGTGTCGGAGTTGCCGGGTCTATGGCACGCATGTTAATACCTCATCACCTGCCGTCCTCTGCTTATTGTGTGGACATGGATACTTCCTGTGCATATACCGCCATCTGCACAATTAGCCACACATTTGTAGACATGGGTGGTTATTCTTATGGTCTTTCATTTTCTCGTCTAGTGAAGGATGTTCATTATCGTTCATAGTGTCTGCTTCTACTCTCTGTCTCTCATTCTTTTGTCGTGTGGATAGTTTATTAATGAAAATGCACCTCAGTGAAGAGTGTCTGTGACTTGTCTGTGGCACGCTTTGGTTCGAGCTTCTTTTTTTAGCTCGTGGCCCCTCCAATATCTCCGACTACCCCTTTCTCTTTTATTACCTTTCTTAATTCCGTCCCATTCAAATCTTTCTTTCTTTTTTTTTTTTTTTGTTGGCTTGCTTCTCTACATTTACGAGAGTGGTCTGAAAAGTTCTCGGCCTAACAATGAAAAAACGAATTTATAATTTCAAAATTATTATTTTTTCAACATATTCTCCCTTAAGACTAATACATTTATTCCAGAGATGCTCCAGCGCCATTATCCTGTCCCTGTAGTGGTTCTCAGTAAGATACCCTTCTACAGCTGCAATCACCTCTTCATTCGAAGGAAAACGCTGACCAGCGAGGAAGAGTTTTAGTTTTCGGAAGAGATAGAAGTCAGAGGGAGCCAAATCTGGGGAACAGGGTGGAATGTTCCAACAATTCATAGTGCAGATCCTTTAATATTCCCATTGCCGAAACGCTTTTGTGGGCAGTTGCATTGACCTGATGAAAGATAATTTTTTTCTTCTGCAAACCGGGTCTTTTCTCACGATTTCTTTGATCTAGTCTGGTTAAAAGATCGGAATAATATTCCCTGGTTATTGTTTTACAGTTTTCAAGATAATTAATAAACAAAATGCCTTTAGCATCCCAAAACGCCGATGCCATGACCTTCCCTGCTGATGGAACCGACGTTTTCTTCCTTGGCGCTGAACGACTGGCTTCTGTTCACTGTTTTAACTGCTGTTTGGATTCTGGTGTGTAATGTTGGATCCAAGTCTCATCCATAGTAATATATCAACGCACAAAATCAGTTTTATTCTTGTTAAAACGCTCCAACCCTGTTCAGGATTGTTATGGATTTGAATACAGTTTTCTTGTTCTTCTCTAGGCAAATAACTCTCGATAAAATGGTGCCAGTCTAGAGGTGGTTTTAATTAAAATGCAGAATTGACAGCAGTTGGTTTCAGATTATTCAGCAACAGCAGACCAACCTGAAATGGTGTCAAATTGGAAACAACGATCATTTCACAAATGTCTTTTTTTTTTTTTATAGTTAATATATTGTTAAACTCTTTAAGAGCTTAAAAATGCTGAACCAACAGAATTCGGTTATTATTTTTTATGGTACCCTACCCATTAAAGGCTGAAAACATATACCATATTAATATCGTGGATGGATTACTGGTTTGGTAATCCGCACATCTAATTCTAGAGACTTAGCATAATCTTCTTTGAAGGCAATTCAAACTTAGTAAGCAAGGTGATAATCTCACACTACCCTTTAAAAATTAACCACCTTTTAAAGGCCTAATAAAGCGGTAACTACCCACTTGGTTACTGAGGGACTCATATTCAGGTCCTTCAGTTGTCAAAAATGATAAGTGAGTGTTGAAATTGCGACAATAGAAATTAATTTATACGAAATTTCTTCGTGTATTTTTGTTTTTCCTTTAAAAATGCTACTCCTAAAGGAATTCTTAATTGCTGTTGGTACTTTATAAAAGAAAGTGGAAGTTGAAAAAAGAAAAAAAAAAAACGACATGCTGTAAGAACCTGGATCCTTTCACATATGAGAGTACAACAGAAATGCAGTTATGCATACTCACACTGGTGATAATATATAAGGAGCTTCTCAATCAGCTTATGCATTATTTTATCACAAGATGGCCCTTCGTTTGGAAAGACCTCTGTTAATCTCTAGGACGCGAATAACCTTTATATTCACCTGGGTGGTAAGGGTTGTCCCTAAAACTCGGGTTTTCCTCAAATCAGTCAAACTAATTTTTCCTTTCTAATTCGACTAATCGAAATACCAGATCAATCCTCATCATCCATGGAACAGCTTTACCCCTTCTTGTGTTCTCTTATTCAGACTATCACTTCCAAGTTTTTTTTGTTGTTTTTTTAACTGAAATAATTCTTTCTTGAAATCAAGATCTTGATTTCTCATTATACTCAGAATTTCCTTGAATCTACTACAAAATACTACAAGTGACTTAATACAAAAAAAATAAATAACAATTTTAAAAAATCTTACATTGTGTCTCTTAAAGGGCTAGTTAAAGCATTAAAATGTCCAATGCTACCTTTTGATAGAGTCAAATACAGTAACTTTCCTCTTGCTTTTTGGTTTCTTGACAGATCACTAACCGCAACTTCAATCCATCTATGTTCTCCCCCCCCCACTCTCTTATATTTCGATGATAACACCTTAACATCAAACAAAAATAGGGATGACCTCCTGGCATCATTCTTCTCCAATAACTCATATAGATGACCAAGGAAAATCACCACTAACTATACAAAGGATAATCCTTATACATCAAAGGAATCCTTAATATCTTGGATTCTTGCAATTCTCCTATTCTGGTTGATATAATCATTGCCCAAAACTTACGCTAAGGATTAATTCCCACTGCGTTGTCTTCTCTGCAATCCTTTATGTTCAATCGGTATTTTACTTTTTCAACAGGAGAAGTAAGCCCACTCCATTAAAAAAAAAAAGAAAAAAGTCCGCCATCAAATTGTCATCCTAATCTCAGGTAACCAAGGGCTACGTTTTTTCATTTGCTTTCTTTCTCCTACATCAGTGATCTCTCACTAACCTCATATTCCTATCTATAGTTCTTGCTGATGACGCTGTATTCCCTTCTTCATCATTTGACATTCCCTTTACTTTCTTTTAACTTTTGACAATACATGGCAAGATCAAGATTTTCCTTGTCGCGCCGACTTACACTTCTGGCTTTTCCTGACACAAACTGTTAATTCCATAGTCTTCTCCAAAAATCTCGAGATGTCTTTTTCTTCTGTTAAAGACAACTTCCCCTATCCGTTGCTATTAATCCTATGCAAATTTTAAATCTGCACAACTTTAGAATATCTAAAAACCTTTTTTTAAATTCTTGATGTTATCCAGAAATCATTTCGGCTAACTGGTGAAATGAATACAAGTCTACTCTGGTCTCTCTTTGTATTTAATTCATACAGATGTGCTTTTTTCCCTCTCAATTTATTCACATTTTAAATGAATTTCCTCCCACTCCCTTTCTCATAGGACATCCTTAAATTTAATATTGGATTTAATTTTTTTTTGGACTTTTCTGACTCCTAACCATATATGTTAAGGAGCTTAAGACTGTTCATTATTTGATATCACGTCATAAACAATAATAATAAAAAAACTGAAATATTTTAAAACTTGGTCATTTGATAGCGTTAGTTAAATTAATGTTCGCAAAAAAAAAAAAAAAAAAAGATTTTTGAATAAATTGGATGCGTTTTATCTTTATGATATCCGTCCGTTAAACTACCTTTGAAGAATTTTAATTGAGCAATTTAAAAATTTTAATCGATTAATAGTAATTACTTTTTACTGCACCATAAAGTTGACGTTTACTATTCTAGTGATGATGCCACACGGTAAGGTTACCTTTGGGCACCGGGGATTTGAGCTCCACCTAGTGAATATAATTCGCAGTTATCTCTTTGCACTATTCGTTTTGTCTGTGTTTATTAGCAGTCGTTGAGTAACATTTACTTAATATCGCGAACACACCTGTGTGTGCAATTTCCCAATTTGTTAATAATTTCTAAGATTCTCAAGATGTGTAATGTGCTGTTTCAAAAATGAAACAAAATCAATTTTTTTTTCGACGTGACACTCTACATCATCCTCCTATCATACTGTCACACTTTCCGAACCTCCTCTCAAAATGTGGCACCGTTTAAAACTGACATCGTATACATTCGCACTATCATTAACTTCATGTATTTATCTCCTGTCTTTCTATATATATATTTAATTACTCTCTCTCTCTCTCTCTCTCACACACACACACACACACTCTCCCTACCTTCTGTTATAATCATCGTGACTAACTAGACAGCGGAAACACCCACACTAGACCGGTAGATCAAATGAAAGACGTCTCTCAAGATAGCATCCCTCATTTAGCTAAACCCATAATAATAGAGCAGACGAGGCAATCAAGAGAACAACTATTTTTTTCTCTCTGCACCCAATTCACAATTAAATACGAACAGAAATATTCTTTTCTTTATTTTTTTTAATACGCGAACATTATTTGTCATACATTAATCAACGTTCGTCTTTGCAATTCATTCTCGATTTTATTTCTTCAACACTTGCGTGCACTCATTATGAATCTAACATGTCAATTCATCTAAAAAAAAAAAAAAGCGCGTAGGTTCTTTATATCGAACTGGAATGACCTCTCTCAGCAGAGACGAGCAGTCAACATTTTTGCTTTATATATATCCCCACCTCTTACCCTACCCTACCCTCATCACCCCCCCCCCACACACACACACACTTTCCTCCTCCCCAGACGCGTGGAGTCAGTAGAACCAAGTACTCCGTCGATGTTATAAATTCAACCATTAAACCTCCGACATTGGAGGTCCGTACGATAATAGCCCCACTCTCCCTGCTCACAGTGGTCGAGTTGCATTTCGCTCGCCCTTATGAATGCGAGGCAAATTTATGACGGACATAATCTAACTATGAAGGCAATGTGATTAATACACAGACCGTTGCCTTAGCGACCACGTAGGTATACTTTACATATATACATTTTTTTTTTTTTATTTCCTTGCATGTGCACTTGTAATTTCACGTATCGATTTCACCAGCCGCTTTTACTAAAGCAAACATGAGAATATTAGCTGTCCCCATTCTCCTCTTCATCTCAGCACCTCACTATGTACAAACAGTTACATAAATCACATGTTTTGACAGCAGATGTTTTTGTAATAAGTAAATTTCCTTTCCATTTAGAGGATTAGAGTTGTTAGGTTTATTTATTTTTACTGATAGTTTATTTAGGAAAACAAATTGTGCTTACCACCCACAATCAATAAATGTGATCTGCTAATTCGATTGCATTGCATAAAGAAAACAGCAATACTAAAATACAATTTTTGGGATACTTATAAATGGTATTAAAACTTTAAATGAATTTTCGATCACCGTAATTAGAAAGCTACAGAAAAAACGGGAGAAAAAAAGTACTTTTTAGACTAATATAAGCATATTGGTAGATGAAGTTTGAATAAAAATTTTTTATGTTAAATTTTATTGTCTAGACTTGTTGAAAATGATTGGAGCACGTGATTCTATTACGTGTACTTTTGTGTTGTTTGTTTGTTGCAAGCGCCAATTATTTTTTTTTGCTTCAAACTACAGAGTCGCCACCTTACGGCTGGTTACAAATATCCAAGTTTTAATTTAAGATTTTGAGCAATTTTTTTTTTTTTTTTTGCTTATTTGAAATGAATTAAGCAAAAAGAAAAAAAAAATATATATTTAATCGCTCTCTCTCCTCGGGAGACTTAAAATTAATCCCATAAATGCATACATATTTTAGATCACACGGTATTCTCACAATTTAAACACTACTATTGCAATAAATGGCGCACACAATAGCATTATCCCAAACTACAACTTTAAGCCATTTTTATGACATTCAGCTGATTTACGACGCTTAAAGAAAGTCAAGGATCACTCGAAAGATGTCCAGCTTTTAAAAGAAGCGTATGTTCACGATAAATTCAGTACTGATGCACAAAGTTATTGGAGTGCGCCAACATTAGCATATCATTATAATTCTGTGTGTTCGCTAATCGCTGTACAGAGAAAATTATGAAATATAAAAAATGTATCTGCCGTCTTTTATATCGATAGTCATTTGTTTTTGGTAATCCCACTTTTACCAATTGCATCGTAATGAGTAGGCCACTGCGCAGTACAAGTTGTAAAATTTATTACTTCATTGGAGCAGAACAAATTACCATCATTGTGCATGCTTAGCATGCATATAGCACCAGCACAAGTGGACATTATTGGCAATACAACGTGGTGATAAATTCTTATGTAAGAAACCATTTTCTGAATCATACACGCTTAGTTTCATGCAGTTAGAAAAGGAAAGTAGTCCGTGGTAGAATTATTGAAACTTGTTTGCATTCCTAATAGAAACTGTATGAGTAGATCACATTCGATAATTCAAAACTGTAACCATGACAACATATTTATTTAGAAAATAGTCTAATTGTTTATATTGATAAAAAAAAGTTTTATTACTTGTTGAATATTTTCTAATGTTTATTAATAAAACAATCTTAATGATAATAATAAAGTAATCATCGTGGATAATATTATAGATACAGCTATATTTTATAGAAAATGAAGAAAAACTTAAGAAAAGTTTTGAATATTTAGCTATAAAATATGGCTGATCCATAATATCCTCCATGTTAATATCTTAACTATGCCAAATTGGAATATGAGTATTTTATTACAACAACAAAAACCTGTTTTAATTTCCAAGTACCTTTTATTTATTTTTTGTTATATTCTTAACATCAACAAGAGGTGTTTTATATTTACGGCATTCATTCTGTTATAAATTTTTCGTTAAAAATATAAATTGCTTTTATTGTTTTGAGATCTCTTTTTGAATGCTAAGATAGATGGCGTGTCGGTCTATTTTATTGTTGTTTCCACTTTTTCGTATTGCTAAAATTCTTTTATTTGTCAATAAGACTGTTTTCGTGAAGAGAGGAAAGGAATATGGTGGAAGCACTTTTTATATTCTGTTCAGAACGTTTTCCATTTTTTTTTTTTTCGAATATTATTCTGTGAGTGCTGTAAAAGCCGATATCCTTTTCACTTGCAAATAACACAATCCTGTTAGAGCCTTGGTTTTTATTACACGTAGTATTATTGTCATTGGAGGGATCCATATATTAGTCATCAGTATAAACCTCACACTGTAAGGTGGGATAGACGTTTATACACCAAAACTAACTCAATGATTGCGTGCTGTTGATGCACACGTGACCGTTTCCTCATGCAAGTATATATTCATATATATACTTGCATGAGGAAACGTTCCCACTAACGCTTTGAACTTAAATAATGGTAGAGACTGTAAGTGTCAGAGATTATGTCGTTGTAAGTGTTTAACCCAGGTTCTTTCCTAAGGAATGTTGACACCTTATCTAGTTTCTCTTGGCCAGTAGCGCGCTCAGGATTTAATCGGGAGGGGGGGGGAGTTGAGTATACGATTTGAGAATACACACTACGCATCGCATACGACTTATGATTGAGCATCTGCAATGATCGCTAATTTATTAGTATAGAAATAGAAGACACGACACAACATAAATAAAAAAAAAAAGATTTTTGAAAATTTTCTAGTGTTATTTCCTTTTTCTTTGGGGACAGGGTCCCTTCCCCCCCCCCCGGGTGCGCCACTGCTCTTAGCAATGACTGCAAACTGTTTAATGAGCTACCACATGTGAAGAAGAATGTTCACTGATGTCTCATACATCGTATAATACAGAGACAAAAAACGGTTAAAATACTGCTCTTTTATGTCTCTGAATTACTGTTAGCTGGAATACACAAGGCTCCTCTATCAGTCTACATAAACGGCATTCTCAAGGGAGAATATGCCACACACACACATAGCACGAGTGTACCTCATTTTCTAAATTGTTTACCTGAATTTTGTTTGCAAGTTGGACAAGTGCAATGTCGAGAGAGTATTTGACAATACAACAATAGGGCGTTTCCTAGGGACATAACGTAATGTCATTCCGGCATACAGCAAGATGTATTACCTTCTTTCAATAATGACTGGCTTGCATTACATTCAAATTTGCACTCCCCTAGAGGTCAAAATAGGATACCACAATTTGAAAGTTCATTAGTGCCTTTTTATTATTGCAAATCTCTATTTGTTATCTGATCATTCCCCCTCAGGTAAATTCCTAACCTTCTCCCCCTCCGTCTACAATGGAATCGTCCACACATAGTATAAAATTATGAATTATAAACTAAGCATATATTTACAGGTAAATAATTATTATTTATGCATATGCTAATTGTTATTGTTGCTATATAATCATTTAAAAATTGGAAAAAAAAAGTAATTTAATTATTTTATTTTATTTTATTTTTTTGAGTTTCCAAATTTATAGAATGAATTCTTAAGTTAAGCCTAATGTTTCAACTCTCTCCACATCGACGAAAGGGAGGAGTCAGTAGAGCAGGTGCTGACCAAGTAATTACATCCATTAAGGCATACTGGGAGAGCTCTTCACTACGGCTATTCACAGATGTCACCCCGAGATGACACGCAAAAGTCACGTGATCGTCCTCTTTCTACCTGAATGTATACGTGTGTTGTTCGCATGTACTAATTAGTCGAGAACTTGAAAATGCCTCGGGGAATAGAGACAACTGTAGCAAACAGAGCTACAATGCTCACCCTTAGCGTTGCTGCGTGCTCTAGTAATTGATGACCCTGGCGGTTTCTTGATTGTGAGTGACCTGCAGCTGACAAATAACAGACAATTACACAATGTAAAGCCATGCCGACTAATGCGCGAAATTTAAGCCAGACTAATTGTCTTTTCTCTTTAAACAACACTCTTAGACTGTTATTCATTCTCATTAAATTTGTTAAATTGTGTTCAAAACTTTCTACAGCTGTAATAATATTTAGTCGAACTTCGACCCGGAAGTCGGAATCCAGCTACTTCCGGTAGTATTATATAATGTGTTAAATAATTCTTCTTAAATGTATTTAGTCACAGTTCAACAGACGGATAATTAGCAGAGAAGTAAAGTATAGCTACATTTCAGAAAATTAACTTATCCTAATTTCGCTCTTATTTGTTTAAATTTCTGCCGTTTATATTTAATTTACAATTCAATTAAGTTCGTATCAGCCATACTGAATCAGCGGAAAAACGACCGGAAGTCGATATGCCTAATGAATATATATTTTCCTATGTAATAAATTACATGAATTTATCTCTAAAAGAATATTTTATTTATTAAAAATTCCAAATTTTTAATAACCTCTTTTAAAAGTTGATGCATTTCGTAAAATATAGTTTAGAATCATAATACACCATATAACTTAAATTATCAAAAAACAGAAATAAATAATCTCCCTATGTTTGATTTGGTGATGTTGTTTTTTACCTTCCGATTTGAAATAAAGTATGTCGTGCTTTCACATTGAAGAGAACGAAATGTCTGCTATGTTATTTTGGTTCACAAGGAACGGTTTTTATTTCATTAAAACTTTTCTGGTACTTTTTAATGTAACTTTTACAGCATTATTTTAGAAGAGGTAATCCGACAATAAGCATTCATTGGGAATGACAAACATTTCTAGTCGTAACAGATATTAGCGAAGATTAACTTGCACGATAGAGTGGCAAAGTGCTTCAACGAATGACTCTGCTAGCCTATCGTATCGCCTCTTAAAGAGTTCCGTGTCTCAATTAGCCATTATGTAAACAACCAAAGCCGCATCACTTTCACAAGATAATCTACATCGCTTGTTTACAATAACCTGGCTAAAATCATTAATCAGCATTGGGATCTTGCTCCGTTATGTGTTGATAGCCAGAAACACCTTTTTTGAGCCTACATACGTTGCATTGTTAAGGTAGGATCTTCTACAACCAGTCAACAGCTTTATACCTTTACTCGTAACCTAGAGTGTGGGGTTTAGTTGATTACCGCGATCTGTTTTTATGATGTTGCTTATGTCATTACCACCGTCTCGCTTTCCTTTCGTCTACGGTGACACCGCGAGACAAATAACGGTCATTGACATTTTATAACAGTTCTTCTTGGAAAGCGAACGTTACTAAAAATGATGGTTTTTCGAAACTGTAAAACAAGCTAGCGCAAGTCCACGTGGTAATCTCACGTGAATGCTCTCGGCAATCGTGCAGATCGGAAGCCGTTGAATTGTCTTTTAAAATAATGGAGACACGAAAAAGGCGTCACCCGAAGCCTCACGACTGTAAAGAGATGAATTGGCCCGGCTTCAAAGTGGAAACATATACATAAGTAATTGGTGACTTGAAGATTGTAAAGGTTAGGCTTAAGACGATGTATTTTTAATAGGCATTTTTAAACGTTAGTCTCACACACAAAAGGGAGGAGACGAATATAATTAATAGTTTTCTATTGCGTGTTTTTTTTGTCCGAAAATGTCGCCGAATGTTAGTGAGTTTCTATGTAACTTTGTGGGTTCTTACTAAACAAAGGCGGAATTCATGATTGGCCCATAACCAACGTTCTTACTTGAAAATAAACAATAACTTGAAAAGTATGGTAATGAGAGTTGAATATGAACACATTTGGAAATTGCGTGTAGACACGGAGAGTTTTGGCACTGCTTGGCTGCTACACTATTGAAATAATGTGTTAATAGCTTGGGTATAGGTCGGGACACCACGTTACCTGCACGTTGCTTTTTTTTTTTTTTTTTTTTTAGCTGTTGTCCATTGTTACGTCTAGTAAATATTATCAGTATCCAACATCGGAAGACTTATTACGTGTATTTTTTTATATACTGAATAACTGTATAAAAAGGCATACAGCGAAGAATTCTACTGTTCGCTCTTGTGATTACGTCTCTAGACCTATAGAACTGACACTACAGTGTGGTCGTAAACAGTTCTCAGACCACGTTTTGACCGCTCTGACACTTCATGTGTTACCTAATTACCTGACTTATAATTCATTGTAACAAGACCTAATTCATGCATCGCTGTGACTTATTCCTGCATTTGTGTGTTTCCTCGATGCTTTTGTAACTTTACAGTGAATGCCAATTGTAAGAGAACAATCAAGTAACTGGATTCATTGCTTGTCAATCAAAGAGCGCTCGTGTCGCATCAGCAACACAGTAGGGATCTATAAACGTATTTGCAGGCGAACAGAAAGCAGTCAGAGCAAAGTATCTTCAAATTATAGCGTACATTAGTTTGTATAAGCGGAAAATGAAAGAGAACTGTCTGTTAGGCAGCCGTCAGTATTGCTGTTATCCTACAATAGCAGAGAGCTCGATTGGTTGACCCACTGACAGTAATTGAATTATAAACCACTAGTAACCAGAATACTACAGAATCTGCCTTCACAATGTACTGTTTTGCCCTATTATAGGAAATATATCTAAAAAGACGAAAGGTGTTGCAATTGTTTGATATCAAGATATTTTAAATATTAAAAATTCGTTCCTAATTTTTAAATTTTAGAAAGATATTAATATTTAAAATAATTCTAATAAAAATTTCTTTTTTAAAAATGGAAATTATGTACACATATATAATCGAGATCAATGAATAATACTACACTACAGTTTGCTGTACCTGATAATATAAAATTCATGTTTGACGTGCGCCCACACCTCAAATTACACTTTTAAGTCTTTTCGTAGTGATAGAATCCAAATGGACATGTGTTCTAAAATTTATGTCTGATTGAAAGTCAAAAAGTATTTATAAATTTGAAAACTATATACTTTTGCTTTATTAAGAATGGATGTACGACTTTGTATTCTGTATTCATATCGCACAGGGTCGAATGCTGGTCTTGAAATTCACGCTCGCTCTTGTTATCATTCAGGGAGTGATGTGATTGAAGTCTGATTAGGGGAATAATGAGTTACTGACCATTTAAAACTATATATTTAGAAATTTATGTACATTTAATTATACAAATACAACATTTATTTTACGAATGATATTCTATCTTTTTCAATTTAGCTACTTGAATACAAATTGTACCCTACGGTTCTTCTTTATGAACTGGTCAATAACATCGTCATAAAAAGTTGGTTGTAACTTAATTTTTCCAAGCCATACGCACGCTTGTAAAGGTTGACTGCGTATGGCCTGTGTTTAAGACGACGTGAAGGGAGCGGAAATGGCTATGCGCGCGCATGAAATCACAGTGCTGCAGCGAGGACCTGGAAGCTCCTACAACCGATCAAGCCAAGGTAGCTTTTACTAGACGAGCAAGCATCGGCCTTCGATACACAACGCAAAGCTCAATTATTGCCGCGCAAGCTTAAGACGTCTTCTGTCTACAAAAATAAAAGCCTAAATGGAATGCTTATAAATGCATGCATTTATTAACAAATAAATATGACTTCTTTCTCAATTAATGAGCTTGCGCAGCAAGCATGGAGAATTCGCCCCTGATATCGCAAAATACTTGGATGATGTGCTTGCATATCCATCTTCAAGGAGAAAATAATCACACATCAATGAAAAAATGCAGGACAAAATAATAATAGTTTGATATTGAATTTCGTCAGGTTATATGAATTCCAAGAACGGAAATCCAAGTGACTCCCAGAAATATGCGAAAAAGATTCTGATTTGGGAGCACGACTTCTTACTTTCAAGATTTTTTTTTCATTAATTTACATTTGCTCATTCAATATTGTGAAAATAAATTTTACAATATTGAATGAATGAGTATCCAGAGCTCAGTGAGCACGCCTGTTTTTTTTTTTTTTTTTGCGAGTTCAACTTACAAATTTTTTTTAAAATGTCTACCTTAGGTATGTTAAAGTAACAAGCCGTTAGAAAATGTAACAACATACGTATTTATTTATTTATTTCTCTTATGATAGTTTAATATTCCTATTCATGTTTCGAAAGTTAAAAAAATTATAAACTATTAACCACATATTTGGAAAGCACCTGGGATAAACGTAACGGGATTTTGAATTAAAAAAAAAAAAGATTCTTCGCATAAAAATGATTGCCTGAAGCACGTGTGGCTTGGCACCCACCCCTCGAAGAATCAAGAAGAGCTCTTTGGTATAAAATGGTTTGTACAATATTAGCGTAAACAAACTTTGTAGTGACAACAATGAGAAAGTATTATGACGTCATCAGCAATGCAGAGAACCAGCTATTGTCATAGTTCGTAATTCTTTAAGAGATGGAAAGAGAGAGAGAGAACGATTTCGTCAATCCTTCCATTTATGTTCATCGATCTCGCTTCCTTTATCTATGATGTCAGTGACACAAACACGAAAAAAATCGTTTTTTTTTCCTCTCGTAAAGGCTTTTTTTTTTAAACCCCTATGTTTTGTAATTTTTCAACTCCATTAAATATTTATCCTTGCTTGCGTTTTTAATATTTTAGTCTTTCCTGTTAATGGTTGGCTTTGTGGATCATGCAGGTAGCCGTTGCACTTGAGACATCCGAGCATTTCTATTGTCTGTCATTCTTGCGGCGAATGATAAAACACTTGTTTACTAAAGGCTTTCATCTACATTAGAAGTTAAAAGCGAAATTGTTCCTTGAACTCTGTCTGGCCGTATTCTTACTTAAGTGCCTGACACACTTATTATGAAAAGTAGGCGAGTTAGCTTATCAATCAGATAAATCCCCTTATTTTATTTTATTACCGACGTTACAAACGATGCAGAATCAAAAGACATTTGAACTTGACGTGGGCGCCACCTGGTGCCGAGGAAAAAACAAATTCAACTGGACTGTATTTTAGTTTTGGAATATATTGTAAGAAGTAACAAAGTAATAATAAAAACAGCGAAAAGATGAAGGATGGGGGGGACAAGATATTGTCCCCCCCCGTACTTTTGAAATTACGAAATATATAAGAATGAGAATTTTTTTAAATTGTATTTAAGCAAATAAAAATTTTACTTTTTGCATTCTTTTCTTTTCTTTTTTTTAAATATTACTGCTCCATATTGATACGGTTTCTCTCATTCTTTCTCTTTCTTTTTTCTCCTTCTTGTGACTGAGATGAAGAAATTATTTGTTTTTATCTTAACAGAGAAGCATCCCGTGTCATTGCAATAATGTACTTGTTCTATCGGTGTGCGTTCAACTGAAGATGCCCACCGGTCTCAAACGGAGATGGAAGGACTGTTTCAATCCTAAAACTCAATTCTCCTCTCATAAAAGTGAAAACAGTCAGAAGAAAACACACAATTAACAGACACTATGCACTGCCTCAGAGACAATTACTTTGGCTGCGACGAAACTCGCGCGCATTAGCAGACCGACCTTCCTTCGCTCATAATCCTATCTTTAAAAATGGTGATAATCACCCAACAGAAAATATGTTGTGCACCCATTAATAAGTAACCACAGGAATTCTAAAGTTTGTTGTAAGAAGGAGACCCAACTAACAATTGTTTTCATCTGAAATTTTTTAGATATATTTATTTAGGAGGAGAGTTCTATATTATATACTTTCCCACCATTTTTCTATCAATGTTTGTCAAATACATTTTCTGTATTTCTTCCTGATTAAGCTTGAAAACATTCCATGTTTGGTATCTAGAATAGTACTTACAGATTATGGAGAAAATAATTAAAAAAAAAAAAAATCGAATCGAAACGGCGTTCTCACACTGGCTATGAAATTGATGTACCACCTAAAAATATTAATGTCCCTAAAAATATATATATATATATAAAATAAAAAAAAATCCATTTCATCTTCTTGAGTTAAGCATAGAGATTTGAGCGTCTAGTTTTGTATCAAATTTCAAGCTATTTCCTTTTGAATAAAGCAAGCCTTTGCTAGCTCTCTCTCTCTCTCTCTCTCTCTCTCTCTCTCTCTCTCTCTCTGTGGATTGATCTATAAAATAAACTTTTTTAAAGTTTTATTTTATATTTATTTGGTTTTCCTCTCTCTCTCTCTCTCTCTCTCCCTCCTGGTGTTTTTCTTTCTTTGCGTGCACACCCCACTTCTCTTGTCTTAATTTCAGTGTTTATTATCTTTTTTTCACTCTTTCTTCCCTTTTGTTTCAATTTCTCAATTTATCACTGTTTCATTTACCTAACTTTATGAATGTTTTGAACTTATCGTTACTAACCTAACTTAATTTATACTTGAGTCTTTCTTCCATTAAATTTCCAACCTCGTTTTCCCTTCAGATTATCTTTCAGTCTGTATTAGTTTTGCTCAGTCGGAATCCTTCTTTCTTTTAATTCTTCTTCTGGTTATGCTTTCGAAATTTCTCTACGATAAGATGTATTGTTCCTTATTTACTCAGCGCGTCTTCGTCTACTCAATCTATCCTCTGATATTTGTTAATTTTAATCTGAATTTCACTATAAACTAATCGTTTTCTCGTTCATTAACCTTCGCTTTTTCTCCTTAATCTCTTCTCTATATCAGTATTAATGAAAAAAAAAACTAAATAAAATAAATAAATAAACTGTTTCTTACAGAATCTTTTTGATTCTGTATGAAAGAAGCAGATTCGGAAAGGTTTATTGTCCTGAATGATTATTGACTATATAAAATAAATTACTTATTTAATCAATGAATTATTCTATTTGATCAAAAGAAAATGAAGAAATAATAAAATAATTAAGCCAGGAACCAATAACAGAGAGAAAATTAAGAAATATAAATATAATTGAATAGAGCATGTTAAAAGAACGTAAACGGAAAGACTACCCAAACAAGTTCTTCATTATAAACCATCACGAAAAAAAAAAAAAAAAAAAAAAGAAAGAAAGAAGAAAAAAAAAACATCAATTTGTTCATTGAAGACACTTGTCGATGCTTCTGACCCCGGAAATAGTCAGAACAGGCCACAATAGACCAGGTCACAATATACCTAAGTCTTTAAAGTGCGTGATGATGATGACCAAATGAATTATGTTCTTAAGGTTTCTTGTATTAAAATGTTTCTAAGAGTTCAGATAAATATATATATATATATATATTCTGACTGGATTTGTTTTTCTCTCTCTAACTCTTTCCGCTATTCTGTGGTTGTACTTTTCACAGGAGGGCCTATCTACGAATATAATGAATCAACATTCGTAGATGGATTAAAACAGCATTTAAAACATGAATCACCTTTAGACGCCAACAAATTTGCTATCTGTTAAACTTTAAAGTCTCTAGATCAAGAATTTCTATTGAAGTTATCTTTCTGTTCTGTATATATACTTACTAATTAGTACTACGTCTTTAACATTACTTAAATCAAAAGAAGCTTTTGCTAAACTTTGTTTTTGTATCGTTGCAATCCTGAGATATTTTCTCTTATATTAACCTAAATCAATTAAAAGCTGGACGAAATTAGTCCAGTAACGTTTTATTCGAAGTATTATCCAATAGGAAGAAATTTTTGCATTGTCTAGTTAATTGTAGCGCTATTCTTGAGAATCTTATAGATTAACACATAATTGTATCATATTACTCGACTTATCACTCCCTTACTTACTCTCTCTCTCTCTTTGATGTATTTGGTCAGTCTGACACATCACACGTGGCAAGGTTAACATATGGTTTACGTGAAAAGGGAAACTCCCCGGTATAGGGAATAAAAGTTCCGGACATATGGCCACTAGGAGTTGTATATACAATTATAACCGCACCGGTGTGTTCATGCAAGACTTGAAGCGTGCGTGTTGTATGCTTCTATGTATATACATGTACATGGGCGGGAATATCATATCACGGTTATATAGTGATTAAAAATGACCAATATGCAAAAAGGAGGCCAATATTATGGTAACAGAGAAAAAAAAAAGGATTTTAATATAATATAAATATAGATAAAAAAATTAGGTGTTAATTTGTTTCTATTCAACAATAGTAATGCTGTTTTGACCAATGATTTCAGCAACCGTTATATCTGGCTAAATATTAATATGCATTATAATTATTGTGATTTCATTTAAATATTTAAAAAATTACACCCTTAACAACTTATTTACACGTCATTGTTCCGTTAAAATTATATATTATAACGAACACAAAGATAGTGAAAAAAATCAAGATCGAAACATTTTTAAAAATCAATAATGATGTGTAAAATAAATTGTTTAATGTCAATGTTTTTCAGCATTTATTAAATCATCTTTCTTAACTATCAAATAAATGATTTCTAAAATGTTTATAGTCTTCTATGATTTTTAACTTTGGATTGAAATGAAGTTTCCTTCGAAGATTTAATTTTTCTAAAACAGATAAATTCTTAATGTAAATTGGCGATAAACGTTTGAAAGCTACATACATTTATGAAATGTGAAATAAATTACAAGTGCAACAGCACCGCCCCTGGTGACTAACAACTCTTGATTACTGACGTAATTCTAATTTTTACTGTTCTGAAATAGATAGATCAACACTTATATATAAATAACACATTCGCATACAATAATAGTAATCAAGAAATCTACTTAATAAATTTATCTATATTTTATTTATTCTACTAGTTGACTATGTAAACACTCAACTATAATACTCCTATTTAAAAAAAAAAAAAAAAAAGTGGTAGATTTCACTTACCTGATCGGAATTTTCTGAATGGGCAGAGTCAAATAGTCCGCGATGCAAGCGGCATTCACTATTTACCATTCAATAGTGGACGGTTGTTGAGAACAAGCGGCAACACGCAGCGCGCGGCTTTACTATAAATACAAAGACACGTGTTTCGAGGATTGCTGATAGCAGAGAGGCCGCATGTGTGTGTGTGTGTGTGTCTGTGTGCACGACACTACTGCCACTCAAGAACCGTGGGCTCCGACACTGTGCCCCTAGGGGGGAAGGGTGGGCAGCCTCAGGTGGCATGGGCGCTACCTGCCCTAACCTGCAGTCTAAAGAGAAGCCGGGGCGACGCACCGTGGTCTGTCATCTCCGAAGCTACGGCGAAAACCCTCTCTCTCACTCGCGCGCGCAAGACACCGTTTAGATGGCTGTCCATCTACTTCCTACAATGGCGTATTGACCGGGTTTGTCTCCGAGTGAGTGAGTGCGTTGGCGTGTGTGTGTATGTGACGAGAGAAGCAGAGGGATAAGGTGTGGAGTACAGGTAGTAGGCCGAGGTTTAGCTATGGGATCGGATGCTCCGATAGTTTCCGAATGTTAAAGTTGGCCACAAGCGGTCAACATACTGTCCAAATAGTCGCCGCGGGTTGAAGGCACGCCAGCACGAATTGTCTTCGATCTTCTACGAATAATTAGGGACCACGCGCGCCTAAAGAACGATGATTCACTTGTCAACATGCAAGCTGACAGCTAATAGATTAATGTTTTTTTTTTTTCTTTGAGTACTTCTCTATTGTTATTGAAAAACGAAATGCATGCTGGGAGTTGGTCATACTATGTGTAAACAATATGCGAAAAGAACGTATCTCTACACTCATTTTTCCTTCTAAAAGTAGATTACACATCGAAGTGCGTTTTTGTATTTTGTATAGTCTTTCTCGTGTATTAAGTAACGATACTATTTTTTTTTTTTCAATTTTTGGTGTGAAAGGAATACAACTTTCTCTAATGCTATATTATCAATCACATGTCATTTTTTATTTTTAATTTTCAAAAACATTTTAATTTATTATAAATAGATAAAATATTCTTTAGTATAAAGCGCGAACCTTTTAAAACTTATTTAACCATGAGAAAACTGACATACCTCAAGCATAATCTGGACATAGTAATTTTATTCAACAATTACCAAACACTAGCTACGATTCTCAAAGTTAAAAGAATATTATAACTTATTAGTTTCGAAGTTTAATCACAACTACATCAGACAGCGGCCCAAAAATGCTTTATAATCATAAGAAAATCTCTATACATCACTTGCAGATATGCAAACGAAAAATTCATCAAAATTTCTTAGCTTAATTGATGACCGTGTCTTTGATAAATCCTACGTCATTTTCTGATGTGTTTAGACCTTCATAACCACGTCTGAAATTGCTTGATAGATAGCCAAATAAACTAATTTTCTTGTAAAGACAAAACGAGTTTAATAATCCATCGGAATATTGCCATCAAAGATCTAAGATGCTGTTTAATGACACGTATAATGAATATTCGAGTTTAACTTTATTGGCTTCTGTAATGATTCATTCAGTGCAACTGATGAGAACTTATATAAAAATGAAATTATTGATGATAAAACGCGATTGTATGAATGTTGCCGATGTGGGGAATACGAATGGGTGAGGGAGTGGGGGTTAAAATGTCGTCAGTGGGATGAATTTTCATCGTCTCATTTGGGCGAATAATCAAATGAATGTAATTGACTAGCAGAGTCTGAAACCATTTTAAATCAAGTCGTTTGAGCTTGATAAAATTTCTAAGATCATTCAATTGATGAAACAGGAAAAGGTAATGGTTAGAGAAATTATTTCGAAGTTCACCTGCAGAAAAAAAAAAAAAGATTCACAGAGTGGAATACATTTTACTGAACTTGATGATGGAAGGAAAATTAAAATCTTAAATGCGTATGTTTGTTTATATTTTTCAGTCTTTTAAAGATGCAATTAATGTCATTTAGTTTTACTTGTTAGCAGGAAACAAATGTAATGTTATGATGAAGTCGAAACTCCTTATAGTCCTTATAAGGACTGGCTTAAAGGGGCGAAGCAAGAATGCTTTTCATATTCCCCGTTATCTGTAGAGCAGCGCTTCCCAAACTGTGGGCTGCGGCCCCCTTGGGGCCGTAGGTTTTGTTGAGGGGGACCGTGAAATAATGAAAACAAATTTAAAATGTTTTAAGACTAAGTAGATTTTTTTTTTAGTTTAAAAGAAACGTATTTAACTTTTATTATTTATTATTTCTTTTTTGTTATTTTTTATATTTTAATGGAAAAATTCACACATTGGTGTTGGTTCACAAACTTTGCTTCCTGCGTATTTCGGCGCTTAATAAATATTTGTAAATATTGCTTATTCATATGTTTCATTTCAAAGCAGTGGTTAATTGTATTTACTTCGAATGCGCTCCAGGGAAGCTCCAAATTTTCCTGTCCCTTTCATCACGCGTTCGTAATCAGGGACTGCTGATATTGACTTTATATACATATCAAAACTCGTTTTATATTATCACTGTCATCCGAGCTAGTTTTCTGTTACCAATAAAAGTTTCGCATATACTTCACACATGAAAAAAAGCTTAAACAAGTTCATGTGGGGAGATAGTAACTTGCTTGCAGTGGTCAACAACACGCCCTCCCTAACAGCCACTATACTGCAGAGGCAATACAAACAAGTACTTTTGTTATGCCAGTGAATAAGGTATGAGGAGTCTGTGTAATATATTTCTCAACAAATAGTGCAATTAGAGACAACTGGGATAAAAACACACTAATTAATGAATCACATGTCCCCTCATACAGAAACTATGCTGTATAGACGGAAACAAAACCATATGTTGCATGGGCAAACACAGTATCTAACTAAAACTATTGTTATTAATTAGATTTGTGTGAGCTCGATTTCCCAAGGCAGCAATAAAATTCAACCGAAAGTGTTAAAATTCGTAAAAGTGTTAAAACTAAGTAATATATATATATATATATAATGAATGTTATAGCAGTTTCACATATGGAATTCGGTTGAAGAGAGTTAGCATTTCAACTCAATTGTCAGCTATGCTTTTATCTTTCGGTTGCGCGATCTTTTGTTAATACCGCACCAATCATATGTACGTTTTAATAACCTGCCTTTGCTGTCTGTTTCGCGTTAGGCTTAATTACCTTAAAGGGAGAAAAGTCAGAAAAGAGAAAAATGTTCCTGGTCCGGGGATTCCCTTATTCAGGTAATATTCACTAATTTCATGTTATCAGTCTGTGGTGTGCCAGTATCGGTAAGTGGTGATATTATTTGATCTATTCTACGTTAAAAGATTTAACCCCGAGATGGATAAGTGGCTGATAAAAAATAAAAAAAAAAAAATTCCCGCGAACAATCAGAAACAGACTCAAAAAAAAAAAAAAAAAAGGACAGTATTTCATATTTTACCAGAACAGCCCGCATCGTCTTCAGAACCAAACGGTAAGAGGCAAAAAATGTAATATTTGCATTTGATTTTTGCAATATTCGCTGTCTATGTTTTGTATTGAATATAAATACAATAAATATAATAATAATATATCTCTCTATTACGATTTTTTTTCGAGGGGGCGGTGAAATATTTTAATTTTTGCAAAGGGGATCCTGACATCTAGAAGCATGGGAAGCGCTGCTGTAGAGGACAGTGTAGGGATAGGTGTTATTGAGCAATTAAAGCTCTGATCATGGCAGGAGGATAACAGCAATAGCTTAGCTGAGCCTCAGTTATAACTTCATTCGCTACAGCATTGCCATCCATTACCCTCCAAAGGTATTGGATTGAATGAATTAATCAATCATCGCATCTCACAGTCGTTTGATTCCCAATTCTTCCTCCTCCAGCTGGGAAGTCGAAACTCCTTATAGTCCTTATAAGGACTGGCTTAAAGGGGCGAAGCAAGAATGCTTTTCATATTCCCCGTTATCTGTAGAGGACAGTGTATGGATAAGGTGTTAATGAGCTATTAAAGCTCTGATCATGGCAGGAGGGTAACAGCAATAGCCGAGCCTCAGTTAGAACTTCATTAGCTACAGCATTGCCATCCATTACCCTCCAAGGGTATTGGATTGAATGAATCAATCATCGCATCTCACAGTCGTTTGATTCCCAATTCTTCCTCCTCCAGCTGGGAAGTCGAAACTCATCTAAATGGGATATTTAATGTACTTATGTTATTTAGAATATATTATGATGTATTTATATTTTTAACTTTCAGAACAAAATAGACTTGTCTGTGTTAATACATTTATGTATTTTATATATCATTTAACTAAATTTCATATTAAAGTGAAAATATACCAAAAAGGAAAAATTTTCTATTATTTAGATTAACTCATCAAGTGTGCACGGCTAGCCTTGATATGCTCATGGTTCGTTAGGTGGATATCTCGTGAAATATGTTATTCGCATATTATAAATGAGGTGCAATAATTGCTCACCTAATTGCAATGATAATAATGCAGTGATAACACGTATAGATTTCAGTTCCCAAGAAATTTCGTAGCAAACAACACTTTTTTTTTGTGTGTGACGTATCAGTCTTCTTGGGAAGGAAGAACACTTAAAAATCATCTGTTCCGATTCTGATATCTAGTAAAAAAAAAAAAAAAAGGGTGGGGGAGTAGCAGCAAAAAAAAAAAAACTTTTTGAGAAACAGAAAACGAATAACCAAAGTTGCATAAAGCCAGCGTTCAATTAAAGTTGAATGCATAACTACGTATGCATTCAACTTTAATAAGCGACTAAGAGGATCGAAATTTTGCGATTTCTACGTTTTACGGTACAATTTCTTCACCCCTCCCCCTAACCTGAGTGTCTATCATAATCCAACCATCTTTAGAATGACTGTATCCTGATCTGTAATTATTGCGAAAATATATCTCTATATAAACTTAAAAACCAAGCCGGATGTGACGTAATGCTCCCATGACAACAACAGGGAACCTAGCGATCTGCGCTTCTACTCACAAAAAAACTCACA
This sequence comes from Typopeltis vanoorti, assembly GCF_054136105.1. Lineage (NCBI taxonomy): Eukaryota > Metazoa > Arthropoda > Arachnida > Uropygi > Thelyphonidae > Typopeltis > Typopeltis vanoorti. The sequence goes on along the minus strand of NC_143566.1, from coordinate 59,019,179 downwards.
AATAGTCCTTATCCTTATAAGGACTGGCTTAAAGGGCGAAGCAAGAATGCTTTTCATCTCCCCCCGTTATCTGTAGAGGACAGTGTAGGGATAAGGTCATTGAGCTATTAAAGCTCTGATCATGGCAGGAGGGTAACAGCAATATCCGAGCCTCAGTTAGACTTCATGGGCTACAGCATTGCCATGCACCAAGGGTATTAATCACCGCATCTCACGGTCGATTCAAGTGACCAATCTCCCAACTCACAAATACCGAACTATTATCCTGTTTAGATTATCTGACTATGAGATTATTAACTGTTTATTTAACTAATTACTAATTATCCAATAATTATTTAACTATTGGTTTGGAACAAAACAACTTACAGAAACCATATAAAATTGTATACAATGCGTCTAAAGAAATCAGTTTACAGCTGTCAATTGATGGCACTTATATTTATATTTATATAATTTAGGATATAAGGTTTCGTATTCCTATATTATGGCAAACAAAAACAAAATTTAATCTTCATGAATAAACGTTGAATAAATACCGGAAAAATACAATGGTAGTGCATTCTAAACACGTCATTCTCGTACTGAGCAAAATTAAATTATTATACTTGTATTCCATTTTTTAAATAGATTCCGTTTCTTTAGAAAACTATTTTGTATTTTATTATATCTATAAGAGGATTCCACAGATCTGATAACCTGTTGGGAAGTTGGGCTACTTATAAGATCACAGTGTTTACTGTGCTAAGTTTCCGACTCAAATCGTACCTAAGAGTTGGGAGGGGGGGGGGGAATTGTTCTTTCATTACTTCATCATGGAAGGTATCTTTATGGTAGGCAATATAATAATTGAAAAATCTCACTAACAATTAAGAATCTATGGCGGCTTAAGATTTGATATATATATATATATATATATATTCAAATATTAAAAAAAGTTTATCCTTGCTGGTTTGGATGGAAGCATTCAGTTATATGTGGATATTGATAAGTTAGATCGGATGATAAGGGAGATCTCGAAGAAACTCCTTGTCGGCTGGTTTTGAACAGACTAATTCTGTGTATATATTAATGAATATCGATTTAATGTTGTTCAATGAAAAGTTATGCATTTTGAGCCGAAGACCCTGCAGTATTATATTAATGGGAATTTTCTAGCGGGATGAGAGGTTCAGAAGACATACATTGCCAAGTTGGTTCAGACATTTAATACTGCCATGTTGAAAATAACACTTACTTATAGGAATCCTATCCTATCCCTCTCGTCCGTCCTAGGAAGGGTTGAGTCCCCTCCTAATGAGGGGTTGCTGGCGTATTAATGCAGCTAGTTCGCCACTCCTCTGCTGCATCCCCTAAGGGTGCTATTCATGACTGTAATCCGTGTGTATTCACGGGACCAATTTGCCTGCTTGTGGAATGAAAAACCGCAGATAAACTGGGGGGGGGGGGAGAACCTTCTGTCCACGCCCAAGACCGGCTAACTTGGCTATGGCAGATCCTTAAGCTCCTCACGTCGGCGACGGGAATTGAACCTAGAACACTCCTTCCCCAGGCATATGGTTGCGAAGCGCATAGCCTCTAGGCTAACCGCACGGACACTTATAGAAATAAGAAAGTTATTCTACCACTGTACAAGGTCTTTATAAGACCATGTCTGGACTACTGTACTCAGATATGGTTCCATGGATTCCACATAGATGAGGAAAGGGAGTAACAGATTCAGCACTGGCTAATCCAAATCATATCTAGTTTGTGGAACTTTTCATTTGAAGTGTGGTCTTCAAAGTTTGAGAAATAGATGGAAGAGGGATACGATAGAAACCTAGAAGGCACTAGTAACGGTCTCTTTCAGTATAGATACAAGAGTAATTTTGCAGATCATGCTAGGTCGGGAGAGAATTTGGGATCATCGTTGGAAGAGAGTGAGGTCCAGCTTTGCACGATTCTGGTGGGCATTGTGAATGTGTCATTGGTGAAATTTTAAGGAGAGATATGATAGTAAAAAGGACGTCTTCTGAGACCTTCCCTCGATGGATCTGTCTCCATGTGCATAATTAACAAGTTTCGATTTTTATTTATTTATTGTTTCGAAATGTTATAATATAACTAAAATTTTTATTACATGCACATACAACTTAATAATATAATCTTTTCCAACCTAATTATATATGGGTAATATATAAAATTGTAACGGATGTATGAAACAAACAAATTTTTAAAAATATTAAAACAATTTATTTTTTAAAATTTAAACTTATAATACAATTTGATAATTTTTTATAGAAAACCTTCAAAAGACAAATTTCTTTACAAAAGAAAATGCATTTTTATACATTTCTCGTGGAAGCATTTCCAAAATCTAAACAAAAAAAAGTTGACATTACAGTCTATACAAATCATTCTACATAGTTGTGCTTTATCGTGAAAAGGCAAAACAAATTCTGTTCAATCTTTAAAAACACCTAGACAGAACATTTTTAGGCTCTTAAAATATATCACAAATTACAATTCCTGTAGTTTTTTTTTTTTTTATCTCCGCTAATATACTTTACGCATACGGAACACACACGAAACTTTTGTTACCCAAGTGACTTTATAAACCACAAGATTTTAATCATAAATCAACTATAAAGTAAACGTAAATAATTTACCCTTTGATTAGGGTGTGTGATCTCGAAAAAAAGTCCTTTTTAGGACTTCCAGGGTAACAAATAGCAATGCTGAACCGAGGAAGTAAACTGAGGTTCGGCTGTTGCTGTTATCCTGGGTGTGAGTTTTTGAGTTCGCTCCCTTAGGGTTTTTGCCTTAAGGGAGCACCTTGAGTCTCCGGGGAAGGTGTTCTCCGGCAGGGCCCGCTGAGGGGTTCTTGTCGGTGAATTATTTTCCTCGGAATTTGAGCGGTTCTGCTCAGGAGTCGGGGAGCCCATCGGGGTGCTAGGATGGGGCGGCCGACACTGACTGGAACCAACGCTGAGCGGTTCTGCTTAAACGGGGAGCCCGTCGGGGTGCTTGGACGGGGCGGCCGTCAATGAGTGGAACCAACGCTGAGACATGGACGGTCTTTCGCCCACTATGGAGTGGCCTAGAGATCGTCCGATTTTTTGAGATTTTACCCTTTACTTACTAATCAGGACTTCCAAGGTAACAAATGGCGATGCTGTAGCCAATGAAGTTTTAACTGAGGCTTGGCTATTGCCGTTACCCAGCCATGACTAGAGATTTTTAGCTCAACAACACTCCATCCATACAGATTTACTTCATTCAGATGACGGGATAAAGAGTCAAGGACTCAGTCCATCTCCCAGTTCTTTTAAGAACTTTAAGAACTCTTTGATTAGGTAAAGAATGAACAATCGCCCGTGAGATGCGGTCGATTGGTTTTATTATGAGATGCCCATATATATATATATATATATATATATATATAGGGTAACGGATGGCAATGCTGAACCAATGAAGTTTAACTGAGGTTCGGCTGTTGCTGTTATCCTGGGTTAATGAGTTCGCTCTCTTAGGTTTTGCCCTAAGGGAGCACTTTGAGTCTCCGGGGAAAGTGTTCTCCGGCACTGCCCGCTGAGGGGTACTTGCCGGTGAATTATTTTCCTCGGAATATGAGCGGTTCTGCTCAGTGGTCGGGGAGCCCGTCACTGAGGGGAACCAACGCTGAGATTAGGACGGTCTTTCGCCCACTATGGAGTGGCCCAGAGACCTAGAGATCGTCCGTATTTTTGAGATTTCACCTTTACTTACATAGTCGGTCGATTGGTTTTATATGAGATGCCCATATAGGGTAACGGATGGCAATGCTGAACCAATGAAGTTTAACTGAGGTTCGGCTGTTGCTGTTATCCTGGGTAAATGAGTTCGCTCTCTTAGGTTTTGCCCTAAGGGAGCACTTTGAGTCTCCGGGGAAAGTGTTCTCCAGCACGGCCCGCTGAGGGGTACTTGCTGGTGAATTATTTTCCTCGGAATATGAGCGGTTCTGCTCGGTACTTGAGTTTCACTGAGTAGAACCAACGCTGAGATTTGGACGGTCTTTCGCCCACGAATGAGTGGCCTAGAGATCGTCCGATATTTTTGAGATATTACCTTTACTTACACATACGGTCGATTGGTTTTATATGAGATGCCCATATAGGGTAACGGATGGCAATGCTGAACCAATAAAGTTTAACTGAGGTTCGGCTGTCGCTGTTATCCTGGGTTAATGAGTTCGCTCTCTTAGGTTTTGCCCTAAGGGAGCACTTTGAGTCTCCGAGGAAAGTGTTCTCCGGCACGGCCCGCTGAGGGGTACTTGCCGGTGAATTATTTTCCTCGGAATATGAGCTGTTCTGCTCAGTGGTCGGGGAGCCCGTCACTGAGTGGAACCAACGCTGAGATTAGGACGGTCTTTCGCCCACTATGGAGTGGCCTAGAGATCGTCCGTATTTTTGAGATTTCACCTTTACTTACATAGTCGGTGATTGATTCATTCAATCCAATACCCTTGGAGGGTAATGGATGGCAATGCTGTAGCCAATGAAGTTCTAACTGAGGCTCGGCTATTGCTGTTACCCTCCTGCCATGATCAGAGCTTTATTTGCTCAATAACACCTTATCCCTACACTGTCCTCTACAGATAACGGGGAATATGAAAAGCATTTTTGCTTCGCCCCTTTCAGCCAGTCCTTATAAGGACTCTTTGATTAGACGACCGTGAGATGCGGTGATTGATTCATTCAATCCAATACCCTTGGAGGGTAATGGATGGCAATGCTGTAGCCAATGAAGTTTTAACTGAGGCTCGGCTATTGCTGTTACCCTCCTGCCATGATCAGAGCTTTAATATCTCAATAACACCCTATCCCTACACTGTCCTCTACAGATAACGGGGAATATGTAAATCATTCTTGCATCGCCCCCTTTCAGTCAGTCCTTTTGACTCTTTGATTGGCAGAATGACGAAATGGATGGAAGAAACCCTGGGAGGATAATGGATGGCAATGCTGTAGCCAATGAAGTTGTGAGGCTCGGCTATTGGTGTTACCCTCCTGCCATGATCACAGCTTTAATAATAGCTGAATAACACCTTATCCCTACACTGTCCTCTACAGAGAACGGGGAAGATGAAAAGCATTCTTGCTTCGCCCCTTTAAGCCAGTCCTTATAAGAACTCTTTGATCATAGATCTCCACACTGTCCTCTACAGATAACGAGGAAGGTGAAAAGCATTCTTGCTTTGCCCCTTTAAGCCAGTCCTTATAAGTAAGGACTCTTTGATCATACAGTTATGTGGTTAGTTAGCTGGAGTACATCACACATTATTGCCCTACAGCAAAGAAACAATCATCATTAAGAGATTTGAAATTAGTAAAGATAGAAAAACTTCTTAAATCATTTATTAACATATTAAGAAAACATCAGTATTTTCTTGGTCAGCATGAAATATATTTGAAACTATTTTCCAATCGCTTGCACTTATACTTTTTAAGCTTAACTATAGCTAAATTCAGACCACTATAGACATGATATAGACAAATACCAATGTTTGCAAATCTCAAAGACAGGCCATTTTTCTCATTTTTGTGTCTTCAAAAACACTACCCCATAATGTTTATAAACTTTAAAATTTTTCCAACAAAAATGAAAGACTAATAAGGCAAACTTGTTGTTCTTCATTTCTGAAATGTTATTTTCAAAAAATGATCCATAAGAATGATATTTTTAAATAAGATAACGTCAGGTAATCATTTAATATTAGCAGTTCCTAAACCTGAAAGCAGTGTGTATGTCCTCAAAACGATTAGCAGGATGAAAACTTATGGGCATCCCTGTCTCTTTTACTCCGTCTTAACGAAGACGTATATCTATTTGGTACCAGCCTTACATACAGCGTTCATATTTTAATTAAGCCAGTGACGTTTTCAGAATATACAAATTGTCATTGTGAATTCAAGATCCCAAAGGAACTTTGTCAAAAAAATCTTTAAAAATCATATTAATAATGTAAATAATTTAATTTATTCGTAGTTATAGATAGTGAAAAACCAATTACAAGTAGGATGGAATGTATTTGTCACTTCAGGATATTAACTGCATAATACAGTATGCTTTGTTCAATCTTTGCGAATAGAAAAATTCCTGATATAAAAAATAAATAAAAAATAAAGATCACTTTTTTTTTTGTGATTACAAAATGAAACGATTACCAGAATGAGTAAATTATTCTGAATTCCCTTATTTTTGGCATATAGAAGAGCATTATAAAATAAAAAAGGTGTACTATATATATTTAGAATTTTGAAAGAAAACTAAAAATTATTTTCAGTAATAACATTATATTTTAATTATAATATAACTTGCATTATTATTTCAGAGAAAATTCATTATATTTTAGAAATAAATGATGTAAGCGTAGGATATATGATACTTCTGTATCAAAACAAAAATTTAATAGCCCTTTATAGATGTTGACAATTATGAACAGATATTAAATAAGATAGATTTCCAAATAAATAATCTTCGGAAAAAAACAACTTGAAAAGAAATAAACGAGGCGTTAAACCTTCACAATTAAACAGATTTTGTTATGTTAACTTTCACTAGCACAATCGACTTGAACATATTGAAAGGTAGTGAATACACGCGTTTGACAGAAAAATGTCAATTCTCTTAAAGGAACAGCGGAAAATAGTAACAGACAGATATGGACCGTAGCGACTATAATATGCGGATGCGTGAGTAGCTGTCATAGTGGAATCGTGGTAGCCATCGTTTCATGCCAGAGATGAACTTAGTTTATTTCCGGAGAGGTATTTTAGTGGTGGCTGCAGGAAGGGAAGCCTCAAGTTGGTGAGAGGTTCATTAAACATGCTGTGGAAACTTGAAACAGAATTAATTTTCCGGTTTGTGCCTCTAGGATGATAAGTCCAGTATTGTTAAAGTCATCTCTCTCTCTCTGCTTCTATATGAGAAATGTGGCAACAACTAAATTCAGGACTGCCTAACAAGAAAAGTGGTAAAATTACACGTGTTTAATTGCTATTTCTTAAAATAAGTTTCTTCGGATGTTATTTCTTTTATTATCCTGCAATTTTTCAAAATCATTCATTCATAAACTCAGTTTCTGTAGTGTTTAATTTTCTCATTATTTTTAAATGCATGCAGCCTTTAATTTCATTCATTATGTGTTCATTCTTTTAATTGGAAATTTAGTTTAAGAAAGAAGAAAAAGTTACAGAATGAAATATGTGTAGAATAAACTGTGTAATACATTATAATGGAGGCTATTATGGATACAACCATAGTTTATAGCCAAATACAAAAAAAAAAAAAAAAAAAAAAACTGAAACATTTCAAAAATTTATTAGCGAACTTATGAGAATATAACTTCGACATTAGAGTTGCTTTGGTTTGTAACTTCGAAACCATACCGAAGGCAAGCTGTCTGTAAATATTCGAAAATTTCAGATTATTTCTATATTTAGCTATAACATATCGATGGATCTATAATATTATCTACTTTAGTATCTTAATTATCATTCTATTTCTTATATGATCTAAAAATGAACTGCAATTGGCTGGATCACACTGAAATGGAAAACTAATATCTAGTCAGTTACTATAAGTATAAAGTATATACTTAATAACCAAGAAAAGAGGGAGGTTTGGATTGATCGACCGTGAGATGCGGTGATTGATTCATTAATGCCCTTGGGGGTGATGGATAGCAACGCAAAGCTGTACCAATGAAGTTTAACTGAGGTTCGGCTGTTGCTGCTACCCCTTTGGGCGAGGAGTTTTTGAGTTCGCTCTCTTGGGGTTTTTGCCTTAAGGGAGCACTTCGAGTCTCCGGGGAGGGTGTTCTCCGGCACGGCCCGCTGAGGGGCTTTGTCGGTGAATTATTTTCCTCGGAATTTGAGCGGTTCTGCTCAGTGGTCGGGGAGCCCGTCACTGAGTGGAACCAACGCTGAGATTAGGACGGTCTTTCGCCCACTATGGAGTGGCCTAGAGATCGTCCGTATTTTTGAGATTTCACCTTTACTTACATAGTCGGTGATTGATTTTATATGAGATGCCCATAGGGTAACGGATGGCAATGCTGAACCAATGAAGTTTAACTGAGGTTCGGCTGTTGCTGTTATCCTGGGTAAATGAGTTCGCTCTCTTAGGTTTTGCCCTAAGGGAGCACTTTGAGTCTCCGGGGAAAGTGTTCTCCGGCACGGCCCGCTGAGGGGTACTTGCCGGTGAATTATTTTCCTCGGAATTTGAGCGGTTCTGCTCGGTGGTCGGGGAGCCCGTCACTGAGTGGAACCAACGCTGAGATTAGGACGGTCTTTCGCCCACTATGGAGTGGCCTAGAGATCGTCCGTATTTTTGAGATTTCACCTTTACTTACATAGTCGGTGATTAATGCCCTTGTGAGGGTAATGGATGGTAATGCTGTACCCCTGAAGTTTAACTGAGGTTCGGCTGTTACGTTACCCCCTTGGGCGCTGAGATGCGAGAGTTTTGAGTTCGCTCTCTTAAGGTTTTTTGCCTTGAGGGAGCAATTTGAGTCTCCGGGGAAAGTGTTCTCCGGCACGGCCCGGCCCGCTGAGGGGCTTTGTCGGCGAATGATTTTCTTCGGAATTTGAGCGGTTCTGCTCGGTGCTGGGGGAACCGGTCACTGAGTGGAACGAACGCTGAGATATGGACGGTCTTTCGCCCACTATGGAGTGGCCTAGAGATCGTCCGTATTTTTGAGATTTCACCTTTACTTAAACAGGCGGTGATTAATATCCTTGGAGGGTAATGGATGCCAATGAAGTTCTAACTGAGGCTCGGCTATTGCTGTTACCCTCCCATAATCAGAGCTTTAATAGCTCAATAACACCTTATCCACTTCCCCATTATCTGTCCTCTACAGATAATGGGGAAGATGAAAAGCATTCTTGCTTCGCCCCTTTAAGCCAGTCCTTATAAGTCCTATAACCAAGAAAAAGTGCTGCATAAAATACATGATTCTGACCTCTATGATCTGATGTAATACCATGGGATAATAATAATAATAAAGTATATACTATATATAATATTACACTTTAATGAAGCATTTCTGAGATATACCGAATGAGATTATATTTAATGTAAGAAACATAACATTACGTTTTTTTTTAAAAAAATTCAGCTTTCAGTCCTAAAATTATGGAATATGGTATAATAATAATAATAGGCCATATGTCTTTTTTTCAATAAAAAATAGCTTTTTCATCACTCAGCAGAAATGAGCTTCAAGTTAATTACAAGAGGCTTGCTTCTATACATAATACTAGGGACTCGGTTAGGTAAATAAACAATGAACTCGTAGCACAAAATATGATTTAGCATTGCGCATGCGCCAGTTTATATTTGATATGTTTGCAGTACATTGATTTTGATTCAAATAACAATTATGTTTGTGCCCACTGATGGAATTTGGCGCCAAATAATTAGCTTTATTTATGATAGCTATCCTCCAAATTTATTAATTTTTTTACTGAAAATTCAAGAAATATTACTAAATAAAAAAACGTCCGAAGATATAGAAATCAGTAAAAAAAAAAGGAAATGTAAACGAGAGAGAAAAAAACAACAACAACAAACGCCTAAAGAAAGAAAAGATAGAAATAAAAAAAAAAATTCTCGCCTACTATTTTTATAAGTAACTTAAATAGTTGACAATCTTTCGTCGTTATTTTTACAGATTAATATCACAATAAACTAAGAATTTAAGAGTTCCTAACTAAATAACATGTTCAGTGCAGTGAGCCGTGTAGGTATTTACAGGTAGGGAAAGAACGAACGAACCAAAAATAAAAAGATGCCCGCTTATTACAGGTGCAGTCATTACGATGTTTGATTGCCAAGCTGAAAAAGATTCCAGGAATGAACAACGATATTAGACAGCAAGAAAGCGAATATACTACAAAGCAGTCGTTTACAAGAAAGGAACATTCTTTAGTAGTTTCTTTGGAAAGAAAGAAAGAAAAAAATAATCATCATTAGATTTTCAAGTAGAAAAAAAAAATGTCGAAAAAGATGTCATTACAGATGGAGTAAAATCATCACGCTTGTTACCTCTGGAATTGTTGTAATACCGTCTTTGGGAAATATTTGGGAGTGGAAAGATTGTCTTGGTAGAGGATATTAAATGACTCTGGTTGGATATGTGGGGCATAAAACACATCCGTGGCGAGAAAGGAACTATAGTTTACTGATAAACACTTGTTTTGAAGTCGAAATAGTAAACTGGATTTTTTTTTTCTGTTGCCATAGTAACTCAAAAGTTCAAAGTTGCTATGGCAACTGGAAACTTTCCAATCTTCGGGGATGATTGTTTTACTTTAATACTAACTTAGATCAAAACTTCAATAATTCGAGTCTCCAAATGCATTTGACCGAAACTTGTGTACGGCTGTTTAAATTCGCCAGCAGGATATTGCATCCTATTAACTCTACTGCCGTTCCCCTCCAAACTCACTATTCTATCACATCATCAGTCCCTGCCTTCCATGCAGTTTAATACGCGTCTATCCTCCAGGACTCGCTGTATCGTATTACTCTGTAGCTAACACAAACATCAAACTAGAGCGGTTCATTGGGGGTACCGCTTTGAGATAGGCCTTTGTTTAAACGGAGTGATATATGTAATCCGAATGTCCATTACTATTCCGTAATTTGAATTTCTATTATGCAACAGAGTAAAGACAATATAATCTCGTTACCAGAGATGTTGTCATCGAATTGTAAATTAATGAGCATCTGCCAAATGTTCTATGCATGCGCATACATGCTGTTTATCTACAGACTTCGCATTTTGGAGAATTATTGCTAACAACTTTCTCATTTTTTTTTATGAAGGTCTGCACTGATTACAGTACTCATAACTGACTGATACACATCAAGTATAGAGCTTAAATTTAGCTGCCTTTTAATAAAGTACTATTCATTCTTATATAATAGTTTCAAGATGATCGTTCTCAAAGCCATTCCTGGACGTATCAAAACATTCCTATTTTAATAGGAATTATGAAAACATCACATTAGACACAGCTAATACTGAATGTTGAAATATTCTACTGGTAGGTGCATCAAATGTCTTGGTGTTTCTTACTCCACAGATCTTGATCTCTTCGGAGCATTACCCATCTCCAGTTTCTGTTAAAAAGTTAACCTTATGAACTATTGCATTCTAGCAATACTTTCAAAGCTCAACAATTCTAATGAAGGTTTGAAACTGCATCACATTCTGTATGGTAAAGTTGGATTTTATTCTATTAAAACGTGCTTTGAAGTGCGTACTTCTTGTTGGCATGCAATTCAAGATAAAGAAACTGCATTCTAGAGGCAATGTCGTATATACTCCTGTTTTCTTGAATAAAGTTCGTATGATCTATTTTCTTCCCCCAAAAGTTTATAAGATTCATTGAAAGTATATGCCCCTTACTTTTGTTAGGTGATGTCTTCAGAAGAAGACATGAAGATAGGAGTTGCATCATGCAGACATGCTCTGATAACTTTTCAATTGTCAAAGACGGTCCCATAATATAACTTGGGGGAAAAATAACATAGATACAATGGCTAAGTATAAACTAATTTATGAGTATACTAAAAAACTCTCTAATGTTTAGCAAATGCATACAGCATATGTAGGCAGAACTCTTGTAGAGGAATTTTGTGCAGAGATACATCAATGCAAAGTTAGACACACTGTAGTGTCCATTTAGTGTTCTGTTCTTTCTAATAAAGAAAATTAACTGTCTTGATTGTCATTGTTAGAAAATTACGCAACTTTATTTGATAACGAATTATTTAAATTATTGTATATTGTAAATTTTGTCTACTATAACCATTGTTGTTTTAATACTTTCATTCAAAGACTGAAAATTCGTCTTATGTTTCCCCCATAATTCAATTTTTTTTTTTTTTTGTCCCTATATACATCGCTTAGCCGAAAAATATCATAAATTTTAATGAGCATTTCTGAATATTCAAACTGTGGCGTCTAACGAACGAAACCTACTTCTACATCAACGAGTCTGTTTTTACTTTAAAATTAGATGCTGGCTGTGGATTTAATGTTATGGCCTTCAGACCTCAATGAAAGCGCAGGTGAACCCGCTAGCAGACGGCATGCGGTTGCATCCTCTAATGACATAGTAGTCACACCCGATGAACTTGGTTGCATTTAGCTAGTTCTATCGCTAAGGGTACTCAGCAGGGGTGCCGTACTTACACTGGGGTACTGACAGGAAGTGAAATTAGCAGCGAAATATTTTCCTACAAGGTTAACAGATAAATGCCCTAAAGGTACGGATGTATAACAAAAAAAAAAAAAAAAAACTTTAATCAAGGCGGAATTATTTCATTATTTATTCAGCTTAATATGTACTGTAGAGTTTCTAATTTATTTAGCCATAGCTTCTATGTAGAGTGATATACGCATGACCTCGCGCATGCATGCGCCCATTTAATTGTTGCATAAATTTCATTCTGCGCAGGATTCTAGCAGACGCTTTATACCGGAAATGTTATACGACAGAACGTGCCTATTATGGAATGAGTAATCATAATGTGAAGGGGAAGTATTTTCGAAAGGTTTATAGATATTTGTAGCACTTTTTTATTTATTTTTTTAATCGTGACATTTGATGAATTACTAACTAATACTCAAAAGGTGCAAAAAGGAGAGCATCTTAAACAGTAATATAATTTTTATATACTATAATATAATATAATAGCAAAATAGAATAAATTTAATATTATATTAAAAATGAAAAGAAACCACAGTTTAAATTTTTACCTCAAAATAAGGCTGAAAACAATAATCTCATGGTATACCTTCAATTATTATTGTCATCGTACAGCGAGGTGGGGGGTTCCTAAATTTAAACAGTCATTATTCTAAATTACCTTTATTATCAAATAAGATGGGTGTGGCTAGAAATGTTGAAGTTTATTTTTAGCTGTCATGTTTTTAGATAAGACTTCCATGCATAACATTAAAGTATAAAATTTGCAGTTATTTTTTTATGACCAATTTACTTTTTTGCAAATAATTACAGGCTGACCTATTAAATTAACATACGACCTTTAATTCAATACCAAGAAGCGATTTTTCTTGGAATAAGTTTAGATGGTTTGTTTGTTGCTACAAATAACTTTACGACATTATCTTTTTAGAATATATAATTCCAAGTAATATGTCATCATTTCAATTATTATCCACTATTTTTGTAGACTTGCACACCTAATAATGGGCTCATTGTATCAAAACAAATGCGAAAACCAGCAGCAGCAATCTTTCACCTTCCACATGACATCTGCGTAGGTGGTTGGTTAAACTAACTCATGTGGGTTTCACCATCCTCCCACCATTTTGTAAATAAATACCAGAGCGGACTAAATCGAAGTACGCTCTAGGGAATTAGTCAGGCAGAGTGAAGTTTAAAAATGGATATCTTTGTGTTAGGTTAGCTAGAAATGAAAGAACCACGATTATATTTCACACTTGTGAACAGTAATTAATGAGACTAGCAATTATGCATATAGTTGAATGACAGGTCAGAGATTCTTTAAATAATCATTAAGAGTTCATCATTATCGAGCTTAGTTAGGCCTATTGTTTAGGTTAAAAGCTGTTTTAAGTAATCTAGTTACGCGTTATGTTTTCTATTCATTATCAACTCCAGTAATTTGTGAAGAGCAATTAATAAATAGGGATTATTATGTCAGTGAACAGTCCATTTCTTACTATGACCAATAAATTCATCAATTACATATTTTCCTGTTCCCCAATTTCCTTAAAAATAATGAAAAAACTGTTTTCCAATAATTGAAAAATTGTTTCCTCGGAAGCGTCAGTGGCAAGATGTTCGACCACTTATTTTAAAGATAACGTTTCCCTAATGTTGAAATAATAAAAAGTTCCTTCGAAATTCCCAATAATTTGTGCCCATGCATATCTCTTCAAAGTTGATGAAAACAGTGTCATTTTTCATAATGACGGTTTTGTGAATATACTGTGTGGTCATTGTCTAGCTTTAACTGTTCAGGATTAGTTTACAAAATATGAATTATTTTATACAAAAAAGAGCATCTAATGAAGTTAAGCGTTATTAATAGGGCAGCTTTTACTTCTACAATTCACTACTTTGGATATAATTTAATTATAACTTAAAAATATTTATAATGTTCTCTTAAAAATTTCTTAATGTCTTAATAAATTTCTCTATTAAAACGAATTTCAAAAATAATGTTATAACAAATTCGAAAAATAAATTAATTTACAATGTTTTCAATTTAAAAAAATAATATTTATAAATACACCTTAAATTTTTTAATATGTATTTGAAATAGAAAAAAAATTAAAAAAAATTGTATTGTACGAACTGTCAAGGAGGAAGAAAAGTCTTTTTTTGGACTTCCAGGGTAACAATTAGCAATGCTGAACCGAGGAAGTAAACTGAGGTTCGGCTGTTGTTGTTATCCTGGATATGAGTTTTTGAGTTCGCTCCCTTGGGGTTTTTGCCTTAAGGGAGCACCTTGAGCCTCCGGGGAAGGTGTTCTCCGGCAGGGCCCGCTGAGGGGTTCTTGTCGGTGAATTATTTTCCTCGGAATTTGAGCGGTTCTGCTCAGGAGTCGGGGTGCTAGGATGGGGCGGCCGACACTGAGTGGAACCAACGCTGAGCGGTTCTGCTTAAACGGGGAGCCCGTCGGGGTGCTTGGACGGGGCGGCCGTCAATGAGTGGAACCAACGCTGAGACATGGACGGTCTTTCGCCCACTATGGAGTGGCCTAGAGATCGTCCGATTTTTTGAGATTTTACCCTTTACTTACTAATCAGGGTAACAATTAGCAATGCTGAACCAAGGAAGTTAACTGAGGTTGGGCTGTTGCTGTTATCCTGGGTGTGAGTTTTTGAGTTCGCTCTCTTAGGGTTTTTGCCTTAAGGGAGCACTTTGAGTCTCCGGGGAAGGTGTTCTTGTCGGTGAATTATTTTCCTCGGAATTTGAGCGGTTCTGCTCAGTAGTCGGGGTGCTAGGACGGGGCGGCCGACACTGAGTGGGACCAACGCTGAGCGGTTCTGCTAGGACGGGGCGGCCGTCACTGAGTGGAACCAACGCTGAGATATGGACGGTCTTTCGCCCACTATGGAGTGGCCTAGAGATCGTCCGATTTTTTGAGATTTTACCCTTTACTTACTAATCAGGGTAACGAATGGCAATGCTGTAGCCAATGAAGTTTAACTGATGCTCGGCTATTGCTAATATTGCTAAAATATGAGTTCGCTCTCTTAAGGTTTTTGCCTTAAGGGAGCAATTAGAGTCTCCGGGGAAAGTGTTTTCCGGTGAGGGGCTTTGTCGGTGAATGCTTTTCTTCGGAATATGAGCGGTTCTGCTCGGTGGTTGGTGGAAGGCCAACGCTGAGATGGACGGTCTTTCGCCCACTATTGAGTGGTCTAGGGATCGTCCGAATTTTTAGAGTCGGCTTTACTTATTCATAAGGACTGCCAGGGTGACAAATGGCAATGCTGTAGCCAATGAAGCTTTAACTGAGGCTCGGCTATTGCCGTTACCCAGCCATGACTAGAGCTTTTTAGCTCAATAACACTCCATCCACACAGATTTTCTTCATTCAGATGACGGGATTAAGAGTCAAGGACTCAGTCCATCTCCCAGTTCTTTTAAGAATTTTAAGTACGAACTCTCACTGTGGTGGGGTGAGATGCGGTGATCAATACCCTTGGAGGGCAATGGATGGCAATGCTGTAGCCAGTGAAGTTCTAACCAAGGCTCGGCTATTGCTGTTACCCTCCTGTCATGACATGATCAGAGCTTTAATAGCTCAATAACACCTTATCCATACACTGTCTTCTTCAGATAACGGGGAAGATGAAAAGCATTCTTGCTTCGCCCCTTGAAGCCAGTCCTTATAAGGATAAGGACTGTCACTGTTTATATTTATATCGTATATATATTAAACATTTATTAAACTTAAATATTATATTGTATATTTATTAAACTTAAACCATATTTAATACCTTACAACTGAAATGACTTCGATAACGGGATCCGTATTGAGGTGGACTTTAGCAACCAGAGAAGGTATTAAATATGGTTTAAGTTTAATCTAAGTTCTAAATTTACTAAACATTTTTTATAGGGGTTAGAAGATGACGTGTCCAGGCACCTGGCTTAATCTAGTTTAAGTTACATATGTGGGTAAAGCAAAGTGTATGTTTTAAGTATTTTTTTTTTTAGAACAGGTGAGGGAAGGAGACATATATGGACCACTTAGCCAAACCCTCTTGGTTAAATAGCTAAACAGGTCGACTGAGGCCTCCATTTACCTTCCACTATCTTACTCTACCTTTCTTTTTCTTCCCCTCTTACTACCTGCTGACCCTCAGCAATCTTTATACTCCAAAGGCCGATGATGAAAGACTTGTACTCCCGTTCTATTTATTTATTATATTATATTTAATTTAATATAATAAATAAATTATATTAAATATATGTATAATATAATATATTATACATTTATTTATTAGGGCCTGTCAAATCTCAAAATTTGCCAAATGCATTTAATTGCATTGATGAAAAAGTTCCATTAACTGGTATGTATTATATTATATATCATGTAAACATATGATGTTTTTTGTAGATGTTCTGCGTGTTGTATTCTTGTGATTTATCATGTTAATGAAATTCTCTGAAATGTTATATGATATATTGTTGAATATACTTAGAAAGGGTTGTCGGGGAAAAGGACCTTCAGGAAAGTTCTTAGCAATAATGATGTAATTACCAGGTAGATATCCTCATGAAATAGAATGGTTACAGAATAATGTATAGCTATTGAAGAGAAAGAGATCCAAGTCACAGTATGTATAAGTTACCAATGAATATGTTGCTCTTCTCTCCTGTTAAATTCAAAACATGATGAATAATGTGATTATTAGAAAAGTAACTGAAACAAACAAAATATTCTCAGGATTAGAAATGTAATTTTTCATTCATCTTTGTTCCTTAATTAGAAAACCTCGCCATTCCCTGATCAACATTGAGGCGTGATTACAGAGATGGTCAACCGATATGCCTATAATTTGTTTGTAGCATGTACTTGGACTGCATAGATTTCTTTTTTTTTTCTCTCTCTCTCTCTCTCTCTTTCTTACACATACACACACACAGAAAAAGAAAGCGAGAGCTCTACACAAATAGGTGTGCGTGTATGTATATATACATACACGCACACTATCCACCAATAATTGTCCCGACATTTTAGCAATTTACAATTGATACCAGCAGGCTAATCCAAATATCGGGAATGTCCACCTTTGGCTTTGATCACTCCTGCACCCTTTGAGGGAGGCTTTCCACCAATTGGAGGCAGACATCAGGTGGAGTTTGTCTGCATTCCTCCATCAAAGTAGCACTGAGTTCAGCGACAGATCGAGGACGTGCTGCTCTGGACCCTCCATCACCGCTCCAATTCATCCCACAGGTGGTCAATGGGTTTGAGGTGGTCAGGACTCTGTGCAGGCCAGGACAGTCGTTTAATATCCATCTCTTCATACCGTTCCATAACAGCTGCAGCTTTGTGGCATGGGATATTGTCGTCTTGATAGTAACACGTGTCCGTTCCATGAAAACTCCACAGTGTAGGCAGCGCCTGAATATCCAGAATATCAAAGTTCCTTCATGGAACCATAGACAACGACCAATGGACCCACTCCAAACCAGCTGGATGCATCCCACACCATTACTCCTCCATCACCACACTTTACCGTGGGTACAACGCACTGTGGTAACAGGCGTTCGCCAGGCTGTCTCCACACCCACACCCTGCTATCAGACTGGAAACAGGAGAACCTTGATTCATCGCTCCAGAGTAGTGCAGAGAAGTGGTGAATTGTGCAGTTCACACTCTCTTTGCACCAGACCAAACGAGCCGTCTTGTTTGCTGTCGTGATGGTCAGCTTGTGTGCTGCTGCTCTTCCGTAGACACCCCGTAAATGGAATTCTTTTTCTTACAATATTATTGCTCACCATGGTGTTACTGGTGTTCTGGAACTCATCATGGATGAGTGCCGGTTTTTGCGTTCCACACCCTCCTGTTCCTGTCACTCATTTTAAGTTGCCGCTCTGGGTGTTTTCTTGCATTGCTGATGCCAGAATGTCTCCGTTTGTTGATCACATCGCCAACCGTTGATTTTGAATGCATCAATTGAGCGGCAGTGACACGTATGGACATGCCACCAATGTGACCGCTCACAATGACACCTCTCTCGAAGTCACTGAGTTCACGTCGTGTTGCCATACCACCTATATTCAACTGGTACGATGAAATACTGCTTCCTACTATCTGTAAAGCGGTTTTTATGTTATTAATAAAACTGGAATGTTCCACAACTTCAAATAACAGGGGTGTCTGGACAATTATTGGTAGATAGTGTGTGTGTGTGTGTGTGTGTGTGTATACCTATTTATTTATTTATTTATTATCATCAACAATCAACCTATATATATATATATATATATATATAGGTTGATTGTTGATATATATATATATATATATATATAATAGGGTGATTGTAGCACGAGCAAAAGATCATGAACGTGTGTTATTAGAAACGTTATAACAATCATAAACGCACATTCCAATATTTAGTGACATTCAGTGCTTCTATGGAATGGATTAGTTGATTTTAGTCATAAATTCGTCCAAAGCACCTATAGCTATGTACGAAGGCAGCGTATTATGCCTGTGCACTGCGTGTGTTCCCAGGTCGATTTATGTATTTTGTGGAACGCAAAACCCTTCAGAAATGAAGGGTTTTGCGTTCTCCGTATGATACCAACTAATTCACACTTGAAAATTCTTATGAAAGTTCTCTGGGTTCCAGATGTGATTTGAATTCGAGTCTTTCTAATGGAAGGAGTATTACGTTTTTTGGAATGTCCTTCAGAGAAGAGATGTTGTTTATGTCGATCTTTGGAAGCAACTGATTTTATTTTATCTCAAATGGAGATTGCTGGGTCATTTTCAAGTAAAATTCTTTTTATTCCCAGAAAACAGATAAAGTGATTTACAGTGACATACATAAACAGTTTCAAACATTAATCCTTTCGGGTTCAGATTTTTTTTTTTTTTTTTTTTGATTAAATCGAAGAAGTAAAGCCAAGCTATTAAAATGAAACAATGTACTCAATACTTCAACCAAGCCGACAACAACAATAATCTGATATTTACTACATAGAGACTGATACTTAGGTGCGCTGCTGTTGTTTGAAATATGGACTAGACAACTAAGGACACGAGACCAGTGTACCATTGTCTGTTGGTTGCGTGTGTTCTTCTGACTAGCTTGCTTGTTTTACGGGATGGAAAATCCTGTCATAGAAGACTGAATAACTTATCTTCAGATGAATAACCCTTATAACAATTAATTGCGTTCTAGACGGGATTTGAATTCAGGTCTTTCAAGCCAAACGACATCCGATAGCAATGAGCTAAGAAAGGTCATATTAGGGAACCATACACTTTACTATGACAAATGAAAAAATCGAAAAGCGCAACCTGTTAGTATTCATTCATTCATTCATTTCGTATGGGGATTTAACGGCCGTGAACTCCTTATACGGGGAGGTACGGCACCACCTCAATCCCCCCTATTTTTATACGGACTCGGGACCGGCATAGCTGACAATTCAGACCTATGGCTACTGCATCTGTATGTGTGTGTTCACGGGGCCGGTTTGCCTGCTTGCGGGATACAAAACACCCCAGATATACTGGGGGGGGGGCCTGCTGTCCACGCCCAAGACCGGCTAACTTGGCTATAGCTGAGGAACATCTTTAAGCTCCTCACGTCGTCGACGGGAATCGAACCTAGGACACTCCTTCGCCAGTCATATGGTTGTGAAGCGCAAAGCCACTAGGCTAACTGCGCGGACACCTATTAGTATTGATCACATGCTTATCATTCCTCCCTCAAACACGTATCCGGCATAGAATAAAATCTTCAGTGACGATAAAACATCGTGAATTATCGATACGAGGTTCACCATAAATGAACAGAAGAATTTAGAAATTAATATTAATAATAAAACTAGTTAAACCCTATAACTGTGCAAATAATTGAAAACGTTATTTATTTGTGTATATTTAATTGTATTCGTGTTTTCCGCGTTCTGTGCTAACATTTGTAGACAAAATCATATTTGGCAAATAGAAAGAAATAAATATTGCTAAAACAATTCCAGATTCAACGGATGTCAAAAGAATAATTACTATGCAAGAATGCTATTCTGAAATTCACTTTCTTATTGTTTGATCATATCCATGTGTGTCTTTCTATATAATAAAACTTGATTTGTTTGATATTGACTAAGACAGGTGGCGACATTATACTTAAATGATTTTTGTTCACGACGAAAACATGCAAACTGTTTTTAACCGAATGATAAGATAGTCTATATTACTTTAATATATATATATATATATATATATATATATATATATATATATATATATATATATATATATATATATATATATATATATATATTTATTTATTTATTTATTTATTTATTTATTTATTACTTTAATATATATTTAATTTATGTGACAAATATGCTTTTGATATTTATTACTTTAATATATATTTAATTTATGTGACAAATCTGCTTTTGAAATGAAAATGATTTATATTTTAAAAGTAGTTTATTTGTTGTATATATATATATATATATATATACTTTTCCAACGCTAACACGCCAAATTTCATGAAAATCCGTCCATTGAGAGAAGTTTCCAGTTTCATTCGGAACAAATCGTATAAATACTTTAAAAAAATCATAAATGCACTTGAAAATGGTGTGTTTGTTTGCTACCCAGTTAAAAAAGTGTTTAAGCAGAATTAGTAATAAATAATGTTTAGTTTTCGGAATAATAATTGTTACTAATTTATTTTAAAAAATATAAAAATTCAGTTTGGAAGTTCTGTTATATTTTTCCTTTCTTTCTTTTTTTTTTGTGACTCCTAGTTAGTTTACGGCAGGAAGTTCGCTTTGTGCAAGTCCACATTTCCATCAGAAAATAATTTTAAAAACGTGACTTTGCTCACTTCAATTCTGCACTAAGAACAATGCAAAGAAATGTAAATAGAAAAACACAAAGAAAGAATAATCTAATAGCTTCATATGCCACTACCACATGCTTGGCGAGAAATGATTTCCGCTTTTAAATACGTTATAACAGCTTATATTATCAATAATAGAATTTTTCCTAAAGCGTAAATGCTTGGTACTGATCAAGGAACTTTCTGTCAGGGCACATACGGAAATTATGATAGATATTTATATTCTCCGAAAGACAGACACATGTCATTACAATAAAGGGGAATAGAATTAGAACCTACGTTTCTAGAATGTCTTACGAAACGAGTTTAGATGTTGTTTTATTGTCTTTTCTTCAATGATGACAAAGTTAAAACTTTTTCATATAAATATAAATTAATCTTTTAAACATCTAAACTCCCTTGATTTTTATATAAGTTATTTAAATAAATCGATAAACTTTTATTTAATATAATAAATAGAAATACGTACATCAATAACAGTTCTTAAAAGAACTGGGCGATGGACTGAGTCCTTGACTCTTTATCCCGTCACCTGAATGAAGAAAATCTGTGTGGATGGGGTGTTATCGAGCTAAAAAGCTCTAGTCATGGCTGGGTAACAGCAATAGCCGAGCCTCAGTTCAAACTTCATTGGCCACAGCATTGCCATTTGTTACCCTCCAAGGATATTAATCACCGCCTGTTTAAGTAAAGGTGAACTCAAAAAAAATTCGGACGATCTCTAGGCCACTCCATAGTGGGCGAAAGACCGTCCATGTCTCAGCGTTGGTTCCACTCAGTGACGGCCGCCCCGTCCTAGCACCTCGACTACTGAGCAGAACCGCTCAAATTCCGAGGAAAATAATTTAATTCACCGACAAGAACCCCTCAGCGGGCCGTGCCGGAGAACACCTTCCCCGGAGACTCAACGTGCTCCCTTAAGGCAAAAACCTTAAGGGAGCGAACTCAAAAACTCACACCCAGGATAACAGCAACAGCCGAACCTCAGTTAACTTCCTTGGTTCAGCATTGCCATTTGTTACCCTGATTAGTAAGTAAAGGGTAAAATCTCAAAAAATCGGACGATCTCTAGGCCACTCCATAGTGGGCGAAAGACCGTCCATGTCTCAGCGTTGGTTCCACTCATTGACGGCCGCCCCGTCCAAGCACCCCGACGGGCTCCCCGTTTAAGCAGAACCGCTCAGCGTTGGCTCCACTCAGTGTCGGCCGCCCCATCCTAGCACCCCGATGGGCTCCCCGACTCCTGAGCAGAACCGCTCAAATTCCGAGGAAAATAATTCACCGACAAGAACCCCTCAGCGGGCCCTGCCGGAGAACACCTTCCCCGGAGACTCAAGGTGCTCCCTTAAGGCAAAAACCCTAAGGGAGCGAACTCAAAAACTCACACCCAGGATAACAGCAACAGCCGAACCTCAGTTTACTTCCTCGGTTCAGCATTGCCATTTGTTACCCTGGAAGCCCTAAAAAGGACTAAGATCTTCCCACATCAATAATATTACCTGAAATTTCTTATTTCCATAATATTTATTCAAATTAATTTATGATGTATAAGTTTAACATCAATTAACAAAAAAGTAAAGCAATAAACTACGATGCTTTATACTTTTATTGTAATATAAAATATAAAAATTCAAAGTTTTTTTTATAAAAAGAAATTGATATATTTAGTAAAATAATAGTTTACTATTACTATGAAATCTACAAGTGTTCTATCTGCGTTTTAATTAATTGAAGGTGTATGCTTTTGTTAGAAAGTAGCTAAGAATTAAGAGTTAAAAACCCTCTTTTATTTTTTTTTATGAATATACGAAAATTGTAAGTTTTTTTGAGTAGATGAAACTCATAAAATAAAATAAATAACTGCTATAAAGTAAAATTTCAAATTAAATGCAAACTGTTAAAATATTATATCAATAATATTATTAATTACTAGTTTTTAAAGTAAAATGATTTTGTTATTCTCCGCTAGAGGGAGTAGCATCAGTTTGGGTTTAGTCATTACAAACGATGGTTATTTCCTTCTGATCGTTAACTGTGTTGAACTGATAAGAAGAAGATGGTAAGGAAGAAAAAAAAAAAACAATTGTAAGACGTAACAACACTTACCACCCGCTCTTGTCTAACAGGACAAAGATTGCCTCATGCATTTTGCATGCAACACTCTTACGGTTGATGGGCTGCTAAGTGGATGTTGAGCGTCGTCAGGATTGCAGGTGTACCGAATGCGTCTAGTCTTCGTTGAGTAGTAGGTAATGTTGAAAGAAGAGTCAAAGGAATCGTGATTTCTCCGTTTAAGCAAAAAACTGACTCTTGCACCTAAGAAAAACTATTCAAACCAACGGTTTAGAGAGAGCCAATTTTAAACTCGGGTCAGTCAGATAGGACTTCTTGTCTTGTTGATATACGTAAATACGCACAAAATTATTTCGATAATTATTTATCTAATTTTTCATCATACTAACTTATAGAAAAAAATAACTAAAATGTATTTTTTCTAATTCTTTGAGCATATCGTTTACGAATATGATCGAACAGTTGATTATAATAGAATTTACATTTCGAAATCGCATTGTGACAGGTGGCGCACATAATATGAGGAATTCTAGGAAATTTGTCCTTTTGTGACCGGGGGGAGGAGAAGGAAAAGACATTAGCATTTTCTTAAAAAAAGATCTTTTAATTACACATTAGCAGCCCATCAGTTTAACTTATTTTAAAACACGGATTTAAAAAGTTTGTAAACTTAAAAAAATTATCAATACGAATAAAATCTAGATTTAGTACTTTATTTCAAAATATATAATTATGCAATGTATAATTTGAAATATTTTTTAAATAAGACTAAGATTTAGATTTAATAAATCCTTTAAAAATTGTCGTGGTTGTTTTGGAATGGCTGCCAAAGCAACTAATGCTTGTAAGGCTAGCATATTATGTCTTTAACTTAGGGTGTTCTTCAAGCGGGTTTGTCTGTTTTACCGGATGAAAAACCCAATTTTACAGACGGTAAAAGTCTGCCATCTCCGTGTGAGTTAGAATATTGCCCTGGGTGTGGTTATCTCTGTGAAATAGAGATAAAAAAGAAACACAAATGGGACATCATTTACGGATGGCTACTTATATGTGCAAAAGGTCTTTAAGTTACTTCGAAGATTATTAATTGCCCAGTCCATATTTCTTATGGGAATGTTTCAGACTGTGATAATATATGTTTATCAGTTTGACGTATGATAGAACTACAGGAGATCATAAGAAAAGGGGCATGATCATGTTTTTGGTATGTGCCCTGCTTTAAACAAGATTCAACATCATTCATTGTATTTCTAATCTCTCTCTCTCTCTCTCTCTCTTTCTCCCTCTCTCTCTTTCTCTCTCTCTATCTTGCAATATCATGTTTTAGAAAGCTGACAGAAGAACACTCACTGTTCACAGACATGATTCAGTTGTAATAGACGTTGTTTTTTTTTAAATATTATTTATGTGATTTACTACTACGAAAGTGTCATGAACCAATAGTGCATTAGTAATATGGAAGAGCTAAATATTTTTTATATATTTATTAATTTCTGTAATTTTTTTATTAATTATTTTTTTACCTTGCCCCTGTTTAGTTTCCAGAGACCAAAAACCGGGTCTCACACTGGGCAAAGAAATTCATCTCCCATCTAGAGGCAATCACAAACATATGGCGGGATTCAAATCGCAGCCTGTAAGTTGGAGAGCGGATACGCTAACCGCTGACAAAAAGTGAGATTGGGAATCAATCGACTGTGAGATGCGGTGATTGATTTTATATGAGATGCCCATATAGGGTAACGGATGGCAATGCTGAACCAATGAAATTTAACTGAGGTTCGGCTGTTACTCTTATCCTGGGTTAATGAGTTCGCTCTCTTAGGTTTTGCTCAAAGGGAGCACTTTGAGTCTCCGGGGAGAGTGTTCTCCGGCACGGCCCGCTGTGGGGCTTTGTCGGTGAATTATTTTCCTCGGAATTTGAGCGGTTCTGCTCAGTGGTCGGGGAGCCCGTCACTGAGTGGAACCAACGCTGAGATTAGGACGGTCTTTCGCCCACTATGGAGTGGCCTAGAGATCGTCCGTATTTTTGAGATATTACCTTTACTTACATAGTCGGTGATTGATTCATTCAATCCAATACCCTTGGAGGGTAATGGATGGCAATGCTTAGCTAATGAAGTTCTAACTGAGGCTCGGCTATTGCTGTTACCCTTCTGCCATGATCAGAGCTTTAATAGCTGAATAACACCTTATCCCTACACTGTCCTGTACAGATAATGGGAAAGATGAAAAACATTCTTGCTTTGCCCCTTTAAGCCAGTCCTTATAAGGACTACTCTCGTACAGTGTGGGGGGGGGTTGGAGGTCGGTTATTCATATTCATATATATGTGTGTGTGTGTGACTTACCCTTGGAGGGTAATGGATGGCAATGCTGTAGCCGATGAAGTTCTAACAGAAGCTCGGCCATTGCTGTTACCCTCCTGCCATGATCCGAGCTTTAATAGCTCAATAACACTTTATTGAGCTATTAAAGCTCGTTACATAAATCCTTACACTGTTCTCTACAGATAACGGGGAAGATGAAAAGCATTCTTGCTTCGCCCCTTTAAGCCAGTCCTTATAAGGACTACTCTCGTACAGTTTAAAACTCAATCTGCCGAGGATTAAGTGGAAAAAATTTTCAATTATATTCGATTTTCATGAAATGAAATAAAGAGGCATTCTTGATTTATGGGATAAAGAGCCGGAATCAGCAAATGAAAATCTCATTTCAGTTTATTAAAATAGCAATAAGAATGAACCGTAGTTTTCAAGGAAATCTTAAAAAAAAAAAAAAGTGTATGGCTGAGTTGTTTTTCCACACAAATCATGGCAATGAGGGTAACAGCAATAGCCGAGCCTCAGTTAGAACTTCATTGGCTACAGCATTGCCATCCATTACCTTCCAAGGGTATTGGATTGAATGAATCAATCGACTATGTAAGTAAAGGTTCAATCTCAAAAATATGGACGATCTCTAGGCCACTCATTCGTGGGCGAAAGACCGTCCAAATCTCAGCGTTGGTTCTACTCAGTGAAACTCGATTACCGAGCAGAACCGCTCAAATTCCGAGGAAAATAATTCACCGACAAAGCCCCTCAGCGGGCCGTGCCGGAGAACACCTACCCCGGAGACTCAAATTGCTCCCTTAAGGCAAAAACCTTAAGAGAGCGAACTCAAAAACTCATGGCCCAAGGGGGTAACAGCAACAGCCGAACCTCAGTTAAACTTCATTGGTACAGCATTGCATTGTTGCCATCCGTTACCCCCAAGGGCATTAATGAACCAATCGACTATGTAAGTAAAGGTTCAATCTCAAAAATATCGGACGATCTCTAGGCCACTCATTCGTGGGCGAAAGACCGTCCAAATCTCAGCGTTGGTTCTACTCAGTGAAACTTGATTACCGAGCAGAACCGCTCAAATTCCGAGGAAAATAATTCACCGACAAAGCCCCTCAGCGGGCCGTGCCGGAGAACACCTTCCCCGGAGACACAAAGTGCTCCCTTAAGGCAAAAACCTTAAGAGAGCGAACTCAAAAACTCATCGCCCAAGTGGGTAACAGCAACAACCGAACCTCAGTTAAACTTCATTGGTACAGCTTTGCGTTGCTATCCATCACCCCCAAGGGCATTAATGAACCAATCGACCGCATCTCACGGTATGTGTAAGTAAAGGTGATATCTCAAAAATATCGGACGATCTCTAGGCCACTCATTCGTGGGCGAAAGACCGTCCAAATCTCAGCGTTGGTTCTACTCAGTGAGACTCGAGTACCGAGTAGAACCGCTCATTCCGAAGAAAATAATTCACCGGCAAGTACCCCTCAGCGGGCCGTGCCGGAGAACACTTTCCCCGGTAACTCAATTGCTCCCTTAGGGCAAAACCTAAGAGAGCGAACTCATTAACCCAGGATAACAGCAACGGCCGAACCTCAGTTAAACTTCATTGGTTCAGCATTGCCATCCGTTACCCTATATGGGCATCTCATATAAAATCAATCACCGCATCTCACGGTCGATTGATTCTACCCATCTCTATACCATCAGGAGGGTAACAGCCCTTATAAGGACTGGCTTAAAGGGGCGAAGCAAGAATGCTTTTCATCTTCCCCGTTATCTGTAGAGGACAGTGTAGGAATAAGGTATTATTGAGCAATTAAAGCTCTGATCATGGCAGGAGGGTAACAGCAATAGCCGAGCCTCAGTTAGAACTTCACTGGCTACAACATTGCCATCCATGGATTGAATGAATCAATCACCGCATCTCCAGGGTAACAGCATGTTTGCATAGTTTTATTTAGAAATTGTACATCTATACTTATAAATGGTGTTTCAAACATTACTTAATTTTTTCATTAAATTTAAAGAATTAATAAGATTTTTATCAGAAATAACAAAAAATAATACTTTTACTTTTTTATTATAGTTATTTATTATGAAATTTTACCGATTCAGCTGTGGAAATGTGTTATTGTGTTAGTTTTTGCCTCGCCTTTGTCTGTATGCGCTAGTTGCACATACTGACCATATCTTTTGAATTCAGAGCTTTATCATAGTATAAAAACAAGGGGGGGGGGAAGCGATTCAAATTCCCCAGAATGACTAACTGGCGATTTTCAAGCGAGATAAGCCAGATAACTCTTCGACATACTGTCTGACTGATAATTTGGTATTTATTTATTAAACCCTTTCACATAATTGAGTAGTGTATCCAAAGTAGTCTCTTCATTTCTATTTGAATAGTTCAAATACCCCTCACGATTTGCTATTTCAAAAAGTAATCTATGTTGCTTAAGCCTTTGTTGTTTGATGGATGCTATGATATTATAGGTTTCTTTAGCAATAATTTAAAAACGTAATAATACAGGTGGTAGCCTGTCGTCATTGTTTATTGCAGACAGGCCCCTTTTTTGTTACCGATCCTACTGTTGCTCATAGCAACGGGTGGCTATTCTAATACATAGACGTGACTTCAATTTGAAAGACCTTGTGCGCATGCTTTCATAGTCAAATTATGATTTATCGGCATTCTAGTTAGTAAGATTAAATAATGTAACTGGTTCAGAACTAAGGACACAAAAATGTGTGCATATGCAAATTTAAATAAAACTAATAATATTATTTATATATAAAATAACGTAAATAAAAATATTTCAAATAAAAAATATTTAATTTATTTGGATAACTGTGTTAGCTTATAAAATTGAAATATTAATAATAGCAGTAAAATAAAATTAATATACCTTATATTTATGTATATATATTTAAATAAAAATTTAGCATACTGGACTGATAGGTGGGAGGAGTTAATCGACCGTGAGATGCGGTGATTAATAATACCCTTGGAGGGTAATGGATGGCAATGCTGTAGCCAATGAAGTTCTAACTGAGACTCGGCTATTGCTGTTACCCTCATTGCCATGATCAGAGCTTTAATAGCCCTAAACACCTTATCCCTACACTGTCCTCTACATATAACGGGGAAGATGAAAAGCATTCTTGCTTCGCCCCTTTAAGCCAGTCCTTATAAGGACTATAAATTTAGCATACTTATATTTTGCATACTTATCCTCAAATTGTTGGGATAATTGTCTACAAGTTGCATGAGATATAGTATTTTAAATGTTAAATTATTAATCGCGTTCTGGCAATATGGTATTTTAAATGTTAAATTATTAATCGAATTCTGTTGCAAGTTCTGGCAATAAATGTAATAAATGTACCAAAAAAAAAAAAAAAAACCCATCAATATGGAAAAGCCGTACACTCGTGCATAAAAAAATACATTCATGATTAGATTTTCCCCCTTTCTATATGAGGATGAGTAGTTTCGTTAAGATACAAACTGGAGCCATTCCATTAAGGTAATATAATATTCTTTCGGTTTTATATAAAAAAAGCAGACTAGAACCCTCCCAAGGTAAATAATAAATAGATAAAAAGGTAAACACTGACGACATTTCTCTACGCAAAAAACGAAATTAACTAGAGACATGCACTTGCTATGAGTCATTAACCTTTAACACTGTTAATGAGCTTAATGACAAGTTATTTTAATTTTTAATCCTAACCGTTGATGATGTACTCGTTATCAGTCAAATTCCACACCCCCCGTTGTTACGGCATACGTACACTTTTGCTGCGGTGCAGAACATACATTATGAAATGAGTTAATATGATGATAATTCCTTTTACGGATATTATAGAAGTATGTGTGCGTGCTTGCATCTGTGTGCATATACCGTATATATAGTGTGTGTGTTACACAACTCAGCGACAAATTATATAAGGTGTATGTGGCTTATATTATATATGTTGAGTAATGTAACCTGTTCTGAATAACAAAACGTTTATAAAATTTACAAATTTAATGTCTGACGATCCATGACCAAACTTTGTAGAGTTCATAAAGAGCCTATGACTTCTTTTTTTTTTTTATCAATATTATCATCTCATTTGAAAATTTCTTTATATATTATTATCCACATTTTTGCTTCATTGGTTTCAATTGCTTAACGAAATAAATAAAGCGAAAAGTATATAGTCCTTAAAAGGACCGAGTCCTTGACTCTTTATCCCATCATCTGAATGAAGAAAATCTGTGTGGATGGGATGTTATTAAGCTAAAAGATCTAGTCATGGCTGGGTAACGGCAATAGGCAAGCCCCAGTTAAAACTTCATTGGCTACAACATTGCCATATTTAAATTTTAAGCAGTCTCTAAAAATTCGGACGATCCCTAGGCCACTCAATCGTGGCCTAAAGACTGTCCATCTCAACGTTGGCTCCACTGAGTGATGGCCTTCCACCCACACGCCACCACCGCTCATATTCCGAAGAAAAGCAACCACCAACAAAGCCCCTCAGCCGACTGTGATAAGTATCTTAAAGGATACTAGGCGATGGACTGAGTCCTTGACTCTTTATCCCGTCATCTGAATGAAGAGCATCTGTGTGGATGGAGTATTATTGAGCTAAAAGCTCTAGTCATGGCTGGGTAGCGGCAATAGCTGAGCCTCAGTTAAAACTTCATTGGCTACAGCATTGCGATCCGCTACCCTGGAAGTCCTAAAAAGAACTCTCTATATCTCAGTAACTCTGTGATAAGTATCTTAAAGTTCTTAAAAGAACTGGGCGATGGACTGAGTCCTTGACTCTTTATCCTCCCGTCATCTGAATGAAGTAAATCTGTGTGGATGGAGTGTTATTGAGCTAAAAGCTCTAGTCATGGCTGGGTAACGGCAATAGCCGAGCCTCAGTTAAAACTTCATTGGCTACAGCATTGCCATTTGTTACCCTGGAAGTCCTAAAAAGGACTTTTGGCTTCATTCATACCATATATTTTTGTTGTGAACAGTGACCGGTTTGTTTTCCCCCTCTATATCTAGTGAGTCACTGATTGAAGTGTGAATTGTAAATTTATTAATGTCATCAATAGGTTTGCAAGCGATATACGGAGAATTCGTTTATTATACGATACGTGATTATTGAAATTATCTATATCTATATACATTAATTCTTGTTTCCTTTATATTGTAAATTTATATATATTATATATGCGTTTTTGTATTGATGTAATACTGTATTCTATAATCTACTTGTGGAAAAAAAATTATATAATAATTTTCGGAACTGTATTCTATAATCTACTTGTGGAGAAAAAAAAAAATATATATAATGGTTCTTCTTTTATAAAGGACTCAGTTAACATAGTTACTTTTCCATAGTTGATGCCATTTATTCCTTATCATGGCAATTTCCAACTACGAATTACAGGCTAAATGGGTAGTTAGAGGTTTATATATATATATATATATGTTCAAGATACCAAGCAGTTTTATAAGCTAGGTTTTAATCCTTTTTTCCAAGTAAGCAAACAGACAAGTAAGTCAAGTTTGCGCTTGCAACTCGTGGTAAAGGTGGAGTAAGATCCGATCACTTTCCTTAGTATTTTCCCCTGAAGTAATGTATATCTTTGGTTCATTGTGTTTATTTATATGCAACTGGTCAATTCTAAATGATGTCTGGAACAACTTTTGATAAAATTCCAAATTTCAGCAAACTTTGTCCAGTCTGATGGTTATATCCAAACAGATAGATGAATAAAGAGATTCTAATGAGTGTCCTTGCACGGAAAGGAAGAAGGAAACGAGAGAAGTTGATAAACCAGAACAAAAATCGCAACAAGAGAGAGAGAGTTAAATTAAACAGACTGTTTAAAAGAGGCCCAAAGCAGGTATAAAAAGAAAATAATATGGAAAAACCAAAAGGAAACAAACAGAAGAGTAACCATTTTTATATTAATTCCATACACTAGAAGTTATCTATGCACAGTACTAATGAACCCAATAGGTTGAAAAGAAAGAAGAAGCCTGGCGATAAGATAGAAAGAATAAACTATGAATTTAGGATAATTAAAATGATAAGGACGGGACAATTTTTTAAAGAAAATACAAGAACATTACGATGAATAAAAGAGAAAAGCGAAAGAAAAGTAAAAAAAAAGGGAAAAAGTAGAAATAAAACAAAAAATAAACACAGATAGATAGATTGATAGATAGATAAATAGAGAGAGAGAGAGAGAGAGAACATTTTGCAATGTCATAGAAAGATAGAGGGCATGGGTGTTCTGTAAATAGCTGAACCATTAATCTATAAGTCAAATTTGAGAATATAAATTCCACACGGCCAGTCATCTGACATCCTGTAATTTCACTCACACGTTCTCCCCATGTCCGCAATCGGTCATGGGGATGTTAAGTTAGTCTCCCCCCCCCCTTCTCTCCCTAGATGCGACCTAAGGGATAAAGGTAGCTTTTTGACATTAAACGTTTTACACTGTGTCGTGCTAATTCCTTTGACTTTTTCACTGCTTGAAGTGTGCCGTGCTGCTTTTATTTATCACCTCAAGAACTTCATCGTAAATGGAGTTTACTCACGAACTACCAAGTGTGCACTTTTTTTTATATATATTATTATTATTATAACAACGTTCAATTTTTACGTAATAGAACAAAGTATATTTAACCGTTTCAGATCACCAGAGACGTCGCACGATGAATTATTGACTGTAAAATTGTCGGAAAGTATTCAAAATGCTGCAAAGTTCTTAGTTGAGCGTGGAATTTGAAATAGCCCACTGATTACACGAACTCAGGAAGTTTTAATAAAGTAGTTTAAATATAGCGGAGCGCAATACATTTTAATCAAATATTTGTATGTGTGTGTTGTGGGCTGTTTGCGGCCTCTAATTTAATATTAATTTTCTTCATTACTTTATGAGCTGGTCTCCAGGGTTCCACTTTTGAAGAGACTATGAAAGTGGACATTGGTAGCACAATGGTAGGAAATTAAATGCATGGTATGTACAGACCTCTAGTTCGTGTAAGGAAGAGATTAATTTAGCTCACGAACTGTAGTGACGCGTTTCTTGTTAATTAATTTGAATAGGGCTAAAAGTTTAGGTCAACTGATTTTCTGCATATCTTCCAGCGGTTTTACTGTTTTCTATTGCAAGTGACGTAATTGTTAAAAGCCAATTCCTTTATGGCAAATTTCTGAACGAAAAAAATAGGAAAAGGTATATAAATAAATATACTAATCGATTAATAAATAAACTTTTTATTTCAAGAAAATGGCTTTGAAAAATCCAAATATTCATTGCACAGTATTTTTTTCAATCTAATTACGAAAGCGAATTTTTTGCGCATGCGTTGTTGGGCACTGATTCCGTCGAATTAGCTATTTTGTGTTTGATTGTTACTGTTTTATATTAACTCGTAAGCTTGAATATGGACTGAATTAAATGTTTTTTTTTTAACCTGTATACAAGAAGGCGTTATGAAGAGGATACCAATGTTATTATCGTTTCCGAATGAATCCAGTTGTCTTGTTAACGCAACTCAAGGTTCTGGAAGTGTATGTTCTGTTAGTACGGAACAGGTCCCCTGATATTTCTGGAAGGTCGGGTGTCCTCCAAGGAATATCTGAACATTTTGTTGCCGATCAAGTCCATCCTACGATGCTGACTTATTATCCCGCAGGTAACGGTTGTTTCATGGATGAAAATGTTACTGTCCATTGCACAAGAATTGTTCAGCAGTAGTTCAGAGAACACGACGGCGACTTTAGCCATCTTCCCTGGCAACCACAAAGCCCGGGTCTGAATCCCTATTGAGAATGTATGGGATGATTATATTCAAAATATTTTATTTTATCTTCTTTGCAAAATATTTTCATAGACTTATTACAAAATATTTTCCATACCAACTAGGCTGCTAAAATATTTGCCAGTCTTGTTGGCCAAGTGGTCAACCTATTATTCCAAAATAGCGCAAACCTAAAAATTAGCTATGACAATAAAATTTGTAATAATTTAATTATAAATATTATTTAATACTTTAACATAATTTTAAAAAATAATGCATTTTGTTAAATTTCTTTGAAAATACATATATATTTTACTAAACGTAAGCACACCCTTTTAATTAATAAATAACTGAATACTAATAATTATATAATTTCTTCAAACGAGCTTGAAATTTTTATTTTAGGTGTTGTATGTACCTAACATCTTATGGGAAGTAATCAATCATAGATAGTTTTTTAGGGGATGTAATCAATCATAGATAATATAATTTATTGGAATTAATATCCGGTAGAATATCGATAATCGATTACACTGCATAAGATTATCAACAAGGATTATTGTCATTTTACATTCATGTTGTTTGAATGTAATTGAAAATCATCCATAGACAAACTTATTACCTTTTGGACATTTAAACATGAATGAAACAAATGCATATAATAAATATTAAAAGCATAATTCTACAATATATAGATATATGTATGGGTGACACCAAAAGATATTTTGACAAAATACTCAAAAGTTATTTGGCATCTGTAGTGTAATCGTATTTATCAATATTTACATCGCCGTGGATAATAAAAATATGCTTTATGGCGCCTATGGCATAAGTATAGCGAAGATCATTGCTATAGCATAAAAAATAGTCTATTTCATTCCTAGACGGTTTCATTTTTCCAGTTAGTTTCCAAGTGGTACCAATCTATAAACCCGATCTGCGGTGATCGCAATGAAACTTGGTTTATCAGTTCTTTGCGTCTCGCATACGAGGAATTAAAATCCGACTCGTGTAATCAACGATGGCAAACATGAAGTGCGCTAGCATATTCAGAATCCTAACAGTTTTGTAGCCAGTTAATCATACGGTAATTCTCATTCATCACGAACTTTAAACACACCCGTTGTCAATAGAAATGGCTATTTTCAGCAAGGGGAAAAGAATATTAACGATTAATTTTGTTTTCCCCTTTTTCTTCCACCCCTTATCCCCTTTTAGCGTACAGTTTTGTGTTTATGGGTTTGCCATGTTTACGGTACATTAGAATGCAATTTGACTTTTCCGCTCTGTCGTATCAGTAGATAAAAAAGTTGAAGGTAACTTTTGTGAATGTTTAGCGCTCCTGTATTCGTCCATTAAAAATTGTAGCTAGGAAATTTTGGCAAAGGAAAATGCTAATAAACATTCTTAACGTTCATCATTAAAAAAGGGGCGCAAAGATGGTTATACGTCTCGGCTCTATCCGGTTGTGCACTGTTAAGAGTTATGAGAGCCATAACAGGCTGTTTGTCGGTAATTTGTATGGAGATGGGGGCATTCCCCGTTCATAGGTGGAGCTAGATGTTACACGCGCCATGATGGACATGTACGCTCTGGATGTAATACGCCGATTAAAGGCGAAACTCACGTCAAGGGCTCACTTTAAAAGATGTGAATGTGCAATGACATCATTTTTCTACTGCTCTCTTCCTAGGGTTTGAATATCACTAAATTTCCCGTTATTACTGGCTCTGTTGTAACTTGTTTTCTCTATCAGAGACACTGTGTGGAATATATATATAACAAAGTCTGTTTATTCTTGAATATTCCTTTGCTAGATATTCCTGTTTTAAAGAAACAGTTCTTTCAGAGATATAAAATTGTACCTTATGCGACAAAATAGATGTGCCTTCTAGACTTTATTTGTAGCATACCAAAGAGCAATCTATCGTAAGCTATCATAGCATTGAGAGAGAGAGAGAGAGAGAGAGAGAGACGCAAGAAGAATAGACGGACTAATACAGGAATAATAGAAGAGTGAATATGAAGGCAAACAGACAGATACATGCCGGAGAGGAACGTGGAAGAAAAGACAAAGTGACAGAGAGAAGAATAAAGGGAGCATGAAAATAGACAGACAAGAGTAAAAATAAAAATAGAAACAACAAAGTAAGGTAGACCAACACAGGAGAGAGTGAAAAAAGCTTTGTAAAATGGACAGACTAACACAGAAATTGAGAAAAGAGAGAGATGAGGGAAGATAGATAGACAGAGAAACAGATGAAAAAGTAATGAAGAGAGGAAAAAGATATATATATATAAGAGAGAGAGAGAGAGAGAGAGGGAAGAGAAAGAAAATGATAAAGAGAGTGTGAAAATAGACAGGACCAATATAAGAAAGAAAGAATAGAAACAAGAAAGTAATGTAGATGAGCACATGAAAGAGAGAGCGTTTCATAAACACGGACAGATTGACAGAAGAATTACAAAGATAAACTCGAAGAAAAGATAAAAGATAAGAAGAGAGACAGAATATGAAAACTAGACTGATATAGGAAAGAAAAGAGAGGAGTGAATATAAACATAAATAGATACAATGAAATGAAAACGAAACTAAAAGATAAATCAACACATGGTGCAATGGTTTATTTATTCATATGGAGTTTCCTCCCTTTTCTCCCCCGTCCCTATTGGGGAGAGTTGAGCACCCTCATGGCGGGGGGGGGGGAGTTAAGTGTTTTGTTTTATGGCTATAGATCCGTGTGTGTGTTCACGGTGCCGGTTTGCCTGCTTGCGGGATGAAAAGCCCCAGATAAACTGGGGGGGTGGGAACTCTGATGTCCACGCCCAAGACCAGCTAACTTGGCTATGGCTGAGGAAGATCCTTAAGCTCCTCGCGTCGGCGACGGGAATCGAACCCAGGATACTCCTTCCCCAGGAATATGGTCGCGAAGCGCAAAGCCACTAAGCTAACCGCGCGGAGGTGCAATGTGTCATTGTATAACTATAAATTCACACGTATGCCACAGTAATTAACTTTTTCATAATGTGTAAATATTTCGTCTTAAGTATCAGAAGACATCATCAGTACAGTTATAAACAACAATAGGAATTGCATTCAAAAAAACAGTGAACATGTTTACATTGGATTTTTTTAATGTAATTGCTATTGTTGTTTATAATTGTACTGATGATGCCTTAAACTAAAATAAAAAAAAAATAATTACTGCGGCATACGTATTCTATAATTATGGATATTCCACAGGTTTCTCTCTATATAAAATATATATCATTGTATGTACGAATTTTGGAGAACGTAACGTAAGTTCATTGTTGGTTATGAACTACATAAAGAAGCAACGGTACCGATTTAAATTGGACATTAAGCCTTATTAAAAGCTATTCTTTACTTTAATAGATCCTACAAATCGCTATAAAACAATCACCTGCAAAACATGCTGATGATTGCATAAAGAATTCACCTTCATTGTTTATTGAACCAAAATAACGTCTTAAATTAGCTCTACAGTATTTCACCAAAACATCGGAGTTATTAGCAGATAAACCCAACAAAGGCGGAACCTTTATTTTTATCGTTCTTTTGGAGAAATATGGCAGGTCAGTAATACCAAAATATCTCTTTTCTAATAAAGAAAACAGCAGGAGTTTTATAGACCCCACCTCTTTTCACTCTATTTTTAAAACCGAATCAATCAAGAGGTAATTGATTCATAGCATTTTCTTTGCTTCTCCGTGGGAGAAGATTACCGATCGAAACGAACCGAATGGAGACCGTAAATTTCTACGGAGAGCTCAAAGTGAACATTTTCTCACTTCCCAACGATAACTGGAAACTTTAGGGTAATTATTGATAAAAAATGTTCGACCAAGTGATTCTCGCCAAAGCAATTTCATCTCCCATATTACGCCAATTTTTCACTCCTCAACCGTCTGATTCTGAATTATGAGCTAAAGCTTATACCTAAACTAAGATTTTTCTCCCATCACGTATCACGCACGAAACTCACAGCATCCCTTAACACACAAACGTCAACTTTTTCAATGAAACGAAACCTTTGTGCTTTTGATAACAAGCTGTGATTTACATAACTAGTGTGGATAAACAGGACTAAAACAAACAATTTAAATCTAAGAAAATGAAGTATTAATTCTTTTTTTTTTTACATATATAATTTATATTACAATCATAATATAATTTTATTCTACGAATTTAAAGAAGACTTCATCATTAGATTGATGCTGAGTAGCCACCTAAGATAGTGATTTACAATCTTTTTTAAAAGACACCTCTTTTTACGAGAAATAATTCTTGCACCACCTGCACTTTCATAAAACAGTGTTGACCTATAGTTTTTTTTTGGTATTTTTTATTCTAATAAAACTATGACGTTCTTACAGTTTTTTTGATAGTACACAATTATATATATATATATATAATTGTGTGCTATCAATTATAATATAGTATATATATTATATTATAATTTATTATATATAATTAATATATATTTTATATTATATAATATATATAACCAAACTATAATAGTCCAAATATATTATTTTAAAAGTCTCGACTTTTACTTTCATTACTCATTATATTAATGTAAATAAAATATAAATAATATAATAATATAAATAATATAATAATAATGCTAATCCCCTGGGAAAGCCGCCTCACAATTTGAAAACTATTCACTTACAGCTTATTAACGATGATGGGAGGTTATATCAACTAACACGAAAAATCCATTGTTAGAACAAAACCGTTTTTCCTTTAAACAAAAGTTTGATTTATAGAAAAAGGTGCGAATAGAAAGAACAAAAAATGAACAATTTGTAATTAGTATATTGTAGTATGATTCCATTTTTAACATGCGATTTATATATTAATAATTATTTAATAGTTTGTTTTATAAATTTCGGAAAACTCAATTTCTGAGACATGTTTTCTCTTTCTAAATACATGCATAGGTAATACTATGTAATAGATATTGTGGCTCCTAGATCTACTATTAGATTGGTGTTGAGTGCTGATCTACGATACCCGATTGTTTAACAATCCTGTTGTCCTTGATATAGGTGGAAGATTTTTGGTACAACCATCACAGATATTGTTCATAGCTTTAAACGAAAGATCATTTATTAATAAAATGAATTTTCACTGAATGAAAATTGTATTATACTGCCAGATAAATTAGATACAGAATTAGATAGAGATATAAAGTAACTGGATTTTAATTAAGGAGCTCGATTTTAATTAAGGAAATGCAGTTTAATTAAGAAATTGATGAACTCGCAGTTCATGTGATATCCCAGAATCTTTTAATCCACCTCGGATGTATAACGAAACCAAATGCTTGTTTATACCACAAAATCAGTAATTTCCCGAACAACCCTATCAACCTGTGCTGTG
Organism: Typopeltis vanoorti; assembly: GCF_054136105.1. Classification (NCBI taxonomy): domain Eukaryota; kingdom Metazoa; phylum Arthropoda; class Arachnida; order Uropygi; family Thelyphonidae; genus Typopeltis; species Typopeltis vanoorti. Next base: position 58,980,419 of record NC_143566.1, on the reverse strand, counting down.
ATCTGACAAGATCGTGGCCAAATTAAACCTGTTCAGTGAACGCTATAATTAAGCTGTGATGAATGTAATGTCGAGTCTGGTCACAAGACACGAGCACCACCGTGTCCCCTGATGTGGGTACAGACTTGATATTTAATTTCGCTATGACATTGACACTCGACCACGCGAAAGGTAAAACAATGATTGCTCTCCCACTGCTACCTTATGATGTTATAAAAGATTTTTTTTTTTCTTTCTTCTTTTCCTCCTGCTGCTATATCGATTTGGGCGAATGACCCTGATATCGTGGCGTTGGTTCCCGCGTGAGAGTTCTGGTCTGTAATCAAGAACACAATGTCTTTGTTGGTATTTTAATGGTTGTTCTTATAACCGCGTGTTGTTCTTTACTTCAATCTTTCTGTATTTGCCATTCTCTGATACGAAAGTGGGCAAATAAAAAAAAAAATCAATTTACTAACGGAGTTGTGATGAAATTTTCTTGTTCTGTTATTAATACCGATCTTAGATGGTCGATAAAGTCGCCATTTTCTTTCAATTAAAAGGACTCAAATAATTCGGAGTACCCGGTAAAAAAAATTAATAAATCATATTGACAAAATATCTTATTTTGTTAGGGTTACCTGACGGAGTTCACTTGAGCTACTTTGGATAAAATATCGAGGGATGTTACAAGAAACGTGATCTGACCGACCAATTACCTCCCGGTATAAAACATCTGGGAAATCACTCAGAACGAGGTCACGAGGCAGTCTCGTTGACTAGCTATTCGATTAGCAGAGCAGAAACCGTGATTGTGATATATTGTGTCTAAAAGCTACATGGGTGGATTAGGCGGATGCAAGTGAATATTTTAAGCGAACATTCCACAGCAATCGAAATACATACTTCATGTAAAGCAGAAAATGACTTGGATCCGATAATAATTGTTTTAAAAGAACATGCCTCCTGGAAACTATTCAATTATTTATTTAGACATCGGCACATATCCTTCTATTAATCTTTTTTTTTTTTTTTTTCGATGTGAAGTTTTGGAGTTATTTTTGCAATAAAAATAGTTATACTGTAATTTAATTTTTCTAACTTTTTTTTAGAGTTATATATATTTATTGTGGCAATGTTTCTGTTTCCATAATGCTAGACCACGCTATATTCGATTTTGCTGGAAACTCAGGATTTTAATCCCGATTTCATTCACACTACTTTCAGATAACAGTCATACAAATTACCTTTTACGATCACGAGATGGCGGCAGTTGTCTCTGTACTTTTATCCTTTTCTTTCAAAATTAGCGATAGCTATAAACTCGGCTATTGGTGAAGCAAAGGATACAGACCAGTGGTATACATATTTGCATTCCGTTGAATTGACAAATACGTGTTTTATTAGCTCTACTCACACATTCCCGAATGCTGACAATGTATTCTTTTCTAACATCTTCGTTTTAATATGATTCTACTACCGAGGCCATTTTTTCGCTCTCCTAATTTTTCCTTTTGTGATTTTTACTCTTTGATCGTTTTATCTGTAATCCCGCCCGCAGATCCATAATTAAAAGTGATTTGAACACGGTCTTGTTTGTATACTACTATCTCAGTGTTTTGGGCTAATTCCCTACCAGTTTTGTTTATTCTATTATTGCCATTTCCGTTTATTTTATCATCATCACTAAAAATTGTACCTTAACCTTTGTCATGGAAATGTTGACGAGGCGAGAACTATTTCAGGTTTGTGTTCGTCGGGTTCGGACCCATCATATGTGCGCAAAGATGTCTACATGTGTAAGACATTAGAGAAGAATAGAGATCTGCAAGTTGTCCAACTTACTTGCATAGGCAGACTGCAAACAAAAGAACATTCACGTAGAGTGGTATATTATTATGTCTGTACACGAATGCTAGGAGTATCAGAAACAAAGGGTAGAGTGTGTTGCCTTAGTCAATATGTTGCGACCTCAGATTGTAGTATTAGTGGGAACAGGCTATCAGAATCAGACCTACTAACTGGTATCGAGTGTCATGGGTACAATATTTTTAGGAAGGATAGAGAGGATAGGAGAGGAGTGGGCGTGCTGCTAATGATATTGGATGACTTAAATCCAGTTAGAGTTGAGACCTATGATTGTAGTAATACTACAAACAATATTTCATGTGGCAGTGAGTTTGAAGCCATCTGGTGTGGGGTGAAATCTAACAAGATCAATTACATAGTGGAGTGTTGTTACAGACCTGATGGATCGGTTGCTAGTGATGAAGAAATGCATCACCAAATAGAAAAGGCGAGAGCGAAAAGAATAATCATAATGGGAGACTTTAATTATCCAAATATTGATTAGGTAGCAGTTGAATCTCATGAGAAGAATGAAAATGCATTTATTGAGCTGTTACGGGACAACTTTCTCAAGCATCATGTGACAGAAGGAACTCGCGGGAAAAGAGTGTTAGATTTGATTATAGTGTCAGAGGGCGTATCAGTTAAAGACGTAACTATTCTGCCTCCAGTTGGTGACAGTGATCATGCGGTACTCACTTGGAAGTGACTAAATTTATGAATGTTCCATTCAGAAAAGGTTACATGCTGAACTACAAAGCAGAAAATTATGACCAACTGAGGAGTATACTGAGTTCAATCGAATGGGATCTGTTGCTGGATGGAAAGAACATCGACAGCGACAACTGCATAGGAAGCATTTAAACAATACTTAAATGATGTGATATCAGAGTGTGTCTCGAGAGTTCGAAGAATAAATAGAGAATAAATAATTCGAAGAATAAAAAGGAGTCAAATGGATGAGTAATCTTATTAAGCAAGAGATCCGTAACAAAAGGACGATGTTGAAGGAATACTGTTTGCATGAGGATGACGTCCATTATGAATTATAAGCAGCAGGCTAGAATAGTCACAACAGTTGTACGGAAAGCAAAGTCTGAGTATGAAAAGAAACTGGCTCTGCATGCTAAAGACAACCCACAAGAATTCTATCGATATGCTGCACTGCAAGCAGGGGCAGCTCGTGCATAGGCGCGAAACTGCAGTACCCCCCCAATTTTTCTCGATATATAAATATGTTTATTAATTTATTTATATTTGCTTGTAATATTTAATTTTATCATCAACAGTCCTATACAATTCTCTTATTTTGTATAAAAAATAATAAAAATCATCTTGTAGCACTTAGGAGGGCGAAGGACGCTAGCAGCACCGTGTTTACCACAGTGTTATATTGCTACGCGCACAAACATATGCACGTCATAGTGAGATGCGAGCTATTAGCGTAATGCGGCACTGTCCCTCGCGCAGTTCCACCGTTGTTTATATGCAGTTTCTATCAGTTGTAGAGTGTTCGCAGTGCTTATCGTGTTTACGCAGTAAACACGATAATCACTTAAAATTTATTGCGCGTAGCAATATGACACTGTGGTAAACACAGTGCTGCTAGCGTCCCTCGCCCTCCTAAATTCTTCACATTTATCGTGTTTACGGAGTAAATACGATATATCCCATGATCAACAAAGAAAAACTTGAAACCGAAACTTGAAGTATTCTACAGTAGACTCGACATTAATGATTATTGTAAATTAATTGACTTGTTAAAATTTATAATAGAAAATAATTTAGATTGTGTTCTTAGTGAAATTACTGTATTGATAAAAATTCTCTTGACAATTCCTATGACCACATCAGAGCCTGAACGCTGTTTTTCAACATTAAAGAGAATAAAAACATTTCTGAGGAGCACTATGAATCAGGATAGGTTAAATGCACTTGCGATGATTTCAACGGAGAAAAAATTCTTCAACAGCACACAAACATCAAGGAAGAAATTATTGAGCTTTTCGCCGAAACAAAACAAGAAGAATGGATTTTATTTTTAAGTAATTTTGAATTATACCAAACTGTATAATTTTATCTATAATAATTAATATTTTTTCATGTTTATTTTTATTTTTTAATTTTTACCATAATTTTGATATTTTATCCAAACACATATACACTGTACTTAGAGTGCGTACGTATATTTCGAAAGTTGTAGCACCCCCTCGATTTCAAGCCACGACTTGCCACTGGCTGCAAATAAAAGAAAATATGAAAGAATAACTCTTCTATATCCAGATGGCTTGATGGTTACAGATGCAGAAGAGGTTGTTCAGTTAATGAGTGCCCATTTCGTTAAAAGCTATCGACGTGGTGTACTTAACATTGAGCTCACTGTTACCTCTTCACTAGATGAAGAAACGCAGGTGTGTGAGGCCGAAGTATTAGAGCTGTTGCACAAACTGAATAAGAATTTCAGCAATAGGGAACTGATGGAATATCAGCACGTGTGCTAAAAGTGTTCAGCTGAACTGGCCATTCCTTTGACCAGGATGTTTAATATGAGTCTCAGAACAGGGACGATTCCGCAGGAATGAAGGAATGTATGATAATTCCATTGCACAAGGCTGGTGCAAAGACCGATGTATCCAACTATCGACCAATTAGTATCTCAAGCGTAGTGGGGAAGATTTTGGAAAAATTGGTTAGGGCTCGCATTGAGAAATGGGTTGACAGTGAATCTCTACTTTGCAATGAACAACATGGGTTTACTAAGGGAAGATTCTATAACAATGTTTTAGCAACTTGCTCACATTCTATAACAATGTTACCATTGAACTAGACAAGGGGAATGGATACACCATGATACTTTTGGATTTTGCTAAGAGAATACAACATGGAAGACTGTTGCATAAATTGGAAAAAATGGGTTTGGGTTATACAATATTAGAACGGATAAAAAGCTGGCTGACTGACAGATATCAAAAAGTGGTATACGGGGGATCGGAATCTGCAAAGTTTAAGGTAACAAGTGGTGTACCACTTGGTTCACTGCTAATTAATCTGTACATTAATGATATTGGGAATGATTTGACAAGCGACATACAGTTATTTGCTGACGATGCAAAGATAGGTAGGGTAATCAGGAATACTGCTGATATGCAGTCTTTGCAGAATGATTGAATAGGCTGGAATTGTGGGCATGGGAAAATGGGTGTCAGTTCAATGTCAGTAAATGAAAGCTTCGTCATGATTAGATAGCCAGTGTCGTATTATATTGGCGGGATTAGGCTAGAAGAAACTGATGAGGCCAGGGATCTTGGAGTGTTAATAGATAGACAGTTGAAGTTCAGAGCCCATGCGGCAAAGTTTGCAAATACAACTCAAAAGATAATTGCAATGCTGAAACGAACCTTCACGTAAAGATAAGGATGTTATTTTGCCTCTTTACAAGGCCGTGATAAGATCTCAATTTGACTGTTGTGCGCAGGTCTGGTCTCCTGGATTCCGTTGTGATTCTGATATGTTGGAAAGAGAGAGAGAGAGTGCAAAGGAGAGTGTTAAAAATGATATCAGGATTGTGAAATACTGTTTATGAAGACAGATTGAGAATTTGTAGACAACAGGAGAAAGAGGGGGTGATATGATTAAGACTTACAAACTTCTAAAAAGGTCATACAGGATTTCAATTGATGGAATTTTTTAATTTATGGAAAGTGGGGAAATGACGAGAGGGCATCGTTGGAAGCTGAGAATGAAGGCCGCCAAGAAGGATGTGAGGGCTAGATTTTTCTTTCAGAGAGTGGTGCGCGGTTGGAATGGATTGCTTTTGGATGTTGTGAGTGCAAGCAGTGTGAATGAATTCAAGAATAAGTATGATAGCTGGCGTGTGTAGTATGTGGCCTCCTTTGATGAGTCCCTGACTCCTTGGAGGTATATCTTAATAATAATAATAAATGGATGAAGCAATTTTCTTTTCCTGCAAGTTCTCTATTGAGAATACAGTTGGTCTGAAACTGTATATTACTTCTACAATGAATTTTTTAGGTTGCGGAACATTGGTATAGCTAATATTCAGGAGAGTCCCCCTGAATATATTTATTTCCTTTAATATGAAATGGATTCTATTTCAATTAAATATATATAAACTATATTATTGTGTATTAGAATTATTATAAACTGTTTCCTAGATCTTAATGAAACTTTTAATTTTCTGAATAAATAATAATTATAATTACAAATGCATTATTGTTATAGGTATAAATTTATTATTTATTTCATATATCAAAAGTACAAGTGTTATCACTTGACTGTTCACATTTTGTACGAGTAATAGTAATGCAATCTATGCCACTGGGTTCCGCATTAGTTGAATCGCAGTTTATTATTATGCCATTTCTCAGTCAACATCAAGTTTGTTTTTCGATTATAAATAATGAATTATTTTCAATTAACAAATCAGAAAAGCACTTAGTAAGAAGTTTGTTTAGAAAACTCCGTGCCAAGTGCCAAGTGTTTTCAATTAGCAAGCAGAAAAACGGAAAGTACGCAAAACCTTAGAAGCAAGCAATGCAATATTAAACTATAGTAGAAAGAAACATCTTTTGCGATTTGAATCGGAAGTCATGATCAATGAAACGCTTGCAGAACGATAGTAACTTTATATCGAAATATAGGTTGCAATATTATTTAGTTCTAGTATTACTGTACTTCAATTCAAAAATTAAACTTTTAAAATTATAACTTCGAGAATTCTTCGCCATCGAACGAGGAATTCTGTACACTTAAAAGATAAACGTATTGTTACAGCAACTGACTTTCTATTCTTTGTCTATTGAATTAATTTCCTATGTCAAGTTCTCAATTCCATAACATGTTCAAACAACTGACCATAGATTTTTAATTCGTAAGTATGCTCGTACAATATTGCCTACCGGTTTCGCTAGTAACTGACTAGCTTTCTCAAAACTTGCACAGTACAAAAAAAAAAAAAAAAAAAAAAAAAAAAAAAAAAAAAAAAAAGATAAATGCAAAAAAGTTTCAGAATACAAAAAAAACGTTAGTACCTGTTAGGTAGCTAAGGTAACACGTTCGCGTGACATTTCTACTCAGTATCATGAACACACGTTACATGCAAACCCGTAATATGATTATTCACGTACTGTAGTTCTGTTGAACTGAGGGAATTAATTAGATTTTTCCAAGTATCGTTCAGTATGGCCCTTTGATTTCTGTTTAGGTTGCTGCCTGTACGTAGCACTACTGCTGCCTCTTTAAATAATCGATGTCTGTAATCTTCGTTTACGTAGGGCATAGAGCTGTTATTCCAGTCTATAGTGTGGTTCAAAGTTGAAAAGTGATGTGCTAATCCAAAGGTGATCGTTCTATTGTGATTTACATCGCCAACATGTTCTTTCTGTCTTATTTCCAGGCTTCTCGAAGTTTGTCCAATGTAGGAAAGACCGCACGTGCATGGAATATTATACACACCTGGATATTTATAAAATGGAACACTGTCTTTAGGAGATCTTAGAACCTGTCTGATGCTAGTAGTTGGTTTAAATACAACCCTGATGTTATGTGTCTTTAACAATCTCGAAATTTTGGTGGAAATTGATCCCATAAAGGGGATGACTGCTGTTGAAATTTTCGAGGAGACTGTTCTTTCTTGTTGGTTATCTTTATATAGAAATTTGTTGATGATGTTTCGAGGATAACCATTTTGCGATAGAGTTATAGCGATTTGGGACAGTTCAGTTTGAACTTCTTTATTTTATATATAACCAGGTGTGTGTAATATTCCATGCACGTGCGGTCTTTCCTACATTGAACAAAATTCGAGAAGCCTGGAAATAAGACAGAAAGAACATGTTGGCGATGTAAATCACAACAGAACGATCGCCTCCGGGTTAGCACATCACTTTTCAACTTTGAACCACACTATAGACTGGAATAACAGCTCTATGCCCTACGTAAACGAAGATTACAGACATCGATTATTCGATTATTTAAAGAGGCAGCAGTAGTGCTACGTACAGGCAGCAACCTAAACAGAAATCAAGGAGCATACCGGACGATACTTGGAAAAATCTAATTAATTCCCTCAGTTCAACAGGACTACAGTAACCGAATAATCATATTACGCTTTTGCATGTAACGCGTGTTCATGATACTGAGTAGAAAGTCACAATTTCATACAGACATGTCACGCGAACGTGTTACCTTAGCTACTAACGTCTTTTGTATTCTTAAACCTTTTGGATTTATCTTTTTTTTTTTTGTACTGTGCAAGCCTTGAGAAAGCTGGTCAGTTACTAGCGAAACCGGTAGGCAATATGTACGAACATACGTACGTATGAATTAAAAATCTATGGTCAGTTTGTTTTACGACCAAAAATACGTATAAATAAATGCTGAAACAACATTTTACAAAACAAAATATGTAAAATTTATAAATCCTTATAGTCCTTATAAGGACTGGCTTAAAGGGGCGAAGCAAGAATGCTTTTCATCTTCCCCGTTATCCGTAGAGGACAGTGCAGGGATAGGATGTTATTGAGCAATTAAAGCTCTGATCATTGCAGGAGGGTAACAGCAATAGCCGAGCCTCAGTTAGAACTTCATTGGCTACAGCATTGCCATCCATTGCCCTCCAAAGGTATTGGATTGAATGAATCAATCACCGACTATGTAAGTAAAGGTGAAATCTCAAAAAAATCGGACGATCTCTAGGCCACTCCATAGTGGGCGAAAGACCGTCCATATCTCAGCGATGGTTCCACTCAGTGATGAGCTCCCCACCACCGAGCAGAACCGCTCAAATTCCGAAGAAAATAATTCAACGACAAAGCCCCTCAGCAGGCCGTGCTGGAGAGCACCTTTCCCTGGAGACTCAAATTGCTCCCTTAAGGCCAACACCTTAAGAGAGCGGACTCAAAAACTCTCAAATCTCATCGCCCAAGGGGGTAACAGCAACAGCCAAACCCCAGTTAAACTTCATTGGTAGCATTGCCATCCATTACCTCCAAGGGTATTGGATTGAAAGAATCAATCAATCACCGACTATGTAAATAAAGGTGAAATCTCAAAAAATCGGACGATCTCTAGGCCACTCCATAGTGGGCGAAAGACCGTCCGTATCTTAACGTTGGATCCGCTCAGTGACGGGCTCCCCCACCACCGAGCAGAACCGCTCAAATTCCGAAGAAAAGAATTCACCGACAAAACCCCTCAGCAGGCCGTGCCGGAGAACACTTTCCCCGGAGACTCAAATTGCTCCCTTAAGGCAAAAACCCCAAGGGAGCGAACTCATAATAGCCACCACCGGTTTCAGCCCTCTGTTTAAGTAAAGGGGTAAAATCTCAAAAAATCAGACGATCTCTAGGCCACTCATTCGTGGGCGAAAGACCGTCCAAATCTCAGCGTTGGTTCTACTCAGTGAAACTCGACCACCGAGCAGAACCGCTCATTCCGAAGAAAATAATTCACCGGCAAGAACCCCCCTCAGCGAGCCGTGCCGGAGAACACTTTCCCTGGAGACTCAAATTGCTCCCTTAAGGCAAAAACTCCAAGGAAGCGAACTCATAATAGCCCCCACCGGTTTCAGCCACTTTTGAGGCTTCATCAGTGAGTAGCTAGACCTAATACCAAAGTGTATAGCGAAAAGAACTTATGTACTCTGCGAACGAGTTTTCCAAACAGGTGCAACCATTAAGTTACATAAGTATAAAGAGCTAATAAGCTTCATTTCGGCAATGAAAACATTACTTAAATTAAGGGGATATTAGATCCCACATAGATTTAAAACCGAATAAGAAACTCAAAGATTGGAATCAGAGAGTTTCTTGCCGAATATAGTAAACTATAAAGTATCGGCGAACACTTAGCGTGAGCTAATGGTCTAGGTCTAGCTACTCACTGATGAAGCCTCAAAAAAGGCTGAAACCGGTCTGGGTAGTGACCGCCCTCCATAATGTAATAACAGCATACATTTCCTAGGGAATGTGTTTTACATTATGGAAAATACCTAAGAATAGCGATCTGAACTTTCCCCACCTTTGCAACGAGTCGTCCGGTATTGTACTACGTACTAGGATCACTTGCATTAGCTCACGCTAAGTGTTCGCCGATACTTTATAGTTTACTATATTCGGCAAGAAACTCTCTGATTCCAAACTTTGAATTTCTTATTCGGTTTTAAAACTATGTGGGATCTAATATCCCCTTAATTTAATTAATAAATCATGCTTGACGGATAGAAGACGGGAAATGTTGACAAAAAAAAGTCAACAGTGGGAACTTCGAGACGATCAAGTTTTATTATTATTTTATTTTATTTTATTTTTGTTCCAAAAACTCTCCATGACAACGTACTGTAGCAAGTGAGATGTCCTTTCTGCGTTTCGCTTCGAAAATAAGATTTTACGTTAAAAATTCATCGTCGACTTGATCCCAAGAGCATACTTGCCCAACCTTATTAAACGTATAACGTCAGTTCTTTGTATTCGTTTACTGCGAATAACCACTGAGAACATTTCAGTCTTAGCATGCAGATACTCACAATCGCTGTCTATAACTTCTCAGTAAAACCAGTCTCGATACTTTACGGTCACATCTCAAATATAAATTCATTACACACTAAATTGCTTACATCAAAATAGCGTGTAGGTTCTTAGGCCATGATCACACTTTCCATCCTTACAGGCATATCTCTTCAGATATGCCTGTAAGGATGCAGTAAATCTCAGACTCACCGGTGTGTGGCCTGCGTTAGACTTTCCATTTCGTTCCTAAGGTGTTTCAAGGTTCAAATCAGACATTTGTGTACGCAGACAGTCGAGTTTTTCGAAACACTTCCCTCAAACGGTCCCAGCATAAGCAATTTAGGCTACGAGGATTGTACGCTGGTGTCCAAAACCTAAGGACGAAAGCTATTTCTCAAGATTACAACCGCAAATTTAGACAAATCAGCTTGTGGTACTTTGAAGATTTCGAGTAGAAAGCAGGTACGCATTCAATTTTTCGAATCGCGTCCAAAGGGATCACGTGGTAGCACGCAAGGATAAAAGGCAAAAGGCTGCACTAAGCAAATTGTGTTTGGAGGAAGTTCTTTTCTTAAAGAAATAAAGTTGCAAACTTGGATGTCTTGTAATGTCTCAAAGATATCATCTAGATGATTTCACGCGGGGAAGAATTATTGGAGAGCTTGAAGAATTACTAATATTATCAGAGAGTTTGGAATCTCACATAACGTTATATCCAAGCTCTGAACAGTTTTAAACCAATGGAATGTGTTCCAGACGGTTGCTAAGATTTCGCCCTCTCTCTCTGTCACGGAGTATGAAGACAGATTTCTGGTTATAATAGCAAAACGTAATCGGCGCACCTTAACAGGTCAGCTTGCAAATTGGCTCCATTCAATCACGGGTACGCGATATCTCGACAAACTCTGACGAGATGTCTTCGACAAGTCGGTCTATACCCCCGAAAGGCCAGTAGTCTGCGACCGTTTATCCACAGCTCATCGAAAGGCACGTTTTCAGTGGTGTTGTATTCATAAAAATTGGACACGACATCAATGGACTTATGTACTCTTTACAGACAAGAATCGTTTTAGTCTTTCCTCCGATTCTAGACGACCCTTGATCTATCGTGAAAGTGTATTGCTTACCATTGTGAAAATGTTCTTGAACGGGATAGATACAGTGGTGCTGGGATCATGATGTAGGGAGGCATTATACTGAATGGACGCACGGACTACAAGTGCTGGAAAAAGGGACTATGACTGGTGAACGATATTGCAACGAAGTTCTTCAACGTCATGGTCGATTGTTCTGTGGTGCTATAGGGGAGTTTTTGTGTTACCAGCTATCTCGACTTTGTTGCGATGTTTCAGGGAAAGAGGAAGTAGGACTATCGAATAAGATGTAATAGCTTCCTATCAAAAAGTCATACTATTAATTTATTAAAGGGCAAATTTTTTAATTTAAAAATAGAAAGGTATAAATGAATAAATTAGGAAATCATTCAAGTATCGTCTGTGATCATCAATGAGAGCGTGGAGAAGCCAACATGCGCGTTGGACTGGAATTATAGATCTACTCTAGTAAGACTTTCAGATGAATTTAGTTTATTCGAATACCGTATTTGAATAAGAAGAGTGTTCTAAAATCAAATAAACAGATAGATGTATACACGACATACATATAATGTAACCTGAACAATTGTATAAAAGCAAACTTGTGTAAGTAAAGAAAAAGACAGCGTCATGTGTTTCCGTGTGCATAATACCTGGGCAGGTTCGAGAAAATGGGCAGTTACTATGGCGAGAAATCACTTTGACTTCGCAATGTGAAATTTTGTTTGTTATTGTTATAAATAATATAGAATTTTTTAGATGAGTATTTCGCAAAATATTCGTAAATACCTCTAGGAGTAGTTTAATTGCGCATCCATACGCAAGTCATTTTGAATCTCCAGCTAAACGAATTTTACTCATATTTGATTGTGGATCTCTCTCTCTCTCTCTCTCTCTCTCTCTGTGTGTGTGTGTGTGTGTATATATATATATATATATATAGATACACACACACACACACACACACATATGCACGCACTGAGGTTGAGTTACTCAGTTGTTAAACATATTTTTTAAAAGAAATGCATGACAGAAACCGAGAGTAAAGGAAAAAGGTTTAATGGTATCACACGACTAGTTTCGGCTTTTTACAGCCTTCTTCAGGTGTTTTCATAAAAGAAAAGAAAAAACATTAAACATTGAAGGTATAAACTGTGAACAGCACAGGAAGTCACTATACACATTTACCGTGAAAACGTTGTAGTTAACGAATTCAAAGCTGTTCCTTCGTTGGCCACATTGTTGGGTGAGTGCGTGCTTATAGCATCTCGTGAGGGCTAGTATGTGATCATAGCAGAATGACAGTCTGGGAGGTTGTAGCTTAAATTATTATTTAAATGTACAGGGTTGAGGATGATTTCTCTAGATTCTACAATTTTTCTCTCCAATTCGTCATGGCAACGGAAAATGTTGTTAGATCTATCCAGTGCTTTTTTTCCGGCGGTACGCAGTACCGACACCTTTTTTCTTACATTTTTAAAAATTTGCGATTTATTGACAACAAAATGCATTATAAATATTCCGGTAGATCGTACTGTGTTCAACAGTTTGAATTTTCAGTTTTGATTACTCATCAAGTTGGTATCCTGCTTTCCTGGTTCATAGGTTGGCAGAATACCAACCAATGAAACAGGATATGGAACTGATAAATTGATATTGTAAGCAACCGGAAACAGGAAGTTGTGTTCACTTCCGATTGCTTCCAATATCAATTTATCAGTTCTATATTCACTCTGCAACAGGCAGCTGTTCACGTGAGTTTTGAATTAAGCTAAGTTAAATCAGTGCAATCATTGTTCAAAATGAGTAAAATAAGTAGTTACTTTATGCCAATGAGTAAAAAAAGGAAGGCTGAAGAAGCGGAAATTGTTGAATCTACTTGTGATCCTGTAAAACAGAAAACTAGCACCGAAAATGCACTTGGTGAAGAGTATCAAGAAACCGAGACCGAAGATCCACGTGGTCAAAAGGAAGGAGATTCTGATAATGATTGGCCCGAATGTTGGAACACTTTTGCATAAAAATGACTTTTGCGAGAGAAACGAGTGGCTGTATGTCAAGAATATAATGTCGGGCTGTAAAGTGTGTCGTGATGTCGGAAGTCTTTTCGTCGATAAACACATGGGAACGAAAATTTCAGCGGAGTGGACAAATGGTAAAATCGGTCATTTGAAAAATCTCGCAAACAACAGTTAATATCATTAAGAAAAAAGATTTACAATCATAAGGAGAGTGCAGCACACAAAGCGTGTCCCCCCCCCAAAAAAATAATAAGATCTGAAGCAAAAAAACAAAACATTAGAGAAAGTTTTCCTAAATACTTTGTCTCATAATAAAAACGTAACAGGAAAAGTGTTTCGAACCGCTTACTAAGTTGCGAGGAGAAATAAATTTACAGGAACTTAATGGCCTAGACATGGGATATATTCTTCATTCTGCAAATGCTTGCATGAACATTGTGAGCCATATCGCAAATGAAATGAGAAAAACATTAATAGACAATATAGTGAACTCCAAGAACAAAAGATCGTTACTTATTGATGAATCGACAACTGTGAGTAACGCAACAACATGGATTGTTATTGTTAGTGTAGTTCTTCCTGAACTTTCGGCTCCTGTGAGTCTTTTCCTAGAGATTTGATCGAATTATCAGATGTAACTGCTAGAGGAATTCTGAACTCTTGATTTAGTTATCTTGAGTGTTTAGGATTATATGAAGATTACTTAAAGGAGTATTTATTGTCTGTAACTTTTGATCGTGCAGCCGTTTTGTTTGGTGTGCGTAATGGTGTAAGTAGGCTAATGCAAGAGAGGTTTCCTAGTGTTATTTTCTGGCATTGGGATAGCTGTCGCCTTGAATTGTCTGTTAGTGACACAGTGAACAATGATGTGGTAGGAGTGAATCGCTTTAAGAGTTTCATGGACAAACTTTATGTGACTTATCATGCTTCACCTAAGAATGCTAGGGAACTACAGAAATGTGCAACGACTCTAGAATTTCAACTTCTTAAAATTGACAGAATTTTACGCACTCGCAGGGTTGCAACTAGCTTGCGCACTGTTTCTGCAGTGTAGCAAGACTTTGAAGCCCTCGTCCATCACTTTCTGGAAGCAAAAGAAGACAACAAAAGAAGCAAAACAGATCGCTTTCTTTATGAGGGCCTTTTAAGAACAATAATGTCATGAGAATTTGTTCTTCATTTGGGCCTTATGTGTGATGCTCTCCAAGAACTTAGTGAACTAAGTCTAGATTTACAAGAGAGAAATATTGACTTGTACAAAGCAGACAGGAAGATAAAAAACAGTTCAACTTTTTGAAGAAAGAATTGAAAATCCTGGTTCGTACTACAGTATTTCTCTTCAAAGTCAGAAGAACATGAAGTTCAAAGGGATTGAGCTCCACAAAAATGAAAGACACAGTCCTGCAATAAGTTCATCTGCTTTCTATAAAAGTCTGAAAGAAGCTGTTCGAAAGCGCCTGCCTGAAGGAGATGATGCTCATTTGCCTTATGTGCTAAGATTTTAGATTCCAATTATTGGCCAGAAAATCCTAGGAAACATCTGACATTTGGTGAAGCTGAAATTATAAAGTTAGCACGCAAATTTCGCTTAAATGATAGAGAAGCAGTTCATGGTTTCCGTGAATATATTCAAGAAGATAAAGTCACGTACATATTATTTCCTCTAAAGTACACTTTGGGGGCACAATTGCAATGTTTTCCAGTGAATGTGAAAGGGGTTTCTCTCAGATGAATCTTATAGTAACTTCATCTAGGTCATCTCTGCTTGTACGGACAACTTCTGCACTGATGTTCACCAGGATAGTAGGACCCTCTCTCACTCAGTTCAACCCTAGCAAATATGTGGACTCATGGCTGCTCCGAGGTCGTCATTCTGCAGTTGATACCAAAAGAAAGAAGCGAACTAGAGACAACGAGGGTATATCGGAGGATATGTTAAAAGTGTGCAAGATGCTGTAATAACATCTTCGTGGTGAGTACCGGCACCCTTTTTTACTGAAAAAAAAACACTGGATCTATCCCAAAGGATTGCATGACTATGGTTTTGATCATCAGAATCGGCAGAAAAAAGGATATGGCTGGATAAAGCACTGGCACGTGTTCTCTTGTAAATGATATCCCTCCTGTGCTCCTCCATACGCAATTCAATAGACTTATGCGTCTGGCCAAAGTAAGGAATGTCGCAGTCACACCATATCTTGTATACACCGGGATATTTTAGATTGTGATGGCTAGGCTTTGGACGGCTCACTAGAGAGAGGATCTTAGGAAGCGGAGTGAATAAAGTTCTAATGTTATATTTTTTGGCAACCTTGGCTAATTTTTGAGAGACTGAGCTTATGTATGGTATAGATATATTGCTTTTAACATTATTCATTTCTTCAGTATGGCGACTAGGAGAATTAAAAGGGTATTTTTTAGTACGTTTTTGAGAATAACCATTCAGTCTGAAAGTCGATCTAAGAAAATTGATTTCTTTACGAAGTTCATCTGGGTCTTCAAGAAGAGAGCGAGCTCTATGTCCCAAAGTAGAAATAATTCCAAGTGTGTGTGTGTGTGTGTGTGTGTGTGTGTGTGTGTGTGTGTGTGTGTGTGTGTGTGTGTGTTAAAAACTTAGTTTTAATCCTTTTACCAAGTAAGCAAAACAAAGTTTTGCACGTGAAATATATTCACGTCTGAGCTACTTGTATGCTTACTTAGGAAAAGGATTATAAAGCTTATAGCTCCATAACATCCTATCCATACATCTACAGATAACGGGGAATATGAAAAGCATTCTTGCTTCACCCATTTAGCAAAAAAAAAAAAAAAAAAACTTGGTATCTCTCCCTGGTCTGGCTCCCGCTCACGAGACCATTAAGGGTCGAAACCGGTTGGAACTTGGGTGATGGATAGCGAGCTAGCCAATGAAGTTTTAACTGAGGCTCGGCTGTTGCTGTCACCCAGGTCCTGGAGGGGGATAATGAATGGCAATTCTGTAGCCCATGAAGTTAACTGAGACACGGATGGTGCAGTTACCCCCCCCCCCCCCCCCATATGAGCGACTCTGCTCGTTGGTGGGGTGAGCCTGCCGCGGGGTACGGGGTAGAACCAACGCTGAGAGTTCTTCTCAGTAGCAAGGAAAACCTGTTACTGAGGGGAACAACGCTGAGTTTTTGATCCTTTGGGTCACTCATTGTTGGGGGATCTCATGAGTTTCTGGAGAGATAACCACGCACTTATTACAGGGAAACAGGTCTGGGTTGTGGCCCTTCCCATTATGCATTGTATTATACACGTCTGAAAAAAGGGTGAGCTTTGCATTATCGGATACATACTAAGGCAAGTGATATGAAATCATTAGCCTCTATATACAAGTAGCTTCAGATGTGAATATATTTCACGCGCAAAACTTTGTTTTGCTTACTTGGCAAAAGGATTCAAACCAAGTTTAAAAATTTCTTGGTATCTTTAACCTATATATATATAATGCTGAACCATTGCAATTTCTATTTGAATGGGACCATTTGCAAAGATAAAACGTGTCACAATCATTTCAATAAAAACGTTCTGATTGGAGAGAAATCATTAATATTTGTGATTTGTGAAACAGGATCAAGATTTCATTATAATGGAAAACAAATCTGCCAAAACATTTTTGATATTAATAATTCCTTTCTAGATTATTATAATTTATTTATTTTTATTTTATATATTTACTATTGCCAGTCTGGAGCAATGACCATTGAAGTACTTGGAACAGACAGAGCAGAGTACCGAAACATTGCGTCTATGAGATATAAACTGAAGTGAATCTGAAAGACAGACAGACAGACAGAGAGAGAGAGAGAGAGAGAGAGAGAGAGAGAGAGAGAGAGAGAGAGAGAGAGAGAGAGAGAGATTATCATGCATTCATAGCAGCATTATTAGCATGGGCGAGCGAATTTGGGATTTGTATATAGTTAAAGGTGGTTGGGTGTAAAATAGCATTTTGAACGAAAGAGATGCATTTATGAAAGAAGAGACTGGCGTAGTGATGTATTATACAGCAAGAACTGGAGGTAAATGTTAGTCCACGAGACCTGATCTTGTCTGGGTATAACCATTTAGGCTATGATAATGCTAGCGATTGCCGATGGTCTTGAGAATAGTAGACATTGTGTGTGTGTGTGTGTGTGTGTGTGTGTGTGTGTGTGTGTGTGTGTGTGTGTGTGTGTGTGTGTGTGTGTGTGTGTGTGTGTGTGTGTGTGTGTGTGTGTGTGTGTGTGTGAAAAAATCTGAAAAGACAAACTGAAAAACTCTTTTGAACTGGCTAGCTAAATTAGATATGATTTCTCTGGTTTCAACACATGAGATAAACGATAACGTATTATTCAGCAACTTTCTTGTTTATATAACGGTCCTGGTGTCTACCGTTAGCCCCCGCGAACACACAGAGATCTACAGGCAAAAATACTTGCTCTTAAGGAGTGCATTAGAGAAGTGGGATGTCGGCTTCATTAATTCGCCTTGTCCGCTAATTAGGGAGGAATGGGTTGAAGAAGAAGAAGAAACGAATATGTTAATTACTCTGGGATGCTTCGCTTTTGGTTTTTCGAATCCGTTTGGATTAAGTTCGAAGTCATTTCCTTCTTTTGATGTGTGGATTTGACTAATTTGCCGTCGAGTTTATATGAAATCTTGGGTAGCTTTCGGGATCATCTTAAGTGTTATGTCAGCTTTTAGGTTCATTAATTCCGTGTACAGACTAGGTTTTGTGTTTACATGCATAATGATGCCCTATTCGGGCTGAATTCAGTCATTTCGTCGAAAAGTCTTGAATGAGAAGTGCACCGGAAATAAGATGCAATCGGAGTCATAATATTGTCCAAATTGTAAGATCCACTCTCCTCTTAGAAATTTTGAATACTTTGAATTCTTTCAGGACACATTTGTAAATATACAACACCCGCTCTGTGTATGTGTGCGCGTGTGTGTGTGTGGGGGGGATGCTCTACTTGAATTCAGGCTATGTGAGTGAGTGACAGTCGACCTTTAAAAAGGTGTTTTGATTCTACTACTTTTACCCCGGCTTTTATTTATTATTATTTTTTTAATGTTGACACCCGCTGTAATTTACAGCAACGTAATATATTCTGTCGACGTTAGTAGGATGTGGTAGACAAGCATAGGATATCCTTTGGTGACTTTAATTAACAGTTATGAGATTGTTTTCGGTATCATGTTTAACATGGTTGCTCTCTCTCTCTCTCTCTCTCTCTCTCTATGTTTTGATAAGTTGCTTGAATTAAAGCACACGCCCATTAACCAAGGCTTAGGCCACATCCGCAGGATGAAAATGAATATCACGTATCTCGATATTTCCTTGGCATCTTAACAGGATCACTTCTCCACTCTTAAGAGAGAAAACTTACACCAGCAGCTAACAAATGAAATTTTTGGAGAGGTTAGTTGATTAAGATAATCTGAATATTCTGGGATTTCTATGCAGAACCTCCTATTTTCAAACAGTAGAATAACCGCTTTTACCCTAATTAATGTTGCTGTGTATCATACATGTTCATTTGCTGCGACATCTTTTCCAGAAATAATTTTATGACCTTTGTTTATCTTAAGAGATATTTATAATTCTATCATTTTGTCTCCATAGGCTCCGTAAGCTTTCATATCCAAGTAACTTAGGTTTACGTAAAGATAATTAATATTATGAAAGAGCAGTTAATCCTATCTAACATAGTCTACTATATCTGGGTGTGTTCCTGAGCTGATTTGTCTGTTTTGGGAAGACAAATCCTGTTTTCAGGAAGGGAATCCTTCCACTATCCCATAAGATCGACCAAGACAACTTCAGATGAAAAACTCTGACCAAGGTTCTAACCGAATATCACGTGATTCTTTTCGATGCTACATTAACACCGAAAACTATAACAAACACATATTCAAATTCAGTGTTAACAAGTTTCACCTTCGTTCCTAACTTTTTAACAGCAGCAGCAAGTGTACCATAGGCCAAATAACTTTAATGCATGGAATTGCCCATAATAAACAAACCAAATGTTTAGGATGGACTTTTTTTGCCAAGAAAAGTTTCTGTATGTGAATTTGTATCTCAGAGTGAACCGAATCATTCTTTTTGTTGGCACGATATGTGTGCGTACTCCTTCCAAATACTTTGCCAGTATTTTAAGTAATATTAATTACTTCATCATTATCTGGACTCATTCAATGAAATTTAGTATGGAGATGATATGATTCGTTGCACACCAGTACGAACATATACACGATTGATTAGTTTAATCTTAATTATTTTGAATACTAATCACCAGTTACAAATATAAAACTAATACAGTACTTTGTTATTGCGGTTAAGTTAGATTAAGTCCCTATTAAAGACAATTACTAGTACAAGAATAACGGAAAATATTTGCATTATCATTCAATATTAGCAGTATTACAATACAGTAAATATCCTGGGCAGATGATGTTTTTAATTAGTGTAAAATTTCAAAGTTTTCTTATGATGAATATTGCAATTTTTTGTCAAAAATTATTTTTATATTTATAAAATAATATTGGATATTTATAATTCTTTCAAAATAATTCTTTTAAATTATTTTATCGAGAAAATTTGTAACATTAAGCTTTTCTATTTACACACCATTCTATTATATAAGTATAGAGAATTTATATTGTAATATCAAGATATTAAGAGTTGAAACGTGACTATTAAATATTAAGTAGGGGTATTAAAAATAGGGATAGGGATAGCTATATTAAATATTATATTAAATAGGGATAGCTATAGCAATCGAAGTAGTAACTACTAAAAATATTCTTAAAAATAAAGTCAATTTCTATAAAAGAAAAAATATTAAATAGGGATAGCTATATTAAATATTATAGGGATAGCTATATTAAATAGGGATAGATATAGCAATTGAATTTGTAACTACTAAAATATTCTTAAAAATAAAGTCAATTTCTATAAAAGAAAAAATAAGTAATAAGCTCAATTTTTATATAAAAGAAAAAATAATAAGCTCAATTTCTATAGAAGCCTCATAATAATATGCGAATTAAAATATTTCCCGTACTTATTTTGCGTAATTGGAAAGGAAGCCCATCTGAGAACTCTTTCCACTCAACGACAAGAAATTAACCGTGTTATGGAGTTTTATTATGCTTATTTAAAAAGCACTACAAATAGTCCTTTAATGAGTGAAACGATGTAACATTTTATACTAATGGAATTTTAATGCTTATTAGTGCATTTTGGCTATCTATAATACTGTATTACAAATAAAGGTGATCCGGTTGTTCATATTACTTCAGATCAACTAAGGCTATCAGATGATTGTATTACACCTGTAAACTGGGTGTGTTTTGAGGCTGGTTTGTTTGTTTTGCAGGTATAAAAACTCGACGTTTACCTCCATATTAAACTGACTAACTCACCTTCAGCTGAAAAGAAGTCTCATAAATATTCCTTTCATACTACGAAGAAAATCGAACTCAGACTGCGATCGGAGTTGGGAGTTGCTACCAGCTGCACTACTTTTAGAAATGAAGACAGCAAAGAAGCAAGCAAATTATTGATCACACCGGTTACATTGATTGAGAGTAAACTTCCCCATAGCTAATTATTAAAGGATAAGTTCAAGAAACATATCGATTGTAGAAAGTTATCTCCGTATCACGCGGTTGTTCAACATTCATATCTTCAGAGGATCATACGCACACCACGTAGCGATCAACTTCATTCGACCGAGCTAATAAAAACACTTCGCTACATCACATGCGTTCTGTATTAACCGATGGCTTAGTTTAAGTTTTATTATTCACTCTAAAAGTTCAACAATATTTCACTGACCACACAACCAGGTGAATTAAACAAATGAGAAAAGCAGGTGCAGTGGGGAGGACACTTGGGCGAATGAACAAAAAAAAAAAAAAAAAAAAAAAAACCCACTATTTAGTAGATGGGGGTTTGAGGGTGGGGGTTGAACAATTTTCATTAAACTTACAGCATTATCGCGAATTTTGAAAAGCACGTCCGTCAAACAAGGCTAGGGAAATTGAGTGGACATTGTAATCAGATTAATACGCGAGGCTAGCACAGGTAGCAGCTAGCTGTCAAATAGGGGCACGTGGCCGCGTGCGTGACTCGAGGGATTTCAGGTGCTTCAAAAAAGTGGTGCACCAGCCACCCGAACGCTGCACGATACACGAACCTTTGTTTTTATATTACTTGTCAGCATCCCCCCCCCCCCATTCGGAGCGTCATCACGGAATGGCACCTGCTTCAATTTACGGGAAATCTACAACGGCCCTCATTTTTCAGACAGTCACGTGACTCGTAAAAAAACACGCCTTCCTGCGCTTAAAGTAATGCATATTTCCGTTTGTTTTTTTTATTATTTTTCCCCCTCTCTTTTTTTTTTGTTTGTGCATGTGCCACAGTGGTAAAAGAAAATTCCCAGGCGTCTCAATGGATCAGGGAAAAAAAAAATGAATTTTACTCATTTTCTGGAAATGAAGGTCTGTTTAAAATAACTTGTTGTTTAAACAGTAAATTTATAATCGTATTTCCATGTTGTAACGGTCATTGTAAGGAGAATTTTAGAGGAACTACTAACAAACTAGTGATGATAACTCTTAATCCTGGAAGTATGATTTTCTTTTTCCTTCTGTTGATCCAAAGTCATGTTGCCTTTGTCTATCTCTTTAGGAAAAGGCTACTGGAGTGCTCAGAGAAACTATATTACTCTCCTACTAAACTGATTATAGAAAAGCAAAATAGATTGAAGTAAATGAATTCTGACGATGGTAATGAAAAAATATAAAGAATATATTATTTCGTGATAAGAAAATCCATCGTAAGATATAATTAAACTGAATTATTTGACTTTCCTAATTTGTAAATCTTTTATATAGGATTGCACTACTCGTCAGTGTTTTTAACGGTGAAAATTTGTTTTCATTTAAGATGAATTTTAACATACACTCAGTGGCCAAAATTTCATAGACATTCTAGAGTTAAATGGGATCTACTGGTAAGATGTGTTTAACGAATATGAAAGGCATCAGTTATGGAATATTTGCTTTCAAGTGGATCTTATGGTAGAATAGAAAAGTGATCTCTGAACAAGAGATCACTTTTCTATTCTACCATAACGCGGCTTCGAACAAGGGTCACCAGTGGGAGCTAGATGAACAAGAGTTTCTTACAACATTTTCCTGCTAGGGTTGCCATGGGAAACAGTGTATCCCGTAGAATGAGAACGGTATGATAAAATGAAAACAACAAATCGTGATTGAGTATATATGAATAAAACTAGTCAATCTGAGGGGTAGAGGAGGGATTGACAGAATCATAAAGTCCAATAGACGAGTTAGAGTTGGTCATATGGCTGAATGGCTCCACGGTTACATGTACAAATCGCGAGAAAGTATCTACAAGGCGTTGAACACTCTCCTGAAAAGCAGCTACCATTGAGAATACCTCACATTTGGCCCAAAACAAACAAATAAACAAACAAAAAAGCAATGAAGGCCAAAATGGGCAGAGAAACATTAGCAGAGGAGTAGAAAAAAAGTAGAATGGAATGATGATGAATAGTGGATACTGTTATTTTAATCACCATGTTTGATCACAATGCAAGGTGGTATTGAAATGATAATATGGCGCTTTTTGAGGACTCCTTTGGGTCCATGATACACAGAACAAGAGATGATTGATGCTGCCTACCTGTACATCCTATTTCTATGGACCATTTGCCCGATATGGACAGGTCACACGAGAGTAAAACACTATGTCAAAATGCTTGTTATCCAGGAATTGTTACAAGAATGACTTCGCATTACTAGATTGGACTCATCACTAGATATCAATTCTATTGGGATGTGGTGAAATCCGATGTTCGTCCCATCGGATGGGACGTGGGAATTCAGCTTAGAATTCCAAGTGAGGTTCACATAACTGTGAATTTCATGAAAACAATTTCAGTTTGAACACATTACTTTATATGGGAGGAGGGGAACGGAATCGTACTTGCATTTCGAATTATTAATTTCCACAGAGTCAAGCAATCCGAGACCTCTAGCTTCTGAAATATTTCATCAGAATTTTTTATCCTATTTAAATGGTTCTGTTCAATCTTCATAAAAGATTTCACGTGTGTTAGCTGTGAGATTAGAGTGCGCCGAATATTATCCTATTTCGGTAATCAATATATTTTACTAAACAACGTAGAATTTGTTTTCATATGCCAGCAAAGGTTGGTCGATTGGTAGAACCTCTGCTACTAATGGCTCGCAAAATATTAAGCAAGTTTGAGCGCGGTTAGTAGTTGGAAGGAGATCAATCGTTCAATGCTGTTGGCACACTCTCTCTCTCGATCAGTCTTTGGACTCCCTGGAGGTGTCACGTAATAATAATAATAATAATTGTTGAACAGATTAATAGTTATTTTCCTAACTGAAGCAATAGTTATGGGAACAAAATAGATGTTTGCAGTTGATCAGTTAACCGTGTTTATAAATAAATTCTGGTCATTGAATTTAAATGAAGAGATCACAGTCTGTATATTTGGCAACGTTATTAACTAAACAATAATGAATTCAAAATGAAAGTTACAGTGAATGGAAGAGGAGGAGGAGGAGCGATGATTATAGAGAAAAACATATGAATGTGGAGATATACTTCATGATCTTCAGTAAGAGAATGTGGAGAATCTCTTATTTGATAACGAGGTTGATTTTTACAGAAAAAAAATATGGGTAACAGAAGAAAAAGAGGTTCGCAAGATAATATCTAAACTTAAACATTAAAACACAAACAACAACCCTGGAAAGGGAAAACTTGGAGCAAGAGTTTTGAAGGAAATATGGAGAGGAGGAGGTAGAGCTAGTGCAATGGATGAAGATCGACAGTCAGATTGCTGTAGTGAGTTGGAAGAAAATAAGATGCAGCGCACAAAAGAGAGATGATAATTGGATTCTGTAGTATTACGGGGGATAAGGTGGAGAATCCCAAAAATCACAGACTAAGAAGAGGAGAGGAGAAATTTCTTGAAGGGAATGAACAACCTCTAATTGAAGCTACGGTAAGCTGCCGATAGGAGTGAGGAACTGGAAAGGTTGAGTAAGAGGAAAGTCGATTAAGATGAGATGGGATGTTTTAAGAGGGGGGGGGTGAGCAAAATCCGTAACGCTATTGACATGAAAGGAAACAAAGCTGGACAAAACCTTCTTCAACGCAGTACTTAAAGACAAACGCTCAAAACCTTAAACTCGACTACGTAGTTGTAAGAAATTTCATCACATGGATGCAGTTATTCCTAAGAATTTAGCAAGAAATTCGAAATCTAGTCTTTCATTTATTTACAGAAACTACTTCTGGGTAGATCTTCCATTATATGTCGATAAACGGACAAAGGTACTTTGGAACATTTCTTCTAAAATTCGGATGTGTTGGTGTCGCCATCACCTGAGGTTCTAAATTTTCCAGAGATGTTTTATAAAAGAGATCTGTTCTGGCATTAAACTATGTTGATTTTCATTTAGAACATTTCCATACAACAGTCATAGGCAACGCGTAGTTGTTAGGAATATCAATATAAGGTTCTAATAATTTTATCAAACCACTAGAACACCTCAAAGCCATAGGAGGATACACTTTGAACTCCTTGTAGCTGCTATTCCGTATCATTTAAAGATTGTGTCATGATTTATCACTCAATAGGGCAGCTTTTCAACAGTCTGCTGTCGAATTTCAGCTAATACTACTCAGTCTCACCTAGGGATTGTTGACGTATCCGTTTCATGAAAAACAAGGTTATGGAGTTTTGTTACTTAATATTCTGGCACAGATCTCGGAAAGCACTAATTAATCCAATTTGTTTGCTAATTAACTCCGAAAAGCACAGATTGCGTTTTCTTTTTCATTCATTTGGGCAAGTGTTTTGGTCACAGAAGAGAAAAAAGAGAGCAAATCACCCCTCCTCTAAAAACTGCTCCTCTGGTAAAAGAGATAAATCAGCCTAAGAGCACATCCACCTCATGGTCTTAGTACATTCTATAAAAATTCTAAACAAGCCAATCCAACTTTGGAACTATCGCTTTATATTACAAGGCATCAATGTTAGTCAGTTTCCTCTTTCTTCGCAGTCCATTGATGATGGAAGCACCATAAAAAGAATGTACAATCGTACAGTTTTACTGTTTAAATTCTTGATTACCTTGGAATTAAATAAATTGTTAGAACTCTAAAGAAATCTGAAATATGTCCTAAGAACGTAATTGGAAGTTTTGCATGTTGTGTTTACAGTAGCAAACATAAACTTTATATGAATCGGTGGCGTAAAGTGGCTCAAACAGTTTGATTGTATTCTAGCTCACCACGATAATAATATATTAATGTATTACGGGCCAAAAGGCGTGTGCAAATTCATATAATTGTTTTTAAAAAACCTTTTTAACATCTTACGTATTAAGAAGCAATGGGGATTTTGACTTTGAAGCAAAAGTGTTCCTTTATTTCACTGAAGTGTCGGCAAACAGGTTATAGGAGGGAAAGAAAACAATGGTCCCAACCTCTGTACCAGGTATGTGGTAACGCTCAACGGAGTTTAGTATTTGACAGGTTACTTTCATAACATTAAATGTACGCAACATTGTTTCCAAAGAGATTCTTCGCACTGCGTTTCTTACCAGGAGAATGCATTATTCTTTTTCTTTATTCGACACGGTACTATGGAAATAACAGAATAACGCACGTGCACGCACTCACAAAGGGGGTACGTAAGACTACATTGTATCAGTGATGATAATAACGATCTAGACCCGCACCTTTCTTTCTGCACACCTGAGAACTAGATTCTGGACAAGAAGTCCTAACGAAGTATGCTTATCTTGCAGAAAAAAAAAGTAAATGGACACGCAAGCCTCTTGTTTAACCCAAAGCACTAAAACGTCTTTAAAAACTTTCATTGGAAGAATGTTCAACAAACACGAGATTCACTGTGGGTGTTCAAACTCCCTCTTTCTCTCAGAGATCGGATAACCACCGTTACATAAACACATCGAAGGCTTACGCAACAGCCATGATGCAACATCATACGCTTTCATTTCTTTAAAATGTCTTGGTGAAGACAGCGGAATAATCACCACCAACTCAACACGTAGAGTACATATTTGTACATCCCCCTCATTCTCGTGACATCTTTCCCGTTCTAATGATTGAGGAGTGGTTCTAAAATAGCCATCAGCGATCCATCATTTTGTTCGATTTAGCCACTCGAACAGCCAAAAGCTGTCATTCTTCGAAGTGCTCTTAAACCTGCCCGAGTACGCTGCTTCGTCACCGGCGGAGTACTTTTCCAATAGCCGTGTTATCATCGTGTAGCATCGCTAGTTGCTCTAATGAATTCAGCTCAACTGTGAAACCTTCGCCGTAACACTGCACTACTCTTTCCCTATGCACGTGGTTGCTTTAGAAAATTTAACTCCGATAGGCCTTTTCGCTACCGAAACATTTCTGTTGACCGAGTTTTCTGTTTGTTTTTGAGAAAACAAATGAGATTACGTTTATATGTTCGGTACACAACTCATATTCGTTTTTGAGATGCTGATAAGAATTGCTTCCTCAAATATCGAGCTCAAATTTACGGTCTAATCATGCCAATTGTCAGAGCAGTCGCTGATAAAACACGTAATTATTCGAATTCTAATATGACTTTTAAAAATGAATCAATACTTAACAGGAGAGAAAAATAACCCCTGTTTTTTTTTCTCTTTTTAATAAAGTCTGTACTTTCTATCTTTTCTTTCCATTTTTATTTTTAAATCTCTCTCTCTCTCTCTCTTTCTCTCTCTCATTTTTATTTCTCTGTTTCAAGTTTTATTTCTTTCACGTTTGTTTATTTTTATTTTCTGCCCTTTATTCTTTATCATTTTTTTCTTTTAAGATTTTTTTGCTTTTCATCTCTCTCTCCTCTTCTTTCTTCTGCTCTTTCTCCCTTATTATCTATATTTTAGACATTTATTTCTTCCAGTATTTCATTATTCTTTTTTTATCACGTTTAGATCTTGCTTTTTTAATACTTCTTTTTTCTTCTCTCTTTCAGACAGTCTATTCTTTATCCCCCCCCACTTCTCTCTCTCTCTCTCTCTCTCTCTATCAAGTTTTTTCTTTCTACTTCTATTTTAATTAATGGATGCACATTATTATGTATTCATTTTACAAACCATGGACAATAAATAGGTATTCATACGATTATTTATGAAACAAAAATATTAAAACATTCATTTTATTAATTTATTTTGTAATTCATTGTTTTCCTTAAAAAAGCAACAGAACAGGACACAATTATAACAAAAACCTTTATGCACTATTTCTTCCATTTCCACTCATCTCCTCAACCAGTTGAATTGCCATCACAGCTATGGAACAGTGGGTATAAAAGAATCGCCGATTTTCAATTAGTATCCCAATCAAAACTAGCCAATCGACATAAATTCGTAAACAATGAAGATAAAAACAAGAATAATTTACCGTTACACATCTTTTGACCACTAGATGGCACTGTCATCTCGAACAATATTTAAATGACTGCCGCAAACTAACGGAAGTATACCCAGTTTAGTAATGGGTGTGGAAGGAAATAATTTTCTCCCTTTACCTAAGTATTTTAGTGGCCCACCCGTTATCTAGATTAATGGCGATGGAGTCTTCGTATACCTTGACATTTTCCCGCCAATAAACGCCACTTTGGTGGTGTATGGTCGACGTCAGTTGTGGCCAGAACAAACTGGCTGGCTGGTGGTCACAAGTAGAGCGTGCAATAAAACATTTATGACACTGTCAGGAGCAAGACGCCTTTCCTTTCTTTAACTTCCTCTGCTGTCATCTCCAGGAATGAGAGCTGGTAATTACAGCATCCCGCCATACATACGTTCTCGGGGTAATGGGAAAGGGGTGATGGAACTTTAAAAAGGGTAGCTCGAAGTCTCTGTTTTTTTTTTTTTTTTTTGTCTAAGCGCATCTTATTAATTCTTAGAATTCAAAATCGCATCGAGATTCTAAATCAGTTAATAAAATACCTGAATTCTTCCGATACCACACGATAAAACTATAATTCCAAATGCAATATTGTACGCAGAATGTTACTGTCTATAAGGGTGAAGCATAATGCTTTTAATCCCTGCTATCTGACAGATTACTGTGTAGGGAAAAATTTATGAGCTACGTGCTCAGCCCGAATTGGACGCAATTTTGTACTTTCTTTATAGTCTTTATAAGGACTGGCTTAAAGGGGCGAAGCAAGATTGCTTTTCATATTCCCCGTTGTCTGTAGAGGACAGTGTAAGGATAATGTATTACCGAGCTATTAAAGCTCTGATCATGGCAGGAGGGTAACAGCAATATTCCCCGTTGTCTGTAGAGGACAGTGTAAGTTACTGAGCTATTAAAACTGATCATGGCAGGAGGGTAACAGCAATAGCCGAGCCTCAGTTAGAACTTCATTGGCTACAGCATTGCCATCCATTACCCTCCAAGGGTATTGGATTGAATGAATCAATCACCGCATCTCACGGTTGATTGATTCCCCCCTTCCAATCCGCAATTTTGTATCTTATCCTTATAGTCCTTATAAGGACTGGCTTAAAGGGGCGAAGCAAGTATGCTTTTCATCTTCCCCGTTATCTGTAGAGGACAGTGTAGGGATAAGGTGTTATTAAGCTATTAAAGCTCTGATCATGGCAGGAGGATAACAGCAATAGCCGAGTCCCAGTTAGAAGTACAGCTTTGCCATCCATTTTAATCCCTGCTATCTGATTATTGGATTGAACGAATCCGAAATTTTGTATGTTAACCCTCTGATCATAATGTATAGCCAAAATACAAAAAATATTAAGGTGTACAGCAATAGTTTTAAGTTTTACATAGATTCTTCGGAAACATGCGTTGTAATTGATTTATTTGGATTTCAATTAATATTTTAACATTTTTTTCATCGATATGTATTACTTCTTTGAGAAAATAAAAGTCATATTTCATGTTGAATTTCTCTTTTATATTTATATTAATATCTTAGCGTTACTTATTTGCAACCACACAGAAGTACCAATGTGCCATCATGTTATAGCATACTCTAGAAAAGCGCCATCTGTAATTATTTAGATAAATCTCTTTTTCCCAGCACAGTTGGTTTATAAGAAAGGCAAACACTGCTTAACTTTATACTTTTGTTTTTTTCCAGGAAGCTTTTATATAAAAGTTACATTAATAAATTTTTGGAGGAAAAAACCCCAGATAAACTGGGGAGAAAAACTCGGCAGTCCACGTCCGGCTAACTTGGCTATGTCTGAGAAAGACACTTAACTTCCTCACTTCGGCGACGGGATTCGAGCCCATGACACTCCTTTCCCAGGCAGATGGTTGCGAAGCGGATAGCCACTAGGTTAACCGCGCGGACTCATTAAAATTTATCAGTTAAATATGAATTAAATTTTTCGAATTTTTTTAAAATCTTTCTAAAATTGATTCTGCCATCATCCTACATCATGCTAAGATGTCATTGAACATTAGAAAAGTAGCTCTTGATTTAGAAAAATAACATCGTCCACTTGAATGCAACGTAAAATAATGATCACGAATAAAAATATACACGAAACTAAATAAATCTACCTTACATATATATTGGGCAAAGCTCGGACAAGCTTTCAGCAAAATAGGGGGATTTCTGAATTACTGTTTTAGCGAGTGCAGTTGTCTAGGCTAACACATGCCTAGTTTTCAACTGTCATCTAACATAACACAAATCTATTTCCTTATTTTAAAACTATACTTTTGAACACTTTAGATATTATTTAAAAACTAGGCGCTTGCGAAGAAGTACTATAATATCGCTTATCATGGTCCTCCCCCCATCTGAAAATATACTCAGAAGCGAAATTATGTTAGCCTGCACGCGAAACAATTGATAGTAATATGACGCGCATTTTGCAACTGTTCCAACGACCTCGGTTAGGAACGTTGTAACACGCACTGACTATTTGTATAAGTAAGAAGACATGGAGAGACTCCGCCATCCGTCTGTCACTTCAGATAGTTCTTTATAATTATTATTATTATTATGTGGGAGAAAGATAGAGAGAGACTAAAGCTTTAAGGCGCATTTACTTTGCTAAAATATTCCTTATTTTGCTCTCAGTAAGTAGGACTAGAACACTTTAAGATTGATGGTGGCATTTTATCACTAAGATAAGGATAATCGCCTACTTCGTTCTTGACTACGTCAGTTGTCGCGTAGAACGTAATAGACAGACTCAAACAGAACCCACTGTTGTTAAGAAATAAAAATTCATAACATCATATTCGTCTTAGTCAACAAACAAACCAGGTTATTTCATTATCTACACAAAAAGAGCCATGAAAAGAGGGGGGAGGAGGAAAGAACTTAACGCGCGCATATTGAAAATATCTTTTCAAGAATAATTTGATAAAATTTTATCACAAACGCTATTCATTTATCTTATGGAAAGACTTCTTCTCTGAAGCGAGTTATTTAAGAATGCTACGTGCTGATGTTAAGAAGACCAGTGCGTCCATTACTTGAAACTCTCTCTACGAAAATTTGAAAGGACACTGAAAAAAAATTGACTAAAGAACTTTCCTAGTTTTGAGGATTGGGAATTTTTTTAGTGCATTAAGTTTATAAATTACGTGTGCTTCGCTTTTCAATTGAATTTAGTATTTCAGTAATCGAAACTTATTTGTCTTTCAGAGAAAAACAAATTCGTCTGATCACACTGTTACTTAATCGCCTTGGATGCCTTTGTTTGAATGCCAAAAAACAGGCCACTTCAGCACATCCTGTTTTCTTGGCTGTATAAAATATAAAAAAGACTATTCACATACATTCAGTAACAGATGAAATCCTTCCCCAAAACTTTTAAAAATAATTTTCTTGAGTTACTTTTAACCATTCAAAAATAATTCTTCAAAAAAAAAAAAGAGAACATGGTTCGAACCTAGAACTATTTATCTACTCTTTCGTTCTTCAAAACCATTTAATCAAGTCAGCTCAGCTTTGATAACGAATTCAGATAGGAACATAATTTTTAACACCAATTCTCCCTTCTCCCACTCTGTCTTGAGGTCTATACGGTGACATTTATCTCTTAAAACATCGTAATTTTCTGACGCTGATTGCCTATTACCAAAGTGACTTTTTATGTTGAAGAATGAACAATGTAAAAGCTATAAATTATTATTAGGCCTACATCGATAAAAATAAACTTCCTCAACCCACCATCTATCACTTTTTTCATAGCAACAATTAGGTTTCGAATGATTTGTCACTAGACGTCGCTACGATCGACAGCTCGTCTAGTTACTGAAGGGTAACATTTCGGAGATTTAATTCGTTTACATTGGATCATATAACGTAACATATTTCTTTAATATTTAATCATTTCCCTACCTCATTATTGCTGCCTTGTTTTTCTCTGCATGGGGATTCGGATCGAACAATTCATTACATTAAATGCCTGTTTTATTTAAGTCGTTAGGGCAACTCATAATTTTGGGAAAGCGCATTTTTCTCTATTTCTATTAGAAATAATAATGTAATTGGCATTTGTAGTCATGTCACGAAATTAACGTCCCAAAAAAACACTCGCAAAAACCGACATTTGCGTTTTTTATTTTTTTAATACTTTTTTCATTCGGTTAATTTTATGGTGTCATGTAAGAATCACCGATAATTACAATGGTGGGCAAGTGTTTTATATTATTATATTGTTAACTTTCCACATTATTTTAAAAGATGCTTGTTAAATATCAGATTGCATTAGAAATCAGCTCATTTTTTGTCTTTTTTGCTTTTTTTTTGTCTTCTCTCTCTCTGTTTCCCTGCAAATGGCGTATTAACTAAAGTAGCTAAATCAGATATTTTCTGGCATAATTAAAAGGAAAACCACATTTAAAAAAATACTTGTTTATTATCTGAAATTAAATATTCTTATTTGTTTTAAGGTAACTTCATCATTTTCGAAATCCAATCTTTCAAATTAAAGTTAGTTTGCTCTTTTAATTTGCTTTTGTGGAGAAGTAATTATTTGAGATTGCTGTAATTACGGGAGGCAAAAAAACAAATAAAAACGGGTGAGGTATATATAGCTGAATTAAGAAAGCCATAGGCATGCTTAGAATGTTACATTTTGACAAAAATCGTCTCTCTCTCTCTCTCTCCATCTCTCTCTCTCTCTCTCTCTCTCTCTCTCTCTCTCTCTCTCTCTCACACACACACACACACACACACACACACACACAGACACCCCCCCCCACACACACACCCTCTCTTTCTTATAATCTCGAATTTCAGTTCGAAGTCTGTGGGATTTGATTTTGCAACAGTTATAGAATATTATTGTATTTGTTTTCTTGGATATTCTATAAGAATTCAAGAACTTAGCGAACTGGATAATGTTTCCATCCTTTGACTAATACGTTGTGGGTTCAAATACCCATGAAAATTGATCCTTATGAATATACTTAAGTGATAGATGAACTTTACTCCCGTAAGAGATCCATCGCGTACTAGGGTTCTGAAGCGGTTTGAAAAGTACCCAGCATGGCCTCTCCTCCTCCTCTTTACAGGTATATTAGGCCTGGTGGCCTGTTACGTTCGTATTAAGCATGGCCTATTACGATTTGAAACCACGACTGCCTCAAGGATAAGGTGGTTGGCCCTATGACTCCCGTATTCACGGGACCGGTTTGCCTGTTCTGCGGGACAAAAAACCCGAGTTTCCCGGCGGGGGAAAACCCTCCTACCGTATGAGACCGCTAACTCACCTTTAGTCGAAAAAAAAACCAGATAAAGTTTCCTTACGTCACTGACGGGAATCGAACCCAGGTCTTTCCTACCCAAAGGTTTCATCTATATCGACTGAGCGAATGAGGTTCAGTATGACTTCCAGAGATGGTTAAATCTGATTATGTAATCCTTAACCCACACACCCATAGTACTAACCATGTGCTACAGACTAACAGCTTTTGGTTCGGTAGGATTTACAAAAATAAAAAAAAAAAAAACTAGTAATTCATCAAAACATTCTATACGTTCAAGCAAAGATAGTTATTTATAATGAAATTCATCACGACGCCGTCGTGCAGCTAGGATTTGATTCAGAAATTATTGGATGGTAATAGTAGATTGCAATCTTCGTTCATAGACAAATTAGAATCATCCAGGGTCGCATTTCACTTAAAATATCATCGATAATCTTATCAAGGGTTCCACGAGTTGCTTTCATATTTCTGTATACAGAAGGTTTACTGGAATGACTTTTAATGGGATTATATTGATCAAGGGCATATAATAAACAACTCTGTTATACCAACTAGTTTCACCAACTAAGGCTGTTGGCATATTCACGGTACATAACTGATGTAAGGCACTAAAAAGTAAAAACCTGTTACAAACTCTAATCAACCGATTCCAATTATATTAAACAAAGAACAGAGCGCGTACAATACATGCATAGAGCGTGGATGATATCACTTGTTGTTATTTAGGAACGTTCTATAGTTGGCACTATAATTCAGTTCTGGCGAGCTGAAGGATCTGATAAGGGTCTTCCAGATCACGGGTAAGATTAGTCTTTGGTTCCTGTTAAGGTTTTGTGTACAGCGGGCAACTGTTATGGCCTCCTTAAAAATTCGGGAGCGGAAGTCCTCCTTCATGTAAGGAATTGTGCTTCTTTCCCACTCTATGGTATGATTCGATATTGAGAAATGAAACGCTAACTCCGATTTTTCTTCTCTGTTATTATTGACGTCACCTATATGTTCTTTTTGCCTAATTTCAAGGCTCCTTGAAGTTTGGCCGATGTAATTCAAGCCACACGAGCAGGGTATGTTATAAACTCCAGCATATTTGGAGAAAGGAGGGCTATCTTTTGAGATACCGTTAAAACTTACCGCTTCCGTAACCCATAGCTAATGATATTAGATTAAAAAATAGTATCATCCTGTCATCTTCCAGAACTCCTAACAAAAACATCACTACTCTGGAAAAAAGAACATTGTACAGTTTGAAGAAAAAGAAAGACATTATCATATTGAAGGCAGATAAGGGAAATTCAACAGTGATTTTAAACACCAGTGATCACGAAGATAAGATTAACAGCTTACTGTCGGATACATCAACCTACCGTGTACTAGTCACAGACCCAACACTAAAGAATCACAATGACACCAACGATTTAATACGTCATATGGTGAACTGGTCTATAGAATTAAAACGAAGATTGAAATCCATGCATCCACTAACACCAAGACTATATGGCGCTCCTAAGGTACATAAAAATGGAATACCACTACGCCCGATTGTGGATGGAATCAATTCGCCAACCTATCTGTTATCTAAACACCTGGCAGGCATCCTCAAACCACACCCATAATTCGGATACTTATATACGAAATTCGCAACATTTCGTTGAGAAACTGAACAACATCTCTATCTCCAATACGGATTTACTAGCCAGTCTGCATGTTACATCTCTCTTCACTAACATCCCTGTGGAGGAAGTCATCAACATTTTAGGAAGTTTGCTCCCGCAAGACATTAATTCTCTGTTCCGTCATTGTTTAACATCAAACTTTTTCTTATGGAATAAAACCATATATCAGAAATTGACTGGCCTTGCAATGGGTATCCCCTCTCTCCATCTTTTGCTGATCTCTTTATGGAGGATTTTGAAAATAAAATCTTAGCTCAAACAGACCCTAAACCCACAGTATGGTGGAGATACGCGGACGATATCTTTATCGTTTGGAACCACACAAAAAAGGACCTGTTCGACTTTCTTAACAAAATCAACTCTCAAATTCACACAATCAAATTCACTCTAGAACTTGAAAAAGATAACCAATTATCATTTCTGGACACTTTAATTAAGAAGCTTCCGAATGTTGGTATCAACCTCTCAGTTTACCGCAAACCTACCAATACAGGACGTTATTTACATTTCACTTCCTCACACCACATTTCTCAGAAACGTAGTATTGTACACATGTTGAAGAACCGTGCCTCTCTCCCTACAACAGATCAACAAGACCTTCAAGAAGAACTATCCCTGATATCCACCAACTTTACCATGAATGGATTTCCTCGAAGACTCATCCACAAGATAC
The DNA here is from genome assembly GCF_054136105.1 of Typopeltis vanoorti. NCBI lineage: Eukaryota > Metazoa > Arthropoda > Arachnida > Uropygi > Thelyphonidae > Typopeltis > Typopeltis vanoorti. Next base: position 58,944,763 of record NC_143566.1, on the reverse strand, counting down.
TTTTCTCTGAACCCCGACAAAGACAACGAGATGATATACGTTATATTTCAACCATCGTCATTCCATACTTAGAGACAGTTTCCAATAAGATTGCTAGACTCCTTAGACCACATAAAATAAGAGTGGCCTTTAAACCTAGAGAAACGATTAGACAATTCTTAAGATCTCCAAAAGATAGTCATCCTTTCTCCAAATATGCTGGAGTTTATAACATACCATGCTCGTGCGGCTTGAATTACATCGGCCAAACTTCAAGGAGCCTTCAAATTAGGCAAAAAGAACATATAGGTGACGTCAATAATAACAGAGAAGAAAAAGCAGGGTTAGCTTTTCATTTCTCAAGAACAACCACACTATAGAGTGGGATAGAAGCACAATTCCTTACATGGAGGAGGACTTCCGCTCCCGAATTTTTAAGGAGGCCACAACAGTTGCCCGCTGTATACAAAACCTTAACAGGAACCAAGGACTAATCTTGCCCGTGATCTGGAAGACCCTTATTAGATCCCTCAACTCGCCAGAACTGAATTATAGTGCCAACTATAGAACGTTCCTAAATAACAACAAGTGATATAATGCACGCTCTATGAATGTATTGTACGCGCTCTGTTCTTTGTTTAATATAATTGGAATCGGTTGATTAGAGTTTGTAACAGGTTTTTACTTTTTAGTGCCTTACATCAGTTATGTACCCTGAAGATGCCAACAGCCTTAGTTGGTATAACATAGTTGTTTATTATATATGCACTTGATCAATATAATCCCATTAAAAGTCATTCCAGATCTTTTTGGTCAAGAAAATTAAACGTTTTTTAGAAGGTTTACTATTATCTCTGTATCCTCGCAACTGTGAAAGACGTGTACATAGTCTGTCAAGGGTACTGCAGTTGTTGTGACAATGCGCAACAACTGTGAGATCAGAGAGTTTTACGTCAGTTGCTTATGTTTTGGTTAATTTACCTATTTTTCCGGATGCGAAATCCGAGTTTCCATGAGGGGAAAACCCAGCCACAAAAGGCGCTATAAGATTAGAGGCATAATAAGTTTTTATTTAAAAAATGCTCTTCTTTTAATCTAACAAGATTAATTAATTCGACTATTTAGTCTAGTACTTCGACCAATAGATTTCTTCTTCTGATTTGTACTACGAATTATTTACCAAAAAATTATAATAAATGTATCAGCAGTGACATTCCTATCCAAACCAAGCATGCGTAGTACAGAACTGTAGCTTTTCACAATATTACAATATTTGTGAAGGATCTCATTGAATATGAGAGATTTCATTGACTTCATTAAATAAAGATGAAAGTAAAGCTTTTGAACTTGTCCATTATAAATGTCTTTGTACCATTCTAGTTTTATACAAATGGTGAGATAGGGATAGTCCTCTCTCTCTCTCTCTCTCTCTATCAGGGATACAAAGGTTATATAATCATTATAACTCTGGAGAAGTATTGCTTCAAAATTATCAATTTTTTTAGAAGCTTCAGGCTCTTGAGTAAATAAAAGTAAAACGATAATCCGGTCTTTTGGCTATTAGAGAAACAATGAACTGGTGAACACTGAACGATTAAGTGGAATTTTTGGTGTTCTTTTCATTCGCACCATCGCTATGGTCCACTCAAGAACTCTATAGCTACGTTGGCTAAATGACTTGTCCTATACTGGCAGACTGTGTAGAACAAAAGGCTTGAAATGACGCGAAAAGGTTTTATGGTTGGTTACTAGAGAAGGATTTCTCGGAAGATTTCAAAATAAGTAAAACATTTAAAAATAAAAAGTAATAAAAAACTGAACCCACCCTTAGGTACTATAGATTTATGGCTTTTCGGGGATCGAAGATGCCATACAGTACTATTGTCTTTCTCTGTTAATAGAAATTGTAAGCACGGATGTGTTCTCCTACATATGGAGAGATGGTTTCTATCGTGTTATACGGAACAAGCTAAAGAAAAATATTCGAAGAAGGTGGTACGTTCTCATAGACCACCACAATCGTCCTGATCATACTTTCCAAAATTCTAGCTTAGTAATCAGTATTCAGTACTTTAATGGAAAAGTACTGTATCACCCTAAAATGCATTCTTTTAGGGTGATACAGTTATTCTCAATCTTTTATTTTTTATAATTTGTAAGTGGCGTGCGAGAATTTTTTTACTCAAAAATTAATAAGGTTATTAAACTATTTAAATCTAGAAACTATTTCTATTAAGAAGATCAAAACTTTTAGCATTTCATCAGAAGAAAAAAAACACAAGGTTGAAAAATATTATCTGTAGATAATAAATATTCAAATTCGGCATGATTATTTATCAGTATTGGTATATGTCTTAAGGAAGAGATTAGCAACAACCTTCATCAAATATACTACAAATATAAATTGATGATAATAATAAGAACATAAAACCATACCTATAACATTTACCCATACATGTAATATACAAATAAACATAAATGCTTACCTGAATGGCGATTTGTAAACTTGCTCGGGAAAGCAAAAGAAAAAGAATGAAGACAAAGTCAAGAGACAAGTGGCTGTAGATGCGAATCCCGTCGCCTTTAAAAAAGTAAGGCCTTCAGAGTAACTTTTTTGGAGTTTTTTAACACGTAATCCATCTATGGCGCTGATGTGTGATAGATTTACAATCACTTATAGCTAGGATTGTCATAAAAATCTGTAAATGACTATTTGGTATAATGTTTGTTTTAAATTGGGAAATATATGTGGCCCAATAACATGCTAATTATTATGTTATTTTTTTTTCAGAACATTAAATAAATTTGGTTTGATACGAGGCATAAAATAATACTTTTTTTAAATGATTAAGGACTTCAAAACATGGCTAAACTGCTTGACAAGATCGAGAGAACTTTTAGGAAAGAGATGTACCAAATGCGTCAGCGAGTTCAAGATTGTTTTCTTTATATATATTAATATTTAGCACAAACTATTTATTATTACGCTTAATTAAAATCTATGAACATTTTACAAAACTCATTTTGTAACAGCTGATGTGTAAACCATTAGACAAACACCACAAACAGATGAGATGAAGTTCTATCTCTAATTAGGGTTACATTTTCAAAAGCAGCTACCTCCAGCATAGAAAAAAAAATCACTTGGAGTTTAAAATTCTATTTAATTACGGAAATGTTCCTTTATAATTACGGAAATGACGTGTTTTTTTTGTTGACAAATGAAGTCTCCTTTACGAAGCAACGAATACATGTATAGGCAACTATTGCTAACTCTGTATTATCTAATTTCTACATCCCCGACTTGTTAACAATCTTCACTTTGCTAACAATATTTGCTTCTGTCCATCAGGGCTTCTCTTTCGCCCAGCTGCTTGGTTCATGCATGTTTGTTGCAGGCATGACATCATCGCGCGAGCACCAGCGTTGTTACTCGGTCTTTCTAATGCATTACGCTCGAGAATAAATGAAATTTTAATCCATGTTTTAATCTCTTCGCAAAACCTAAGCCTGTGTGTATGTGTGTGCGCGCGCGCTACAACCCGCACGCACGCACACACACCAATGCACGTTGTGCTGCCTGCTTACCCTTTTGCGTTATATTAATTTGTCAGAAGCGCACGTAAAACTTATAGCATTTTTAATTTAGATTTCATTTTCTCCGGGTTTATAAAATGCGACTTAGCCCGACTTGCTGGAATGACTCATTCAATTATTTAGTAATTCTGCGTGTTTGATTAAAATGAAAATTCCTCTCATCATCGAGCCCTTAGTATCAGCGGGTATTCATTATATCTTAGAGCGCAACAACAACGAACGAACAACTTCACTCATCATCCTGATTAAGGCCAGGATTGGCTGCGGAGCCGCGTACGTTTCGTACTCATGGAATACTGAACTTCCCTCCCTCCCACTCCCTTTTGCTTGTTTTCCCCTACCCCCATTTAACTGTTACGTTGGTGTGCTATTTAACTGGTGTATCTGAATTAAGAACTGGTTGGCCTTTGTGGAAAGGTTATTTGAAAAATGATTATTAACACATGCAATAGAAAACATTATTCAGAATCACGTTATTATTATTTTTTTTTCCCAAATATACTCGATGAAAAATTTCATTTTCTTTATATTTCATTTATTTTAACTTCAGTTTGGTGTACAAAATAATATCATTATTTTTATAAAAAATAATTATTAAGCTTAAAAATAAGCTTAATAATAATAAATATTATTAAGCTGTAACTTTATATTTATAACATAATTAATTTGATAGCGAATTACTGGTAATCAATACATAAATTTATGTGTTTTTCCATTCAATTAGCTAAAGACAATTATTTTAAAACTCAGATTAGGTTGAGTGCATAATAATAGCTAATTTATCCAAAATTATTTTCAACATTCGGATTGTTTTTCAACCTAATAACTTTAACGATTTTCCATGACAGAATAGGAAATTCGAACCTACTGACTAACATCAGTAAATTGTGTCCGACTTAAAATATAAAACTATATTTATTTTCGATAAAGGAATGGAATTTTGATACATTTATGATTCTAACCCGAATCATAAATGCATCGTTTAAATCTGCGATAAAGTGAAATACATTTTTTTTTGTCGTATTTAATAGAGACCGAGTCCAGATGCAGATAAACCTGTCTAAGGAAAGACATCGAGGATCTAATCTTATTCTGCTAAATAAGAGGTTAAAAACCTAGTAAACCCTCATTAGGATCATAAGGGTAGAGTCTGTGTTGTCAAAGCAGTTAAGCCCATAAGGGATTCTGTTTGTCAACTGTGTGTGTCCACCGGTTGGTTTGTCCGTTTTCAGGAATGAAAAATCGAAGGATTTTCATGAAGAATGGAAGAAACCACATTTGTCTGAGTCCATTTTCCAGACTAAACTGTTAGAAAACGTGATCCTGAGGGAAGCTCTTATTTATTTATTTTTTATCGATGCTTTCTTAGATTTTCCTAATCACACTATTTTGAATTAATTGGATCTCTACAGAGAACATTTAAAAACATGGAATTCCTGAAGTATCTTGTGTCAAAAGTTTTCTAGTTCTTATTTATGATAAAACCTTTAGCGTATGTATTTGTATTTTTTTTTTATACAACAGCATTTAAAAATATCTGCACAATTGACGAGGTCTCAATTGTGCAAAATTTTCAAAAATATTCAGTTCAAAAATATCAATAAACACACAAAAATCTTTTTGAAAAATCACGTAATATCCCCCTTGTTGTTTTACCCTTATGTGTATATTTGTAAACTTAGGAAACCAGATCCGACGAATAGGGTGGTTAATGCTTATTCTCGTAGTATCCTATGACTGTATCTTTGTGCGTGTGTTCTTCTAGCTGGTTTTCAGTACGAAAAATCCTTGTTTTCGCGAGCACCTTTGAAAGACAGCAGGAGTTCCAACCCAGGTCTTTGCCAAATAGTATTCTAAGCTCGGTAATATCCGCTCTGTTTAATTTTTTATCCCCTGAAAATAATCTGTTTATAGGATTTCTTTTCTAAAATCTGAAACTGTGATTATGAAAACATATGCAGGTAAACACAACTTGAAAACCATACAGTATGTTTCAAAGAGAAAGTATCCTTCCATACACTTGGGTAAATTCGAATAAAAAAAACAATGAATACCATCTTAGAGTAGATATTTCACATCTACAAACATTTTTTTAGGATTCAAATGCACAAACTACCGAAATGAAACACGCGTAACCTTAAACATATTTACAATATTTGCTGTCAGTGTATTTGCAACCATACTTTATGGAATGGGTTCAATGTTCTATGAAATATTACTTATCAGAGAACATTAACAGATATATGGATTGAAGGATGTCTATAGTCTTTATTTAATTATTTTAAACGAAGTCGAACAACTTCTTTAAACTTTTGTGAATGAAGAGACATTTCTACTATTATCGTCAACTGGGAGAATTACAAGAAACAGAGCGATGCACCAACATTGATTCTGAGACTCAAAACAGTTTTAGGAAGAAAAATTCATATTTTTGAAGGGAGAAATTAGGTCCTGCAAGGAGTCTACAATGTTTGAAAAAACCTCGGTGTGTTTTAAACGCCCTTGAATTGAGAACACCAGTATCTAACACCGATTTTTCTAACTCCATACCTGAAAACTAACAAACCAGCCTAAAAACAAATATATATATATATATATATATATATATATATATATATATATGCAACATACAGACCGACAATAAGGGTACACTCTATACGATCTCATTTACTTCGACACTGATTCGTCTAACAGCAGCTACCTCGGTATTAACTTATATTAATGCAGTTAAATTTTGAAAATTGAAGTTCTGTGCCTGTTACCAAACAATTATTGATCACTACTGGTATCCATTCTTCGGGGGGGGGGGAATTAACATCTTGCACAGATGAAAGCATTAAAATTTCATCTATCTACATAGAAGGCGGTTTGATTTATACGTTCATAAATAAATTTCGAAATGGCACAGAAATAATGAAAACTTTAACGATCTGTTGAGGAGTGCTACTGTTATAGATAGCAATAAATTTAGTTCATTCATAGTTATTTGTTCGTCTCAGATGATTTATCTGAATTCTTGTATTCTACCGTGAAGATGCAAAGCGAAGTTTAGAGCTTCCAATACAATAGCCATTCCATTATTCTATTACATTATTTAAATAACTAATATCGAATTTTGCTTTTGTACAACAGTAATATCATACATGTAATCTATTTTTGTCTGACTTTGAGATGGTGTCCGAACTTAATTACGAATTTTGTTCGTCAGCTGACAGCTCATGGAATATTTAGTGTTATTACCGCACCATTTCGTTTCGCATTTATATGGAAGGAAGAATACTTGACACGAGATTTTATTTCCAATGCAAATATGAGGAACCCTAATGAAGTGTGTAGAAATAACGCATTTCCGAGTACAAACTGGAAAAAGAAGAGAGAGAGAGAAAAATTTTTTTTGTCTTCATAGTGCTTGTACAAACCTAAGTATATTATCTTACTAACTATTATAAAAATTTAAACAATTTAAAGCCACCGATCTTTACTTGGTTTAAATATATATATATATATATATATATATATATATATATATATATATATATATATATATATATATATATGTGTGTGTGTTAAAGATACCAAGCTATTTTAAACCTGGTTTTACTCCATTTTTTCCCAAGTAAGCAAACAGACAAACAAGTCAAGTTTGCGCCTGCAAGTATTGCAAGTCTAGGTGACCCCACACGTAGTGCAAGTGAAGGCAACTCGTGGTAAAGGTGGAATAAGATCTGATCACTATTCTTAATATTTACCCTTAATGCAAAGCACGTCTCCTGGAGGAGATGTATGATGCTATGTATTAAAGACAAGGGGGCCACCACCCAGACCGGTTTCGACCTTATGAATAAGTGAAACGGGCTCTAAAAATAACACGATCTCGAGAGATTGTCCAATTCCGCGTTGTTCCACTCAATGACAGGCTCACTCCGTCACCGAGAAGAACTTCTCATCATTGGCTCTACCCAGTGGCAGGTTCACCCCACCACCACCAAGCAGAGCCATAATCTCAGCGGTGGCCCCCACTCACAGACAGGCAAAGCAAACGCCTGCTCCCAAGCAGAGCCTCTCAGAACCCAAGTCTCACCCGCACCGGTTTCGACCTTATGTATAGGTGAAGCGGGCTCTAAAAATAAGATAAGACGATCCCGAAAGATCGCCCAACTCAGCGTTATTCCACTCAATGACAGGCTAACCCGTCACCGAGAAGAATTTCTCAGCATTGGCTCTACCTAGTGGCAGGCTCACCCCACCACCATGCAGAGCCATAATCTCAGCGGTGGCTCCACTCAGAGACAGGCAAAAACCTACCTCCAATCGGAGCGTCTCAAAGCCAGATCCGCCCCGCACCGATTTCGACCTTTACTGAGGTCTCATCAGTGGGAGCTAGGCTAGAAATATACCAATATTTTATTTTATATATATATATATATATATATATGTATTTTATATATATATATATGTATTATATATATAAAATATATATGTGTTATATATATTATATATAATATATATATGTATTATATATATTATATATATATATATATATGTATATATATATGTATTATATATATATATATATATATATATATATATATATATATATATATATATATATATATATATATATATATATATATATATATATATATATATATATATATATATATATTGGTATATACAGAGCTCATAAGTATTTTACCAGAACAAGTTACCATTATCAAATAAAAATCTCAGGATGAAAGATAGATGTAGAAAGTATTTTACCTTGGGTATAATAAATGTTAAAGATACCAAGCTATTTTAAATCTGGTTTTACTCCTTATGGTAACTTGTTCTGGTAAAATATTATAAGCTCTGTATTACTAAAATCTTGGTATTTCTAGCCTGGCTCCCACTGATGAGACTTCAATAAAGGTCGAAACCGGTCTGGGTAGTGGCCCCTTGCCTTTAATACATAGCATCATACATCTTCTCCAGGAGATGTGCTTTGCATTAAGAGTAAATATTAAGAATAGTGATCAAAGCGTAACCACGAGTTGCCTTGACTTGCACTACGTGTGGGGTCACCTAGACTTGCAATACGTGCAGGCGCAAACTTGACTTGTTTGTCTGTTTGCTTACTTGGGAAATGGAGTAAAACCAGGTTTAAAACAGCTTGGTACCTTTAACATTTATTATACCCAAGGTAAAATACTTTCGATACATACATACATACATACATACATATATATATATATATATATATATATATATATATATGTGGCGATTAGTTTTTACTCGGTTGTTATACATTTCAAAAAATAGATTTAATGACTCCAAGACCGAGATAACATATAAAGATTTTAATGATAAATACTACTAGTTTCGGCATATAGCAGCCTTCTTCAGGTATTTATAAAGGAAAGGAATACTAATAAACATTGAATTATTTAAATAAACAAACTGGAAATTACAGGTACAAATTGCCTCACATAATCGATACATAAAAACGTTGTATTTTTCAAGTTGTTCCAACTGGCGTGCCATTGTTTGTTGCAATTGTGCGTGCAAGTTCACGTGAACGCCAATATTGAATAACTGCAGCATGGCTATCTGGGATGTTATAACTTAAATTATTATTTAAGTGGACCGGGTTCAGTAGGATTTCCCGTGATTCTACGATTTTTCTTTCAAACTCATCTTCACAGCGAAAAATATTTTCTGATCTATTCCAGCATACAGAGTGGCTTTGTTGGTCATCATTAGGATTATTTGAAAAAAGAACATGACTGGATAAAGCAGTTGCATGAGATCTTTTGTATGAGATGTCTCTCTTATGCTCTTCTATGCGTTGTTCAATAGATTTGTTAGTTTGACCAAAGTATGGGATATTGCAATCACACCACAATTTATATACTCCAGGGTACTTAAGGTTGTGATGAGTAGGTTTTGGATGGCTGATTAGAGAGCGGATTTTTGGAAGTGTGGTGAAGAAGGTCCTGATATTATATTTTTTAAGGACTTTAGCTATTTTCTTAGAGACTGTGCTAATGTATGGAATAGAGATGCTACCTTTAAAATTAATAGTCTCTGTTGTGCACTGCTTAGGAGGGTTCAGAAGAAGTTTCTTAATTGTTTTTTCAGAGTATCCATTTTGTTTAAAAATAAGAGTGAGGTGATTCATTTCTTTTTGTAGTTCATCTTGTTCATTTAAGAGAGAACGTGCTCTGTGTCCTAAGGTAGATATAATTCCAAGTTTTTGTGGTGGAAAATGATGAGAAAGATTATGCAGATATCTATTGGTATGCGTAGGTTTTCTGTACATAGAGATTTTTAATCTTTCAGAGTATCGTGTAAGCATAACATCCAAAAAAGTTAAAGAGTTATTATTTTCTATATCAGCAGTAAATTTTATATTAGGATGTTGGATGTTTAGATGACGAAGAAAATCTGTGAGAGCTGTGTGCCCGTGATTCCAAATAATGAATATATCATCAACATATCTTTTCCAAACTTTTGGTTTAAATGAGAAGGAAGATATGGCTTTCTTTTCAAAGTCTTCAAGGAAGATGTTAGCTAGCACAGGGGACAAAGGGTTGCCCATTGCCAGGCCTTGTTTTTGTTGGTAAATGGAGTCCTTATATCTGAAGTAACCAGAATGAATGCAATGTTTTAATAAAGTGAACATTTTTTTGGATAATTTATCCTGTAGTAATGTAAGTACCTCGTCCGTAGGAACGTTAGTAAATAAAGATATAATGTCCAAACTAGCTAGAATATCATTATCATCGATGGGAATATCTTTAATATGAGAAACAAAATCTGTGGTGTTTTTGATGAAAGATGAAGATTTATTGGAGAAACACTTGAGGTACTTTGCTAAATATTTTGAAAGTTTATATGTAGGTGAATCAATTCCTTCCACAATTGGGCGAAGAGGGATGTTTTCTTTATGAATTTTTGGAACTCCATAGATGCGTGGGATAAGAGGATGTAGAGAGCGTAATGAGAGCCGAATATTATGAGGAAGTTCACTCGCAGTCTTTAACAAGTTGTTTGTACGGTTTTGTAATTCTCTTGTAGGATCTTCCTGAAGAATTGAATATATTGAACTATCTTCAAGTAATTGAAGCATTTTGTTGTGGTAATCTTCAGAGTTGAGGATGACCGTAGAGTTGCCTTTATCTGCAGGTAAAATAATAATGTTACTGTTCTGTTTTAGATTTTTTAGGGCTTTTCTTTCAGCCACTGAAATATTATCTGTTGGAGGTTTGGCATTATTTATAATGAAAATCGATTCAATACGAAGAAGTTTCGCCAAATGATTAGGAATGAGTGAACATGCTTTCATTAAAATGTATTTTAATGAAATAATGTTAATGTTTTAATGTTTTAATAAAATATATTTTATTAAAACATTGCATTCATTCTGGTTACTTCAGATATAAGGACTCCATTTACCAACAAAAACAAGGCCTGGCAATGGGCAACCCTTTGTCCCCTGTGCTAGCTAACATCTTCCTTGAAGACTTTGAAAAGAAAGCCATATCTTCCTTCTCATTTAAACCAAAAGTTTGGAAAAGATATGTTGATGATATATTCATTATTTGGAATCACGGGCACACAGCTCTCACAGATTTTCTTCGTCATCTAAACATCCAACATCCTAATATAAAATTTACTGCTGATATAGAAAATAATAACTCTTTAACTTTTTTGGATGTTATGCTTACACGATACTCTGAAAGATTAAAAATCTCTATGTACAGAAAACCTACGCATACCAATAGATATCTGCATAATCTTTCTCATCATTTTCCACCACAAAAACTTGGAATTATATCTACCTTAGGACACAGAGCACGTTCTCTCTTAAATGAACAAGATGAACTACAAAAAGAAATGAATCACCTCACTCTTATTTTTAAACAAAATGGATACTCTGAAAAAACAATTAAGAAACTTCTTCTGAACCCTCCTAAGCAGTGCACAACAGAGACTATTAATTTTAAAGGTAGCATCTCTATTCCATACATTAGCACAGTCTCTAAGAAAATAGCTAAAGTCCTTAAAAAATATAATATCAGGACCTTCTTCACCACACTTCCAAAAATCCGCTCTCTAATCAGCCATCCAAAACCTACTCATCACAACCTTAAGTACCCTGGAGTATATAAATTGTGGTGTGATTGCAATATCCCATACTTTGGTCAAACTAACAAATCTATTGAACAACGCATAGAAGAGCATAAGAGAGACATCTCATACAAAAGATCTCATGCAACTGCTTTATCCAGTCATGTTCTTTTTTCAAATAATCCTAATGATGACCAACAAAGCCACTCTGTATGCTGGAATAGATCAGAAAATATTTTTCGCTGTGAAGATGAGTTTGAAAGAAAAATCGTAGAATCACGGGAAATCCTACTGAACCCGGTCCACTTAAATAATAATTTAAGTTATAACATCCCAGATAGCCATGCTGCAGTTATTCAATATTGGCGTTCACGTGAACTTGCACGCACAATTGCAACAAACAATGGCACGCCAGTTGGAACAACTTGAAAAATACAACGTTTTTATGTATCGATTATGTGAGGCAATTTGTACCTGTAATTTCCAGTTTGTTTATTTAAATAATTCAATGTTTATTAGTATTCCTTTCCTTTATAAATACCTGAAGAAGGCTGCTATATGCCGAAACTAGTAGTATTTATCATTAAAATCTTTATATGTTATCTCGGTCTTGGAGTCATTAAATCTATTTTTTGAAATATATATATATATATATATATATATATATATATATATATATATATATTTATTTATTTGCTTTTGTTTTGATGTAACTTTTGCTGCATGGGATTATAATAACAGCACAGTCGGTCGCCTAAATTTATAAATGCATTCATTAGCGGAACTGAGGAACTGACAGAAATTTTATCAGAATGTTAGGTAAAATGTCTTGTAAAATTTAGAGTTTATTATTGAAACGGATTAAATGATCTGATCAAAACATAGAATATGATAACCTTAACTCTGTTTCTCTTGTATAAAATTGGACATATTTGCCTCGGATCTGTATCACATGACACCCTCACTAACAGAAGCGGCGACATGAGACGTATATCAAAATAGCATGTTCACTGTTCCAAACTAAACAGAGACTAGTATGTAAAGAACCGACATACACATAAAAAATCCGTACCCGCCTCTTTTTCAACTATTTGTAGAATGTACTGTCTTTTATTGTCTGTTAGTAGAAGTGAAAATTTATCTGGAAGTCAAATCTATTCCGCTTTTCTGAAGATGTTTGCATTTTCTCGAGTTAGCTCATTACCTTCTGGAAAGAGAGAACGTTTGTTTGTGTGTGTGCGACAATTTTTGAAACAACAACTAAATGTTAGCATTTTAAACTTCATTTTCTTCGTACCATATATTTATGTTCGGATTACCTTCGGATTTTTTTTTTTTTTATTATTAGTACATTCTTCAATACATTTATACAAACAAATTTCATTATTTATATAGATTACAGCGAATGAATATTAGTAACTTTTAACTGTTATAAAAACTAATAACACAGAATTACAAATAATGCACCCTAAGAATAAATAAATCACGCAATTATATATAAGATCGCTCGCATTACGCATATATTTTGAAGGGTGAACATTCATTCAATCCAATACTCTTGGAGGGTAATGGATAATGGATGGCAATGCTGTAGCCAGTGAAGTTCTAACTGAGGCTCGGCTATTGCTGTTACCCTCCTGCCATGATCAGAGCTTTAATAGCTCAATAACACCTTATCCCTATCCCTACACTGTCCTCTACAGATAACAGGGAAGATGAAAAGCATTCTTGCTTCGCCCCTTTAAGCCAGTCCTTATAAGGATAAGGACGTATAAAAATGTAGTCGATTTGACACATCTGTTCCAAATCATAAGAATAATAATTTTTCTCGATAGTTATACTATCAGAAAAAAATTATACTTTCAAATTTACAGATAGCATTTAAAAAAAAAACACTGCTAGAAACAGTTTTCCATTAAGAATGTTTGTTTTATTATTCAAACGGGATATTCCGAAACTTATGACAGTTACAAAAGTACACTACTAGAGCGAAAGTTTTGAATTCATCTGTCAAGGAAAGAAGAGAACAAAATTCACTTGATCTATTATAATTTTGTGTAAAAGTTATACCAGCCATCTTCCAATACAATTTAGTAATGAAAATATAAAATAATTATAGGAATCGGGACTTTCCAGTGAGACTAACGTTTTCAAACCTTTCGAAGAGAGAAATTATATGTGACGAATTGTATTTTGTTTTGAAGATGAAAAGTAAAATAAACAATCAAAAGCAAACTCCTTTTCCTGGCTATCATATACGGGGATTTCCCAAAAAAAACGCTTTCGTTTTCAATTAGTCATTTCACTTTATATATTTTCTTTTAAGGTATAAGCAATATTTTTAAGAATACATAGTAACTTTCAAAAAAAATATCAAAGTAACTTAAAATTTTTCATTTATTTTAAAGTTTAAATTAAATTATTAATAAAATTTTTAATTTAACTAAACAAAAAAATCAAAAAGAATAAATTAAGTACAACCGTTCTATCGCTTAATAATAAAAAATAAACACGTGTTTATAAATCCAGCCCAAATCACTCCATTGAGAGCTCAACAAGTGTGTCTAAAATATTCGGTAACCCAGAAACAGTGACGCTTTGTTTGCTTTATTCGTCAGTCAGCTATCGCTCGAGCTCATGTGCGGGGTTCCGTTTTCTTCGTGGAAATCGAACACAACAGTTTCGATTTAGCTTCCGAAGTTTCTTAAAAGGAAACTCTAGTGACATTTGCCGAAAAAATCCTATTGGAAACATCGTTACAAATAGGTTTAACTTCTTCCACCAATTTGTATTAAGTTAACGAAACATTACTTACCTAAGAGAGTTTCTTGTCTTCAAACAGGATCTGTCAAGGTTGAAGTTGACGTCTAAACTTTACAAGGAGACTTTTTTTTGTCTCCTCGCCACTCTCCTTGTACTTTCTTACCTTCCGTCTTGCTTTTAAATACAGAAGCTTCGCTGTCAATAAGACGGAAACCGATTCTTTGCTCGCTCAGATAGAATCTGATGGACTGTCAGAGGCTGTTCATGCGAACGCTGAAATGATGTGCAACAACGAACGACCCAACACCGAAAAGCTAAGACTTGTGAGTCTCTTTTGCCTCTTCTCTCTCTCTCTCGCACCTATTGGAGCACAAGATAGAATGCTCAGTGGCTGAAGGGTTTAGCCATTTTGAGCCACTGCACCGGGAATATTTAATCAAATTAAATGAAATTAAATTAAATCAAATTAAATTAAATTAAATTATGGAGTTGTCTGTGAAGCATACTTGATAAGATAATGAGATTAGGGAGGTTTCAAGAAATATATGAAGCAAATTAGCGTGCGTGTAATGTGCTTAAATGAAGAGAGACCGAGTGAAAGTACTAGTTGTATTTAAAAGCATTAAAAGTTTCGGAGTACATCCCTTTGCTGCTCTCCCCCCCCAGGGGAATGAAATATTGATTGCTGGCCCCAGTGGCGAGAAACAATGTACTGAACATAATGCTGTAAAGTAATAAGTATTTGCCTGGAATTTAATTTCACCAATTTTAGTGCCATATATCGTCAGCAAAATTAAATTCTAGGCAAATATGTAGCCTATTCCCTTGTGTAATTACTTAACAGCAATGGAAAATGCAAATTACATCGGAGAATGGTGGTGCCACTACTCCAGGCCACTTCGCTGGGGCTGTGTGGTATTGTATGTGTGTGTGTGTGTGTGTGTGTAGGTTCACTGTGGAGGGTATTCTACTTTCCCCTTGTTTAAGACTGCCGTCCGTAATTATGGTGCACTTTGTGTGTTACCAATGGAGAACAGTTGATGTGGCTCTCGCTTATTAGGGGAGAAAATGTGGGGGGGGGGGGGAAGAAACTTGGCATGTTAGGCCGCCTAATGGTTCTGGACTTTTTAATTTGCTGTGCGTATGCAATTATCTTATTTGAAAAGTAAAAAGGAAGAAAAAATATGAAGAAAACTCTAAGTTCTGTAAATGGGAGGTTCTGATTTGTTTCTTGTTTGCGATGGGGACGGGGGGGGGGAGAGCATTGTTATTGGGTTTATAATGCCAAACAAGATGGTTTTTGAGCGCGCGAAAAAGTACATGTGGTTTAATGTGTTAATAACATGTAAAACTAATCCCTTAGAAAAGGCTTAATGGACGATCGTGTAGACTGCACTTTGCAAACAATGGGGAGTTTTCGAACGACGTGCTGAGAAGTTTCTTGTGGTTCCTTTAATTCCTACTGAGCGGGGGAAAGTAAGCGGTTTTTTCCCTGATGAGGGGTATTGACACGGTAATGATTGCGCGGATGTCTATTTTCAAAGTCCCGAAGAGGAGTAGGGGAACAAATATCGCGTGGGTGTTTACGGGGGGGATTATTAGGGGAACGTCTTGGTAATGCAGAGAATGCGTTAAAGAAAATGTGCAAGAGATGAATTTTATAATATACGACCGATGATAATTATGTACAGATTTTCTCCAGGCATTTCTCTTGTCTTTGTGTGTGTGTGCGTGAACAGAAGAATAGAGAAAAAGAGATAGATAAATAGAGAAAGAGAGAGAGAGAGGGAGATTCATAAAACAGAAAAAAGAAAAAGTAACTTTCTTAAAAAAGTTAATCTTTTCTTTATTGGCAGAAAACAAATTGCAAATATGTTTCATGTTCTTTGCCCATATCAGTACACCGCGACCATATTATGAGTGTGAACATCAAACTTATATTATTACTATGCAAAGCTGTTTTTCCATATTTTTGATCATTAGCACCCCAAATAATTCAATATACAGAACGCATATTCCTAGCTTACGTATATCTCCTTGTGCATAATACAGTACACAATGCATCGCTGAAGGATAGTTGCCTCAGAAATGCCAAAAAAAAAAAAAGAAATGAAATTTATGAGGTTTTCAACAGGAGGTGAGTTAATTAATCACATACTGAGTTGAAGTTTTTTTTTCTTTTATTTTTTTTTTAGAAAGTCGAGTGTTTATTCCTGTGAAAGAGACAAGCCTACTAGAGAACAAACACTCATTGCTAAAAGATTATATTGGGATTTTCCATCCCCCCTTCTAGTATAAATAAATCCCTTCAATACAATGAGCAGATAACATAATGAATGTTTGGTGGTTTTACATTCCCACAAGTTTTTGCTACATTCTCGTCTGTGTGTATCGGTGATGATACCGCGAGAAGTTTACTTTCTCTGTAAACAGCAATGAAAGCTGAATGAAAAGAAGAATATTCTATCAGAAAAGATACGTAGAGGCACCCATCGCTTAGCATGCAGTGCAAAAAAAAAAATCTGCGGCAGTCACTGCGAAAATCAAAGATGAGAGTACTCAAATCGCTTCTCAGTACTTCCTTGAAAATAATATCATCAAGGGGATTAAGATTACACTGATCTCTGTAAAGTGTTAATCAGAATCGATCTGGATTCGAATTAACAGGATCAATCCGAACAACGGGTATTTATACTGTTCGATAATAATTATTGTGTGTTTATGAATAACGATGTAGTTCCAATGAAGGTGTATCCCGCGTATGTTGTTCCAGCTGTTCCGACAGGTGATGGAGAATTACGATCATCATACGTTCTTCTAGGAAGGACAGTATAGAGCTTACTTCCGTTGAAGTGCTTACATCATCCCACTACAATCATTCTAAGCTGTTATATTACTTCGCACGACTAAAAGCTTTCTAGTACATGTCCTAGAAGCTACAATCTGTAGCGCTTGATATCATGCGCTCAGCACTTGCCTGCTTGTGTGATATGTTGGTGAAGTATTTAGGGATTCTCCTATTCTACCCTCATAGGATCGAGTTCAAGCTGAAGATTTGGTTTTCTTTGAATTATGACCCACACAACTAAGCTATGACGCCAATATTACAACTGTTAATTGCCTATGTATTCTCGGGCCGCTCTATCTGTTTTGCGGGATGAAAAATTCGAGTGTCCTGGAAGTAATGTCCTTCCGCCTGCGTATGAGAATGGCTAGCTCACTTCAGTTGGAAAAATCTCATAAAAACCTTTATAAGGTCTCGTCTTAGAGGGAAGCAATCTGAAAAACTACAACAGATGGTTCGAATTATGAAGGATGCAAAGAAATTATTATTATTATTATTATTATTATTATGCTTTCTTTGAGTTTTTTACCATGAGAATGGTAGGGAAATTCGGGATAAATTTGACAGTTTCGTAAGGAAAAAGAAAATCTTCTTTGTATCTATTAAATTTAATGAATTGACAAAAAAACATTACAGGCAGAGTTAATTACAATACTATCAACAAGATTTACTCAAAATAACCACCATTAGCATCGATCACAGCTTCAATTCTGCTTCGGAACCTCGAACAAGCTGATGCTGCAGTCTCCCTGGGAAGGGCCGCAAAAACTGTTTTAATTTTATCCATTAACTGGGCTTTTGTATTACTGGAAGTGCGATTGGTGTCTTTTTCAACTGCGCCCCATACAAAATAATCCATGGGGTTAAGGTCTGGGGAGTTTGGAGGCCAAACATTTGGACTGGTGAAGTCGTAGAAATTTTCAGACAACCATTTTTGACTTTTCCCAGAGGTGTGGCAAGGGGCCGAATCCTGCTGCCATACATACGGCCTACCATTGGCTACCCTTGTTATCCAGGGCTTGACTACAGTTAGCAACTCCACGAACAAAGCCCGAATTCCAATGCCAGGGTTCAACACCTGTTCCTGCAGATTTGCGAGGAATTCTGCTGTACGAACGCAATCAGATCGTCTGCTAGGGATCTTTCTTCTTGCTACATCCTCGTAGTCACCATTGCAAGTCTCTAGTTCATGCCTGATTGTTTTTACTGTATTCAGGGAGCATTGGGCAGCAGTCGTAATATCCTTATTTTGATGGCGGGCACGAATCATCATGATACAAGTTATTCTCTTCCATGATTCAGGTGGGTTCCAGCTATCCATCCTTTCTGACATCTTGTATATGAATGAAGAAGGGTCCAAACTTTTAAATGAAGAGAAGTGTGTGTTAATACATGTAACTTACGGAAAAATATAATTAATTATAAATATGTCAAATTTATCCCGAACACCCTGTATAACTGTAAAACCTGTTTACGGTATTATTCCAATTTTGCAGACTGTGGAAAATACTTCTAAATTTTCCGCGGTTCTCACATCTTTTATGATAACTGGTAACTATAAAATTGTTCATCAGACGTTTCGTCGTTTTACATGACCATTTCTACTGCACAATACAGCATATTTGCTCATTTTCTTAACAACCCACGGATAAAGCTGTCCTTTAGAGTTTGTAATTGCATCTGGTCTTATTGACTTCTGCCTTCATAAAGTCTGCAGGTAGATTCTCTTGCCATTTGTTTTCAACTCCATTCATCAATCTATTGATTGCTATTATTCAAATTCTCTACTGAAATGAAACTATTTCAAGATCAATTACGATACATTATACAAAATAATAATGTTTAGAGGTCCAAACGTAGTACATGAAAAACGAATTCAAAAGCAACAATGCCAAATTATCAATTTCGAAATATGTTGAAAAATTCTAGGACGTGAATCTTTTTTTTTTTTTTCTGACCATAAAAGCCTAGTAACCCTACAACCCACTTCTTACAGTTAAGTATTACGCAATATGGGTGAAGAAATTCACCTGAAAACATTCACGACATTTTCCTACTTGCATTGAAGTTCGAACCTACAGCCTGTTGATTTAAAAAGCTAAACAATCAGCAATGAGATGGAGCTAAATGCAGTAAATTCTTATTTTATTTATTTATTTGAATAAAGATACCTTTAGTTCATTTATTAAGTGAATTATTATTATGTTTTTAAAATTACTTTTTTCTTCTTCTTACTAAAGAGTGACACAGACTTGTTTGATTCTTTCAAAATATATTTCTATATGACATTATTGTAGCTTATCGTCAATAAAAAAAATTCCATATCACTAGTCAAGATTATTTAGGAAATACATGAATTTCACCATCCGTTGTGAGACTGCCACCTTGTGGAGCCCGGCTGAATATAACATAATGTTTCACAAAAAATGCCATCATAAAAGGACGATTTCCTAACTAACCTTCCTTAAAGGGGCGAAGCAAGAATGCTTTTCATTCTTGTTACGCCCCTTTAAGCGGACAGTGTTGGGATAAGGTGTTACTGAGCTATTAATGCTCTGATCATGGCAGGAGGGTAACAGCAAATAGCCAATAGCCAAGCCTCAGTTAGAACTTCATTGGCTACAGCATTGCCATCCATGGTATTGGATCGAATGAATCAATCACCGCATCTCACGGTCGATTGAAATTCCACTTACCTTACTTGAATCCCCATCTCTTATTAATAATTAGGAAACTTATTTAAAATTAAAGGTGTACAATAAAAATTAATTTAAATATTAACATAATTAATATTTAAAATGATTTTTTTAAAAAAAATCAAATATATAGTAAAATTACAACTCGATATTTTAAAGAAAATAGAAAGACTTTGGAAAAACTGCATTTTCAAAAAACATTTTGTTGAGCAAAAAATCAAACATTTATTGTTTGCTTTATTTAATTTACGAAATGTTTGGGTTGAAGGCATTTTAACTAATTCCCATTGAACTTATTGTGGAAGTAAACAGTTCAAATTCTTATCCAATATTTTATTTCTCAGCGTATTATTTACCTGAAAATTCATTTTGTAGATAAAAAGGGAAAAAAGAGTTGATGTAGATATATATATATATTTCTTTATAATTTTACCAGTTACAAATCCTCCTCTCCCGTGCAGTACCAAGGCGCCCTCTAAAGGAAAGATTCTGTACAGCTTGGAAATCTGTTTCATGCATGAAACAAACAAAATTAATTTGCATATAGAGTGCATTATTATCAGATATTATATAGAGATGACAGTTGAAAATGTATTTGACTTCAGCAATCTTTTACACTTGGCATATTTTACTCATTAAACTTTTAATGGTATTTTCCAAAATCACTGAGATAAAAAACGTGTATTTGGTTCCTCTGCGACTTTATAAAAACTAAACAAAATATTAAATATTTTCAAAGTTAATTTCAATATCTGTGTTGAAAAGGAAAAAAATAATTATTTTTAATTTTTTACATACTATTCATAAAGTTTAGGGAAAATTTGTAGATTATCTTTGATTTTATTTTTTACTTTCACTATATATTTTTGATATATTTAAATCAAATAAACACGTGGCTGTATTAATTCAAGTATAAGAATCACTTAGAAGTATTTATATTTAACTCAAATATTTATTTAGTATTTCCTTATATTTGTTTAGCTCAAGAATCTCTTGAGTGAAAAATGCATGACTCGTAAGAAATGATTCTGGACCCGTTTCTAGGTCAAATATTATATGCCCTCCATTGTTATTTAAAACAACAACAACAACAACAGCACTTAAGCACCGAAAAACTCTAAAATATTTTTTTTTGGAGAAGGAGAAAAATATGAACGATATCCCTGAACTTCATACGATGTATGAAGTTCAGGGAAAATTTCCGCAAAACTGGATCAACAGTGACTGCGGTTGTAAATGAGACACAAGAAAATAAAATACCGCAGACACTGCTGCAGATCTTATCATTAAACCAATTTCTACGATTTATTCTGTATTATTTTACCTATTTCACCTAAAAACAGTGATCACCTAATATCTAAAACAAGTAACCAAGTACTGAGGAAGCAAGATGACACAATTCAGAAACTCTAGCTGATGTTACTGTTTTAGTTGGGGAGAAAGTAAATTGGCTGACTTTTATTTTATTCGCATATACAGGATGGTTTCTTTACAAAATAGTAATACTCGTACCTACTTTAGCTCTATAGTACTATACACAGTTACGGCTCGTGACTTGAAATCGTGGGGGTGCTGCAACTTTCGAAATATACATACACACTGTAAGTACAGCGTATACATGTTTGGATAAAATATCAAATTATGGTAAAAATTAAAAAAAAAAATTAAACATGAAACAATATTGTTTATTAGCGATAAAATTATACAGTTTAGTATAATTCAAAATTACTTAAAAATAAAATCCATTATCATAACTACAATAAAGTTTTAAAATAAAAACTATAACAAATGTTATGTCTTTAATTGTAATGCCAAATATTTAAAGAGACGGAGTAAACACGAGAGCTACGAAGACTACTACTGGCGCAAACTGCATATAAACAACAGTGGAATTACGCGACGGACAGTGCCGCCTTTGCGCTAATAGCTCGCATTTCACTATGACGAGCATATGCTTGCGCGAGTAGCAGTATGACACTGTGGGAACCACAGTGCTGCTAGCGTCCTTCGCCCTCCTAAGTGCTACAAGATGGATTTTTATTATTTTTTATACAAAATAAGAGAACTGTATAGGATTGGTGATGATAAAATTAAATATTACAAGCAAATAGAAATAAATTAATAAATATATTTATATATCGAGAAATATTGGGGATGCTGAAGTTCTGCAATGCCTAATGCACGAGCCGCCTCTTACTAAACACAAACTTTAAGATTAGCGGGGTTAGTAATAAGTTAAAAAAGTGGGGATATAAAGAAAAAAAATAGTGTTCTGAGAAAATGAAAATACAAAAAATTACTTAGCATACAACTGTGGAGCTTAAATAGGAAATCTGAAAGGATGAAAAGGAAAATGTGATGTAATGAAACTGTAAACATGTCATAATCGAATTCCGATCCCATATGGAAAATCTAGTTATTGGGATTTTAGAGATGCAGAGAAAAGTGCAACAAGAAATAAGAAGATGCAAAAAGTGCTTTGTGAGAAATTAAGAGTTCAGAATACAGTTTATCAAATTTTTCTTTTAAATTTTGTTAAAAAATTAAATATAAAAACTAACATAGGGCAAAAGACACTTTTGACTATCTTTGAGAAGAACAGATAGAAACATAGATAGAGAAGAACAGAAGAAAATATAAAATATAACCCTTCATTAAATTCGCAATGGGCACTTATGGTATCAACCGCTAAGACCAACTAAAGGTGGCTGACCAAGCAGCCTCTCATGAACCAAGAACTGAACTGCTCGGCAAAAGTGTCTAAACCGCGATTATAACGATACATGCTAGCACAAATAAGGACTAACCTATCCAGGCTTCTTATTCTTCCTCTAAGAACTTATATATCAAGGGATTCGTTAACATACATTCCATCTAGGTTCGAAATTGTATTAATTTTAATGTTTACATTTAAAAGGATTATTCAAATACACGGTTTTATTTATTTTTTCAATATGAATGCAGAAATATAAATTTCTAACCGGTCATCTCTTAGTAACTTTGAATTATTAAATATCGATAAGTGTATAGATCAGTGGCGCACCCAGAGGGGGGGGGGGGGCAAGGGGCCCAGGCACCCCCCCAAAGAAAAGGAAAAAACACTAGAAAAATTTCCAAAAATCTTTTCCTAATTAAAATTCTTTTTTATTATTATTTATGTTGTGTGCTACTTATGAATTAGCGATCACTGCAGATGCTCAGTTATAGGTCGTATGCGATGTGTAGTGTGTATTCGCAAAACGTCTACTCAACTCGCCTTCCCCCAAAGGTTAAATCCTGAGTGCGCCACTGGTATAGATATACGAATAATAAACTCAAAAGCGAGTAATACAGTAGATTCGTGTATTATAATTAAATGTCTCAGAACAGTTCGTTATTTTAGCCGTCAACGAATTTATCTGAGAGAAATGTTCATTTTTAATCAATTAAATTCTATTTCAAAAGGAAACTGTCCTTACTTGAAGAGAAAAACTTCACGTTAATCTTTCCGACTAATTTTCATCTTTAAAATATATTTACGCCTTTCAAGAGCCACTTAAGAAATGAATTTACATTACCCTTAATTATCTCATCCATCTAATTTGTTTAATTAACCAACGAGAGAAAAATAAACTTTTTTTTTTCAAGGATAACATAACATGTATTTGGAAATTTTTCTAGCTCATCTTATGAATAAGAGTTGCTTACAGTATCACACAGAGATTGTTTACCCATTATGTAGATAAATTTAGGAGATACGCTGATCTTCACGTAAAATAGCGAACAATGCAATTTATTTAATAAACTATCATACGAAATAAAAAATACGACTGTTTATAGATGATATTTCAGACTATGGCAGAAATATACAGACTACTGCGCCACCTAGTAGACGTTACGAGAATCTAATGTTGTCTTGGAAACATGGGATCATATCCGTTATGTCACATCCTTCTTTGTCAAATCGTCATAGACTTATATATATAATTTATACTAAAGTAGTACTTTTTTCGTGTTTTTTCCCTCCACCTTAATTAATAGATGCACGACTCGTTTATACAGTGTAAGATAACTCATCTATTGACTGTTTTTTAGGAGTTATCAGTAGAGTTCAGCTAGTTTTTTTTTTTTTTAAATTAAAATTCGTATTTTAGTGAGGGAACTGTTACTAATTTAGCGATCAAAATAAAGCGACGATTTTAGACATCGTTTTTTTTTGGGGGGGGGGGGGAGAAGGTGGATGAAAGGTACAATTGATAAATATTTAAGGAGCAATTTTATAAGGCGATGAAGAATTACAGAAACGGCATAAAATGCTCATTGGTCTAAGTATTATTAGAAAATAATGATTAATATTTATAATGATGCATGAAAAAGGCATCTTTATGTACGATCATTATTAATAAGTTAGATTCGTTATCAGGGATATCGGAATTGCTGAAACTGTATGATGAGAGAATTTTTAATGTGACTTCCATCTAAGAAAGGTTATAAACCTACGGTACATTAGTACCATAGGTGGAATAAGGATTTTTTAATTTATATTTTTATTACATAATTTGGAAACATTGCTCTAGAGACAAAGATGCAACTTTTTCAAACCACTTCAAGCTTCCAGTATAGCGGGACGATGGTCTCATGAAATTCATTTTTCACCTAAAGAGATTCACAAACATATATGTCTACTACGGTATTCGAACCCGACCTGTTGGTATATGCTATCCACACGGTTAACTGGCAGTCATGGTTTATTATTGACGTTACATAAAAACGTCTCGATATAAAAGCAATAATTAAATTATGTAAAATAAAGAAACTATTATTTTAAAATAAAATTTGTAAAACAAATCTCAAAGTTAATTATTTTCTTTGATTAACATTAAAAATAATTTCAACACCTTTTTAAAATTTTAAATTATTGTAATAAAATGGAAAAGTTCGGTTATTGAAATTCTTTGAGTATAACTAACAATTAGTTTGCTGAAAAACATCAAACTTTATCAAAGTAAAAATCATAGAATAAACAGAATGATGCATTATCGTTTTCTCATTGAAGTTCGTGCCGATTCCTCCAGTAGGACAATGAAATAAAAGCTAAAGAATTTCTTGCAGATTGAGCTCATCTGTTCTACCAAAACACACACACACCCATTGTCTACACTACTCTATTGTGTGGTTGTGTATGTATTTAAGCACATTCAACAATCAGATGTTGCTAGGACAACGCTGATCAATAGTGTTTAAGTATTCCAGATGAGAAGGCTATAAAGTAAGAATGTATACAAAGTATCTGTGTTGCCTTTTTAATTGCTATGCACGGAACTAAACTGACACGCAAGATCAATAATATTGCACACAACCTGTGTGGCTCGTATGGCTAAAAAAAGATGCACTAAAATATCCGCAGCCATTTTCAGGGGATAGGAAAACGACTGGGGGAGAAAAAACTCGTGGGTTTATTTAGGAGATGATAAAATTGTCTGCAGAACAGGAGATCCCCTTCCTGGGGTCTGTCTGAAAGAGATGGCACATTTGCTTGCTGATTGAAGGTCCCTACTCTTGTCATGATATCTTCGATTTGTGTCGCTAAAAAGGTCCGCATTATCTCCGTTTTCCTGTGTCAGCAGGAACCTACATGCATTGATTTCAGCTGAATAAATTGTTTTCATCCAGTCGAAGTTTCTATTATCTAGGATTTTTATCCTAAAATTGCTTGAAATAGACTTGTTTTTTTATCTTTCATTATTTCAGTTCATTCTATCTATCATAAACTGTTTATTTATTTTATTAACCTTGCATTTTATCCTTATTTAATTCTTTTTCTTTCTGTCTTTCTATACTTTTACGCTTCAATTGTTTTCAATCTTTTATTCCCCGTCACTTATCTTTATTCTCTTTCTATGATTACTTTCCCATTCTCTTTCCTTTTTATTCTCTTAATTTTCCCTTTTCAATTAATGTTTTTTCATTTTTTTTACTCTTATGTAATGTTTTGTTTTATTTCTTTATTTGTTTGGTAATTACCTCGTCAGTGGATTTAAAGGAATAGCGTCGCGTGCGTTCTTGAAGGGATTTGAACCTGGTTGAAAAAAAACTGGATAAGTATCTCCCTCTCTTCAAACATTCTACGCATGTTTATTAGATCCTTTCAAAGAAAAGGATTTAGCAGGTCTGACAATTGAATGTGAAGGACGCAGGGGCCTAAATTTAGGTGTCCCAATCTGTAGGCATATCCAACGAAGCTCCACGCACTCAGACAGTTCGTCAATGGCCTATTGTAAATTCCCATTACATATTGCGAGGCCAGTTTATTTCTGTATGAGACCAACTAATTCACATTCATTTGTAAAACTCTTATGAAGGTGCTTCTCTCTAGACTTGATTCGAATCCAAGTCTTTCCAACCAAAGAGCACTTGTGCTTATTTCAGATGAGTAAAACACGCCTTAGAACAGTTGAAAGCGTGTCGAGTTTTCTCTTCTGAAAGAGACTACAGAATGCCATCATCATGTGGTCTATAAAATAGCTATCATCATAAGTGTTTCTGTTATTTTTTTAATATTTTCTTATCGATATTCTTTTTTTTTTCGGTCTCCTTTCTTGTTTCTCAGTTTTTCAAATACCATCTTTTTTATTTAGTTTTATTTTCTCTTTATATGCACGTACACACACACACACACACACACACACACACACACACACACACACACACACACACACACACACACACACACACACACACACACACACACACACACACACACACACACACACACACACACACATTTTCTCTCTCTCTCACGATTTTTAGTAGTGAATGCTACTGATCTGTATTCAAAATAGTCAAGTGAACCTTAAATTACATGTAATTTATAGACAGACCAGATAATCCCTTGGGATTTTACGTTTTTTTCCTCAATAAAAATATTTAGAACTTTTATTTGTTTGTGTACGTGTCTGTATGTGTGTGTGTGTGTGAGAGAGAGAGAAAGCGAGACAGATATTATAGCTCTAAACACGTAATAAAAAAAAAAAAACTTCTCATCTTTAAAATTCGAGCAAGTCCAGATACAAATCTTCCTCATCCCCATTTTCTCTTTCGTGTCATTCCTTTTATTCCTCCAGCGTCATTCATCTCTCTCACTATCACTTGTTTCGACTTCTTTAAACTTTATTGTCTCACAGGATCGATTCTTTAGATTTTTCTTAGTTTACCCTCTTATTTTTACCACGTATCACACACACACACACACACACACACACACACACACACACACACACACACACACACACACACACACACACACACACACAGCTCCGGCGCTCACCTCCTTAAAAATTATACTTCGGGGAAACGAAGAATTAGTCTACAGAGTTTTATCTCTTCTCAAACGCAATAAAAATTCAAGTTTAATGGAGAGCTAACTCGATAAACAAAATCAGATTTTCTGTAGGTAGCGGTCTGCCGCGCGCAAACTAAGAGGTTTTACCCTAAATTTAATTAAAAGTGTTATCTCTTTTTCTTTGAAATTTGTCTCTCCTTCAACCGCTCCTAATTTGACTGTATATTTAAACATGGCTAATTAAACTGAAGTCCTATTCAAGATATTTCGCTGTTATGTTAAGTATACATATCAGCAGAATGGCGCGTGTGGGGGGACCCTGAGAGTCAACTGAATTATATTGTGGACGACGCAGACATCACGTTAATGTTCCTGTCTTTGACTGGATGATACCTGCCCTCCCATTGGGAAATAATGCAAGCTGAACAGATAAAGTGAATTACAGCGAATCAGCATAAATTTAATTATCCTGCTAAACTCAATTATAGGAAACTAGATTACAGTGTTTAAATTAACTCTCCTTATTACTGGAAGAGTGAGTTTCTGACAAAACTATGTAGCAAAAAGAAAAGAACAAAGATTCTCTGATAACAGATTTGAAGTGAGTGTACCAAATGATTGTGTGGATTTAGTCGGCAACGAAGACATGTATGAGTGATTTGGTAAGTAATATCTCGCCTTTCATCTGTCCTATAGACACGTTTTGACTATCACTTCGTTGTGTCGTACGCCCCTTGTGAACAGATCCAAGATTTTGCATTAATATGCACACAATGGGCTTACAAATGTCTCCCGTCTTTGGATGATATTTCACGAAAGATTGTTCTTAAATTTTAATTTAGAGGATGGAATTTTTTTCCCCTTCAATCATTCACGTACACTTTACTGTTCTTTTCCAAACTTGCTACGTGAAATTCTGTTTATCACATTCCTCATTGTAGTTGTAAAACATTGGCATTAGAATACTCATCATAACCAAATATTGGTCTCGTTATAATCAAACGTTGGTGATTGTTATTTAAAGGACATAGTACTAGTAATCATGAGAAAGAAACAGTAGGGTTTAGGCTGTCAGTGATACGATTTTCAGTGGAAATTGAGAAACAGACCCTCAATTGAAAAATAACTTTAACCAGTGTGACTCCAACAAGTAGACACAAAATCTATTAGATTAATTCTGAACATTTGTTAAGCGAATGTAGAATCATTTGGGGGGATCTCAGTTAATGATATTTAAAGGAGAAAGCAACGAAACCCAATAAACTGACAATTTATCTGTGTTTCACTAACACGACAAGATAGAGTGTATCAAATTAAAGCATTAAAGCGAGGGTGCTTAAATGGTCATATACGATGCCATTCTGAAAATAGAAAATATTCTAATAGACCCACAAACAAGTACATTACATTATGTATGTTTATTATCTTTCCTTTAGGAGATGAATATAAACCACATTTTTACATTTTTACACAACGATTAATAATAACTTAACTTAGCAAGCATCACACAATTAAAAAAAAAAATCAAACTCTGATATTGACCTATTTTGAAATTTACTAAAAGGTGTACTGTAATTTTTAGAAATAATTATAAAAATTTTAAAACTTTTAGAAAATTTTTATTTTTATTATGCATTTGAATATATATTTTATATTATATTTTATCTATTTTAGATTTATTTAGTGATATCAATAGTTTAATATGTAAAACTGTACTTTGCTATCACCTTGAAGTTCTACATTAGATACACAATAACGAATGGCCTTATACGTTTCAATGAATTTAACAAAGATACGGATTGATTTTTATCTCAGAAAAATTTCTTCAATGTATAAGAATCCACCAAGTATGTATGTTAATATCCTTCAAAAGCGCAGTTAATTAAAAAAAAAAAATAGCCAAAAACAAAAACTAACGTATCTGACATCTGAGTCTATTTTATATAATTTAAATAGCATAATATACTCACCTCTCCGATAGGCCTGTTGGACGAAAAAAAAATCACAAATTGTTGTCTAAAATCTCGAGTAGCGTCATGTGTATTATGGTACATATTTTCAGTAGAATGAAATAAATAACGGAGTTTACTCTCAGCAAGCTGAGAGTATCAATAGCAAGGCAGGAACATTTAAAATAAACCAATAATATTGCGCTCTAAATTAACGATTTATTGTAATGACTAGCGTTATAATGCTTATAAGATACATCTTATAGGACTATTAGAGTTCTTTCCACTGGACACCGTGACGGTGTTTGAATGTTGCATCGAATAAGCACCATCTCAGCTTTAGAGGTTTTTGATTTAGATTTAGACGATTCCACGAATAGGCTAAGAAATAAGCCTTAGAAGGCTACCGAAATTAAGAACCACAAGTATGCTATCACAACTTTGGCAACACTATGTAAGATATATTAATATTAGGGCCATGGTCGTCAGAACAACTATAGTATTTTACCAGTCATCTCAACGACATTCATCAACACCATCTTCATCAGTGGTTCTAAGATTCATCGCGTTCTAGAAGAGATTCATAACGACATTCATCCTGTTTACCAACGAAGTTAAAAAATAACAGATTCTGCCTTTTCAAGCTATTCTCCTTGAGTTCTACGAACAGAATAAACGTAGCTGGGATAGTGTACAGAAAGCCTATGCACACAAGTTACCTCAATGCGCTATCATCTGCCACAGAAAACATCGTATTATGAATATACATTATATTATAAAAATATTATAAAACCCTGAGTGACTATGCAGACATCTCCATCAGTACGGAAAGGATAATTTAAGAGGTCAAACCCAGTTTCATTATTTCAAAAATTGGTCCCTACCATTTGTTTTTATTATGACGATTTTGTGAAGTGTTTCCTGCCTTCTCCAATCCCTTCATTCACCTCACAAAAACCAGATATAAAAAAATAATTCATCGTGTGGAATTGGTACATGGGACAAACAAGCCAGTCAGGAGAGATATGGTACACATGTCAGACCATATCAAAGACATGAAAAAAAAAGGAAAAGATAACATGCATCAGGGTTCATATACAGCAGAGATAAACCATGTTGCTGGCAATGATAAACCATTTACTGTGGCAAAGTTCATAAATAGCTAATATTGGTAATACCTTTTTCTTAAGACATTTAAGAGGTTATCGGATAAGTTAAGAAACGTCCTAATCAATGCAACAAGAAACAAGGAATATCGTACCCGAAGTCTGGTTTTGCTGCTTTTAAAATCTTGAACCCTCAGATTTTGGACATTGTACGTGTTACAACTCTAGACACATCATAATATATGAATCTACCACGCGCAACAGTGTTGATGTATTTACATGCTGCTTACTGCTGATACCCTTTAACGAGGCATGTAGTAAACTGAATTACTATAATTTTTACTTCTCTATCCTGAACAAAATGTACTCAAACTAAATAGAGTTCTTAAATCTGTAAATTGTGACTTTGTTCATCGGACAGGATTCTTGACAGACTTTATTTCTCCAGCAGACTCTCTCTCTCTCTCTCTCTCTCTCTCTCTCTCTCTGTGTGTGTGTGACAATCTGTCGCTCGAAAACTAAAACCCATTAACTTATAACATTTTGGTTATAATCTAACTTCAGTAACAGTTGGTAGGCATGTCGTACGAGTACGACAAGTGAGTACGTTTACATTCTTCTTCTGTTATTCTCTTCTTACATTCTTTACAAGTTCTGTGAATAAACATAACATTCTCAAACGTTTTTTTAAGAATTTGTATTTCTTGGAATAGATATTTCCACTTACAGAGATTTCAAATTCACATGGTACAAACGGGGTGTAATCTAAAAGTAGTTCCGAAAATTACCGCTAGAAAGCTACTTGTGTTATAATGGTATAGCGACTTGAGTAACAGAAGGAATCATTATTAGTAAAACCTTATGATTTTCACTACTCAGGATGATTGCGTTGGTCCTTAGTGTAAATTGCTTAAAGATATATCACGTGTGCTCGCGACACCTGACCAAGAAAAAGATTCGTGAAAGCAATCACAATCTTAAGAAACTTGTGAAATGTTGAAGAAAACATTTGCAACAATTATGTTGTGAATAATAACAGAATTTTATTAATGAACCACGAAAGCACTGAATGTGTGCAACTCCCCTATCCCCCCGATGTCTTCCCCCCCCTTAATACAAAAAAAAGTCAACCAAACATTTTAAGGTGATTGCATAAATGGAACACCAGAAATAGATTTCTTTCACCTCATTTTCTCTTTTCTTTCTAAAAGTTAAAATTAAATCGAAAGGGCGTCGTTTATATAAAGTACAAATGATTCAGATGGAATCGAAACAATGTTTCTTAGTCGGAATTCTAGGGATGACTTGTTGCATTTATAAGGGTAGGATAATATTTTGAGGTAGAGAACAATTCAAATGGATCGGCCATTTGGCTAAGATCAAAGTGTAGTATCTGTTCTTATCAGCTTAGATCAAAGTGTAGTATCTGTTCTCATCTGTCAGCACCCGGAGGGAAACTAAACCACAAAGTCTGAGACGACGAACAGAGTCCTAGAAAAAGAAATAGAAAGAAAGAATGAAAGAAACAGGAAACAAAAAAAAACAGGTAAGCCATTTACTGACTAATCATCACTCCCGCCAAATTTACATGCGTAGCAGGAAGGTTACCAATACATGTGTCAATCAAAGATCTTCAAAAACACGAAACGGACCTGTTTACAGAAATAATACTGTGAATTCAATATTATTTCATCAAGTGACTCGATGTGGTGTCTCATATCCCACTCGAAGACTTTTAAATGTTTCCGTTCCTCTCTGGGATTTAACGGTTTATTCTCGATTTTTGCACAACTTATTTCAACAGGTGTTCAAATAAGTTGGGCAAACCGTGTGGTGCTGCCATTGTAAACAGTGTGGTGCTGCCATCTAGCGACATACAGGATAATTAGTTAAACTTCATATGTTATGTTTGAATTCACATTTCATTTTGTGAACATTTCCTTTGTTCAGAGCCGTTTCATCGAATTTTGTTTTGGATTCAGTTTTCACATTCACATTTCAATCGGTGTATTTCATATATTATTACAATAAATGGCTAAGTAGGACGATTTTCTATTATTGGTAGACAATAACTGA
Organism: Typopeltis vanoorti; assembly: GCF_054136105.1. Classification (NCBI taxonomy): domain Eukaryota; kingdom Metazoa; phylum Arthropoda; class Arachnida; order Uropygi; family Thelyphonidae; genus Typopeltis; species Typopeltis vanoorti. The sequence goes on along the minus strand of NC_143566.1, from coordinate 58,912,319 downwards.
CAATTGCTTTGCAAAAAACTTTCTTGAGATCGGAAATATCAGATGTGCGCAAAATAAACATCTAACTTAATCTCATCTCACTTGCATTCCCATGTTTGCAGATAGGAATGACATTCTATAAACATGGGAATGCGCGTGAGATGAGATTAATTAGGAAGAATTTTGCTGCTATTAGAATGGTTTCTGGTTCATTAAACGAAATGTCACTTGTACACGATGGACTTTAAAAAATAAATAAACAAAATAAGAGCCTGAAGTTGTCCTTAGTTTCTATACTGAATATTTCAGAATTTTTTTCAAGATTTCAATTTTTGATCTATTGTGCTGAATGGCATCTAAAAGATGAGACCATCATTACAGATATAATAGTGAATTACAATAGGTGATTCCTGAAACAAAGGTGTAACAATTTACCAGCATGTCCAGAGAATTAAGCTATGTGGACACACAACTGTAATAATTTAGTCCTTATAAGGAGTGGCTTAAAGGGGCGAAGCAAGAATGCTTTTCTTCTTCCCCGTTATCTGTAGAGGACAGTGTAGGGATAAGGTGTTATTGAGCTATTAAAGCTCTGATGATGGCAGGAGGGTAACAGCAATAGCCGAGCCTCAGTTAGGACTTCATTGGCTACAGCATTGCCATATTTAATGGTAAAGCCGTCTCTAAAAATTTTAGGACTATCCCTAGGCCACTCATTCGTGGGCGAAAGACTGTCCATCTCAGCGTTGGCTCCACTCAGTGATGGCCTTCCACCCACACGCCACCACCAAGCAGAACCGCTCAAATTCCGAAGAAAATCATTCACCGACAAAGTCCCTCAGCGGGCCTTGCCGGAGAACACCTTCCCCGGAGACTCAAATTGCTCCCTTAAGGCAATAACCTTTAACCTTAAGGGAGCGAACTTAAAACTCTCGAATCTCACCGCCCAGGGGGGAGGGTAACAGCAACAGGCGAACCTCAGTTAAACTTCATTGGTTACAGCATTGCCATCCATTATTACCCTCCAAAGTCCTTATCCTTATAAGGACTGGCTTAAAGGGGCGAAGCAAGAATGCTTTTCATCTTCCCCGTTATCTGTAGAGGACAGTGTAAGGATAAGGTGTTAGTGAGCAATTAAGGCTCTGATCATGGCAGGAGGGTAACAGCAATAGCCGAGCCTCAGTTAGAACTTCATTGGCTACAGAATTGCCATCCCTTACCCTCCAAGGGTATTGGATTGAATGAATCAATCGACTATGTAAGTAAAGGTTCGATCTCAAAAATATCGGACGATCTCTAGGCCACTCATTCGTGGGCGAAAGACCGTCCAAATCTCAGCGTTGGTTCTACTCAGTGAAACTCGATTACCGAGCAGAACCGCTCAAATTCCGAGGAAAATAATTCACCGACAAAGCCCCTCAGCGGGCCGTGCCAGAGAACACCCTCCCCGGAGACTCAAAGTGCTCCCTTAAGGCAAAAACCCTAAGAGAGCGAACTCAAAAACTCGTCGCCCAAGGGGATAAGAGCAACAGCCGAACCTCAGTTAAACTTCATTGGTACAGCCTTGCGTTGCTATCCATCACCCCCAAGGGCATTAATGAACCAATCGACCGCATCTCACGGTCGATTGATTCCATCTCCATCCACCCTCCAAAGGTATTGGCCAATGAATAATTAAGTTTCCATGTTTAATTTTGATAAAAGGTGTATCTATAATAAATTAAATATTACAATATAATTACAAAAAACTTAAAGTATTTTTAAAATATTAAACTTAGAATAATAAATAAGTATACATTTTATTTACTTCTATTAATTTTTTGAAATAATACGTCTGATAAACAAAATTATCCATTCAAAGAGTTTTATTAAAATTAAAATTGTGTTATTTACGAAGTCTTTACGAAGCCAAAATTTATAAAAAATGTTCATTATTTTAAGTGACGTTATGATTTTCATCCAGATCGCTTTTTGAATAGATAAAAATCGCAAAATAGATAATAATGCTTAGGACGAAAGAGACAATGAATACATCAGTCAATTTGAGGGGCCTGGATGAATTTTATCAGTCAGCCATTTCACCTGAAAATAATGTTCTCAATTCCAAATGTTTACTTAATTTTCCCTCGCAATTCCGATGTCGTACTGAATTTTGGCAATCTCCAATGTCAATAGCGTTATTTTTAAGAGTTGGATTAATGTTGGGTAATGTTCGGTGATGTACATAAAGAAACTGTTTACAAATAACTTTATATTCGTTGCTTTCTAACTCTTAATCTGGAAAAACTAAAATGTGCTGCAAAGGTGCTTAAAATTTGATTTAAAAGTACTTATAACTACTATTTTTTCCAACTTTATAACAGCTGTCAACTTTATATCAATTTTATTATTTGATAGTAGTCATGACTACTATCAAAGTAGTGCATGTAGAGGCAACTCGTGTAAAGGTGACTGAAGCTCATAATTCTAGAATTCGTTTAGCTTCGTAATAAATACTAATAAATTCTATACGTTCATTTGAAAAAATAATTTGATTAGTATGAAAAGAAAATATAGAATATTAATATTTAATTATTGTAAATTTTTCTAATACACCTTTTATTGAAATTAAATATTAAAATATTTAAGAATATTTTCGGTTACATACATATCAGTGGTTGGACCCAGGTTGGATTGATTCATTCAATCCAATACCCTTGGAGGGTAATGGATGGCAATGCTGTAGCTAATGAAGCTCTAACTGAGGCTCGGCTATCGGCTATTACTGTTACCCTCCTGCCATGATCAGAGCTTTAATAATAGCTCAATAATCTTATCCCTACACTGTCCGCTACAGATAACGGGGAATATGAAAAGCATTCTTGCTTCGCCCCTTTAAGCCAGTCCTTATAAGGACTATACATATCACTTGAGAGAAAATATCAGTTGAGAGAAAAGAGAAGGAAATACCCTTGGAGAGTAAAAGAATGTAAATAATGTATAGCAATGCTGTAGCCAATGAAGCTCTAGCCGAGGCTCGGCTATTGCTGTTACCCTCCTGCCATGATCAGAGCTTTAATAGCTCAATAAAACCTTATCCCTACACTGTCCTCTACAGATAACTGGGAATATGAAAAGCATTCTTGCTTCGCCCCTTCAAGCCAGTCCTTATATAAGGACTATAAGGATTACAGTTGAGAGAGATGAACTAAATCGACCATGAGATGCGGTGATTAATTAATACCCTTGGAGGGTAATGGATGGCAATGCTGTAGCCAATGAAGTCCTAACTGAGGCTCGGCTATTGTTGTTACCCTCTTGCCATGATCAGAGCTTTAATAGCTCAATAACACCTTATCCCTAACGGGGAAGATGAAAAGCATTCTTGCTTCGCCCCTTTAAGCCAGTCCTTATAATGACTGAAAGTCCTTTGTTATTCTCTACTTTCATAATTCATTAAATGATAATTTTTAATAGATTTTTTCTGCCTTTCTTCTACTTTTGAAAAAAGTAGAAGAAAGGAAGAATAGAACTGACAATATAGTCCAATGACACCTATAACTTTCTTTATGATCATAAAAAGAAAGGAATATATTTTCAGTCCTTATAAGGACTGGCTTAAAGGGGCGAAGCAAGAATGGTTTTCATTCTTGTTTCGCCCCTTTAAGCGGACAGTGTAGGGATAAGGTGTTACTGAGCTATTAATGCTCTGATCATGGCAAGAGGCTAACAGCAATTGCCGAGCCTCAGCTAGAACTTCATTGGCTACAGCATTGCCATCTGTTACACTGCAAGGGTATTAATCACCGCATCTCACGGTAGATTCCACACCAATAATCAATATTTTCAGTCCTTATAAGGACTGGCTTAAAGAGGCGAAGCAAGAATGCTTTTCATCTTCCCCGTTATCTGTAGAGGACAGTGTAGGGATAAGGTGTTATTGAGCTATTAAAGCTCTGATATGATCGCCGAGCCTCAGTTAGAGCTTCATTGGCTACAGCATTGCCATTTGTTACCCTGGATTTTTAAGTAAAGGGTAAAATCTCAAAAAATCGGACGCTCTAGGCCACTCCATAGTGGGCGAAAGACCGTCTAAATCTCCGCGTTGGTTACACTCAGTGAAACTCGACCACCGAGTAGAACCACTCATTTCGAAGAAAATAATTCACCGACAAGAACCCCTCAACGGGCCGTGCCGGAGAACACTTTCCCCGGTGACTCAAATTGCTCCATTAAGGCAAAAACCCTAAGAGAGCGAACTCTCGACAGGATAACAGCAACAGCCGAACCTCAGTTAAGCTTCCTTGGTTCATTCAGCATTACCATTTATTAGTCCTAAAAAGGACTTATGAAATTCGGCCAGTTCGGTTCAGACATATTTTTAAAAAATTTAAAAAATATAAAATAAATATATATATATATATATATATATATATATATATATTTTTAAAAAATATATATACTTATATCCCTTCTATGAGAATTACTAAGAGGTGTCCTAATAAATTACTAAATATATGAAGAACCAAAGGCTTTAATTTGGCAACATGAAACTATTTAAGTTAAGAGATATTAATGCCATATTGTTTCATAGCTGAATAAGAAACTCAAAGAGTTTCGTGCCGAATGTAGAAACTATATAAAGTTCGGCAAATCCAAGCGTAAGCAAATATGGGATGTATTATCCCCTAATTTAGCAGCTAAGGACATCTTACATGTGAGGCAAATCAAAGATGCTGAAGGAAGAGTATTATGGAGGGATGTGGACATAAGAAACAGATGGAAAATATACTTTGAGGGACTTTTGAATGAGGAAAATGCAAGGACTCACAGAGGAGATGGGCAGCCTTCTGAGGGGATGGTGCAGAACATCAGTAGAATGGAAGTGACGGAGGCCATGAAGAGGATGAAGAATGGAAAAGCAGTGGGCCCCGACAGAATTCCAGTGGAGGCATGGAAGGCACTGGGGGAAGAGGGAATTGACCTGCTGTGGGACCTGTTCATGAAAGTTTGCCAACAGGAAAATATAGCCGAGGAATGGAGGGAGAGTACTCTTGTTCCCATCTACAAGGGGATGCACAAGACTGTAAAAATTACAGAGGAATAAAGTTGATGTCCCACACAATGAAGATCCTAGAAAGGGTTCTTGATGGTAGATTGAGGGAGGAGGTGGAGATTGCAAAGGAACAATTTGGCTTCATGCCTGGTAGATCAACAACAGATGCTATCTTTGGGTTACGACAGATGATGGAAAAATATCGAGAGAAACAAAGGGAGCTACATCTGGTATTTATTGATCTGGAGAAAGCATACGATAGAGTGCCAAGGCAAGATGTCTGGAGGTGTCTGAGGGAGAAGAAGGTGCCGGAGAAATATGTCAGGTTGGTGCGGGAAATGTACAGAAATGTGAAGACAAGTGTTCGGACCTGTTTGGGGCAGACAGAAAGTTTTCAAGTAACAGTTGGCTTACATCAAGGCTCAGCATTAAGTCCGTTTCTGTTTAATATTGTGATGGAGGTGGTAACAGAGGAGGTGAGAGAAGATGCACCTTGGACAATGTTATATGCAGATGACATCTTGCTGTGTGTAGATTCAAGAGAAGAAGCGGAAACTAAACTGGAAAGATGGAGAAAAGTACTGGAAGAGAGAGGTATGAGACTGAGCAGAAGTAAGACAGAGTATATGTGTTGCGCAGTGGGCGGTAGCCAGGAGACAGATCTGGAGCTGGAAGGAAATGTCATCAGGAAGGTGAGAGACTTTGGATACTTAGGTTCAACAGTGGAAGAAGATGGAGGAGCTGAGAAGGAAGTGGGATGCAGGATACAAGCGGGTTGGAGGAACTGGAGGGAGATGGCTGGAGTGTTATGCGATCAGAGGGTGCCGATCAATCTGAAAGGCAAAATCTATAGGACAGTAGTGAGGCCAGCTATGACATATGCTATAGAAACTGTGGCCCTGAGGAAAAATAACATCAGCAGGATGGAAGTAGCAGAGATGAGAATGCTTAGGTGGATGTGCGGTGTGACCAGAAAGGATCATTTGAGAAATGACTATGTGAGGGGAACAGTGAAAGTTACGAACTTAGGAGCGAAAATACAGGAGGCAAGGTTGAGATGGTTTGGTCATGTGATGAGGAGGGAGGACGAATATGTGGGAAGAAGGGTCATGCAGATGGATGTGCAAGGAAGGAAGAAGCGTGGGCGGCCAAAGAAGAGATGGAGGGAGCTGGTAGAAGAGGTCTTGAGGATGAAGAACTTGGATGTGGTGACAGCCCAAGACAGGAAGGTGTGGAGGAGACTCATAACAAACAGTGACCCCACTTAAGTGGGAGAAGCTGTAGAAGAAGAAGAAGAAGAAGAAGATTATCCCCTAATTTAAATAGTGTTTTTAATTTATTTCCCTATACGTCGTTTTGACTTTTTCTAATTTTTTTAAAAACCTATATAGGAATTACCAAACTGTTACATAATAAATCTAAAAGCATCTTTTAGGGATTTTAGGGATATATGGAAACATAATTAATTAAATTGGAAGTAAACGACTAAAAGTGTATCATCATTGAACAAAGTTTTCATTTTTATTAAACGAATAAATAATACGATATAATTATGTTACTACTTATTTTTAATGAGATGGTTAAGTTTCTCGGCCCTTGCAGAGTTGCTGGATATCTGGCTCAATATTGGTCAACTTCAGTCGAAGACCGGCACACACACACACACACACACACACACACACACACACACACACACACACACACACACACACACACACACACACACACACACACACACACACACACACACACACACACACACACACACGCACGCACGCACACACGCACACACACACACACACACACACACACACACACACACACACACACACACACACACACACACACACACACACACACACACACACACACACACACACACACACTAAGACGATTTCTGTATTTTATTTGATTTTATTTGAAGGAGCGATGAAAGTCTTTTCTCCCAAAGATAGGTTGTAGAAAACTGCAGGACGATTTTCAATGCTTCTTCAGATAATTCGGGAAATTCACTTGTCACTGAAGGCGAGATCCAAAATCGAGCCAAACCAAGATCACGGGATTGCATTTGAAGTCCACTGTCACTTGAAAGCTCAATTAACTGTTTCTTTTTTCGACGAAAGGTCGTTCTCGTGAATGCAAGCCTGAAATGGATCGCGAACCCACAGAAATTTCTTATAAAAGTTATTCGGAAAATATGTTTCGAAATTCCGTTTCAGATTTTTGAGGTGGTCGCAAACCCTTTCCACAAACTCAGAATGAACAAAACTATCATTTTCCACTAAAAAGGATTCCAATGTTGGAAAAGGCAAATTGTCTGTCTTTTACATCATTAATCCATAAAACCAGTTTTTTCTTGAATGCCTTTATTTTGTCGTAGGCATCAAGAACAGTTAAAGAATTTCCCTGAAGGGAGAGATTTCATTTCGCAAAAAATGTCTGAAAGATAGGATTGTGTTGATAACCATGCTTCTTCAACAAGGAGTGATACAAAATCAGAATTACGTTCATTTACAAATAATAAAACTTCGTGCCTTAATTGAAATAACCTTGTTAGTACTTTACCCCTGGAAAGCCAGCGAATTTCAGAATGAAGCAAACGTTGTGTGTATTCACTGCCCATTTCATCGCCGAGTACTGAAAATAACCTGTTATTTAACGGTCGAACTTTAATAAGATTAACTAGCTTTACAACGTTGTATAGCACAGTTTTAAATTCTGGAGGCATTCCTTTGGAAGCTAACGCTTCCCTATGTATGAAGCAATGCGCCGAATTCATATCCGGAGCTACTTCCTTGACCATAGAAACAACCCCACTATGCCTGCCTGTAAGGGCACGAGCTCCATCCGAACAGAAGCCTATACATTTTCCCCACTGGATCCCTTTATGTATTATGTAATTATTGAGAGTGTGAAATATTTCTTCTCCAGTTGTTCAGGATGACAAAGTTCTACAAAACACAATATCATCATGAATGTTGTTATCATGCGCATATCTTACGTAGCATATTAACTGTGCATCATTTGTAACATCAGTAGTCTCGTCTGTTCATAATAAGGGCTCTTCTTAACTCTTTCTATTAACTGATATTCCACGTCACCTGCCATATCATTAATTCTGCGACCGACAGTGTCATTTGAAAGAGGAAACAAATCAACATCTTTTAGTAACTTTTTGCCAAACATCATTTTTCCCACATCTTTTATAGCTGGAAGTAGCCAATTTTCCCCGATAGAATGAGGTTTCCCTGTTTTCTCTATGTGCAAACTTAAGAGATAGGATGCTTCCAGTGCCTTGCTTTTAATGGAACCCATGGCCGAAACTATATCTTTCCCATGATTTAATGTCCCTAAGCGTCGCTGAAAAAATTCAACTGGCTTATTTTTCACATCACAATGTTTAGTTTCTAAATGTTGTCGGAGTTTCGCATGTTTCATGCACTCGTTCGACAACACTTCATAACACAAAACACATTGAGGTTTCTGTTCGCTTTCATCTCCACACTCAAGTAAACGAATTCCAAATATGAACTGTTAATATTTCCTGTTGTATTTTTTTCTTTGAACTGCTTGTTTCTTCTAGTTTAATAGTATCAGATTTACTCGCCGTTACAACACCTGGATCACAATTGGGTTAGCATCAACTGTTTCATTTGCTTTTCTTTTCAAGGTCCTAGTTCTAATATATATATATATATATATATATATATATATATATATATATATATACTCGGTGTATTCCTGCAAGCTCTCTGGTCAATTTTTGCACAAAACTTTATTTATTATTATTATTATTATTATTATTATTATTATTATTATTATTATTTTGGCTAGATCGGTGAAGCAAGAATGCTTTTCATATTCCCCGTTATCTGTAGAAGAAAATGTATGGATAGGGTATTGTTGAGCTATAAGATCTGGTCGTGGCGGGGTAACGGCAATAGCCGATCCTCAGTTGAAACTCTATTGGCTACAGCATTACCATCTGTTACCCTATCACGAAACGTTTATAGTTTCTGTATTCGGCTTTGAAATGATGTTGGATTTAATATCCACTTATTTTATATAATTTCTATTTGCGATTTCTGCAATAATGATTCAAATAGTCTTTTCATTTTAATATGTTCCTAATTTTGTTTTCATATATGCAATAAAAAATAAAATAGAAAATAAATATTAGCCATCTAAAATATGTCAGAAAACAAATAAATAATAAATATAAACATTCACTAAATTTTTAGAGGCATATTATCTTTTTGCTATGTAATTTTTGAGGCCCCTCGAGACGACCCGGCCTTAGGCGCGCGCCTATTGGGTAATCCGCCACTGAATATTTTTCTAAATATTTATTTTATTTTTTTAAAGTTTCTATTAATAATAAATATCCTTCGTTTCACCACGCTAGTTTAATTTGTCGTAACACCGTAGTTTATTCTATAGTCGATAGATGGCACCACATATATTTCGTAAATATGCATGATACGCGATTGCATGATGAGGTCAAACAGAGAACTGCCCAGACCACATCACTCCTACCATCCCAACAGAAATATGTAACATCATCAAGCACTTAAATTCAAAAAAAGCCCCAGGACCAGATGGAATCACCAATAAAATCATAAAAATCCTTCCCAGAAAGGCCATAATCCATATAGTCAACATAACAAATGCAATAATCAGACTACAACATTTTCCCATAGCCTGGAAAATTGCTGATATAACACCGATAAAAAAGCCTGGAAATGACCCACAACTTCCCCAAAGTTACAGGCCCATCAGTCTAATATCCAGCCTTGGCAAAATAGCAGAAAGAGTTATCCTTTCCAGACTAAGACGCCACAGAGAAACTTAAAATCATCCCTAATGAGCAATTTGGTTTCCGAAAGGAGCACAGTACCACTCAACAAATACACCGCCTGGTAGAACACATCACAGTCGGCTTTAATTGGAACCAGCACACTGCAGCCGTTTTCCTGGATCTAGCAATGGCATTTGACAAAGTATGGCACCAGGGCCTACTCTACAAGCTTATAAAAGCCAACATACCCATAAACATGATCAGACTGATCAAATCCTATCTCTCAGACAGATACATGCAAATAAAAATCAATGGAATTGTATCATCCAGAAGAAAAATTCTGGCAGGTGTACCCCAAGGCTCTCTTCTGGCCCCCCTACTCTTCTCAATCTATGTAGCTGATATCCCACAAAACCCAAGGACAACCATCATTGCCTTATATGCCGATGATACGGCAATATTGTCCAGATCTCTCAACCCCAAGCTGGCAACCAAAAGACTACAGGATAGCATCTCCACTCTTGCAAAGTGGTTCTCAGATTGGAGGATTCAGGTCAATCCACAGAAAAGCTCAGCTATGCTTTTCTCCAGAAGAAAAGTACTCATCAGTGATGACATCCAACTCTATGGGGAAAAGATTCCATGGCAAGCAGAAACCACGTATCTGGGAGTTAGATTGGACAAAAGACTTAGATTCAACAGTCACATCAAACTCATCTGCAGCAAGACAGCCAGCGCCATAGCACAGCTATACCCCATGATCAACCGCAGAAGTAAACTTCACACACAAAATAAACTAATAATATATAAGATGGTAGTATGCCCTGTAATCACGTATGCCTCCCCAGCGTGGAGCCACACCTCACAGTCTAATATCCTAAAACTCCAGAGAACACAAAATAAATGCCTTCGGATGATCTTGGATGCACCGTGGTAGGTCAGAAATGCACAGATCCATCGGGAGACTAAAATCCCATACATAGCCCCCCTACTACACGACCTAGCAGAGAAGTATTTCACCAGAGTAATCACTCATCCTAACCCACTGATCAGTCAAGCTTCCGAATACGATAGACAGTGTACAATAAGCACAAAAGACCGAAAACCATTCTGCTCCCAGCTGATATCAACTAACTACACTGCCCACAAAGGGAGAGCATAAAGCTCAAAACTACCCCATTCACCTGTACACCAACCCAGACAAAGGGGAATATAAAAGCATATTTGCTTCGCCCATCTAGTCAGTAGCGTTGAGCGTTGAGCGTACATGATGAGGTCTAGGATAAAGTTAATCTTTCCGATCACTATTTGACATGAAAACAATTTGTTATTGATATTCTACAATGAATGTCACAAAAAGAAATTCCTAACAAAAAGAAAGTCCCAACTGATCTTTCTGCGCTTTATAATGTAAAAGATGTTTATCAAATATAATTATTTATTCGAATTAGTAAATAATTTATTTAAAGTAAAGAGCCAATAGGCTTCATTTCGGCGATGTTTTTTTCCAAAAGATATAGACTCCCCGAAAAACGTGACTAAATAGTCCTTATAGTCCTTATAAGGACTGGCTTAAAGGGGCGAAGCAAGAATGCTTTTCATCTTCCCCGTTATCTGTAGAGGACAGTGTAGGGATAAGATGTTATTGAGCTATTAAAGCTCTGGTCATGGCAGGAGGGTAACAGCAATAGCCGAGCCTCAGTTAGAACTTCATTGGCTACAGCATTGCCATCCATTACCCTCCAAGGGCATTGGATTGAATGAATCAATCACCGCATCTCACTGTCGATTGATTCCCCCTAAATCCGTGACTAAATAGAAATTGTACATTAAAATAAATATAGTATATATATATATATATATATATGTGTGGTGGAAAAGGAACATAAATTATTGCTTCAAATAAAATCGAAAACCATTGCCTGAGTATAGTCCTTAATTGTATTACTAGCATTTATTCACCTATTGCGTTATAGTTATATAGTTGTTCACTAGATGGCAGCAGAAAGCAATCCTACCTACTTTCTTGTATGAGGATTTATTTAAACAGCTGCCATTGACACAACCAGTTGCACTTGAAATTTTGTTTTATCCTTGAGAATGTAATCTAGATACTTAAGGACCCAATAGTAAAGTGTCGCTATAGACCTAGTAATGTGGAAGGCAGCGAGGAAGAAAGGTTTTGACAAACTGGTCTGGCCAATAAGAAAAGGGTGGTGATTTCAATTATGGTAATAGAGACTGGAATGAAGAGGCAGATCAGGAACCAAAGATAATGAATTTTTAAATCTTTAAGGTGATAACTACCTTAAGCAATACGTAACAGAGGCTACACGTGAATCGAGGGTCTTGGATTTGATTCTTATCAGAAGTGACCACTTGGGTGGTGGCAAGCCCTACCAGGACTTTTGTGAAAAAGGGTTATTTGGGAACTAATAGGGCAGATGATTGTGGCAAACTCAAGAGGCGGCTTGCAGCGATATCATGGAATGAGGAACTGCATGGGAAGGAAATCAGTGATGCTTGGTCTGTATTCAGGAATCATCTGGCAGAGGCAATGACTGAGCGTATTCCAAAGGTCAGAAGATTAAAAAAAAAGAAGCTTAAAATGGATGACTGAAGAGGTGATGCGTGCAATCTGGAAAAAAGGCATTGTGGAAGCCGCACAAAAGGAAGCCGCGCATAATCAGTTACACGAGGAATGCAAAGAGCAAGCAAGAAAAGAAGGTGACACTTAGTAGAAGTAGCAAAAGTGCAGTATGAGCAGCGGTTAGCAAATGAGACTAAAAGAAATCCTAGGGAGTTTTTTTCGATATGTGGCCAGTAGAAGGAACACTGATTATGGAAGGAGGATGTTGGTCTGTGATAAGCAATGAGGAGAATACAGTGGAGTTGATTAATGAGCAGTTGATTAAAGTAATCCTCCTTGTGATTTTAGCATAATGCACAACTTGAGAGCAGTGGGAATGGAGAAAGGAACCACTGATGGTGAGTGAGCAGGAGGTATATGAGGAGCTGAGTAAACTTGATTTCGAAATGGCCATGGGACTTGATGACACATCACTTCTCTTGAAAGAATGTTCCAGGGACTTAACAACAGTTTATCTTTTTAATGAGTCTTGGATTAACCCAGGTCCAAAAGGAATGGAAATATTGCAAAAGTGTTCTGCTTCTTCAAGGTGGTGATAATACTAAGTCTAAATTATAGGCTAGTCTGCTTGTCTGCAGTTGTAGTCAAGGTGTTGGAGAAGCAAGTGAGGACAAGGATTCAGAACTGGGTGGAGAGGAGTAAAATTCTCTTTAATGAACAGCATGAGTTTGCTAAAGAAAGATCGCGTTTTAGCAAATCTGCTTACTTATTATAACAAGGTGATCAATACATTGGGCAAGGGGAACTCATATATAGTAGTATATTTAGATTTTGCAAAGGCTCTCGATAGCTTGTCACATGACAAACCAGTAGTTAAATTGGAACAGATGGGGTTGTACTGTAGATTACTGCGTTAAATGGAAGATGGATACTAAGAATCAACAGGTGTGTATGGGGGAAGTGATACCCAGAAGAGCGGTTTGCCCCAGGGGTATGTTTTGAGGCCATTGTTCTCTAATTTGTACGACATTCGAAAGGACGTAAAGGGTGATGAAAGTTGGGGAGAGTTATGAGAAGTAGAGCAGATGGAGCTTTGGAAGAGTCCTAAATAGACTGTCTGAAAGGCGAGTGTGTGGATATATCAGTGTGGATAAATCAGATCAAAAACGCACTCTCATGAAAATCTCTGAACACTGCTTGGAGTGTTTTAACAAGAATAAAACTGATTTTGTGCGTCGATTTATTGCTATGGATGAAACTTGCATTCCCCATTACACACCAGAATTCAAACAGCAGTCAAAAGAGTGGACAGAAGCCGGTTGTTCAGCGCCAAAGAAGATAAAATCGGTTTCCATCAGCAGTAATATTCCTGGCATCGGTGTTTTGGGAAGCTAAAGGCATTTTGTTTATTGTTTTGAATAGAGTAAAACAATAACCGGGGAATATTATTCCAATCGTTTAACCAGACTAGACGAAAATATTCGAGAGAAAAGACCCGGTTTGCAGAAGGGAAAAAAATCTTCTTTCATCAGGACAATGCAACTTGCCCACAAAGGTGTTTTGGCAATGGAAAAATTAAGGGATCTGCACTATGAATTGTTGGAACATCCACCCTATTCCCCAGATTTGGCTTCCTCTGACTTCTATCTCTTCCCAAAACTAAAACTCTTCCTCGCTGGTCAGAGTTTTTCTTCGAATCAAGAGGTGATTGCAGCTGTAGAGGGGTATTTTGCAGATCTTACTGAGAACCACTACAGGGACGGGATAATGGAGATGTAGAAAACTAATGGTACGACATAAATTAATGTTACAACATGAACCGTCTTCTAAAATGTATATATATATATATATATATATATTAGAACACGTGTCATGTCGTACCATTAGTTAATTTACATTTTCACTGTGAAAGCAAGAAAACGAAACTTTTGTTACTTTCATATTCGCAAAATCACACATAAGGCCAGTGTAGTCTACGTTCTGACCTATTTCATGTTCAACTGAAATCATGGCAAGACCTTCCAATCGAGTTTCGGCCATTGTAGAGCGTAAATAAGTTTTAATAAGCTTTAGTTTTGAAAGACTACGCTCGTCGCTTGCAACTGTTACCGGTAATGACAGTAATATTCCTAAGGCTACTGAAACATTAGGAGCAAAATTATTTTCAACTATATAACGTAGCACTTCAACTGGCGGCGTATTTTATGGTATACTAAATACTCTTAATTCACCAAATAGTTCAATGGCATCAATGTCTCTATTTCTTAATGCGTTAGAAGGCTTTCTGTGTTTTTAGAACAATTTCGATTTACTGATATTATATAAAAACGCAAAATGTGAACTGGGGTATTTTAATTACCCAAATCTTTCGGGGATAGAACTCGTTGCCACATCAATAATAAGAAATAAACCTTAAATGTAAATTTAGTTTTGGGATCAGAAATAGGCTCATCTTTTGCCTCATAATCATGTTTTTTTGCTGATGCACTCCAGTACTTTACTTACAAATGTTCGTATCAAAATAGGATCAGCTTCAACTTTTTCAGCTGATGTTGTGACTGGCTTTGCAGATATGGCAGTAGACAAGAGGGTTGTGCAGTGATTATTAAATTCGTTTAAATTTCAAAGAGATAATTTTCCTTTTTAAATTAATTTAAAACGAAATCCAAATAACTGTACAACTGTATTCATGTATTTTGATTCTATTTCTTTGATTGGTTTACGTGCATGATTGACCCTCAGGTCAACTCATGGCCAACAATGGAATTGGAAATAAATGCAAGATAGCTGTTCTATCTTGTATGTGTTATATTTTTAAAAAATATACACAATACAATGAAGTTTTATTACGTAAAAATGTACCTAACGACATACTGCCGCCTGGTTTCAATAGAGAATATATATATATATATATATATATATGCCTTTTTTATAATTTATTTTTTGTGTACTTTAGGCCAATCTTGCTGCCCTCAAAACTTGCCGCTCCGTGCAAATGCGCGTGTTTCACTGTCGGTTGACCAGGCCCTGCCTACAGGGAATGTACAGGTACTGAAAATGAGAGATTTCTCCCGTAAACTTGTGGTTTGCATCTTTCACACAACTCAGAACAGCCATGAAACACACTCTGTACCTAACAAACTCAAATATAACGACCTCAAAAGCATGTTTTATGATAAAGCGTTCATGTTTATTAGACTGTTTAATAAATCTTAATTTCAACATCCTCTTCAAATTTTCGAGTGAACCTTTTAAATTCAGAACAGCGATATTCACTATTCACGTTTGCGGGGGCACACACACACACACATTTCATAATTCAAAGCAGTTAATAATGACATCGAATGTAATTCCCACCTCTTCCCACCACTTGTTTATGTTGTGATTCTCCTGTCTCCTACCTCGCGTTTTTTTCTCCCCCTCACACTATCCACAGTGTCCCTAAACCTAACACACAGTTCATCTTTGGACAAACCAAATTGGTCACAATCAATTTAAATCATTACGAAGGCTTTCTAAATTCGTAATAACTTCGATTGTGACCTCGAAAATTCTTCTTCGCTTCAAAGTGTAAGCCATTACGATCGTAGCACTTACTCGAAGCTCAAAAGTTATTATTTTTACGTGCGAAAGGTACCACCCCCTTCGCACAACCCTTGGGACTACTCTTCGTCTGACCCCTATCCATCGACCTGTCTGGCATGAGTGACCCTACCAGGAACCGAAATTCCCGCCAGCATAGCTCTTTGGGTCATTGGAGTACGCAAACCCCCCCACCACGTTAAGGTGGTAGTCCGAATAGCGTAGACCCACTGGGGGTTATTTATACTCTTTTTAGTATCACATCTGGAATGACGTCATAATGCTTATGCAAAGTTGCTCTGCTCCACGCAGCTTTGGTATTTGAGAATAAAACATTGTTAGGAATTCAATTGTTTGTTTAATGTTGATTGTTGCCCCTCACTTCCATCTGCTCGGTCAACCAGGCCTATCTTGTTTAGAGCACGATAGGGCTGTTTGGCTGACTGATTAGCGTACCCTGCTTTCATACACCCATGCCCATCGCGGGTTGAAATCCTGTAGTGGGCATGGATGTTTGTGGTTATTTTTAGTTGGGAGATCAATGTCATCATCTCATGAAATTCTTTTCAATTTTTGGACGTCATTTAAATAAATTTCGTTTAAATGACGTCCAATAAAGACGGCTGGAGTGACTCCAAATAGTTCCACATTTCTTCTGTAGAGTAGGGTTTCCGAACTGTGTAAAACGAACGAAAAAGTACTTAAAATATACAAATTGATAGAAAGGAAAAAAAAAATTCTTATTCTTCCCACGATATACGAATGTGTGCGTACGTGAATGTGTACGACAGTGGCGCACCTAGAGAGGGGGGGACAAGGGGACCGGGAAGCCCCCCAAAGAAAAGAAAAAACACTAGAAAACTTTCCAAAAATCTTTTCCTAAATAAAATTATTTTTTTTAAATGTTGTGTCGTGTCTTCTATTTCTATACTGCTTGTAAATTAGCGATCATTGCAGATGCTCAGTCATAGGTCGTATGCGATGCGTAGTGTATATTCTCAAATCGTCTACTCAACGTGGCTCTCCCCCCCCCCCCCAAGGTTAAATCCTGAGTGCGCCACTGGTGTACGATAGGTTTACTAATAACCTTTCTTAGATGGGAACCATACAAACAAATTATAAGTATAAAATATAAAAGAAAATTAAGCAACAGAATAAGAAACAACAAATCAGGTAAGTTGGTGCTTAGTAACGACAATCAGGTAAGTGACGTTGTTCGTAAAAAAAAAGAAGTTATTTGGTATGGGAACTCTATAAGAAAACATGCTGTTGATGAGCGAGTTATAACATCGAGTTTTTTGGAGCGAAAATAAAGATTTTAAAGGAAGCACTTGAAAAAATAAACGAGATCATAGTTCTGGTAGGTACTAACGATTTAACTGGCGATAAGTTCAGCATGACAGAAGATAGGAAAGCGTTGTTGGAAGAGGCGAGAGTGAAAATCGTCTCCTCAGTATTTTACCTCGATTTGAGAAAAATGAATTAACAGTAAGGGCTATGATGCTGATGAATTGATGCGTAGGCCGTGTAGAAGGAAAGGATGCAGGTGTTTGGATGCATTGAGAGTGGGTTTGAGGGAAGACTGGATTTGTGTAAGAGGGACGGCTTTGATATCAAGTATCTTACAAAACTAATAATTGGTATCAAGTCTCACACAGTTACAGAAACTACATCATAATGAAAAGAATCGTAAAATCTCTGTGTGAGAACGACAGCGTGATGTAACTGTGTTAATGAGAGGAATGGATGTTATAAAGGAAAGAAGAATTTCAACTTTGTGTTCGTCCGGTTCGGATAGATCAGACATATGCAACGATGTCAGCATAAATAATACATTAGATAAGAATAGCGGTCTGCAAATTGTCCAATTGTGTCAGGCAGACTGCAGACAAGACAACACAAAAGAACAAACAGGGAGATTATTATGTCTGTACACGAATGCTGCGAGGACAGAAACAAAGGGGACAGAGTTTGATGTCCTACTCAATATGTTACGGCCTCAGATTGTAGGAATTAGCGAGACCTGGCTAGTGGAATTAGATATACGAACTGGTATCGAGTGTCAAGGATACAGTATTTTTTGGAAGGATAGAGATCCTTCTGTCAGAAATGTAATCTATTTCTAACATTTTAAACGTCTCACATTTATAAATTTAAAGTCTGAGGAAAAACTCTATATAACAATTCATTATTATATTCACTGACCGCAGCAGCACCTTTTAACGAGTGATTTAAAGTGATTGTCGTTGTAATTTAACTGATTGGAATTGATTGCCCCGGGGATGGTTTCATCAGGTACAAGAATGCTCAGGTGTGGTTTCCTGTGTGAATAAATTCATTACATTCCTTCGTTTATTCAGATTTTTGGAAAAGACATACACGAACATTTTGTGATATTTTCCCCATGATTTGCATTCCACATGTTAAGTTTAAGACGTATAATGCTTATAACTACATACTATAGTCGCATGTAATTAATATATTGGATCCTCACTATACAGATTCAATCCCTAGTGATTAAACAGATTTTCAGTTCAACTGTTTGTGCCGATAGCAGCCAAGATATAACTATTCTTCGCACAATTAAAAAATGTTTCAGTTTGCTTGCTGCTGCCATCTCGTGAAGAACTGAATAACTATAACGACACTGATGCCGAGCAATTTTATTACTGTAATACAGAGACATCTGGTAGTAAAAATGTCAAACTTACTAGAACACGCGGAAAAGTCAAATAAACTGATGTGAATTAGTTTGCAACCTACTATGAGGAAAACTTGTTTTAATATACATTTTTTAAATAAATAGGCCTTACGCACTGAAGATTTTTTAAAGAGGGATTCATTCTCTCTCTCTCTCTAAGAAATATTAAGTTAATGAGAAACAAGGTTTTAATATGTGTTGGGAGAATAACTGCAACTAATTTTTCATTAATGATCGGACGCATTTTCTGCATTCCGCTAATAAATTCTCAAACAATAGATCGAGAATCGGTTAAAAATAGGTTAAAATTTATAACCGGTGTTGGAAGTTATCATCTACTTACGAAGTCGAAAATTATTTGAAAACAATGCACTGATTCCTTTGAATTTCTTTGTATAGTTTTGGATTCTGCACTTGGTTCTTGGGGCCCCCTCGGCAGTATTAACTTCAGTATTGTATAATGGTCTGTTGTATTATGGATAGATCCATAATTGCGAACCTACAATATGCAGATGCCTCCTAAGATGATGGTGATGATTTCTGTATCCTTCTTCTGATTATTATTACTATTATTAAGAGATATCTTCAGCAAATCGGAGATTCATCGATGGGGACCACATACTACACCCACCAGCTATCATACGTACTCTCGAATTCACAACACAACATCCAGAGGCAATCCATTCCAATCACGCAACACTCCATGTGAGAAAAAATCGGATCTCACCCGATTCTTAGTGGGATTCATACTCAACGTTCAGGGATGGCTTTTAGTTTTTTTTGCACCCTCCATAAGTTAGAAAATTCCATCAACTGAAATCCTGTACGACTTTCAGAAGTTTGTAAGCCTCAATCATATTATCCCTCTTTCTCCTGTTTGCTGGTGTCTTCAGCCTACAAATTCTCAACCTGTCTTCATAATCAGTATTCCACAATCTTGAGGTCATTTTAACACTCTCTCCTTTGCACTCCCCCCCCCCTACATTAGAATCAAATTGGAAACAGGCAGACCAGAACTGTCCACTAGAGTCCAAGTGAGGTCTTATGAGGGTCTTGTAAAAAAGGACTTCCTTACCTTTATGTCATGGTTCTTTGAAGCTTTGCCATTATTTTCTGAGTTGTATTTACAATATTAGCTATATGACCCTTGAATTTCAACTTCCTATCTACAAACACTCCAAGACACTGCAATCACTCCTGATTGTAGTGTCTTGGATAATCCCACTAATATACAATACAGCATTGGATGTGTAATCACACCAAAGTGCATCACGAGACATTTACTGCCATTGAACTGAAAGCCATGCTCACAATTCTGGCCCATTCAGATAATTCTACTAATATTGCAAATCAGCGCTATTTCCAATTACACTTCCTATCGTCGCATTATCAGCAAACGTTGTATGTCGCTTGTGAAATCCCTTCCTGAAACGATTAATGTACAGATTGAATAACAGAGGAACAAGAACTGATCCTTGTGGTACACCACTTGTTACCATAAACCTTGCAGACTCAGATTCCCCGTATACCACTTTTTGATATCTGTCAGTCAGCCATCTTCTTATCTGTTCTAATATTGTATAACCGAAACCCATATTCTCCAATTTATGCAACAGTCTTCCATGCTGTATTCTTTCAAAAGCCTTAGCAAAATCTAAAAGTATCATAGTGTATCCATTCGCCTTGTCTAGTTCAATGGTAACATTGTTACAGAATGTTGCTAACACATGGTCTTCCCTTAGTAAACACATGTTGTTCATTGCAAAGGACAGATTCACTCTCAACCTATTTCTGAATGCGAGCCGTAATCAATTTTTCCGAAATCTTCATCACTCCTGAGATACTAATTGGTCGATAGTTGGATACATCGTTCATTGCACCACCCTTGTCCAATGGAATTATCATACATTCTTTCCATTCCTGGAGAAACGTCGCTGTCCCGAGACACATATCTGGTAAAACATCCTGGTCAAAGCAATGGCCAGTTCAGCTAAACACTCTTTTAGCACACGTGCTGATATCTCATCAGTCCCTATTGGTGAATTCTTTTTCAGTTTGTGAACTGTTCTAATAGGTGGGTGGTCTGAAAACTACTCGGCCTAACAATTCATAAAAACGAATTTATAATTTCAAAATTATTTTTATTTTTCAACATAATCTACCCTAAGACTAATACATTTATTCCAGCGATGCTTCAGCGCCATTATCCCGTCTCACGCGCCTCTTCCTCATAGACTTGCGTTTCTTCATCCAGTGATGAAGGGGGTAGCAATGAGCTCAATTTCGCGTACTGCAGGTTAACAGCGTTTAGCAAAATTAGCACTCACTCTTTCATATTCATTCTTTCTTTTACTCGCTGCATATCGACAAAATTCTATCAGGTTATCATGAATGAGCTTGCCGTTTATTTTCATATTGAAGCTTTTTAATTTATTTAATTTTATTTATTTATTTAATTCATTTTTACTTTTTGGACAATATTTAATTATGCAATCAATGTTTGGATAATTAATGTCCCCCATCATCACAACTCTTCTTAAGCTCATCTTTTCTATTTGCTGATGCACTTCTTCATCACCAGCAACCGATCCATCAGGTCTGTAACAACACCCCACTACGTAATTTGTCTTGTTACACTCCACACCAGATGGATTCAAACTCACTCCCACATGAAATATTGTTAGCAGTATTCCTACATTCATAGGTCTCAACTCTAACTGGATTTAAGTCATCCGATATCATTAGCAGCACGCCTCCTCCTCTCCTATCCACTCTATCCTTCCTAAAAATACTGTACCTATGACACTCAATACCAGTTAGTAGGTCTGATTCTGATAGCCAGGTCTCACTAATTCATACAATCTGAGGTCGCAACATATTCACTAAGGCAACACACTCTACCCCTTTGTTTCTGATACTCCTAGCATTTGTGTACAGACATAATAACCTACCTGTTTGTTAATTTGTATTGTCTTGTCTGTAATCTGCCTGACACATTTGGACAATTTGCAGATCTCGTTTCTTTTGCAGTCCAAACCGAATGAACACGATTCCGAAATCCTCTTTCATCGTCAACATTTCCATGACAAAGTTCATTCCCGTAATTAACACAGTTATATAACTTTATCGCTCATACACTTCATTTCTCACGCCCACTCTGTCAACTAACTCCAATAAATCGACCTCAAAAGCATGTTTTATGATAAAGCGTTCATTTTTATTAGACTGTTTAATAAATCTTAATTTCAGCAGTCTCTTCAAGTTTTCGAGAGTACCTTTTAAATTCAGAACAGCGATATTCACGGCTGTGCACCCTCACACCCAAACACCAGTTTTAATTCAAAGAAACCAATAATGACATCGAACGTTGTTCCCACCTCTTCCCACCACTCGTTTATGTTGTGATTCCCCTGTCTCCTATCTCACGTTTTCTCCCCCTCACGCTATCCACACTGTCCCTAAACCAACACGCAGTTCATCGATTGACAAACCAAATGGGTCACAATCAATTTAAATCATTACGAAGGCTTCATAAACTTCGCAATTAGTTCGATTGTGACTCCGAATATTCTTGTTCGCTTCAAATCGTAAGTTGTTACGATCGTAGCACTTACTCGAAGCTCGAAAGTTATTTTTACGCGCAAAGGGTGCCATCCCCTTCGCACAACCCTTGGGACTACTCTTCGTCTGACCCCTATCCATCGACCTGTCTGGCATGAGTGACCCTACCAGGAACCGAAGTTCCAGCCAGCATAGCTCTTTGGGTCATTGGAGTACGCAAACCCCCTCACCACGTTAAGGTGGTAGTCCGAATAGCGGAGGCTTTTTGGCCATTATTTATACTGGTTTAATATGTCATCGTGGAATGACGTCATAATGCTTAAGCAAATTTCTCTGCTCCACGCAGGCGTTGTGTTTGAGAATAAAACATTGTTACGAATTCCATTGTTCGTTTAATGCTAATTGTTGCCTCTCACTTCCATCTGTTGGATTTATTTCATTTCACTTGTTTAGAACAAGATAGGCCAAAACTCCATGCCCAATGCGAAATCTTTCCCTGAGGAGTATTCTTAGTTCAGTGGAATGGGATCGGTTTCTGGATGGAAAGGATATCGAGAGTGCATGGGAATCACTCAAACAATACTTAAATGATGCGATATCAGAATGTGTCCCGAGAGTTTTCGAAGAATAAATAGAGTAGGAGTCAAATGGATGCGTAATCTTATTAAGCAAGAGATTCGTAAGAAAAGAACGATGTGGAAGGAATACCGTTTGCATGAGGATGACGTCCGTTATGAACGTAAAAGCAGGGCTAGAATAGTCACAACTGTTGTACGGAAAGCAAAGTCTGATTATAAAAAGAAACTGGCTCTGCGTGCTAAAGGCAACCCACAAGAATTCTATCGATATGCTGCAAGTAAAAGAAAGAATGAATATGAAAGAATAATTCTATTAAATGCAGAAGGTATGCGGGTGATTGTTCAACTAATCGGTAACCCTCTTGTTAAAAGATATCAACCAAGTATAAAGTATAAATCACCACTACCTTTCCCTGTTTGGGGTAACGTATATGTATCCGGAGAAGTACTAGTGCTGTTTCGCAAAATAAATAAGAACTCTCAGTATGAACTGAGGAAATCAGCAGAGATAATGAAACAGTGTTCAGCTGAACTGGCCATTCCTTTGACCAGGCTGTTTAATATGAGTCTTAGAATAGGGAAGTTTCCGCATGAATGGAAGGAATGTATGGTAATTCCATTGCACAAGGGTGGTGCAAACACCGGTTTATCCAATTAACGACTAATCAGCATATCAGGAGCGGTGGTGACGATTTTGGAAAAATTGGTTAGGACACGCATTCAGAAATGGGTTGAAAGTGAATGTCTACTTCGCAATGAACCACTAAGGGAAGGGCATGTTTTAGCAACTTGCTCACATTCTGTAAACATGTCATCGTTGAAGTAGACAAGGGGAAATGGATACACCATGATACTTTTGGATTAGACCAAGGCTTTTGAGAGAACGCAGCATGGTAGACTGTTGCATAAATTGGAGAAAATGGGTTTGGGTTATACAATATTGGCATGGATAAGAGGATGGCTAACTGACAGATGACTGACTGACGAACAAACAGAACGCAGACCACACTGTTCACTGTGACAGATAAAGTGAAGTTTTAAATAACTGATTATTTAAAACCAATTACTGAAATCCTAGAATAATAGATCTCTGATCTATTGCTGCATGCTGTCTCAGAGAACTAACGGACTTTAAAGGAGGCATTATGATCAAATGCTATACTGTAGGCATATTTGTCCAGTAGACTGTTGACAACTTGGACCATTCCAGGTCAATAATCAGTGATTCCATACTGAGATGGAAGCACGGGGAGACAACTGCAAGTGCTGCCCGCAGTGAAAGACCCCCCCCCCCCACACTCATCAAAACTGATCGTAGGGTGCTACGAAGGATAATGTGTAAAACCCGCCAGTCGTCGGCCAACACGTTGAATGTGAAGTTCCATGCATCGAACGGAACACGAATCTGCACAAAACCATTCAGAACAGATGCTCACAATAGGGGTTTCCATAGTGGACAGCAATATGCAAGCCGCACATCGCATTACTCGAAACAACATCCAGCGTCGTCTTCAGGCTGCAATGAACGAGCACCTTGAGACGTACAAGCTTGGAAGTGCGACGAATCATGCTATCCTGAACAGCGCAGATGTTGAGGCTGCCCCTGTGAACGTCAATTACCAGAGTGCGTAACCCCACCTATGAAATATGGAGTTGGCTGCGTGATGGTATGGTCCCGGTGTTTCTGGTTTGGCCTCTGACCTGTGTGGTGCAACGAAAATTGAACTCCAAGAAGTATCTGAACATTCTAGACATGCAATTCACAATACTTTGTGGCGTTTCTACGGAACTGTCCATGTCTTTCAACAAGATTATTGTCATAAGGCTGATGTTGTAAATGCGCGGTTACAGAACATTAACGTCCCCTCATTTGACTGGATCCCACAGAGACTGACCTGAACTCTATTGAACATCTGTGGATAAACTGGAGCGTCCAGTGTAATCAGGAGACATGAATCCCCCACAACAGTCCAGGACCTCTGGAAAAACTTTTATTGTTTTTCCAGAGGTCCTGGAATAATGTCAATAAAAGTTTTTCCAGAGCTTTTTGTTCAAGAAAATTAAACGTTTTTTTAACAGTCCAGGACCTCATTATATGCCTACAGGAAAAATGGTCCAAAAATCCCCAAAGATCTTCATCGAACGCTTGTGGAAAGTAGGATCGCAGTGACCCTACTTTCCACAAATGCGATAGAAGGTCTTGCATTTTATTAAGATGGGCGCCATGACTGTTTGTTCCTCACTCTGTGGTGTGCGTTAACTTCCTTGTAAGAAGTGTATTACACAATATCTAAGAACGCCAGAAAGTAGTACCCGACGTGTTTTGGAAATCAGGCGTACAAAATAAGACAAAAATGCATCCCATTTTATATTTTGAAACATAATTCCATTTTCTAAGAGTCTAACTGACAAGTGGTTAGCACGATTAAGCAAAGGATTGTGTACAGTTATATTTTGATTTAGGTTGTATGTTTATACCAAATATATTTTAGAACTATTTTTCCGGTATAAAAACGAAAAGAAAGATCTCAAATAGAAAGAATGTTTTTATTTCTATATTCAACAATATGTCCTCTCCTTCCAGTTCACTTTATATACCTCTCTCTCTCTCGCTCTTTCTCTCTTTCTCTCTCTTTCACTCACTCACTCACAAGTACACGGATAGGAATCTATTTGCATTTCTGTGCATTTTCCCCCCATTTTATTATTAGTTTTTCTTTTACGTTGTTGTGTATCTCAAGATTTCCAAACTTCATATTTTAAAATTTTCGTTACATTAAAAGAAAACCATTATATTTGTTCTTTCCTTCTAGATCCATTTCTAATATTTAAAAATTGATAATAAAAATTATATAATATAACAATAACGCTTTTTTCCTTATATTAAAATGCAAGTCAAAATTAACCATATAGCTTACTGACCTCAGTCAGACCCTTTGAAAAGTAGATTAACCTGGTCATCATCACAGCGTACCTTGGGAGCTCCTTAGGAATGGGATTCTTCTGTATGAATAAATTCCTTGATTTATTCGGAAGTTTGGGAAAGAGATACAACATCAGTGTTGTGAAATGTTTCGCATCAGAATGCTAATTGATATGAGATCACTCTTTTAATTAGAGACCTGCTGTCGCAGATGCTTATTTATTATAATAGGCACCAACGTCCCTGCAACAGTGTTGAGCTGGAAGAAAAAGAAGCTTTTTATGTCCTTCTAGAGAGAGAGAGA
This sequence comes from Typopeltis vanoorti, assembly GCF_054136105.1. Taxonomy (NCBI): domain Eukaryota; kingdom Metazoa; phylum Arthropoda; class Arachnida; order Uropygi; family Thelyphonidae; genus Typopeltis; species Typopeltis vanoorti. Next base: position 58,886,268 of record NC_143566.1, on the reverse strand, counting down.
GAGAGAGAGAGAGAGAGAGAGTTAGACGAGAGTAGTCAGTAGTATTTAGACAAAGGTAGACAAAAAACAGCAACATAGTGATGGGAAAAGATGGATTCGAAGAAGAAAATGAAAACGGATAATTATTCAAGAGCTTCTGATTGTTTAACAGCTTAATCATAGGATGTACAATCCTTCGACATAAACATAAGAATATACATAAAGAGACCTGAATTTGTTGACCACATCGAATGAGTTAAAACCAAACAGATCGCATAACCATAAAGGAAATATAAAGATCATCCTGGCAAGAATTGAGACCGTAAAAACTCTGCTCATACAATCAAAAGCAAATATGGACCAATAGCACAAAGTGAAGGGAAACGAGGAGATGTCGAAAATAAATGACAAAATACAAAACTATTATTTTTGCTTCCCCGTACAATTTGTACGGAAAAGTTGATAGACAAAAAAATGAGATTCAGTGAGGAAAGAAAAGTTAGGAGAAAATTACTCCACGATCAAAATAAAGAAGAGGACCAAGAGATACACCAATTGTTCAAGAAGAAAAATCGCAAGTAAAGAAAAGTGTAAGAGAAGGAAAAGAAAATTCATTGAAGAGCTTTGTAAGGAGGCGAAACAGGCTGCACCGAATTTTGAATTCAAGAAAAGTTTCGAAATAACAAGGAAGCAAAAAAATATGAGAAAAGAGTGAAGAATATTAGAAATAAGATTAATGTTAGAAGGAAAAAATAAAAAAAATCGCCGAACTTTATATAGTTTCTATATTCGGCATGAAACTCTTTGAGTTTCTTATTTAGATAATAAATAATATGGGATATAATATCCTTTAACTTAAATAAGTTATGTTACCAAATTAAAGCCTTTGGCTCTTTATATATTTAGTAATTTATTAGAACACCTTTTGGCAATTCTCACAGAAGGGATATAAGTTCAGTTCGCTACTACAAACAGCGTGATGAGATAGAATGAATCAATCGACCGTGAGATGTGGTGATTGATTCATTCAATCCAATACCCTTGGAGGGTAATGGATGGCAATGCTGTAGCCAATGAAGTTCTAACTGAGGTTCGGCTATTGCTGTTACCCTCCTGCCATGATCAGAGCTTTAATTGCTCAATAACACCTTATCCCTACACTGTCCTCTACAGATAACGGGGAATATGAAAAGCATTCTTGCTTCGCCCCTTTAAGCCAGTCCTTATAAGGACTATAAGGAAACAGCGTGATGTAACTGTGTTACATCACGCTGCCGTTCTTGCATAATACGAAAATTAAGAATATAAAGATAAAGAAAGCAATTGAAAAACAGAAAAGAAAGTTAAACGAGATCGCAGTTCTGGATGACGATTTAACTGGCGATACGTTCAACATGAGAGAAGATAGGAAAGCGTTGTTGGAAGAGTCGAGAAAGAAAATCGTCTCGTCAGTATTTTACCTTGAGATGAGAAAAATGAATTAAGAAGAAGGCCTATGATGGCAGATGATTCGAAGCGTAGGCCGTGTAGAAGGAGATGATGCTAGTTTTTGGATGCATGGAGAGTGGGTTTGAGGGAAGACTGGATTTGTCCAAGAGGGACGGCCTTGATATCAAGAGTCTTCAAAAACTAGTAATTGGTATGAGGTCTCGCACAGTCATAGAAACTAAATCATGATGAAAAGAATGGTAGAATCTCTGTGAAAGAACGACAGCGTGATGTAACTGTGTTAATGAGAGGAATGGATGTTATAATGGAAAGAAGAATTTCAACTTTGTGTTCGTCCGGTTCGGATCCACCAAATATGTACAACGATGTCAGCATAAATAATACATCAGATAAGAACAGAGATGTCCAAGTTGTGTCGATACCAGCTAGTAGGTCTGATTTTAAAAGAGAGGTCTCACTAGTTCCTACAATCTGAGGTCGCAACATATTGACTAAGGCAACAAACTCCACCCCTTTGTTTCTGATACTCCTAGCATTCGTGTACAGACATAATGGCCTACCTGTTGGTTCCTTTGTTTACTGTCGTATGCAGTCGGCATGACACAACTTGGACATCTCTGTTCTTATCTGATGTATTATTTATGCTGCCATCGTTGTACATATTTGGTGGATCCGAACCGGACGAACACAAAGTTGAAATTCTTCTTTCCATTATAACATCCATTCCTCTCATTAACACAGTTACATCACGCTGTCGTTCTCACACAGAGATTCTACCATTCTTTTCATCATGATTTAGTTTCTATGACTGTGCGAGACCTCATACCAATTACTAGTTTTTGAAGACTCTTGATATCAAGGCCGTCCCTCTTGCACAAATCCAGTCTTCCCTCAAACCCACTCTCCATGCATCCAAAAACTAGCATCATCTCCTTCTACACGGCCTACGCTTCGAATCATCTGCCATCATAGGCCTTCTTCTTAATTCATTTTTCTCATCTCAAGGTAAAATACTGACGAGACGATTTTCTTTCTCGACTCTTCCAACAACGCTTTCCTATCTTTTCTCATGTTGAACGTATCGCCAGTTAAATCGTCATCCAGAACTACGATCTCGTTTAACTTTCTTTTCTGTTTTTCAATTGCTTTCTTTATATTCTTAATTTTCGCTCAAGAAAACTCGAAGATATAACTCACTCATCAGCAGCATGTTTTTCTACAGAGTCACCATAACAAACAACTTCTTTCTTTGTACGAACAATGTCACTTACCTGATTTCTGTTAGTAAGCACCAACTTACCAGATTTCGTGCTTTCTTGTTTCTTATTCTGCTGCATAATTGCATAATTTTCTTTTTTATTTTATACTTATAATTTGTTTGTATGGTTCCCATCTAAGAAAGGTTATCAGTTAACTTATCATGCACGCACACACACACACACACACACACACACACACACACACACACACACACACACACACACACACACACACACACACACACACACACACACACACACACACACACACACACACACACACACAGTCGTTTATTGTATGAAGATTAAGAATTTTTTCCTTTCTATCAATTTACATATTGCAAGTAATTTTTCATTCATTTTACATAATTTGGAAACTCTACTCTAAAGACGACATGTGGAACTATTTTGAGCCACTTTAGGCCTCCAATAAACGAGGCAGGGATCTCACAGCACTGTTGGGATAAGATTTCATCTCTTAACAAAAACAACCACAAACATCCATACCCGCTACAGGATTTCAACCCGCATTGGGCATGGAGTTTTGGCCTATCTTGTTCTAAACAAGTGAAATGAAATAAATGCAACAGATGGAAGTGAGAGGCAACAATTAGCATTAAACGAACAATGGAATTCGTAACAATGTTTTATTCTCAAACACAACGCCTGCGTGGAGCAGAGAAATTTGCTTAAGCATTATGACGTCATTCCACGATGACATACTAAACCAGTATAAATAATGGCCAAAAGGCCTCTGCTACTCGGACTACCACCTTAACGTGGTGGGGGGGTTTGCGTACTCCAATGACCCAAAGAGCTATGCTGGCTGGAACTTCGGTTCCTGGTAGGGTCACTCATGCCAGACAGGTCGATGGATAGGGGTCAGACGAAGAGTAGTCCCAAGGGTTGTGCGAAGGGGGTGGCACCCTTCGCACGTAAAAATAACTTTTGAGCTTCAAGTAAGTGCTACGATTGTAATGGCTTACACTTTGAAGCGAACAAGAATTTTCGAGGTCACAATCGAAGTAATTACGAATTTAGAAAGCCTTCGTAATGGTTTAAATTGATTGTGACCCATTTGGTTTGTCAAACGACGAACTGTGTTGGTTTAGGGACAGTGTGGATAGCGTGAGGGGGAGAAAACGTGAGATAGGAGACAGGGGAATCACAAACAAGTGGTGGGAAGAGGTGGGAACAACGTTCGATGTCATTACTGGCTTCTTTGAATTAAGAAAACTGGTGTTTGGGTGTGAGGGTGCACAGCCGTGAATATCCCTGTTCTGAATTTAAAAGGTACTCTCGAAAACTTGAAGAGACCGCTGAAATTAAGATTTATTAAACAGTCTAATAAAAATGAACGCTTTATCATAAAACATGCTTTTGAGGTCGATTTATTGGAGTTAGTTGACAGAGTGGGTGTGTTCCATGACTGTTCTGACTTGTGTGCAAGATGCAAACCACAATTTACAGGTATTGAAAATGAGAAATCTCTCATTTTCAATACCTGTAGCATTCATTATAGGCAGGGCCGACGGTGCAACACGCGAATTTGCACGGGGCTGCAAAATTGGCCTAAAATTGATCGGTTATTAGGATTTCCTTTTAAAATAATTTTAAAATGAAAATGATCCACTTTAAATTTAAACGATTGCCATGTCTGCCATGTGTACTACTGCCATGTCTGCAAAGCCAGTTTCAATATCAGCTGAAAAAGTCGAAGCTGATCCTATTTTGATACCAACATTTGTAAGTAAATTAATGGAGTGCATCAGCAAAAAAACATGATTATGAGGCAAAAGATGAGCCTATTTCTGATCCCAAAACTAAATTTACATTTAAGTTTTTTTTTATTATTATTGATGTGGCAACGAGTTCTATCCACGAAAGATTTGTGTAATTAAAATACAGCAGTTCACATTTTTCGTTTTTATGTAATATCACTAAATCGAAATTTTTCTAAAAACACAGAAAGCCTAACGCATCAAGAAATAGAGACATTGATGCCATTGAGCAATCTGATGAATTGATAGCAGACTTAAGAATATTACTGTCATTACCGGTAACAGTTGCGAGCGTAGGCATTCTAAACTAAAGCTTATTAAAACTTATTTACGTTCAATAATGGGCGAAACTCGATTGGAAGGTCTTGCAATGATTTCAATTAAGGGCTCTCTTCCTAACAATGACAAAACGAACTTATAATTTCAAAATTATTTTTTTTTTATCAACATAATCTCCCTGAAGACTAATATATTTATTCCAGCGATGCTCCAACGCCATTATACCTTCCTTGTAGTGGTTCTCAGCAAGATCTGCAAAATACCCCTCTACAGTTCTTGAATCGAAGAAAAACACTCACCAGCGAGGAAGAGTTTTAGTTTTGGGAAGAGACAGAAGTCAGAGGGAGCCAAATCTGAAGAATAGGGTGGATGTTCCAACAATTCATAGTGCAGATCCCTTAATTTCCCCAATTGCCAAAACACCTTTGTGGGCAGGAGCATAAATAATTTTTGATAATTTTTTTTCTTCTGCAAGCCGGGTCTTAGCCGGCTTGCAGAAGAAAAAAAATTCTGATCTCTTAGCCCGGCTTGAGAAAGCCGGGTTAAGAGATCAGAATAATATTCCTCATTATTGTGTTATATATAAGATCATTAATAAACAAAACACCTTTAGCATCCCAAAACACCGATGCCATGACCTTTCTTGCTGATGGAAGCGACTTTGTCTTCTTTGGCGCTGAACAACTGGCTTCTGTCCACTGTTTTGACTGCTGTTTGGATTCTGGTGTGTAATGGTGAATCCAAGTCTCATCCATAGAAATAAATCAAAGCACAAAATCAGTGTTATTCTTGTCAAAACTCTCCAAGCACTGTTCAGAGATTTTCATGCGACTTTTTTCACACGCGTTTTTGATCTGCTGTGAACAATCGCGGCACCCATCTCACGCAAACCTTTTTCATTTGCAATTCTTCATACAAAATACATCCTACTCGTTCTTTTGATATCTCTAGAGTCAGCAAATTTCACACACTTTGACTTGCCGGTTATTCCATCCCACATCGTGCTCTTGATCAATGATTTCTGGTGTTACATTTTTTGAACGTCATTCACGTGAATCATCTTCAAGGCAGGTACGGCCACGTTTAAACTCGGCAGCCCATTTCTTAATTTACCATGTTTACCATAGTCACGTGTTTGTGATGACTATGGTAAATAGCCACGTGTTTATGATTGGCAGTTCTTCATTCTACATGAAGATCTGCCTACCTGACTGATCATACATTACAAAAACAATATATATTTTTAGATTGTGTTGATAGTATTTGTAACAATGAATTTTGGAGCAATAAGATGATTGATTTTTCAAATAACTTATAATAATTGCCACTTTGTTATAATTTAATTAAAATTTACAGCAGGTACATTTACTCTGCGTTTGACGAGTGTATACTCGTCTTTCGCTTGAATTTTATTTACACGAGCAGATGCACATTTTCAGGACAAAATTCTTAAAGGGTTAATTGTCTCTCTCTTTGTGTAAAAATAGTTTTTTTCATTAACTTATGAATTTTTATTAGCTAATGCTACTATTCATAATTTATGATCAGTCAGGTTGCAGCCTAGCTTACATCGTGGCTTTTAAGACGTCATTAAAAGTGTCTTTTTAGGTGGAAGGGGCGGCAAAATATGCTACTGCACGTTTAGGCAAAATTCCTAGGACCAGCCCTGATTGTAGGTCATTGTACACTCTACATACTAAATATAAAATTACAAATCGGTCGAACATTAATCATCGGGTGACGAGAGTATAGACGACAACTGCTGCCATCTCATGAATTTTACTCTAACTACTATTTCTGAGAAGAAATAGTTTCCCTGCTATTTTTGCCGGCTTAAAATCGAAAATTTCCCCCCAACAATTTCAGTTGGCAGTTCTTCATAATGGTTTATTTGTCCTATTTGAATACGTTTTCCGTGAAACTAACCCACGAAGGTGATAAATTTTGTTCAGTCGCACTGATACAGGTCATGAAATAACGATAAAAAATTATTTGTTTTATTAATGCTTGTGGGAGATGAGCTGCTTGTTCAAATTTGCAATGAAATTTTTTGCTGTGTTATATGACGCTGTTCGTTTTCGTGTTGTCTTCTTTTCTACAACGACAACTGCAGAAACACACACACACACACACAGTTATTAAACAATTTCCAAGTTACCATGTGTAACTTGGAAAAGAAGGAATGTATGGTAATGCACAAGAGTGGTGCGAAGACCGTCGTATCTGACTATAAACCAATTAGAATCTCAGGAGTGGTGGTGAAGATTTGGAAATATTGGTTAGGGCTCGCATTCAGAAATGGGTTGACCGTGAATCCATATTTTGCAATGAACAACATGGGTTTACTAAGGGACGGTCATGTTTTTGCAACTTGCTTCACATTCTGTAACAATGTTACCATTGAAGTAGACAAGGGGAACGAATACACCATGATGCGTTTGAATTTTGATAAGACTTTTGACAGAATACAGCATGGAAGACTGTTGCATAAATTGGAGAAAATGGGTTTCGATTTTTGAATATTAGCATGGATAAGAGAATGGATGACTGACAGATATCAAAAGGTGGTATATGAGGGATCTAAATCTGCAAGGTTTAAGGTAACAAGTGGTGTACCACAAGGATCAGTTCTTGGTCCACTGTTATTCAATCTGTACATTAATCCCTTCAGGAAGGGATTTCACAGGCGACATACAACTACTTGCTGATAATGCGACGATAGCAAGTGTAATTGGAAATAGCGCTGATTTGCAGTATTAGTAGAATTATCTGAATGGGACAGAATTGTGAGCATGGCTTTCAGTTCAATGGCAGTAAATGTCTCGTGATGCACTTTGGTGTGATTACACATCCAATGCTGTATTGTATATTAGTGGGATTATCCAAGACACTACAATCAGGAGTGATTGCAGTGTCTTGGAGTGTTTGTAGATAGGAAGTTGAAATTCAAGGGTCATATAGCTAATATTGTAAATACAACTCAGAAAATAATGGCAAAGCTTCAAAGAACCATGACATAAAGGTAAGGAAGTCCTTTTTTACAAGACCCTCATAAGACCTCACTTGGACTCTAGTGGACAGTTCTGGTCTGCGTGTTTCCAATTTGATTCTAATGCAGGGGGGGGGAGTGCAAAGGAGAGAGTGTTAAAATGACCTCAAGATTGTGGAATACTGATTATGAAGACAGGTTGAGAATTTGTAGGCTGAAGACACCAGCAAACAGGAGAGAGAGGGATAATATGATTGAGACTTACAAACTTCTGAAAGTCGTACAGGATTTCAGTTGATGGAATTTTCCAATTTATGGTGGGTGCAAAAAAAAAACAAAAAGCCATCCCTGAACGTTGAGAATGAATCCTGCAAAGAATCGGATGAGATCCGATTTTTTCTCACATGGAGTGTTGCGTGATTGGAATGGATTGCCTCTGGATGTTGTGTTGATAATTCGAGAGTACGTATGACAGCTGGTGCGTGTAGTTTGTGGCCCCCATCGATGAATCCCCGACTTGCTGAAGATATCTCGTAATAATAGTAATAATAATCGGAAGAAGGATACAGAAATCATCACCATCGTTTTAGGAGGCATCTTCATATTGAAGGTTCGCAATTATGGATCTATCCATATTACAACAGACCATTATACAATACTGAGATTAATATTGGAGAGGGGTTTCAAGAACCAAGTGCAGAATCCAAAACTATACAAAGAAATTCAAAGGAATCAGTGCATTGTTTTCAAATAATTTTCGACTTCGTAAGTGGATGATAACTTCCAACACCGGTTATAAATTTTAATCTATTTTTAACCGATTCTCGATCTATTGCTTGAGAATTTATTAGCGGAATGCAGAAAATGCGTCTGATCATTAATGAAAAATTAGTTACAGTTATTCTCCCAAAAAACCTTGTTTCTCATTAACTTAATATTTCTTAGAGAGAGAGAGAGAGAGAGAGAGAGAGAATGAATCCATCTTTAAAAATCTTCTGTGCTTAAGGCCTATTTATTTAAAAATGTATTTTAAAACAAGTTTTCCTCATAGTAGGTTGCAAACTAATTCACATCAGTTTATTTGACTTTTCCGCGTATTCTATTAAGTTTGACATTTTTACTACCAGATGTCTCTGTATTACGGTAATAAAATTGCACGGCATCAGCGTCGTTATAGTTATTCAGTTCTTCACGAGATGGCAGCAGCAAGCAAACTGAAACATTTTTTAATTGTACGAAGAATAGTTATATCTTGGCTGCTATCGGCACAAATAGTTGACCTGAAAATCTGTTTTTTCACTAGGGATTGAATCTGTATAGTGAGGATCCAATATATTAATTACATGCCACTATAGTATGTAGTTATAAGCATTATACGTCTTAAACTTAACATGTGGAATGCAAATCATGGGGAAAATATCACAAAATGTTCGTGTATGTCTTTTCCAAAAATCTGAATAAACGAAGGAATGTAATGAATTTATTCACACAGGAAACCACACCTGAGCATTCGTGTACCTGATGAAACATACCCGGGGCAATCAATTCCAATCAGTTAAATTACAACGACAATCACTTTAAATCACTCGTTAAAAGGTGCTGCTGCGTTCAGTGAATATAATAGTGTAATTGTTATATAGAGATTTTCCTCAGACTTTAAATTTATAAATGTGAGACGTTTAAAATGTTAGAAATAGATTACATTTCTGACAGAAGGATCTCTATCCTTCCTAAAAATACTGTATCCTTGACACTCGATACCAGTTCGTATATCTAATTCCACTAGCCAGCGCTCGCTAATTCCTACAATCTGAGGCCGTAACATATTGAGTAGGACATCAAACTCTGCCCCCTTTGTTTCTGTCCTCCCAGCATTCGTGTACGGACATACTAATCTCCCTGTTTGTTCTTTTGTGTTGTCTTGTCTGCAGTCTGCCTGACACAGTTGGACAATTTGCAGACCGCTATTCTTATCTGATGTATTATTTATGCTGACATCGTTGGATATATTTGATGGATCCGAACCGGACGAACTCAAAGTTGAAATTCTTCTTTCCTCGTCATTCTTTCCTTTATAACATCCATTCCTCTCTACTTACATCACGCTGTCGTTCTTGCACACTACTAATTATTAGTTTTTCAAGATTCTTGATATCAAGGCCGTCCCTCTTACACAAACCCAATCTTCCCTCAAATCCACTCTCCACGCATCCAAAAAACCCGCATCCTTTTCTTCTACACGGCCTACGCATCAATTCATCAATCTGCATCACAGCCCTTCTTCTTAATTTATTTTTCTCATTTCAAGGTAAAGTACTGAAGAGACGATTTTCATTCTAGACTCTTCCAACAGCGCTTTCCTATCTTCTCTCATGCTGAATTTAACGCCAGTTAAATCAAACTATGATTTTCTTTTCTGTTTTTCAATTACTTCCTTTATATTCTTACTTTTCGTTCCAAAAAACTCGTTGTTATAACTCTCTCATCAACAGCACGTTTTCTTATAGAGCCACCATAACAAATAATTTCTTTCTTTTTACGAACAACGTCAATTACCAGATTGTCGTTACTAAGCACCAAATTACCTGAATCGTTGTTTCTTATTCTGTTGCTTAATTTTCTTTTATATTTTATACTTATAATTTGTTTGTATGGTTCCCATCTAAGAAAGGTTATTAGTAAACCTATCTTACACATTCACGTACGCACACATTCGTATATCGTTAGAAGACTAACAATTTGTTTTCCTTTCTATCAATTTATATATTTTAAGTAATTTTTCGTTCGTTTTACACAGTTCAGAAACCCTACTCTATAGGCGAAATGTGGAACTATTTGGATCCACTCCAGCCGTCCTTATTGGACGTCATTTAAATGAAATGTATTTAAATGACGTCCAAAAATTCAAAAGAATTCCAAGAGATGATGACATTCATCTCCCAACTAAAAATAACCACAAACATCCATGCCCACTACAGGATTTCAACCCTCGATGGGCATGGATCTATGAAAGGAGGGTACGCTAATCAGTCGGCCAAACAGGCCTTTCGTGTTCTAAACAAGATACGCCTGGTTGGCCGAGCAGATGGAAGTGAGGGGCAACAATCAACATTAAACAAACAATTGAATTCCTAACAATGTTTTATTCTCAGACACCAAACCTGCGTGGAGTAGAGAAACTTTGCATAAGCATTATGACGTCATTCCAGATGTGTTACTAAAAAGAGTATAAATAACCCCCAGCGGGCCTGCGCTATTCGGACTACCACCTTAACGTGGTGGGGGGGTTTGCGTACTCCAATAACCCAAAGAGCTATGCTGGCGGGAACTTCGGTTCCTGGTAGGGTCACTCATGCCAGACAGGTCGATGGATAGGGGTCAGACGAAGAGTAGTCCCAAGGGTTGTGCGAAGGGGGTGGTACCTTTCGCACGTAAAAATAATAACTTGAGCTTCAAGTAAGTGCTACGATTGTAATGGCTTACTCTTTGAAGCGAAGAAGAATTTTCGAGGTCACAATCGAACTAACTGCGAAGTTGGGGAGGCTTCGCAATGATTTAAATTGTGGCCCATTTGGTTTGTCCAATGATGAACTGTGTTTTGGTTTAGGGACAGTGTGGATAGCGTGAGGGGGAGAAAAAAACGCGAGGTAGGAGACAGGAGAATCACAACGTAAACAAGTGGTGGGAAGAGGTGGGAATTACATTCGATGCCATTATTGGCTGCTTTGAATTATGAGGCTGTTGAAATTAAGATTTATTAAACATTCTAATAAACATGAACGCTTTATCATAAATCATGCTTTTGAGGTCGTTATATTTGAGTTAGCAGAGTGTTCCATGGCTGTTCTGACTTGTGTGCAAGATGCAAACCACAAGTGTACGGGAGAAAGCTGTCACTTTCGATACATGTATTCACTGTAGGCAGGGCCTACTCAATCGACGGGGAAACATGCGCATTTGCACCGAGCGGCAAGTTTTGGGTGCAGCAAGTTTGGCCTAAAGTACACGAAAAATAAATTATAAAAAAGTCATATATTCTCTATTGAAACCAGGCCGCAGTATGTCGTTAGGTACATTTTTACGTAATAAAACTTCATTGTATTGTATATATTTAAAAAAAAAAAACAGATAAATGCAAGATAGAACACCTATCTTGCATTATTTCCAATTCCATTGTTGGCCATGAGTTGACCTGAGGGTCAATCATGCACGTAAACCAATCAAAAAATAGAATCAAAAAACATAAATACAGTTGTACAGTTATTTGGATTTCGTTTTAAAATAATTTTAAAATGAAAATTATCCACTTTAAATTTAAACGAAATTAATAATCACTGCACAACCCTCTTGTCTACTGCCATGTCTGCAAAGCCAGTCACAACATCAGCTGAAAAAGTTGAAGCTGATCCTATTTTGATACCAACATTTGGAAGTAAAGTACTGGAGTGCGTCAGCAGAAAAAACATGATTATGAAGCAAAAGATGAGCCTATTTCTGATCCCAAAACTAAATTTCCATTTAAGGTTTTTTTTCTTATTATTGATGTGGCAACGAGTTCTATGGACGAAAGATTTGGGTAATTAAAATACCACAGTTCACATTTTGCGTTTTTATGTAATATTACTAAATCGAAATTGTTCTAAAAACACAGAAAGCCTTCTAACGCATTAATAAATAGAGACATTGATGCCATTGAGCTATTGGTGAATTAAGAGTACTTAGTATACCATAACATACGCCGCCAGTTGAAGTGCTACGTTATATAGTTGAACATAACTTTGCTCCTAATATTTCAGTAGCCTTTAGAATGCAAATGGTACCTTCCACAATGGCCGAAATCCAATTGGAATGTCTCGCCATTATTTCAGTTGAACATGAAATTGGTCAGGAAGTAGATTACACTGGCCTTATTTGTGATTTTGCGAATATTGTCAGTATTTTACCTTGTGATGAGAAAAATGAATTAAGAAAAAGGGCTATATTCCTTCCTAATAGCCTATGGATCCAATAATTTGATGATCAATGATTGGATCCACAGACTGCACAGAAGGAATGGATGCAAGTTTTTGGATATGAGGAGTAAGTTTCAAGGAAGATTGAATTTGCATAAGAGGGACGGCCTACACTTGAATATGTTTCGTACCAGTAGTCTTGAAACATTAATAACTGGTACAAGACATAACACAGAGTCAGGGATTTTATATTATGATGAGTGCAATCGTGAGAAATGGAGTGTATGAGCGATGAAGTTATATAACTGTGTTAATGACGGGAATGAACTTTGTCATGAGAATGTTGACGACGAAAGAGGATTTCGGAATCATGTTCGTACGGTTCGGACTGCAAAAGAATAGAAATGTGCAAACTGTCCAATTGGGTCTGGCAATCTGCAAACAAGGGTATACTGAAGAACATGAAGGTAGAACATTATGAATGTACACGAATGCTAGGAGTATCAGAAACAAAGGGGTAGAGTTTGTTGCCTTAGTGAATATGTTGCGACCTCAGATTGTAGGAATTAGTGAGACCTGGCTATCAGAATCAGACCTAATAACGGGTATCGAGTGTCAAGGGTACAGTAATTTTAGGAAGGATAGAGAGGATAGGAGAGGATGGGCGTGCTGCTAATGATATCTGATGACTTAAATCTAGTTAGAGTTGAGACCTATGATTGTAGTAATACTACTAACAATATTTCATGTGGCAGTGAGTTTGAAGCCATCTGGTGTGAAGTGGGGTGTATCAAGACAAATTACGTAGTGGGGTGTTGTTACAGACCTGGTGGATTGGTTGCTGGTGATGAAGAAGTGCATCAGCAAATAGTAAAGATGAGCTCAAGAAGAGTTGTGATAATGGGGGACATTAATTATCCAAACATTGATTGGATAATTAAATATTATCCAAAAAGTAAAAATGAATTAAATAAATAAATTAAATTAAATAAATTAAAAAGCTTCAATATGAAAATAAACGGCAAGCTCATGATAACCTGAAAGAATTTTGTCGATATGCAGCGAGTAAAAGAAAGAATGAATGTGAAAGAATAACTCTTCTAAATCGAAATGGTCTGAGGGTGACAGATGCCTATGAGACTGTTTAACAAATGAGTGCTAATTTTGCTAAACGCTGTTAACCTGCAGTACGCGAAATTGAGCTCATTGCTACCCCCTTCATCACTGGATGAAGAAACGCAGGTCTATGTGGAAGAGGCGCGTGAGACGGGATAATGGCGCTGAAGCATCGCTGAAATAAATGTATTAGTCATAGGGTAGATTATGTTGAAAAATAAAAATAATTTTGAAATTATAAATTCGTTTTTGAATTGTTAGGCCGAGAAGTTTTCAGGCCACCCACCTATTAGAACAGTTCACAAACTGAATAAGAATTCACCAATAGGGACTGATGAGATATCAACACGTGTGCTAAAAGAGTGTTTAGCTAAACTAGCCATTGCTTTGACCAGGATGTTTTACCAGATATGTTTCTTCTATTATCCTAGAAGAAATTGATCAGGAGTGATTGTAGTGTCTTGGAGTGTTTTAGATAGGAAGTTGAAATTCAATGGTTATATAGCAAATATTGTAAATATAACTCAGAAAATAATGGCAAAGCTTCAAAGAACCATGACATAAAGATAAGGAAGTCCTTTTTACAAGACCTTGATAAGACCTCACTTGGACTCTAGTGGACAGTTATGGTCAGCGTGGTTCCAATTTGATTCTAATGCAGGGGGGACGGAGAGTGCAAAGGAGAGTGTTAAAAAAACATCAAGATTGTGGAATACTGATTATGATTATGAACTTCCAACACCGGTTATAAATTTTAACCTATTTTTATTCTCAATCTGGTGCTTGAGAATTTATTAGCGGAATGCAGAAAATGCGTCCGATCATTAATGAAAAATTAGTTGCAGTTATTCTACCAACACATATTAAAACCTTGTTTCTCATTAACTTAATATTTCTTAGAGAGAGAGAGAGAAAGAATGAATCCATCTTTAAAAATCTTCTGTGCTTAAGGCCTATTTATTTAAAAATGTATTTTAAAACAAGTTTTCCTCATAGTAGGTTGCAAACTAATTCACATCAGTTTATTTGACTTTTCCTCGTGTTCTATTAAGTTTGACATTTTTACTACCAGATGTCTCTGTATTACGGTAATAAAATTGTACGGCATTAGCGTCGTTATAGTTATTTAGTTCTTCACGAGATGGCAGCAGCAAGCAAACTGAAACATTTTTTAATTGTACGAAGAATAGTTATATCTTGGCTGCTATCGGCACAAACAATTGACCTGAAAATCTGTTTTTTCACTGGGGATTGAATCTGTATAGTGAGGATCCAATATATTAATTACATGCGACTATAGTATGTAGTTATAAGTATTATACGTCATAAACGTAACATGGTGAATGCAATTCATGGGGAAAATATCACAAAATGTTCGTGTATGTCCTTTCCAAAAATCTAAATCAACGAAATAATTTAATGAAGTTGTTCACACAGGAAACCATACGTGAGAATTCTTGTAGTTAAATTGCAAAGACAATCGCGTTAAATCCCTTTTTAAAAGGTGTGGCTGAGGTCAGTCATATTGCATTCTGATTATGTAGAGATTAGAGTAATTATTATTTGCTTCAGAATCGAACATGATCTTCCATCTCAAAGACTAGACTTGTAATTAATTAATGTAAATCACTTGTTTATAATTTAATATTCATATAACTACTTTCATTTTGTCTAATATCTAATTATTTAATCAAAGATATATGTATTAATAGTGATAAGACTGTATTAAATATTATTAAGCTATTTTAATTATTACTATATTAATATTATAAGAACTTGTATTTGATAATTTAACTGCGCATTATTTGAAATGTAAATATTCTCTATTTATTCCTGTTTTTAGAAGTTTAGCGTTATGCAATACCTCAATTTTATTATATTTTGTTTGGTTGTCATGGAGACGTATGTAAGTGAGCAGCACGTTTTTGGAACACCGCGCGAGAAGGTTTATTGAAAAGAGTTTTAGGAAGAAATCACGTGAACAATTTAGGCGGGAAGAACGGATATAAAAAGCGAGGAACGCTGGGAAAGGGAGAGCATTAGAAATTTATAAGAGAGAGATTGGCATTAGGTTGGAATTTAAAGTGTTAATAGTGTTTAAAGTTATAACTGTTTAAAGTGTTTGCAGTTATAAAAAGTGTTTGCACATAAGTAGATGAAGAAAGAAGATTATCGGTAAGAATATTCCAACTATTAATATCCCTATGCAGAGATGTGAGTGGGTTTCGTCCTAAAATTTCCTTATGTTAACGGTAACAATTGGGAAGATTCACTGAAGTGTAAATTTAAAAGTGTTTGCTTGTAAGGAGGTGTTCCTGCGATTTTATTGTAATTGGAACTTAAGGAACTGTGAGAAGGACTGTATTAGAGATAACAGATTTAAAATTGTATGAGTTCAATGATTGAATTTATCTAAGGAGTTAAAATGTGTGTGATATCTTAATTACTGAATTGAATTTAAGTGTAAAATTTGTGATTTTAAAATTAAATATTTGTTTTGTTAATCTAATGTTGTATTTTGCCTGAATCTCTTTTACTGCACCATTCATAAATAAGTTAATAAGTTAAATAAGTTAAATAAATAAGAGATAAATAAGTTAAATATACTCGGCCAGTATATATATTAAGGAGAAATAGTTGAGGGTTGATTTATCTTCAATTCTTGAACTAATTCAGATATGGAGTAGCGCAGTCTATAATTATAAATTTTCTCTATATTTGTATTAGAAATCAACTAGCAACTATTTTTTTAGGTTAAGAACATCGTAAAAACTAAATGTCGGATCCAAAGTATAGATTAAGAAAAAGTAAGATCTAACAGTCACAATATAACAATTTTATTATTTAGATTTTTTCCTCTGACTTTAAATTTATAAATATCAGAATTTTAAAACGTTAGAAATGGATTACATAAGACAACCGGAATTGATATTCTTTTAATTTCATTTCAATTTTCATTAAAATATGAACTTTTGTTTCTTAAGGTGCAGAATATCGTGAACGAAAAAGTAAAATTGAAAAATTGCAGAGAAATATTCCAGCTGTGTGTGTGTGTGTGTGTGTGTGTGTGTGTGTGTGTGTGTGTGTGTGTGTGTGTGTGTGTGTGTGTGTGTTTTATAACATAATTTCATTTTCTTTCATTATTCTCTCTCAAAGAAAATCTAACTATGCGTATTAATTCTGCTAACGTCTTAATAATTGCAATCAAAAACAATGGATTTATTTTGGAAAATGTAAAATTGGACGCAATAAATCTATATTTAACTCTGAATTCCGAAGAAAAGCAGACTATCTTGCTTTTCTATATTTTTGACTAGTTTTTATACAACCACTATCACTATGCTCTACTTTATTTCACTGATATTTATTTTATCACGAAAAATTAGCTTTCGAAAACACTTGTTCGGACATAATACTTATGCAGTCTTAGCCTTAGTTGCTTCAGTCTTAATATAAATATAAACCTACCGACTCTCAAGTCAGCAAATAAAATCACATTTCGAGAAATAAACTGCTTCCTTTTATGTATTAGGCCTAGTGGCCTTTACGGAGCTCTCCTTAGCCCTTCGAAACCGTACCCGTCCCGAGGATAAGGTGTTAGCCCTATGCCTCCCGGGGTGTCGTATGTCTGTAGTTGCGCGTGTTCACGAAACGAGTTCCAGGGGATGAAAAACCCGGAGATTCCGGGTGGAAAAAAATACCCACCTACGGGTGAGACCGGCTAACTCACCTTTCGTCGAAAGAGACCACGTAAAGGTCTCTCACATCACTCGCGGGAATCGTATCCAGGTCTTTCCCAACAAAGGGTTAGTCTATATCGACTGAGCTACGCAGACTCTGGGGAAATAAACAAATAAACAAAATGTATGGCAATCAAATTTCATAAATACAATATTACAACTATTTAGTCAAGTAATAATCAAGATGTGTGCATTGTTTAAATTATCATTGAGTAATAATATTTAGTACAATCCATAAATTACAGCTTTAAAATTAATCTGCCAACTTTTAAAGAAGTAATTTATGGATTGTACTAAAGATTTAGAAGAGTTATTCTTTTATATTCATTCTTTCTTTTACTTCAAGCATAATGATAGAATTCTTGTGGGTTGTCATCGAGGGAGGCCACATACTACACGCGCCAGCTATCATACTTATTCTTGAATTCATTCGCACTGCTTGCACTCACAACATCCAATAGCAATCCATTCCAACCACGCACCGCCCTCTGAGAGAATGAACATAATACTATGGAGAAAAGAAAAGTAAACGAAATCGTAATTATAGTAGGCGATACGATCAGTATGAGAGAGGATATGAAAGGGTTGTTGGAAGAGGCAAGAGTAAAGAGTGAGAAAGTAAAAATCGTTAGTATTATACAGTTATCGGAGGGAAAAAAGTTTAGAAATTTCATAAAGAATAAATCTATATATTTAAACAAATTTACAAAAATTACTGAAATATAATATTGTCTAAATTGAAGACTTCTCTGAAATCATCATCTAGAAAGTAATAAAACCTTGTGTGTGTGTGTGTGTGTGTGTGTGTGTGTGTGTGAGAGAGAGAGAGAGAGAGAGAGAGAGAGAGAGAGAGATAATGATTAATTGATTTAAACCTCTCCTTGCAAATTAAACGAATTCATACATTTGACAAACAAAAATGTATCTTGTGAAGTCAATTTATTTATTCATTGTTATTTATCCATTCTATACAAGTATACTTCAGCTCTCTACTACTGACCGACCTAAACATGATTACATTGGTCAACAGTATGGCGACTCAAACTGTGACTCCCAGTAGGTAGTACTGGTTTCGGGGGGATTGTGTTCAGCAGCATGCATGCTTTTCTTCATGTCCTTCCTCTCCTCTCCTCGACCGCGGATACATGAATCTCATGACGTCTTCATAGTTATCCACTGTAAACAGCTTGCAAAAACGCACGTTATCCGATCCTCGCAGCCACCCGCACCTCCGCAATCGGCCTCGCCCGACGTGGTTCCTGGCGGCATATATCTGACCCTATTCCGTCAGCAACACATACATTTCCTCTCCTGCGTCCGCTCCTCAATATGTATGACAGTAAACGAAACGTCTTTGTAGCTCCTTTACAATCAATAGTAAGGGCTCGTCAATAAAATGGCATGCATCCTCGCCACAATCCTCATCCGCAACTGAACACAATCCCCATGAGGTTGTTTGTATTAAACAACCACTCATGATCCTTCGTAAACCAAAGGATTACTCTTCGTCTTGCTCCTATCCTTTAACCTATCTGGCAACGGTAACCCTGCCGGAAGCTACAAGCTTCCACCAACTCAAGGTATCATTGGCACAATGTTTCGGAAGTTGGTAGCCAACCTGAGAATCCTTTAGAACTTGGAAACGAACTCCATATTTATAGGCCGGTTTTGTGACGTCACAATGAGAATGTCATAATGCCATTTTTGTGCAAATGAAGGTATTGTTACAGATTTCATTGCTGACGTAATATTTTTTACTGTTTTTTAGGACAGATTTATGAATCCAGCAAAGTAAGATAGGACGTCATCTACTCCAAAACACCAAGATCTTCGAACATAATATAGTGAAATTAAAGCAGATTATCAAGAGAGACGACGTGGGAATTGCAAAAAGGTCGAGAGGCGTTTAAATGAATAGAGGGAGAAAAAGAAAAATAAACAGGAAAATAAGAAACAATGAAGCAAGGAAACAGGCATACCAAATAACTTCTTTCTTTTTAGAAACAACGTGTAAATAGCAGGTTGTATAATACAACCTGCTATTGATGAGCGAGTTTTAACATCAATTTTTCCTTGAGCGAAAATTAAAAATATAAAAGGAGATTCTAAAACAGAAAAAGAAAAGTAAACGAAATCGTAATTATAGAAGGCGATACGATCACTATGAGAAAGGATATGAAATATGAAATATTGTTGGAAGAGACAAGAGTAAAGAGTGAGAAAGTAAAAGTCGTTAGTATTTTGCCTCGGTATGATAAAAATGTTTAAGAAGAAGGGCTATGATGGAAAACGATTCGATGCATAGGCTGTAAAAGGAATGGATGTGAGGTTTTGGATGTGTGAAGCGTGTCTGGGGGAAAATTGGATTTGTATATGAGGGACGCCTACACCTGAATGTGTTTGGTATCAGGAGTCTGAAAAAACTAATAACTAGTATGAGCATTAACACAGAGAGTCACAGGAAACTAAATTACAAAGGGATGAATGGTGAGAATGTGAGTGTTAGAGCGACAATGTTATATAACTGCATTAATGACGGGAATGGGCTTTGTCACATGGAAATGTTGACGAGGAGAGAACGATTTCGGGTTTGTGTTCGTCGGGTTCGGACCCATCAAATATGTGTAAAGGTGTATACATTGTAAGGCATTAGAGAAGAATAGAGATCTGCCAGTTGTTCAGCTGTGTCAGGCAGACTGCATACAAGACAATACAAAATAACAAACAGGTAGATTATTATGTCTGTACACAAATGCTAGGAGTGTCAGAAACAAAGGAGTAGAGTGTGTTGCCTTAGTCAATATGCTGCGACCTCAGATTGTAGGAATTAGTGAGACCTGGCTATCAGAATCAGACCTACTAACTGGTATCGAATGTCATGGGTACAGTATCTTTAAAGGATAGAGACGATAGGTGAGGAACGCGTGCTGTTAATGATATCGGATGAATTGAATCCAGTTAGAGTTGAGACCTATGATTGTAGTAATACTACTAACAATATTTCATGTGGCAGTGAGAGTGAAGCCATCTGGTGTGACGTAGAATCTAACAAGATCAGTTACCTAGTGAGGTGTTGTTACAAATCTGGTGGATAGGTTGCTAGGGGTGAAGAAATGCATCAGCAAATACAAAAGATGAGTGCGAAAAGAGCAGTCATAATATGAATTTTAATTATCCAAATATTCATTGGGTAGAAGTATAATCTCAGGAGAAGAATGAAAATGCATTTATTAAGCTGTTGCGGGACAACTTCCTCAAGCAGCATGTGACAGAAGAACGCGAGGTCAAAGAGTGTTATATTCTATTACAGCGTCAGAGGGCGTTTCGGTTAAAAACGTAACTAATCTGCCTCCAGTTGGTGAGTGATCGTGCGGTATTCACTTAGAAGTGACTAGGTTTATGAATGTTCGATTCAGAAAAGGTTACATTTAAGTTCTTTTTACACCATTTTTATTAGGAAAAAGTTCCAACTCTTGCAGATTAAAAGTTGGAAGGCTGAGTGTTTTTTAATCGCTACAAATCCGAACTAAATATCGATTTATGCAGCATAGATTTCATAACTTTGCAAATATTCTTAGTAATAAACACATTTATTCCAGCAAAACGAATTTAGTAAAAGGTGTACTCAAAAACCTTTTAGTTTTTGAGTACAGAACAACCCATAGTCAATACCCACAGGTATCGAAAATAAGAGATTTCTCCAGTAATCGTGTCATTTGTATCCTACACAACATTCAAAACAGTCATGGAACACAACAAATTAACGAACACAAATATATCGACCTCACAATCTTAATTTCTTTGTGTACGTTCCTTCAATTCCGACATATTTAATGCCTTATAATTCACGATTACTCATTTAAACACAACTTAATAAGAGTGACGCACGATTCCGCTGAAGTAAACGGCACTTTCGGGTTTCTTTTAATACTTTTGAGGTTTAATTTAATTGTTTATCAAACGTTATATTTCAAGGTTTTCACGTCCGATGTTAAAACCGAGAGTGTGTAATTCCCACCTCTTCCCACCACTTCAGTTGCTTTCCTCCAGCGTCTCCTTCCTCGCATTTTTTCCTCCGCAGCGCTGTCCGCAGTGTTCCTAAACCAAAGACACTCACTTCGCATTCACGGTTGAATATGAAGTTGTGGCTCATCAGATTGTGACCTTTCAATCTGACAACATCCACAACACGGTTCGTCATTTGACTAACCGGAGTTGCAACCAACGATGGGCCACAATCAATCTAATTCATTACGAAGCCCCCCACGAACCTCGCTACGAATTCAATTGTGACCCCAAGTCTTCTTGTTCGCTTCAAAGCGTAAGCTATTACGATCGTAGCACTTACTCAAAGCTCAAAAGTTATTATTTTTACGTGCGAAGGCATTTACTCGAAGCACCCTTTGCACAACCCACGGACTACTCTTCGTCTGAATCCTATCCATCGACCTGTCTGGCATGAGTGACCCTACCAGGAACCGAAGTTCTCGCCAGCCTAGCTCTTTGGGTCATTGGAGTACGCATGGTATCACGGAATGACGTCATAATGTTAGGTAACCAATCGACATCCATCCAACTCCTGTATTTAGAGAGAGAATGAAACATTGTCACGAAATCCATTGTTGGATTGATTTTGAACCAGGGATTGAACACCGAATGACATTCCACCCCTCTAGTACGTAATTCTCGCTACGCATAACTACTATCAATGCACGTCACCTACCGGCCATATGTTATACATAGATTCAGCAACTCGAGGCTACTTATGGTTTGTTTTATGGATATTCATAAAAGATTATAATTGAGGAACGGTATCGATTAGAGTCTGCGCGGTTAGCCTAGATCCTTAACCATATGGCGTGGACAGCAGGGTTTTTCTCCCCAATTTATCTGGGGTTTTTCCTCCCGCAAGCAGACAAACCGGCCCCGTGAACACACGAGATACTGCCATAGGATATACCGGGAGGCATAGGGCTAGTTTTCTTATCCTCGGAACGGGTAACTTAGAAGGGCTTAAGATAGCTCTGTAATAGGCCAGTAGGCCTAACACGTAGAAGGGAGAAGAAGAAGAAGAAGAAGATATCGATTAGATGAAGAAATATAGCATCGCATATGCAACACCAGAATTTGTTTTATTCCCGTGGATGTATTCGTTTAAATGGTCTATTACTCCCGAGTATGTTAGTTTCTTATAAACTCAATGGTCGTAAAAAGATGGATAGTATTACCTTCAAACGGCATGGTATTTCTGTCAATATTTTTTTTTGTGGGAGTATTACACCATATGTTCAATCCATTTTATTCTTCAGGTTGGTACCCAATTGATTATTGCTTGTATTTCACATATTGTTTTCTTATATCTGTATCTAGTCTAGTCTTATTTACTGTTTTTTTTTAATATATTAATTTCACGTGTGTGTTTAACATTTGTCTTGCTTCTGCATTATATGTCGTAATAGCCCTGATTAGTGCTTTATAAATTCTGGTTTTTGTGTGTATTCTAAGATGTTTATTTTTCCATATTGTTTCGTTCAAGTATCCTGATATTCTTGCAGCTTTTGCAACTTGTTCTCTCACTTCTAGACGTGACCTTTCTTCCCAGTTCAGTTGTATACCTAAATAGTTGCAATTCGTTATTTGTTCAATAATACTACCTTCCAATTCTAATTTGCATCTTTGTGGTTCTTGGGATTTTGTCATATATTTCGTTTAATTTTTGATATCTTCATATTAAATAATTTTGCTGCTTTATTAAATGCGTGTAGTAATAATTGTAATTGAGTTTCATTTTCTGCATTTAATAGTACATAATCTGCATAACATATACTTGTTATTATTTAGTAATTAGTACTACAATTAATAATGACATTATCTAATGCCATTACTAATTTGTATCTCCTTACTTATTTTTCCTTGTGTTTTTATTATACAGCTAACCAGTAATCATTTATCTCTTTAATTATTTGTATTATGTTTCCTGATACGTTTCTTCTCTGCAATATTTCTGTTATATCTTGAATTAATTCTGTCAAATGCTTTTTCTAGATCCAGGGACGGGTGGGTAGAATCAGGCATGGAAGCAAAACACATCATCTGAACGGCTTTTGTTTATCTTGATACTACCAGAAATGCTTCACTTCGACCGAAAGTGATAGTCAGCAATATTGCTGATAAATCAGATTGCAAATTCCCATAGCCTGAAAGTATCTAATCATATAATTTGTTCTGTTTTTATTTATAATTATTATCTCTTTTAGTAGCCTAACAGTACACAAAAATAATGGATGTACGGTTGAAACTGTATGATCAACCAGTAATTCTGAAAACCACATTGGAAAGATGGGAATTACACACTCTGGGTTTTAACACCGGACGTGAAAACCATGAATTTGGTAATATCTCTTCGGGATAGCTAAATTACGGGAAAAAAAGAAAAGAAAATCTATAATTATATTGTAATGCAATCCAATAGACATGCACAACCGAAAGATGCTTGATTTGCGTGTAACACAATATCACGTGACTTACCATTTGCGGCTTTATAGTATAGACGCATTTCGAGGTATAAGGTTAAAATTCTGCTTTGTGTGAATTGGATTGATTATCTGGGAAATCCTAACTAATAAAATTAATCTATTAGATGAATAACAAGGCTTCAAATAAGATAGATCATGTACAGATGCGATATTCATAATTATCAGGCAATTGATAGAGAAAACAATAGAACAGAATCAGAAAATATTTATATGCTTTATAGATCTGGAAATAGCATTTGACAGAATTAAAGATGTAACAGAAATATTGCAGAGAAGAAACGTATCAGGAAACATAATACAAATAATCCAAATAACCACAAAGATGCAAATTAGAATTGGAAGGTATTATTATTGAACAAATAACAAATTACAACTATTCAGGTATACAACTGAACTGGGAAGGAAGCTGGGGAGATTTCTCCATGCTTGCTGCGCTAGATCATTACTTGAGAAAGGAGTATTATTTATTTGTTAATAAATGCATGCATTTATAAGCATTCCGTTTAGGCTTTTATTTTTGTAGACAGAAGACCTCTTAAGCTTGCGCAGCAGTAATTGAGCTTAGCATTGTATATCGAAGGCCGATGCTTGCTCTTCTAGTCAAAGCTACCTTGGCTTGCTCGGTTGTAGGAGCTTCCAGGTCCTAGCTTCAGCACTGTGATTTCAAGCACGGGCATAGCCATTTCCGCTCCCTTCTTAAACACAGGCCATAAGCAGTCAAAGTAGCTCTAGCCAGTGAGCTTCAGCCAGCCTTTATAAGTGTGCGTGTTGCTTGGAAAAATTAAGTTACAACCAACTTTTTATGACGATGTTATTGACCAGCTCATAAAGAACTGTAGGGTAGAATTTGTACTCAAGTAGCTAAATTGAAAAAGATAGAATACCATTTGTAAAATAAATGGTGTATTTGTATGATTAAATGTACATAAACTTCTAAATATATAGTTTTAAATGGTCAGTAATTCATTATTCCACTAATCAGACCTCTCACTCCCTGAATGATAACGAGCAAGTGGGAATTTCAAGACCAGCATTCGCCCCTGGAAGGAAGGCCACATCTAGTAGTGATGTGGCCTTCCTTCCAGGACAACAAATTGCAAAAGAGAACAAATTGCAAAAGCTGCGTGAATATCAGAATGTTTGAAGGAACCAATATGGAAAAATAAACATCATAGAATAGAGAAAAACAACAATTTATAAAGCAGTAATGACACCTATATCATGACATATAATGCAGAAACAAGACAAGACACTAGAAAATCAAGATAAATGTTAAACCCAGTGAAATGAATATATTTAAGAAAAATAGTAAATAAAAGTAGACTAGATAAAACAAAAAATACAGATATAAGAAATCAATATGTGAAATACGAGCAATAAACAATTGCGTAGCAATCTGAAGAATACAATGGATTGAACATATCAGAGAAGAGAAGAAAGAATAATAAAACAAGTTCTGAACCAAAGAATAAGAGAAGAACAGGAAGACCTAGAAAACGACTAAAATATACCATTAAAGAAGATGAATTGGCAACAGATATTACATCTAATGCGTGAAGAAGAAGAAGAATATCTTGGAAAGGAACGAATAAGAACTGTAGGAAACCTAAAACCTAAAATCGTCAAAACCTAACACTAAAAATCCACACAAAGCGAAAAAAAAGTTCAAAAAGCCATCATGAAAGCCTGTTCGGATATCACTGCCCCGAAGTTCTAAAACTGAAGTTCAAACTCCCAGTTTGAACTTCTGCATTATAAGATGTCTCTTCTACTTGTGAAACTTAAGAAAATACACAATCTCCTTATGTCACTCCATCCAGACTAATGCTTTGCGAACATCTAGTTGTTCATCTTCACCCTCATCTGCACATTTACACATGCCGGTCGGCTTTCACTGGAATCTCGCATAAAGGGCGAAGTATGTGAGACCACATCAAGGTTGTGGCACAACAACTAAGCTCCTTATTGTGGGGTAGTTTAATCTCCATAAAACAC
Source organism: Typopeltis vanoorti (assembly GCF_054136105.1). Classification (NCBI taxonomy): domain Eukaryota; kingdom Metazoa; phylum Arthropoda; class Arachnida; order Uropygi; family Thelyphonidae; genus Typopeltis; species Typopeltis vanoorti. Next base: position 58,860,193 of record NC_143566.1, on the reverse strand, counting down.
TTCACATAGATCAGATAAGATATAGAATATGTAACTTATATATCCCTTGCTCTCAAGACTAGCATCGCCATTCTTTACTTAGGTAACACAAGATGTGAACCTTTCAGTGATTAAATCCTCATGTGTGCAGCCCACGTAGAAAGCTATAGAACCACCGAGTATTGAATCAAATATTATCCCCATACATAACAAAGAACTTAAACGGAGTTCAACAGATTGGACCCGTAGTATCGTTCTTAGAACTAAAGAAGACAAAATAGGGAATTTCGTGGAAGTTTAAATCCTAACGAAAAGTTTTGAAATTCTGAGATGCCGCCCAAAACTGCAATGTGTCAAGACAATATAAACTACGTATACGAAAAATTTCCCCTCGCTTCGCCGTCTGTCTAATTCCTCCTTGGTGACTAGAAGTGGTCGCGTTATGCAATGTGGTTCTTCGATTTCATTTCTTTCGTGTAAGCCAGTGCGGTATTAAAAAAAATCTCTGCAAGAGCCGCAGATTGAAATTCTCCCCTCTTTTTCTCCCCTAGATCTTTTCTCTCCTTTGTCCGCTACATCCCTGCTTTCCATGATATCAACGCATGTGTGAGAATTAAAGTTTTTGTACTTTGCTTCTTGCATATTAATAGAAAAAAAAAGAAATGACATGAAAAACAAAAAAATTATTTTATTTTATACACACACACACACACATATATATATATATATATATATATATATATATATATATATATATGTGTGTGTGTGTGTGTGTGTGTGTGTGTGTGAGTGAAACTTTACTTGGGATTGTTAAACCGGATTGGAGTCGATTTTGATATAAGACTACCAACTGTTTATTTAATTTTTATTTCGGAGTTAAGTTATTTTCAGAAATTACATAGTTGCTTCGTAACATACTAGATGGCAGCATGTATCCAGAAGCCGAACTCGTTATCTCTGAATACAACGGTGAATATTAATTGTGTTTTTATTCTATTATTATTATTATGTGACACCTCCAGGAAGTCCAAAGGCCTATCGAGGGAGAGTGTATCAACAGCATCAAACGATTGAACCTCTTCCAACTACTAACCGCGATCAAATTTGCTTAACTTTTTTCTTGAACCATTAGTAGTAGAGGCTCTACCAATCGACCAACTTCTGAGATATGCTGTTTTATAAAAGAGAATCCTGTTTTGAGATATTATTCACTTTTTTTTTTTTTTAAATTTTGTTTTGAGAAATTTTGAGATATTACCCAATATATGAAAACTATGAGATAAAAAATTAATTTATAGTATTTCAAGCATTCTCACTTATCAATTTCATTCATTTAATTTTTTTATTAAATATATATTTATATAATGGCTTTAAAATCGAAGTTTATTATAAAATAATTACTTTCTGAAAGCATAATATTTTATTTTAATTCGAAGATCAATTAGTTATCGATTGTGAATATTATACACCAATACTAGTAATATATAAAATATATTTATAACATAGGAAAAGAGTTTAAATTTCATGGAAAAGGAATCAATCGACCGTGAGATGCGGTCGATTGGTTCATTAATGCCCTTGGGGGTTTTGGATAGCAACGCAAAGCTGTACCAATGAAGTTTAACTGAGGTTCGGCTGTTGCTGTTACCCACTTGGGCGATGAGTTTTTGAGTTCGCTCTCTTAAGGTTTTTGCCTTAAGGGAGCACTTTGAGTCTCCGGGGAAAGTGTTCTCTGGCACGGCCCGCTGAGGGGCTTTGTCGGTGAATTATTTTTCTCGGAATTTGAGCGGTTCTGCTCGGTACTCGAGTTTCACTGAGTAGAACCAACGCTGAGATTTGGACGGTCTTTCGCCCACGAATGAGTGGCCTAGAGATCGTCCGATATTTTTGAGATATCACCTTTACTTACACATACGGTTCATTAATGCCCTTGGGGGTGATGGATAGCAACGCAAGGCTGTACCAATGAAGTTTAACTGAGGTTCGGCTGTTGCTCTTATCCCCTTGGGCGACGAGTTTTTGAGTTCGCTCTCTTGGGGTTTTTGCCTTAAGGGAGCACTTTGAGTCTCCGGGGAGGGTGTTCTCTGGCACGGCCCGCTGAGGGGCTTTGTCGGTGAATTATTTTCCTCGGAATTTGAGCGGTTCTGCTCGGTAATCGAGTTTCACTGAGTAGAACCAACGCTGAGATTTGGACGGTCTTTCGCCCACGAATGAGTGGCCTAGAGATCGTCCGATATTTTTGAGATTGAACCTTTACTTACACATACGGTTCATTAATGCCCTTGGGGGTGATGGATAGCAACGCAAGGCTGTACCAATGAAGTTTAACTGAGGTTCGGCTGTTGCTCTTATCCCCTTGGGCGACGAGTTTTTGAGTTCGCTCTCTTGGGGTTTTTGCCTTAAGGGAGCACTTTCAGTCTCCGGGGAGGGTGTTCTCTGGCACGGCCCGCTGAGGGGCTTTGTCGGTGAATTATTTTCCTCGGAATTTGAGCGGTTCTGCTCGGTAATCGAGTTTCACTGAGTAGAACCAACGCTGAGATTTGGACGGTCTTTCGCCCACGAATGAGTGGCCTAGAGATCGTCCGATATTTTTGAGATTGAACCTTTACTTACATAGTCGATTGGTTCATTAATGCCCTTGGGGGTGATGGATAGCAACGCAAAGCTGTACCAATGAAGTTTAACTGAGGTTCGGCTGTTGCTCTTACCCACTTGGGCGACGAGTTTTTGAGTTCGCTCTCTTAAGGTTTTTGCCTTAAGGGAGCACTTTGAGTCTCCGGGGAAGGTGTTCTCCGGCACGGCCCGCTGAGGGGCTTTGTCGGTGAATTATTTTCCTCGGAATTTGAGCGGTTCTGCTCGGTAATCGAGTTTCACTGAGTAGAACCAACGCTGAGATTTGGACGGTCTTTCGCCCACGAATGAGTGGCCTAGAGATCGTCCGATATTTTTGAGATTGAACCTTTACTTACATAGTCGATTGGTTCATTAATGCCCTTGGGAGTGATGGATAGCAACGCAAAGCTGTACCAATGAAGTTTAACTGAGGTTCGGCTGTTGCTCTTACCCCCTTGGGCGATGAGTTTTTGAGTTCGCTCTCTTAAGGTTTTTGCCTTAAGGGAGCACTTTGAGTCTCCGGGGAAGGTGTTCTCCGGCACGGCCCGCTGAGGGGCTTAGTCGGTGAATTATTTTCCTCGGAATATGAGCGGTTCTGCTCGGTACTCGAGTTTCACTGAGTAGAACCAACGCTGAGATTTGGACGGTCTTTCGCCCACGAATGAGTGGCCTAGAGATCGTCCGATATTTTTGAGATATCACCTTTACTTACACATACGGTTCATTAATGCCCTTGGGGGTGATGGATAGCAAGCAAGGCTGTACCAATGAAGTTTAACTGAGGTTCGGCTGTTGCTCTTATCCCCTTGGGCGACGAGTTTTTGAGTTCGCTCTCTTGGGGTTTTTGCCTTAAGGGAGCACTTTGAGTCTCCGGGGAGGGTGTTCTCTGGCACGGCCCGCTGAGGGGCTTTGTCGGTGAATTATTTTCCTCGGAATTTGAGCGGTTCTGCTCGGTAATCGAGTTTCACTGAGTAGAACCAACGCTGAGATTTGGACGGTCTTTCGCCCACGAATGAGTGGCCTAGAGATCGTCCGATATTTTTGAGATTGAACCTTTACTTACATAGTCGATTGGTTCATTAATGCCCTTGGGGGCGATGGATAGCAACGCAAGGCTGTACCAATGAAGTTTAACTGAGGTTCGGCTGTTGCTCTTACCCACTTGGGCGACGAGTTTTTGAGTTCGCTCTCTTAAGGTTTTTGCCTTAAGGGAGCACTTTGAGTCTCCGGGGAAGGTGTTCTCCGGCACGGCCCGCTGAGGGGCTTTGTCGGTGAATTATTTTCCTCGGAATTTGAGCGGTTCTGCTCGGTAATCGAGTTTCACTGAGTAGAACCAACGCTGAGATTTGGACGGTCTTTCGCCCACGAATGAGTGGCCTAGAGATCGTCCGATATTTTTGAGATTGAACCTTTACTTACATAGTCGATTGGTTCATTAATGCCCTTGGGGGTGATGGATAGCAACGCAAAGCTGTACCAATGAAGTTTAACTGAGGTTCGGCTGTTGCTGTTACCCACTTGGGCGATGAGTTTTTGAGTTCGCTCTCTTAAGGTTTTTGCCTTAAGGGAGCAATTTGAGTCTCCGGGGAAGGTGTTCTCCGGCACGGCCCACTGAGGGGCTTTGTCGGTGAATTATTTTCCTCGGAATTTGAGCGGTTCTGCTCGGTAATCGAGTTTCACTGAGTAGAACCAACGCTGAGATTTGGACGGTCTTTCGCCCACGAATGAGTGGCCTACAGATCGTCCGATATTTTTGAGATATCACCTTTACTTACACATACGGTGGTTGATTCATAATCCAATACTCTTGGAGGGTAATGGATGGCAATGCTGTAGCCAATGAAGTTCTAACTGAGGCTCGGCTATTGCTGTTACCCTCCTACCATGATCAGAGCTTTAATAGCCCTAAACACCTTATCCCTACACTGTCCTCTACAGATAACGGGGAATATGAAAAGCATTCTTGCTTCGCCCCTTTAAGCCAGTCCTTATAAGAACTATTTATAAGAAATTTCATGAAATTGGAGACGGACGAATCAATCGACCGTGAGATGCGGTGATTGATTTTATATGAGATGCCCATGTAGGGTAACGGATGGCAATGCTGAACCAATGAAGTTTAACTGAGGTTCGGCTGTTGCTGTTATCCTGGGTTAATGAGTTCGCTCTCTTAGGTTTTGCCCTAAGGGAGCACTTTGAGTCTCCGGGGAAAGTGTTCTCCGGCATGGCCCGCTGAGGAGTACTTGCCGGTGAATTATTTTCCTCGGAATATGAGCGGTTCTGCTCAGTGGTCGGGGAGCCCGTCACTGAGTGGAACCAACTCTGAGATTAGGACGGGCTTTCTCCCACTATGGAGTGGCCTAGAGATCGTCCGTATTTTTGAGATTTCACCTTTACTTACATAGTCGGTGATTGATTTTATATGAGATGCCCATGTAGGGTAACGGATGGCAATGCTGAACCAATGAAGTTTAACTGAGGTTCGGCTGTTGCTGTTATCCTGGGTTAATGAGTTCGCTCTCTTAGGTTTTGCCCTTAGGGTGCACTTTGAGTCTCCTGGGAAAGTGTTCTCCGGCACGGCCCGCTGAGGGGTACTTGCTGGTGAATTATTTTGCTCGGAATATGAGCGATTCTGCTCAGTGGTGGGGGAGCCCGTCACTGAGTGGAACCAACGCTGAGATTAGGACGGTCTTTCGCCCACTATGGAGTGGCCTAGAGATCGTCCGTATTTTTGAGATTTCACCTTTACTTACATAGTCGGTGATTGATTCATTCGATCCAATACCCTTGGAGGGTAATGGATGGCAATGCTGTGGCCAATGAAGTTTTAACTGATGCTCGGGTATCGCTGTTACCCTCCTGTCATGATCAGAGCTTTAATTGCTCAATAACACCTTCTTCCTACACTGTCCTCTACAGATAACGGGGAATATGAAAAGCATTCTTGCTTCGCCCCTTTAAGCCAGTCCTTATAAGGATAAGGAGAAATTTTATGGAAGAAGGTATGATTGGTTGTTGGTTACCATCCAATACCCTTGGAGGGTAATGGATGGCAATGGTGTAGCCAATGAAGTTGTAACTGAGGCTCGGCTATTGCTGTTACCCTTCTGCCATGATCAGAGCTTTAATAGCTCAATAACAACTTAATCCTACACTGTGCTATACAGATAACGGGGAATATGAAAAGCATTCTTGCTTCGCCCCTTTAAGCCAGTCCTTATAAGGATAGAAATTTTATTTTATGGCACTAGTATCAATCGACCATGAGATGGTGATTGATTCATTCAATCCAATACCCTTGGAGGGTAATGGATGGCAATGCTGTAGCCAATGAAGTTCTAACTGACGCTCGGCTATTGATGTTACCTTCCTGCCATGATAGAGGTTTATATACCTCAATAGCACCTTACCCTTACACTGCCCTCTGAAGATGAAAAGCATTCTTGCTTCGCCCCTTTAAGCCGGTCCTTATAAGAACTCTAAGAAATTTTATTTTAGCGATTTGAGAGGAAGATGAGTTAATTGTATTAACTCATCTTCCTCTATAATGAGTTAAATATATATATATATATATATATATATATATATATATATATATATATATATATATATATATATATATATATATATATATATATATATATATATATATATATATATATATATATCCCTACACTGTCCTCTACAGATAACGGGGAAGATGAAAAGCATTTTTGCTTCGCCCCTTTAAGCCAGTCCTTATAAGGACTAAGGAAATTTTAGCTTGCGCTATTAGACTCACAAAAATAAAATTAAAAAATGTATCAAATTAAAAATAAAAAAAATGCGTGTTCATATTCAGTCGTTAAAGTGCTGCACAGTGAGCAAAAATCGTGTTAGTGATGGTTCCGCTAAAACAGAAGAGAAGCGACAAGTCGATATGAAACTTCTAAGGTCATCTGCTCTAAGTGAGCATGAACTGCGATAACTATAAACCTCCGAACGATCCGTTTAATGTCAAGGTGACAAGTTCTTGCATTCCATTAATAACGTCGACTGCTAGCTAGGCAAAAATGACGGAGCGCTTTTCCCGACACTGATAAAGTAGACAAAGGCTTTAATTTTACACTTTCTCTTCATTGTGATACTGTTTTATCTTAGCGCTGCATTTTAGTCTTTCCACCCGCTCCAGCCCTTCCGCGGTGTCGTTTCTATCACCATCAGGGCCAATGACATCCTGGAACAGATGGGTGCAATTTATTGTCTTCACAACACCATGGAAGGCGGTCTCGCATGAACCACGATCATAGAAAGAGATAAGGGGTTGTCTTTAATTAAACTGCCTTTCACTATGATTGGCTACCCCTTCTACCAGTGCGAACCTTGCCTTGTAAAGATTGCAATTTTTTTTACACGCACTTTTATTAAATGCTTTTTTTTTTAAAAAAAATCGGACAGATGGCGCCACTATCAAACAACTAAAGAAATTAAGAGTAATTGTTAAATGGAAAACAGATGCTTTGTCAGAGCATTTCTGAATTAATTATCTGAATAAATTCGAGATTAAAATTATGAACTCATCATTTTAGGGAACTTTACCACCGGTTAAGCAATACCGTTACTTTTTTTTTTTTATTTCTATCTTTGTTACCTCTCTCTTCTTGTTTCTTTCTTCTCACATACATTACGTGACAGGGAATTCCAATGATGTTCTAAGACTCGAATAGACTGTTCTAATTTCTGGCTAGTTTTTACCGTCTGTACTATTCGTGTTGTCGTTGAGTGCTCGTAATTTGGCTGCCATTCATCAGCACTTCCTCTTGTGGCCAAAGTTGTTTGCTACTGTCTGTTCTGCTAACAAACACGATAAAAGCATAAAATTCACAAAATAGCTCCACAGAATCTATCATCATCAGAAAGAAGTAAGATATCACAAAGAAGAAACAGAAATTGGACTAATTACCAACCACAGTTTAATTCGAAAACACAGCAAGTATACAAATAAATGAAAATAGTTATGAACCCTTTGGATGTTTCAATATATTATTTAAATATTAAATTAACCGATTAAATTCAAATTAAGAATTAGAATAACTTTGCATGCATAATAGTTTTAAAAGATGGTAGCGATACTCACATCATTCGAAATCACTAGCGTTGATCTAGTTCAGTACAGGGGAAGATTATTTTGCATTTAGCTTACTCCTCATCTTTATCTTTTGTTGAAGATGCGAGATTTTTAACTTTATAATTAAATTATTTATTACAAATGATGAACTTTTATTTTACAAAAATATATCCAGAAGATTTAAAAATTTCATCGAAAGTTACTGCCCATAAAACAAAAAAAAAATTAATGCATTCTTGATAATCAAAATATAACGAAGTGTACCAGTGTTGGTGGGCGGTAGATGGCGTTGGTGCAGATATGGTTAATTGTAGTTGGCGGATTGAGTGGTGCAGACAGAGAGTTGTAGAGTAGATGCTCACCCTCGATGATTCAGTGGACTCCCTGGAGGTGTCACGTAATAATAACAATATAATGATGAAACCTTTTAAAGAACGTATCTAGTTTTCCTGGTTCTTATTTCGGTTTAATACAATTTAAATTTAAGACTGCTAGACATTCAGAAGTGTCTAGCAGTCTTGGATTTAAATTGTATATTAATTATATAAATATCTATATAAATCATATAGATAATCTATATTAATTATATAAATATCCATACAGTCTTCCTTGACATTATTTGTTTGTTGACTCGTGTTTTATTTTATGTAAAATGAGAATTGTAGCGTGATAAAAAGGTTCTTATAATAACTGTACAATGCCAAGGATTAATTATAGAAGAAATGAATGTACAAAAAATAAAACACGAGTCAGACAAATAAATATAATGTCACTGATTTAGATTTTAGATCACCATCCAATAATGTCAATGTTCTTAAAAGAACTGGGCACTGGACTGAGTCCTTGACTCTTTATCCCGTCATCTGAATGAAGAGCATCTGCGTGGATAGAGTGTTATTGAGCTAAAAGCTCTAGTCATGGCTGGGTAGCGGCAATAGCCGAGCCTCAGTTAAAACTTCATCGGCTACAGCATTGCCATCCACTACCCTGGAAGTCCTAAAAAGGACTCAAAATCACCTCTCCCAATAATGTCAATGTCCTTATAAGATCTGGCTTAAAGGGGCGAAGCAAGAATGCTTTTCATCTTCCCCGTTATCTGTAAAGGACAGTGTAGGGATGAAGTGTTATAAAGCTATTAAAGCTCTGATCATGACAGGAGGATAACAGCAATAGCCAAGCCTCAGTTAGAACTTCATTGGCTACAGCATTGCCATCCATTATCCTCCAAGGATATTTATGTAATCATTTAATCACCGCATCTCACGGTGGATTCACTCCTTGCTAACAATGTCAATGAAGACTGTATAGATATTTATATAATATATCTATCATTTAATAATAATGGTTTCGATAGAATTTGCATAATACTTTTAAGATTCTTAGCTTTTTATTAACAACTTCATCTAAATAAATAATTATATATAACTTTAAAATTTATTATATATAAATATATATATTAAACTCTGAAACATTTTTTATTTAATTTCGAGGATTCAACTCAACGTTTGAGTAAGCTATGAGAGATATCAACACCGATCATCGAGAAGTCTGTTAATACTACAGAAAACTAAGAAGAAAATGATGAAAATTACGTGTGTGACGTAACATTTGTTGCCGAAGTGCAGATAAATTATAAGTAAACATTAATTTGACTTCTAAATTAAATGGTGCAGTATTATTAAAATAGATTGCCATAGTAAACTAACCGTAGGACACATTAACTAGCATTGCGATTTAATAATAAGTAATAAATATTATTTAAACATTAACTATTAAACATACGTAATTGAAAATTAAAAAAAAGAAAGAAAAAAAAATAAATAAAACTCTGGAAGCAAAATAAATAGTTAATTCACTTTCCCTAGCAGAAGAAAAGCGCCAATGAAAAAAAATTTAAATTCATGATTAAATGAATGAATTCAATTAATTAGCTAATTGTATTCCTTGATGTTACGAAAATTACTTGAGAAAAAAATTAAGGACTTTTATTCGTTCACATTCTAGTTAATTAATTAAAAGAAAAATGGGATACTACTAGGCATAGAGACAAAAGGCAAGCACAAATAAGTAGACAGACGAAAGAAAAGTAAGAATTTGTAAGCTGATTTTACTCGCGTAAGAAGATATATGCTTAAATAATATAATAATGAAATAAATCATATTAGATAGACATGCAGGCAAAGAAATTATTTTATTATTTATAAACACTATAGTGGAATCTCACATTCTTGTTAAACAGAATTCAATAGATTCAAAAATAGGAAATTGGGAACTTCAACAAATCTCTAGATCCGTGAATAAGAATAATAAGAATTATTAAAACTGTTTGGTGTAGGAAACTTGTAACAAGATATGCCAAAATGTTACTATAAATGACTTATAAAAGAAATTTTTAATGATAAACTAGATCCTTCCCATATTTTTTTATATGGTAAATATCTAACTTTTGTGTTTATAATAAGTTTGTGTCATCTGTGCGTATTGAAAGAAATGAATCCGAGGACGTTAAACTTTTTATTAAGCAATACCTTTAGCTGGTGGTGTTTGTTTGTTGTAAAAAGACTTCGTTATAAATCAATGATTTATAACCAATCTTGGGTTTGGGTTATAGATAAAGAAGAGTTTCTTGGAGGGGAAAAAAAAACTGCTTGGCCGTGCCAGAGATCGACGAAGTCAGGGAACCCGTGGAAGAAAACGTTTCCCTAGCCAGCAGTGAATAGACCACTCTTTCTTCGGGCGGCTTAGCACTCTGAATGTAAACGTCATTTCCAGAGGGCTACCACAAGCCAAATAAACAAATATCTTCATGTATATAAATATATGTATATGTAGATAAATATGGTATAGAATTATAATATAAAAAACACGCTTCCTACATTTGAGTAATATATAAATTGCTTCCAAAATTTCTGTCCATATATATATATATATATACATGTGCGTATTTGAGTTCGTGATCATCTAGTCTAAATGTACACTTTCGAATTATTCACATGGTTTCACTTCCGATATCTGAAACTCAACACAATAAATAAACGAGTAGATTAATTTTAGAGTTTCCTTTGAAAATTAGTTTCTCGTTCACATTGGCCAGATATGCAGTTCGGAGCGTACAAATCTGAACAATGGGAAGCATGTTGGTAAAAATGGCAACAATGCTCGTCAGCCAAAGCCTCGTAACCTAAGAATACATCAAGCTCTATTAGCTTCGCAGTTGGGGAAAGTGACAAAGGACCATTATTGCCAATTAATTAATTCTTCGCGTACTTGCATAGTCCGTAGAGCTTACGAAACACTGTAGAAAAGGAGGGGGGGATGAATAAAATAGCGGAACTAAGTACGCCGGCAATGATGACGACACACAATTAATGATGACTTGTGCGAACAAAAGGGGTGACAATAGGGTTCATCGAAGGGTGAAAAGACAAGTCATTGTATACAGCGAAGACTGGGTGGCCATGTTTTCGGAGGATAATCGGTTTCATGGAACACTTAGCTTTACAGTGGGTGGCCTGCTAGAACGAGATGAATGGTAGACATATCTTCTACTAGTGGATGGCTGCTTTAAGTAATCGATCGAAATTAGATACAGGCTGTAGCTGATAGGCAAACTAGGAAGACTTTATTTTAATTAGGGTTAAATTACACGAAATTATGAGCGCAATAATTTTTGAATTCAATGTTTTGGAAAACGCACACACCGTAGGCGTAAATGATTTAAATTCTCAGTTAAATGTGTCGCTATAAAGGCTCTTTGTGTACACAGATATCATAGAGTTCCTAATAGAAATGAAGAAAGAATATTCCAACGAATATCGAAAATAATTTTTTTTTTTTTCATTTTCCTTTCTGTCCGATTATGATAAACGTTCAATGATGTTTTCTACATACATAATGAGTTCAGAACTAATAGTTTCTGAACTCATTTACCTAGAGATTCGAATCTGATCCGATAGTGAACTATTCACCTCAGTTGAAATCCTTGGAAAATAAACAGTTTCACTAAATGGAGTTGAATACTTATTTCTCAGTAAGCTTAAAACTTTTTTTTTAAAAAAACAATAATGTAATTTGAATATTCTACACTTAAATTCTAGATCTAGCTAATCAGTTGGCGTGAATTGCGTCATCACATATGTAGCGGGTATAACACATTTTCTTGTACTAGGGTTCTATGAACGCAAAGCAATATTTCATTTCTACATTTATTAGTGTAGACATAAAAAATAATTAAAAATAAAATTTAACAGTAATAAATTACAAACCATATTAATAACATAATTTAATAACGTACTAAAATAATAAACAAATGCTGAAAGAGCTTTATAGTTGCAGTGCTAGTTCTTAAATTTCCACATGCAAGCTGTGCGATGTTCAACAAAGCCAGAATGTCCACTGGCAAATCATCCAGTTATGAGCAACTTACGCTAACATAACTTTACGATTTATTCATTGTTTTTTCTGAGGAATGTTGTGACTTGTTCAGCTCATCAAAAACATTCAATTTCTTTGAATAAAATATATTAAAGATATGGATAATTCGTGTACAGTAAAAAAAACTAACAGACAAATCAATAGAATATAATCCTCGCTAAATTTGATGTGCTTTATTGATTTATATAAAGTATTGGATAGTATAAAATTACAATATATTCTAAATGTAACAGTAAGAGGAAAGATAGTCATAGATATTTGCGCAATAAATGCTTATTAAGGTACGGCAATAATAAAACCAAAGAAATTGAAACGACAAAAAGAAATCAGAAATGGGTAATTGGCTAAGAGAGTCGATATAGTGGTGCATTTTAGAAGGACCCTGGGTTCGAATCCCGTGTAGAAGGCGAAGAATAGATCGTAAGATGAATTAGCCAGTCTCATACCTAAATACAATATGAAAATATCAGTAGACAAAACCAAAACACTATTGATTAGTAGGCAACCAATCAGGTATAAGTTTAGAAGTAAATTGAATAAAAAAAAATAGAACAAGTGACGAATTTTAAATACTTAAGAAGGCAGAATAGATTTCTGAGTGTTTAAATGGAACAATATAGAACAAAATCTAAATATTATAACAAAGTCAAGTATGTATAAAAACACAATAAAACGAATTTTAATTTGGGATCTGAAACGATAACTGAATTGTTAACATCAAACACTTGAAAAAAAAATCATTGTAATTCAGATAGATTATAAGTTGCAAAACACATCTCAGTATACGCTAATCCAGATCGAATTTAACTGTTTTTTAAGCTGATCGCAAGTACGTCTATTGAAATAAATTATTTTCTGTTATGTAGAGGATATTCCGATATAGCTTTCTTTTGCATTGCTTTGATTTTTCCTACCATTAATAGCGTAAGGAAGGGGATTGATCGGTAATCGCATGCGTTCTTTACGAAAATTAAGTCTTTTGTCAACTGAACACTGTTTAAATGCACACTCTGATTGATTGCGACATTACGGACGAACTCTCTCACTCATCCAGCTTCCAAAGGTGTCGCTTTCTAATCTCTGATTTTATTGGGGGTATTTGGCAACCTATGAGAGAGGTCGTTTTGATTCGTGCAAGCGATGAGAGTGGAGAGCATTACTTCCTGTCTTCTGCTAACACCACTTAATCTTCGAACCTGTCAACTGAGACACTGATATTGACGTTATCTCCATTCTAAAAATAGCAGCATCCATCCTCCGCCTCCCATCCCTTACCTGCATCATAAAATCCTACTCTGCTTCTTCAAAACAGGAGTAAAATCTATCTTTGAAGCGTGGAACAACTATAGAAGCGAACTACATATTTTCTTTAATCAGATCACCGAGCTCTAAAGGAGTTCTACGGAAAGGCGGCAGAGGATGGGGGGGGCGGACAGGGAGGGGGAAGAAGGGATACTTATTTCCTGGTTTCAGATGAGGTATTCACTCTTCGTGTTCTATCCTCCTTGGGGGATTACAGAAACAGGAAGAATGTTGACATTTATGAAGTGTGTTATTTATAAAGTTGGTAGTAAAAGTGGTTCAAGTATCGAGGTTTAGTAGCAACTTAATGAAACGAAAGTACCGTACAGATAAGCCCCTTTTGAAGTTAAGATTGCGGTACTGCTTCTCCAATACACCTTTCACTTTATGAGCTTCGCCTTATAAGACAACGCCAGCACACGAGTTTAATGTAAAGTCTTCGAGAAATGAGCCAAGTTAATTGTTAACAAGAAATCTCTTTCAGGACCAATAGTTTGAATTGCTGTCTAGTAATCCCCCTATAGAATCTCTATTAAGTCTGGTACTTATCAAAAATGTTGTTTATTACTGAGGCAAAATACAGCCAGTCTGGACTATGTAAAACATAATACGTCAGTTGTCTGTTTACTGAATTTCTCTGTATTTTAACAGATAAGTAATATATCAACAATATATATATAATTTCTATAAGATTTTTATGAAAAATAATTTTATCTAATGTACTGAAAATATTGATCAAAAGAATGTCGAAAAATAAAAATTGAACTGTTTTCTTTATACACCATATATTTAAAAATAGTCTGCTAATATAATTAAATTTTATTCGTTTTATAGGAAGAATGGGAGAAGGAAAAAAAAGTTCTTTTTAGGACTTCCAGGGTAGCGAATGGCAATGCTGTAGCCAATGAAGTTTTAACTGAGGCTCAACTATTGCCGTTACCTAGCCATGACTAGAGCTTGTAGCTCAATAACACCCCATCTACACAGATTTTCTTCATTCAGATGACGGCATAAAAAGTCAGGGACTCAGTCCATCGCCCAGTTCTTTTTAGGACTTTAGAACAGGAAGATTTTGGTGGGGAAAGGTGGGAATCAAAAAAAGGAATCAACCGTGAGATGTGGTGATTAATACCCTTGGAGGGTAATGGATGGCAATGCTGTAGCCAATGAAGTTCTAACTGAGGCTCAGCTATTGCTGTTACCCTCCTCCCCATGATCAGAGATTTAATAGCTTAATAACCTTATCCCTACACTGTCCTCTACAGATAACAGGGAAGTTGAAAAGCATTCTTGCTTTGCCCCTTTAAGCCAGTCCTTATAAGGACAGGAAGATTTGAGGTGACAGACGGGAATAAGAACATCCCAGTCCTTTTCAGGACGTGCAGGGTAGCGGATGGCAATGCTGTAGCCAATGAAGTTTTAACTGAGGCTAGGCTATTGCCGTTACCCAGCCATGACTCCATCCACACAGATTTTCTACAGTCAGATGACTGGATAAAGAGTCAAGGACTCAGTCCATCGCCCAGTTCTTTTAAGAATAGGAAGATTTGATTTGATAGATCAAGGGAATAGACAGTCTTTTTAGGACTTCTAGGGTAAAGGATGGCAATGCTGTAGCCAATGAAGTTCTAACTGAGGCTCGGCTGTGCTATTATGAGTTTCGCTCGCTTAGGTTTCTTCCGAAGTTTTGCTTCCGCTGCGGGAGGGGGGAGGGCTTGATTTCGGGGGGTTTGCCCTGAGAGAACATTTTGAGTCTCTGGAGAAGGTGTTCTGTGGCATGGCCCAGTGAGGGGCTTTGTCGGTGGATGCCTTTCCCTGGAATATGAGCGGATCTGCTCGGTGGTGGGGGAGCCAACGCTGAGCTGGACAGTCTTTCGGCTACTGGTCTAGGGCTCGTCCCTATTTTTAGAGACGGCTTTACTTAAATATAAGGACATCCTTTACTTAAATATAAGGACATCAATAACACCACATCCACACAGATTTTCTTCATTCAGATGAAGGGATAAAGAATAAAGGACCAATCCTTTTTCAGGACCAGAAGATTTCAGTTGGATGTGATGATTAATGATTATACTGGGAACAAGTTAGATATTTACTAAAATGATGTGTATAAAACTTTATTAAAAAGAAGCAAATATATATATATATATATATATATATATATATATACTCTATAATATAAAATGACAAGCCTCTTTGTGTCACGTTTTTTGAAACTCAGGGGCTACCCTGAGTGTCGAGTCTTCAAAATTCGAGTCATCGGAATTCAAGGAGAACCGGCCTACCAGTCCGGAATTCGGGGGGGGCGGAGCTCCTAGTATATATATATATATATAAAGTATTCGATATAAGATATATAATATATTATAAGTAAATAAAAATTAGCGTTATTTATAAATAGTGTTATGTTTTCATATAATGTGTTATATTTCCATGATGTGATTTTATTAAATTTTATTACAATAAAATAAATATAAACAAATATATATAAATTTAAGTCAATGATTTATGTATTGAGATGAATTTAATAAATAATATAATGGACTTGCCGCGATGCTATTACTGAAATTCCTGGAGGGGCTAGCGCGATAATAAATTAATTTTTAATTATAATATAGAATTAATAAAAACATTCACTAAAATTGTAAAGCAATCTATTAAAATGTATTGTGGAGAAACGTTTTCGTTGGGGAAAATTAAAATACGAGAAGAAAATGAAAAGTGTTCGATCATGCGCAGTTCACTCTATTTTAATTCATTGTGCAAACAACGTAATGCGCATGTGTGGGTGTTATCTAAAGGTTTATCTGAAATTTGTGTTTTTAAAGCTATTTGAATTATAGATTTCCATGCTATATTACAGACTGCAGTTAGAATTAAAGAACCATTCAGATATTTCCTTCGGGATTATCTGATTGTTATGGAAGTGAAAATTTCCGCTACGAATTGTTTTCTCTAAGCGGAAAATGTGTCTAATGCAATATTTTACAAACTTGTGCCCGTTCTGGATTTATTTATTTTTTTCACTTCCAATTCACTTTAGCGCAACTTCCTTGATCGACAAACCTTTTGGTCGATCTCTCAGAAAGTGCGTCTATCAGTTTTATCTCGCAAGCAGCTAGTGATCAAGTTAAGAGCCGGGCGTTTTTCCAGCAGGGTTGTTCGGCAGCACGTGCATCTGTACATTTCATTAGGTTACTAGCAGCCAGAGGCAGTCAAGAAAAGTAAGAAAGATAGCACACGCTTAACATTTCCTAGGATGGAACAGTTTGCTTGCGTCGCTTTGTGCCCCCCTTCCAAACCCTAGGATTTCTTTTACATTTAACGAATTGGGCGAGATTCTAATTTGAGTAAAAAACATCCTTTTTCGCCGGTCGCCTCCTCCTTTTCCCCTTACGGAAGTTAACAGAGCCACTTCTAGTAACCATAATGGGTTTTCCTTAAAGACTTTCAAATACACTTGGAGTGTTGGTAGATGGATTCAATCTCGTAGTGTTGTTTCGGTGTAAGAGTCGCATAAGGATGTTGGCTGATCAGCGCAAAGGATCAGTTAGATAGGAACACGAGAAAGGAGATAGAATTGTGGAGATGGAATGAGATAGGTACGTGATCTTTCCCTTCATTAGGTAAGAAGGTTATCGCAAGGGCACTTAGAACGTTTTGTAACAAGATTGGATAATGGATAGGGAAAAGAGGAAATGAATAAAATATCCAGACGTAGACAAAATAAACTTTTTAAAATAATTAATTTTAAAGTATCGTTTTTATCAGTGAATTGTTGCTCTATATTTTTGTTTACATCGGATTTTTTCTGTAGTCATCGCTATTATATAAGATATAAGATAAGAGTTAAATTTGTTGTAGTGATTGATATTTAAGTAGGGAACTTAATATTTAAGAAGTAAACAAAGTAGGGACAATGCTTAAGTCAAACTAGTAACTTCTGACTTATTTTATACAGCCTATGAATTTCGATTGTGGTATATATATACAGGGTGTTCGGGATAAATTTGACATATTTATAATTAATTATATTTTTCCGTAAGTTACATGTATTAACACACACTTCTCTTCATTTAAAAGTTTGGACCCTTCTTCATTCATATACAAGATGTCAGAAAGGATGGATAGCTGGAACCCACCTGAATCATGGAAGAGAATAACTTGTATCATGATGATTCGTGCCCGCCATCAAAATAAGGATATTACGACTGCTGCCCAATGCTCCCTGAATACAGTAAAAACAATCAGGCATGAACTAGAGACTTGCAATGGTGACTACGAGGATGTAGCAAGAAGAAAGATCCCTAGCAGACGATCTGATTGCGTTCGTACAGCAGAATTCCTCGCAAATCTGCAGGAACAGGTGTTGAAGATCCCTGGCATTGGAATTCGGGCTTTGTTCGTGGAGTTGCTAACTGTAGTCAAGCCCTGGATAACAAGGGTAGCCAATGGTAGGCCATATGTATGGCAGCAGGATTCGGCCCCTTGCCACACCTCTGGGAAAAGTCAAAAATGGTTGTCTGAAAATTTCTACGACTTCAGCAGTCCAAATGTTTGGCCTCCAAACTCCCCAGACCTTAACCCCATGGATTATTTTGTATGGGGCGCAGTTGAAAAAGACACCAATCGCACTTCCAGTAATACAAAAGCCCAGTTAATGGATAAAATTAAAACAGTTTTTGCGGCCCTTCCCAGGGAGACTGTAGCATCAGCTTGTTCGAGGTTCCGAAGCAGGATTGAAGCTGTGATCGATGCTAATGGTGGTTATTTTGAGTAAATCTTGTTGATAGTATTGTAATTAACTCTGCCTGTAATGTTTTTTGTCAATTCATTAAATTTAATAGATACAAAGAAGATTTTCTTTTTCCTTACGAAACTGTCAAATTTATCCCGAACACCCTTTATATATATATATATATGGTGCATGTATATGTATAGATATGGCGTATGTATATATATAAATATATGTAAATGGCGTATGTATATAAATAAATAAATATATATATATATATATATATTTAAAAATCTTACTTTAAGAATAATTTAAATATAATATTAATGATAAAAAATTATAGGTTTCAATTATAATTTTTGATTTTAAAATATTACCATAAATTATTTAATTTATTACTTAAATTAAGGGGATATTAAATCCCACATAGTTTTAAAACCGAATAAGAAACTCAAGGATTGGAATCAGAGAGTTTCTTGCCGAATATAGTAAACTATAAAGTATCGGCGACACTAGCGTTAGCCAATGCAAGTGATCCTAGTACGTAGTACAATACCGGGCAACTCGTTGCAAAGGTGGGGGAAGTTCAGATCGCTATTCTTAGGTATTTTCCATAATGTAAAAACACATTTCCTAGGAAATGAATGCTGTTATTACATTATGGAGAGAGGTCACTACCCAGACCGGTTTCAGCCTTTTTTGAGGCTTCATCAGTGAGTAGCTAGACCTAATACCAAAGTGTATAGCGAAAAGAACTTATATACTCTGCGAACGAGATTTCCAAACAGGTGCAACCATTACTTAAGTTATTTAATTTATTATTTTAAAATTTAAATAAAAATTTCACTTTACAACTAAATTTAAATCCATTTTGAATTATTTTATAAATTTCATATTTTTTAATATTAAATTTATTTGCCTATTTTATGACTTTTTATATTTTAAAAATTTGAGTTGTAATGTTCTAATAACTTTTTTTCCTAAACCACTTTTTTCCTAAGCCACTTTTTTAATTTCATGAAACTCTAATATTTCCATTTATTAATTATTGCTAATGATAATTGATGATACTAATTTCGTATAGTTTTATACGAAACTATTGATTTAATTCGTCATTGTTGTATTGAGGTGTAATCAGTAATTTTGAGATTGACCACCAGGTGCCGTTAATGCAATAATCCCTAAAGTTACGCCTAACTTCCGTTAGGCGTAACTTTAGTTTTCGACTTCATTACTGAGAATTAATACCGGACAAAGTATGACTGTAAATAGTATTCTGAAGGTGATAGGAACTAAATAGCAGTCATAAATTATAAACGAATAATCAGAAATTAATTTTAATTTTATAATAATCAGCTCAGATGTCGAGAATCATTTTAATTTTGCCAAAATGACACAAGTCTAACTTAATATTCATTTTAAAGGCATTTCGAATGTTAAACTCATTTGTTAGTATCTTAAATGAATTAATTAATAATCAGTGACAATCTTTAGCTTGTTATTTTTTTTTTTTTTAAAGTTAAAACTTTTTGGAATACTTTGTTGAGTCAATGTTTCTTTGATTTTTCATTCCTAATACATAATTCTTAATAAACAGTTGGATTTCATAGATTTTATATGTTAGTTTATTTAATAACGAATTTTATTTTTATCACAATGCGTATTCAATTAAAGAATTTGTTTCAGTTTTTCTATGAATGGTTAACTTAACTTAACCCCCCCCCCCTTAACTGAGTACGTTGAATAGTTTTTTTTTTTGTACAGAATATCTCTGGATTCCTTTTCTTTCTCTTTCACTGTTTCATCTTCACTCTTTTAGACATTTTCTTTCAACTTGAAGGCTAAACGTCATAAAAAAAAAAAAAGTATTTCCCCTGCCGGCTGTTTGGAGATCTTCAATACTTGTTATCCGTATTTAAGATATTTCTTACTTCGCACTGACCCAAAATGAATTATCAAATGCTGTGGGCACTTGGAGGTGGTTACATAGTATCATATCCTTG
Source organism: Typopeltis vanoorti (assembly GCF_054136105.1). Classification (NCBI taxonomy): domain Eukaryota; kingdom Metazoa; phylum Arthropoda; class Arachnida; order Uropygi; family Thelyphonidae; genus Typopeltis; species Typopeltis vanoorti. The sequence continues at coordinate 58,840,017 of NC_143566.1, read as the reverse complement.
TGTAACTATTGTGCAGTCTTGCTGAAAATACGCTTTGATGCCTGACCGGAATGTTGAGAGAAGTTGGTTCATTTCAGAAAAAAAAAAAAAAAAAAAAACACTACTAGATTCCTTGCAAGTAACTTGATAGTTCCAGTCCATACCACCAGGTTCGCTAATGTAATCCAGGAACCTTCCATTTTCATTATTTTTTTTAACAATAAATGCCTAATTTGGAAGCATATGTCAGTGTTGTTTGTACAACTTTCCAATGCACATTCAGACGCGATATTTTACATCAATAAAATACTCCTTTTTTTTTATGTCCATAATGTTTCAGATGACAGAGCAGACTTATTAAACCTCTGTCAAAATTGCGCTTTTATATCCTTCATAACTCTTCTTTTCTCTTTCGCGATCATGAACTCCAAACGAGTCCGATAAGTCTTTCTTACAGCTTCTAATCACCGATGTCCATCATCTTGAACCTTCCTGCAAAATAAAGCAAAAAATATATTGTTATAAAACACGTTTTTTTTTTCTGAAAAAAGGACATTACAAAGGCCAATGAGTGTTAACTACTGCATTATATCACACCAACATTGTGCGTTTTCAGTTGATGAACTCATTATAAGAAGAAAAATAGTTAATAGTTACTAAAAGTGATTTTAATCAATGTATTGACACTTATTAAGTTGTTTTGAACAAAAGAAAAGCAAATTATGATCCTCAAAACTTTGCTCCGGCGGTTAATAGCTTAATCCAATTTTTCTGTATAAAATTGTTAATTAAATTTATACAGAAAAATTAAATTAAGCCAATAAAAAAGTTAATTAGCGCGCTTAGGCAAATGCATAAAACAAAACTAATGAATATCAGCTTTGTTTTTTGACGCCTGTTCATACTGATTTAACTTTGTTGATGTACATATTTTATTTAAATTTAGTATTTGAGAGAGCCTAATTAAAATTTGTTCGCATGATCTTAGTTTGGTTAAAATCGAATGATTTTAGTATCAAAATTTGGCTGAAAAATAACAAAATTCTATGTTAAAATAGACAATAAATAAACTGTGTATAGCACTTAAACCTTCTAGATTTAATTTCTGTGATGACAACTGATGACGTCACTAAAAGAATTATATTGTAAAACTCACTTTTTTAATAGATAATTTCAACTTATTTTATTATTTTAAAAAATAATAAATAAATTTTTATAGCAAATATTGCCAAATCTTAAGATTTAATTATTAATAGCGTTTATAAATGAATTTTATTACAAAACACCTTTTTCTTTTTAAAATATAGAATTATTTAATTATTTTTATGAAAATTGATGAGGTTTATGTAAAAATTCATAAAAAATCCAGTGTAAGTGTTCCTAAAGATATTTAGTTTATGAATTTCGTAGGAGTGAACTTCCTTAACAGTTTTTTAATGTATTAAATTAATGAAAAAAAGAAACATCTCTGGAGTGTAAATTTTGTGTATGTGCGTGTGTATTCCGAAATTGTAATGCTTAACGCTCTGTTAACGTTCATGTGTGCTTCCTATACATCTCCATTACTCCGAGTTGGCCACTTCAGCGCTATGGTCGATGTTCTAAATGAAGTACAAGCTAACCTTTGCACTAAATGTCGAGAGAAAAACGTGTTGGGAGTATTGTAGTCTGTCCTCGTAGCCATCTGCTTCCTCTACGACCATCATTTATTGTATCGTCCTTCGACTGCTCCTGCTACAACCAGCCGTTAACGTTCCACAGACATCGTGCTCCCGCCCGCCCGCCCCCGCGCGCGCACACACACACACGCGCTACCACCAAAAGTCTCTCATTTTGTCCCAGTAACCTGCAGTTCCGCTAGCGAGAAGCCATCCCTGAAATGCTTCGCTAGATAAAGAGTTAGTGAAGGAACTTCCAGATCCCTTAGTAACGACAGCAGATGGGTAAGGGGGTCGGGAGGGAATTCGGCCACTCACTTTCTATGGACATTACGGAAGTTCTGAGCGAGGAAACGGCAGTGCCGATGTCTTCGGGTGGCGGAGGTAATGGGACCAAACTGGCGGTCTCAGTGACTGGCGAGTTCGCTGATGAGACATGTCCGATGTCACAAACTGCCTGATCAGAGATGCCGGAAAGAATCTTCTCCCCACCCCCTTCCCACCGTCATTGAGCTAGACGATGCTTCTTTGTGTGTTCTACTACAAAACCCTGACAAGAGATCGTTTTTCCTGGTCACTGTAAAGAACAAGAGGTTATTACTTTGTTGGCCGGTAGAGGGAAGCACGATCTAACTTAACTTATGGGCGGCTATAGATTGGGATTTCTTTTAATAAAGATGGATAGATAGTGACGGTATTGTTCCCCCCCCCCCCCACACACACACCATAACAACCCCTATCTCTGTTATGTGCGCTCTTTGCAATGTTTTCGGCTCTTTTTTTTTTTTTTTTTTTTTTTATAATCTGTAAGTCACATATACTGCTGTTTTTTTTTATATATATATATAATCTTGATAACTGAATTTTAACATCGCTCTTTGGAGAATAAAATAAAACCTACGGTGTTAACAATTATAACAACACAAAGAAAAAAACATTTTAAATTAGAAATTAGATTTTTATAAAAATTGAAGACGCCTTATAGTCCTTATAAGGACTGGCTTAAAGGGGCGAAGCAAGAATGCTTTTCATCTTCCCCGTTATCTGTTGAGGACAGTGAAGGGATAAGGTGTTATTGAGCTATTAAAGCTCTGATCATGGCAGGAGGGTAACAGCATTAGCCGAGCCTCAGTTTGAACTTCACTGGCTACAGCATTGCCATCCATTACCCTCCAAGGGTATTGGATTGAATGAATCAATCACCGCATCTCACCATATCCAAAATTGAAGACGCCTACAATACTGCCTTACTTGTACTTAAATATCTAAACAATAAAAAGGTGTGTGAATAGAGATTTATTTCTAAATAATGAGATAATTTATTTACAATAATACAAAATTATGATGGTCAATTATTTTTAGAACTAATTGAAAACAAATGTGATTTTAAATAACTAACATTGGGCATTATTAGGCCGGAATACTAGACGATTATACGGACTAATTTCGCTACATATGCTAATGGCTTCTGAGGTAAACAACAACAAAAAAAACAATAACGGGATAAAGGTGAATAGTTACATAACTAAAACAGAAACCGTTAGACAAAAGTAAAAAAAGAAACGCCGACTCGGATTATTCATTATTCAATTAGTGCGAGCCCGATAGTTGCAACTAACATGGACACTTACCGAACAATGACTGAGCCTTCGTTTTTTAATTTTGTGTAACGGTTCCTACATGTTCTCTTTTTTAGTGTAATCATTCACTTTTACTCCTTGATTGTGTTATTTTTTGTTCTTCCTAACCCAGAAGAAGTCGCTAGCATGTGTGGCCAGTTATTGCAAACAATCCAATTAGTATTTATAACTTAATTGCAGTTATATTTTATAGTCACTATCATAGCTGAAAATATACATCCTCTGTCCAAAAAGAAACCGAACTTTTCGAAAAAGGAGAAACTAGTGGCGCCACCTGTTGTATCTTGTTGTTGTCGAAAGCGGCAACCTTTATTAGTGTTGTGTATTCTGCTATTGTTGCAAGTACGCATGTTTCCTAATAATGATTGTCGTTTGGTTTATTTTTTTTAATTCTTGATTAATAGCTGAGTTTTAATAATACCCTTTGCACAATGGAACAACGTTTTTTTATTATATAGTACGTCAAATATTATTATATTTCAGTTGCACTAGTTCTCTTGTTAGTGTGTCTGTTTTTAGGGAAAAAAAGTCACCGCCTCCTCCATGTGAAATCGGCTAACTAACATTAAGTTCAGAAGTCTGTGTCGATACTCATTAATTGTTAGGATTTAAAAATATCTGGTCAAGAACAGCGCTCTAGTCTTCTCAATAAACTGCCGAAGTGTTATTAATAAACTTAATAGTATTCTTATATTCGACAGAACGGTAATTAATATTTCTATAATAATTAATTCTGAGAAATCTTTTTTTTTCCCTCAGATGCCATGATATTTTCAGATATTTTATTTGTAAATTTGAATTTAGGATAATATGAAATTTAAATTGTTCTATAGAATGTTTCTCAAACCCTACAGAACAATTTTGAATTTATATTATCCGAGATCATTAAGTATTTTGAATGCCATTGATTCCATTTATTATTTATTTAATTGAATTTTCGAATTTTCCCAATGCATTTATTTGAATAATAAAATTCTTCTTATTATTATTACTCAAGCACCTCCATTGCTTTACCCCTTCTTTCGTAGTATAGCTCCTGAATTTTAATTTTCTGTCTATTATTACTCCTAGGTTGCTAATCTTTTTAGTGAAATCTCAATCTACCATCTTTTTCGGCTCGAGATGTGTAATTTTATGGTTCTCATTACTGAATTGTATCCGTTATTATTTGTATATAGTACCAATCCATTTAAATAATTCTTCAGGTATTAAAATAAATGTCATTCTATAAAGATTACTTTTCTGTCTGCTAAAAAGAATCCCCACAAAGATCTATCATATTTCTCACAGTGATGAGGAGAATAATATCAAATGCTCCTATAATGAAAAAGATACAACCTACTTAAATGACTTTATAATCTTTAGGCAAAGAACCACATTAAGTTAATATTCAGTAATTGTCATTCAAATCGTAGCTCCAAATCATAATTTAGAACAATGTATGTGTGTGACATTAACATTTTCACATGTGATACTTGCCATCATCATTCAATCAAATGATTTTACATTATAGTCGCGTGCAAGTTAAACATTTAACAGAAATGAATAAAGTATTGTTTTTACAAGATTAAAAGCACTTCGCTCCTTACTGAATTTCGAAAATTCAGAGAAAGAGAAACGATGGGCTTTATGATACTAAGAAATACAGAGAATTAATACTGTTTAAATATTATTACTTGGAGATGTTTACATTTCGCTCATGTTTCCCGTATAAACAACAACCAAAAACATTTTTTTGTTGTTAATACAAAATTTTGTTTTTCACAATGGAATCACTATATTTCATACACGTGTATAATCAACAACTGATAACTTTGATTTCCAATCAGATTGCAGCCTTTATGGCAACCTCTGGTTGCAATAGCGATGTCCACCTGTCGATAGTAGATTAGAAGTCAACTGGATAGCACTTAGTAGCTGGAAACATACGCATATAGAACTAAGATTGTTTTAGCTATCCTCTAGGGATTCCGCACCTGGTAAGAAAGGACAAAAATTACTAAGACAGCTCCCGAAGATACATGAAACCGTTCTTATAAGTAAGTTAAGTATTGTCCGTATGAACATTAACAGTCTTCTCAAAACAGGTATCTAACTAAGTCGCCTGAGATCACTGCATTCTACAAACTAATAGCTCTGCAAGATTCGATGGGTAAACAATTAATGTTTTCACCCTACATAGTGCAAACTACTTCAAAGCTATCCGCCAAAAACTCTCATTTATTTAATTTCGTATAAGTTGTGCCTCATCGGCTCAGTCTTTTGACGAAGTCCTTTGGTTGAAGAGCTCTGAGTTAGAGCCTGTCTAGAGCTTGAAAATTCATTATAAGGGCTTTTCAAGTGAGGGTGCGCTTGCCAGTCGCAAACGGAGATGGAAGGGTTTTTCCTCATGCAGAACAGGAAAGCCAACCAATAGAGTAAACGCATTTAACTGACGTCATGCACTTCTTAATACCATCCATCGAATTTCTAACGGACAACAAAAACAATCCTGCGACTTTTCATTGTGACAATTATCTTTCATGCTCCCAATATCTAGTTTTTCAATACAGGCCGGAGAATACACGCAGGTAAGAGATATAATACAATAGCCTTATAATCGTAGTTGCTTAGGCCGTACTTCATTCCTGATAACCTGAGGCCACTTTCAATTGTTCTAACTTTCTTATCATTACCTACGTCTACATTTACTTTTATATTTCGATTTGTCTAAACATATGACCAACGTTTGGATATTCCAGAAGTATATACAAACTATTCCTGAATTTAAGTAAAACAGAATATTTATTACTAGGAAAATACACACGTTTTTGATCATTTCCTTGTAAGGAGGGCAGGTATAAATTCATTCATCACTGTTCATAGAGTTACATGCGTATCACTGGCATGAGTTCAGAAAGAAAGAATAATCTGAAGGTTTAACTTACTGTGAAAATCCTAAATATTTCTAAACACTGACTTAAATTAGCAGTGTAACAAGATATTTACTATTTTCTTAATATCATTTAGCACACGCGTTTTGTTATTATCGTATATGTATGTGTGCAGAAAACTTTAAAATGAAATATACGCTACCTTTACCTCAGAAATGCAACACTTCATTAAAGGATCATAGCGCTTTAAGTTCTTAAATATCCAAGATTACATTTGCCTCCAAAGATTGGATACATTTTGATTTTTTGCTTTGTAAGCATATAGACAGTCTTTTATTTCTTATTTTAAATAAACATATTTAATTCTCACAACATTCCATAGATGGCAGTATATGTCTGTTTTCTTTAAACTAGGATTTCAAGATGCAGTGATGTTAGTGCCACCTATAGACAGATGCATTGTGCACACGATTTTTTTTTTTCTTTCAGATTTCAGATTTCACGTTCCAATCATGATTACTTTATTTATTCAGTCATTAATAAAATTATAATATTTTAATTATAATAAATTAATAAATTTATTAATTTATTATAATTATGCAAAACAATTTTAGGTGTATTGAATGTATGCCCAAACTATGCTTATATTTAATTGTTCAGCAAATAAACTACTTAATATACATATTTTTATATTAGTTATAATAAGTTTCTTAACTTATTTCTTAAAAAGTAATGAATTTAATAGGCTTAAAATAGTATGAACTGCTTATTCATGATCATCACAGGTTCTTCGAATTTCTTAGATGATGCAATCATATAAAATATTTCGATGTTGATGGTGGATCCAATGACGTTATATAAGTTTTTTGTCCAATTGTAAAATAATCCCCGACTGATAAACATATTTGGCTCTTCACAGACGGTCGACACGCTATTGTAGCCGAGTGTCAGACAAAAATTGTACTTTTAAAATATAAGATATTTCACTTGTTATATACGTTCTCAATGGGATAACCTATTCAGCAAGTAAAATACTTCATCTATTTAAGTACAATTTTTAGTGAAGATGGCAAATTAAATTTCGAAGTAGTTAATAGAATAAGCATTCACATGGCCTTTCGTGATTTAGACCCCGTTGAATAAATTTATTCGAAATAAGAGAGAAATTAGGCAAAACATTAAACTAAATGTATACAAGACAGTGTTTATAGTGACTTATAGATTTGACTGATCAGGAATAAAGCGGTTGATCAAAGACTACAGACCGCAAGAGTTCTGGTGGTAGAATTATATTAAAAAGAAGATAAAGAAACCTCGTACCATTAACATTCAAAAATGTGTCAGAAGAGTAAAATAGGTGTTTGATGCTAGGATAGTAAGGAAAAAAAAGGTCCGAGACTACGATCTAGATGGAGTGATAGAGTCAGTAGAAGTGCTTAGGCTAACCAACAATAATTTGGAAGAAATATTTTGATAGGAAGCTAATAATAATTCCAACTTAATCATGTAGTACGCATGGCACCCCGTATCACTACCTTGATCTTGTTAGTTTATATTAGCAGTATTAATCCTGGTCAGTTTTCCTCATTCTATTATGTAATCAGACCATGTTATCTCTAAATATTTAAATTAAATATAAAAATTTTAAACGTATTTTAGAACATATACCATATTATTTTCATAGATGTTTGTATACAGTCTTATATAATATTATATTTAACATGAAAATTAACATTGTATTCTTAAAATAACTCAATGTTTTTAACAAAATTGTATTATAATTTTAAACACCATAATTATATTATAATGAGTTACTACATAAACAATTTGGTAACCTCGACATAAAAATGCATTTTAAATGCATAACATAATATTTATGCATTTTTATGTCGAGTTTTTTTGCATTATGTTGAATTTTTATGCATTTAAGGTGTTATTGAGCTATTAAATATTATGCATTTAAAATGCATAATATTTATGCATTTTAAATCGACATAAAAATGCATAATATTAAACATAATATATGCATTTTAAATCGACATAAAAATGCATAATATTAAACATAATATTAAATATTAAACATAATATTAAATATTATGCATTTAAAATGCATGATATTTAATAGCTCAATAACATTTAATAGCTCAATAACACCTTATCCCTACACTGTCCTCTACAGATAACGGGGAAAATAAAAAGCATTCTTGCTTCGCCCCTTTAAGCCAGTCCTTATAAGGACTATAAGGACTTTAAAATTCGGGGCAATTTTTTTTTTTTTTGAATTTGATATGACGGTGACGGCATATTATTCAAAAGTAATATTATAACATATTACAACATAACATTGTATTAAAGTATTATATTATATTATACATATTTTATTAACCCTGCGGAGGTCGAGGTCATAAAAATTGTCGCAAGTATCTGAGATATACATTTATTATTAGTATGTGCTAAAATGAGATAAAACTTAAAAAAAACACTACAAATATAATACATGATGGTTTATTTATTTTTACAATCTAGAAATTATTGAAAAAACAAGTAAACCAATGCTATACTGACAACGGAGTTCGCGGTATCTCTCAGATACTATGAAATATCACACACCTTTACATAAACAGTGTGGAATATCACTCGTAATATATTCATGCGCAGCTGCTCATGACCACCAAGCTATACACTGGATACGTGTAAGAATATTTATATTAAATAATTTCTTTGTATCTGTCAGATCAGCTGCGACCTCCGCAGGGTTAAATAATAAAAGTGCAACCTGTTAAATATTAGTTTTTTTTTTTATTACAACAAGATGACGATTTAGCTGTACGTATTTCGTGATGAGCTTCGGTGGCTCATTTGGTTTCGAATCAGTTGGGTTGGAAAAGGCTTAGACTCGAATCCACCTAGGATGCGAAGAACTGTTATCAGAGCTTTTCTAAAGAGGGTGAGTTAGCCGATATCATACGAAAATAGTAGGGGTTATTTGCTCCAAGAAACGTGTTCTTCATTTTGAGAAGGTCATGGAATTTTGAATTTGGTTGAAAAGATCAGGTTGGAATTTTCACTTTTCAAATGAAGATGAGTCGATCACGTATATAGTTAACATCAAAACAGTCGGAAATCCCATGAGCCCTTTCTCCAGCAGCTGATAGCATTGAAAGTTACGTTTACGAGTTCCAAAGTTGTAAGAAAAATTCAGTTTCCACTTTACTGGAACACATTCTTTCTCTCTCTTGTTTTTCTCTTATAAATACTCAACAGGTTTCGAATTCTCTTTCGAAAACCTCGATCTCGGAGATTAAGATTGGCTTTGCTATTACTTCCTCTTGTTTACTATATGATCTTCACAGTTCATTGAAAATAAACTCTCGATATCATCATGCTTTGCTTTTTACATTTTGAATTGGTCGCTTTCAGTGTTGAACACTTACAGAACGAAGTGCACAACACTAGATTATGGCTGTTCTATGTTAATAATAGGTTTGCTATTTTGTTCCTATGGATCACACACACTTCAGATTCATTTAGGTAGATTTAACAACATCTTAAAATACCTTTCGTAATAGAAAAAGGAATCAAACAAATATTTTGCCTCCCCTATTAAATATACTCTAGGTTTATATTTTTTTGTGTGTGGAGGGCGGATTCACATATAACACCTGTCTTTACATATACGGGCTCCTTTTTATTTATAATAATAATAATAATAATAATAATAATAATAATAATAATAATAACTTGACTCAGTAACAAATAACTTTTAAAAGAAAGCTGCTATAGCTAACTTTTGAAACGTGATAATCTTAGCAATTTTTATGCAAACGAAATATTTTAGTATGCAAAATTAATGTTTATGTGTTGAAAGAAATGATTACTATTTTGTAAATGTTTCTGTTGTACTGCCTTTTAATCCATTAAAATTTTAAATTTACGATAAAAATGAGCAACTGGATTTCTCTGCATCTTACATTGTAGTAAGCATGCAAATTTTACCACTTTACCAAAGCAAATATAAGTACATTGCTATTCATAAGTAACAAAAATATATTTCTTTTCATACATCTTCAAGGCCCACCTTTCCTAAATTGGGTTGTGGAGGCAACAGCTGCAAGAGGAACTTCCAATGGTCACAATCATCTGCCACCAAGCTCAGGTATTCTGGTGGGATTCCCAAACGTGTCCACCCAAGGTTTTGGATATAATCTATCCAGCGAGTCCTTGGCCTTCCACCCTCTGGCTTGGCAAAGAGGGCCTGCTGAGAGCCTCTATTGTGGCATTCTGACCAAATGCCCGTACCAACGTAACTGTGATCTCTCAACACGGAGAAGCAGAGGTTGTGTATTGAGGGTTTCCCGAATTGCAGAGCTTCTGACTCTGTCGAGTCTTGTCAGCCTCGCAAATCCTTGAAGGAACTTCATTTTAGCTGTCCGCATTCTTTCGGTCATTACCCAACTCTAATGACCATAGGTGAGGATGGGGACATAGACTGTATTGAAGACAGCCAGTTTTGCCTTCTGGCTTAACTCCCGCTTCAATACTACCGAATTGCCAAGCTCCCGCAATATTGAGCTTGCTAAGCCAATTCGAGTATCTACCTCTACGTCCCATTTTCCATCATTCGTGAATATGGACCCAAGGTATTTAAATTTCTCCACCTGCCTCATTGGGACTCCACTTACATGTAGAGTGCACTGGAATGGTTGTCTTGAGACCACAAATGTTTCAGTTTTGCCCGCATTGATCTTCATTCCGGCGTCTGCACAAACAGCTACAAACCTATCCAGGATCCGCTGGAGGTCATCTGTGGAAGAGTTAAGCAGAAGTAGGTCATCTGCAAAAAGCAGACGTCCAATGGTGTGTTCTTTCATCCCTCCTTTTTTATAATATTTATGGACTGGATTGATAGGCACAGCCGAGGCAGTGAGCGTGTCAGACTCTTCTGACACACTCACTGCCTCACGTCCAATTGTGTCTCATTGACTCACGTCCAATGGTGTGTTCTTTCATCCCTCCTTTTCATAATATTTATGGACTGGATTGATAGGTACAGCCGAGGCAGTGAGTGTGTCAGAATTTATGGACTGGATTGATAGGCACAGCCGAGGCAGTGAGTGTGTCAGAATCTTCTGACACACCCACTGCCTCGCTGTGCCTATCAATCCAGTCCATAAATATTATGAAAAGGAGGGGTGAAAGAACACACCCTTGGGGGAGGCCAACGGAGACTGTGAAAGGTTCAGACTTTGTGCTGTTCACCCTGACATTCTTCGGGATAAGCTTGATGGCAGCTTATCTCGAGGAACCCGGTCATATGCTTTCTCCAAGTCCACAAAACATGTGTAGACATTCTTGGCATATTCCCAAGATTTCTCAAAGACTTGCCTTAAAGTGAAGATTTGGTCAGTTGTGCTTTTACAAGGACGAAAGCCACATTGTTCTTCCTGGAACATTGACTCAACTATGCTCCTGCACCGTCTTTCCAAGCACCTAGCATACACTTTCCCAGGCAGGGAACAGAGAGATGCCACGATAGTTACTGCAATCCTTCTGGTCTCCCTTCTTGAAGACTGGTATTATTATGCCTGTCTGCCATTGCTTTGGTGCTCGCCCAGATATCCAAGCAGCCTGACACACTCGAGTCTGCCAGAGAATACCGTCTCGGTTTAAGGATTTTAGCATTTCGTGCCGAATTTCATCATCGCCAGCAGCCTTGCCCGATTTTATTGCTAAATGGACCTCTTCTGCTGCGAGACTAGTCATTGACCCCATCTGCGCCTCTTGGATGTCCACAACTGCTGGGCCGCCCGGTTAAGAAGACTCTCTCAAAGTATTCCCTCCATCTTTGGAGGATATCCTTCTCGGTTGTTAAAAGTGCACCATCAGAGGCCTCAATTGCCCTTGCTGTGCACGATTTCCTCCCTCGAAGGCGGCGGATGGTCTGCCAGAACACTTTGTTTGTATTTGCATAGGATGAGTCTAATCTTTCTCCAAAGGATTCCCAAGCCTTCTGCTTTGCTGTCTTTACTGCCTCAGCAGCAGCTTTTAAATTTTAAAGTATTAAATATTTTTCCGAAATTTAAATTATTTTTAGAAAAATGTAGTTTTTCTGTATTTAGAAAAAAGAATATTATAGTTTACAATAAATTTTATCTTTGATTTATAATTTAAGAATAAATTTAAATAGCAGACGAAAAATATCTTGGATTTTAAAACTTGTTTCTATATTGTTTCCTTGTAAATACATATATAAACATGATCAGTATAAAATACTGAATATTTCACTTCTAAAAACATTATAGTTCATTCTTAACTCTTATCTTAAAATAATTAATTTGCGTTCATGTTTTCTTGAAACCCGCAACTTTAAATATTTTTCCATAAAGTGACCAAACTGTTAAGATATTTTTATTTGTTTTAAAAGGTAGAATCCTAATGTACCAGTGGCGAGCATTTTACGTCACTTTGTCCTGCCTCAAAATGATTTTCAACTGAATTCTTCCTCATAAATATTCCCTCAAACTTAGCGAAAAGTCTTCTGGCTTTTGGCCAGCCTCTTGCTGCAGACAATACTGTTGATTTATCACTCTCCCATAAGTATGTTTCCTCTACAAAAGCGGAACATTCAGTTCTTTCTTTAAATCTTCGCTAAGTTTGGCACATACAGACATGTATCTTGTTGAGGAAGTAGATTCAAGAAAGTTCTAATAACTGTAATGTATTAGAAAACTACGGGACTTGCTGAAGACGAAGAAAAGTTGAAAAATCCCTCCCCATCATTCCTTTTCCTTACAAGAAAATTGCCTGAATTGATTAAGATCTCCTATCTTGGTTGGTTCCGAATTGATTTTATATTGGATACAAATCTATATTGGTAACATTGGTTTGGTTAATCGCGTCTGAGATGTTTATTGATTAAATAGCATAATTCACATTGTTATAATACTAATTCGAAACAATGTCGCACTGGATAAGTGCTGTATTGTCTGGGTATTTTGGCAGCAATAGTATTTGGCTGTAATATACTACACGGCATTTATTTAGTAACTACGGGGATGTGTGCATATGTTCACTTAAATATTTTGCAATAAGCTGATTACTTTTAATCAATGAAAATATTCCTCTTAAGTAGGGTTTATAGTATGGGGGTAGCTACGGATCCTATGTAGAAATTACATTCTTACAATGTCCGATGTCAAATTTCATTGTGGTCTTTGCGCTAGTTTGCTCGCATTATCAACATGAAAGGTGTACCAGAATGCTGTCTTTAGACTCCGTACCGTCTATAGAACTAACCTCAGAATAATTCGTCTTTATTAAGATGGGAAATAGAGAATACGAATTTGTCCATAATCCTTTCAACGAACCGTATTCTCTGTAAGGATATGGACAAGACAGCAGTTATTAACAGCTGATTCACCGAGGAGTAGAGTTAATGTTTGCAAGTTCATAAGGTTCCCAACATTCTTCTATGGAAATATTTCAATTAGCGAAGTATAAAGACTGCGCATACATATTGGTAGAGTAGCGCTATGCTATGCTATTGTGTAAGGCTTTATCAGTTAGATGTTGAGTTCGGTTTGTAAAGGCACTCTTTGATGTAAATATTACTACTTAATCCTCTACGTTCCTAATGGAACGGAGATGATTCAATAATGGAGTTTCCATTTCGCTTAAATGAATGCCCGCCAGCTTAACCCCCCCGTCCATGTTTTCTCCCTTTTAATCTTCTCCTTTATATCCATTTCGCTTTCATGTTTTACATTTTACTCCAGATATAGTCAAAGTTTGATTTATTCCCTTCTTTCTTATTCGCAGGTGTAACTACTTGTGGTTTTCTTCAGAGTTTTTCTCCCTTGGATTACTTTAATCAAGTTTAGCATTGCACAAGTCGCGAATCTGAGCTCGATATTGATTTCTTTCATTGTTCGGTCTACAAACAGTAGACAAGTGGATAGGCAATGATGCCAGGATACCATCAAGTTAATGGTTTCCATAAGAAGAAATCTTTAGGATTTATAATATGAATTTTTAGCCTTCGCCGTAGCCTGAGGTGCCACCACTGAATTATAAATAAACCTGACATCGCAAGTTCATACTTATCTATTAATATTTCCTTTATGCCTTTGAAATCATCAATGATTTAGGTTTAGAGGACGATAAGGCCAGAGTTCAAATTCTGTCAGTGAAAGAAGGGATATTTTTTAGCTAGGCGACTCAGAAACTTGCGTTAAGATTTCTGAGTAATGATGGAATATATCACTTTTATTAAACAGACAAAAATAAACATCAAGTTTTGTATCATCCTTACACTTATATCTATTATTATTTTTATTTATTTATTTTCATTATTATCATTTTTTATTTATTATCATTATATTCATTATTTATCTATTTATTATCATTTTTATTTATTATTTATTTATTATCATTTTTATTTATTATTTATTTATTATCATTTTTATTTATTAGTTATTATTTATTTATTTATTTTTACTTCTACCGTCCAAACAGGAAACCGAACTGCGCCATCTTTCAATCAGTCCGCAAACTATTACCCATTTCCAACTTAGTGATGGTAGTTGAATAAATAAATAAAGCGAAAAGTACTTTAGAAATTCATATAATTCTGTTGAATCATTAAATTTATTATTTTTATTTTTAATCTCATAATATATATATATATATATATATATATATATATATATATATATATATATATATATATATATATATATATATATATATATATATATATATATATATATATATATATATATATATATATATATATATATATATATATATATATTTGTGTGTGTGTGTGTGTGTGTGTGTGTGTGTGTGTGTGTGTGTGTGTGTGTTAAAGATACCAAGTAATTTTATAACCTTGGTTTTAATCCTAAATCCCACATTGTTTTAAAACCGAATAAGAAACTCAAATATTGGAATCAGAGAGTTTCATGCCAAATATAGTAAACTATAAAAAAATCGGCGATTACTAGCGTGAGCTAATGCATGTAGTCCAAGTACATAGTACAAACTCGGGCAACTCGTAGCAAAGGTGGTAAAGTTCTGATCGCTATTCTTGGTATTTTCCATAACGTAAAAACACATTTCCTAGGAAATGTATGCTGTTATTACATTATGGTGGGAGGTCACTACCCAGACCGGTTTCAGCCTTTATTGAGGCTTCATCAGTGAGTAGCTAGACCAAATAGATACCAAAGGTATAGCGAAAAGAACTTATGTACTCTGCTATACGAGTTGTCAAAAAGGTGCACTCATTAAGTTACTTAAATATAAAGAGCCAACAGGCTTCATTTCGGCAATATAAACATTATTTAAATTAAGGGGATATTATTGAAATGAAACTCTCTGATTCCAATCTTTGAGTTTTTTATTCAGTTTTAAAACAATGTGGGATTTAATATCCCCTTAATTTAAATAATGTTTATATCGCCGAAATGAAGCCTATTGGCTCTTTATATTTAAGTAGTTACTTTTAATCCTCTTTTCCAAGTAAGCAAACAGGCAAGTAAGTCAAGTTTGCGCCTGAACGTGGTTCAAGACTTATGGTGGTGATGCAACACCTATATATATATATATATATATATATATATATAGGCCTTTTTAGGCACCTTTTTATATCATAAAGGATATAAAAAGGTGCATAAAAACTCAGAAAACTTCCGACCAATAACCTGCCTCCCAACAACCTTTAAGCTACTCACAGGCATACTAGCTGATAAAATATACAGCTATCTTAAAGCAAATTCTCTTTTCCCAATTTGAACAAAAAGGTAACAGCAAAAATTCAAAAGGCTGATTGATAAAATGATTCTGAAACATTGAAAACGTAGAAAACCAACCTTCATATGGCTTGGATAGATTATAAAAAAGCATTTGATTCGGTGCCTCATAGTTGGATTTTAAAATGCACAGAACTATTCGGTATTAACGAAAACGTACAAAACGTTTTGCAATCCATCATGAAAAACTGGAAAACAACATTGGTTCTGAATAGAGAAGAAATTGGAGAGGTAAACATAAAAAGGGTATCTTTCAAGGAGACTCATTATCTCCTCTATTGTTTATATTGTCATTGATCCCTTTAACTAGAATTTTGAACGAAACTGGTCATGGTTATCAAACTGCGCAAAAAAAGCGCAAAGATATGTCACCTTTTATACATGGACGATCTGAAGTTGTATGCAAAATCAGAGAATGAACTTGGATCGTTGTTTAACACTGTGCACATATTCAGTCAAGACATATCAATGGATTTTGGCTTAGACAAATGTGCAATTGCTGGAATAACAAGAGGAAAGTTTGAAGATATGAACGAAATCGAGCTGCTCAATGGTGAAATAATCAAAGCAATAAAATTCGAAGACACCTACAAATATTTGGGAATTTTAGAATCATCACAAATTCTGCACAATAAAATCAAAGAAAGAACTAGAGCAGAATACATAAGACGATTAACAAAACTTCTTAAGTCAATGCTTAATGCTGGAAATTTTATAAAAGCAATTAATACCTGGGCCATACCTGTTCTAAGATATTCAGCAGGCATTGTTGAATGGACCCAACTAGAGACGGAAGATTTAGACCGAAAAACTGGAAAATTAATGACAATGCACCATGCCCTCAATCCTCGCAGTGACATTGATAGGCTCTATCTATCAAGCAAAAAAGGAGGCAAAGGATTACTACAAGTAAAGGAAGTGATTGAAGAAGAAAAACGAAATTTGAATGATTATCTGTGGCAAACAACGGAAAAATTTCTAATTGAGGTAAAGAAAGAGGGTTTATTTAAACCCATGGAGACAAAATTGGAATACAAACTAACCAAGTAAAAGTGAGAACTGAAAGATGGAAAAATAAGGCATTGCATGGAAATTACCTTCACAGCATAGAGGACAGCGCTGACAGCAATTTGACTTGGCAATGGCTGAGAATGGAGCACTAAAGAAAGAAACAGAATCGGTAACTTTTGCAGCACAAGAACAGGCCATTAAAACCAACGTTATGAAAGCAAAAACACAAGAAGACAGTAAATACAGATTGTGCAAAGAAAAGGAAGAAACGGTAGACCACATTATAAGTGGGTGCAGCAAAATCGCACAAATTGAGTACCGTAAAAGGCATGATAACGTAGCCAAAATAATCCACTGGCATTTATGTAAAAAGCATGGGTTTGAAGTATCTAAAGACTACTGGAAGCATAAAGTTCACCAGAAAGTGGTTGAGAATGAAAAAGCTAAAATACTTTGGGATTTCAAAATCCAGACTGACAACAGCTTGGAATGTAATGCACCCGATATCACAGTGGTTGAAAAAAGTGAAAACAAGGGTGTTAAGTTTATTGAAATATCAGTACCAGGAGATAGTCGGATTCATGACAAAGAAAATGAAAAAAATTACAAAGTATCGTGATTTGCAAGTCAAAGTTGAACGAATCTGGCAAAAGAAAACGGGTGTTGTTCCCATAATAATAGGTGCTTTAGGCGCCATCCCTAAAACATTGAACAAACATCTAGAAGCACTCGAGTTAGATGGATTAAAAATTGGGCAGCTGCAAAAGACCGCTTTGTTCGGCACAGCTTTCATTTTCAGAAAGTATTTCCACAACTCATAGGCCCTTGGGTAGGGCTCGAATCAGTGGAATATAAGCAGCCTTTTCTTAAGACTGAGGAAGCGGAGTGAATCTCATGAATTACAAAGTGAATTTTCATAACTGAAATATTTTGCGAATAAAACTAGTACAACGGTGTTGTTGGTTGTTTCATTATCATTCCCAGCGAGGGTATCTGGCATTTGCTTCCAGAGAGGAACAGTAGAAATGCTCCTGAAGTATATTGTATGTCCAAGAAGGTCAATATAGTTATATAGTACGCCCACAGATTCGAGACACTTCTGAGCTTGTCAACAGAATGAGAATCCATTCCGATTATAGGGTATTGAATAGGGTAAGTTGTTTATTATTATACGTCGGAAAATTAACTTCTCTTTTATGATCATTGTAGTTAACTATGTTGCTTGTATAACAGTTGGAAAATTTTACCTATAAAGCACATAATTTCGTGTGTTTGTGTTGGCGACCAATTCGTACGTCATTTTTTTTCTCCCCTTCAGCATGAATCGACTATTCTTGGCAAGTCTCCAAGCGAAGCTCTCCAAAGTGTGGGCATACTATAATTTCTGTAAAATGAGATAACGTCGTTGATTGTGCCGTCTTAGTATTCTTGCTAAAGGCTGACTTTAATACTCCAGAAATATTACATCCTTTTTGATTATTTTTAAGTGCCTCCCTGGCTTAAACCTTTTGGTTGGCAAAACGTGGATTCGCATCCCACTCACATCAGAAAGCACAAAGTGCTTTTACACCTCCATGAGCTTGAACATTAGAGAACCGATGTTTTTGATTCAATTGCGCATTTTGTTTATAACTGTTGAAAAATTCACTTACAAAATTATTATGACTTAGGCCAGATATTCGACGAAAACTGACTGATTCTCTTCAGTATTAACCACGCATGCTATTGAATCTTTGTATCTGCCCGCTGATTTACGATACCTTTGGGTAGTTAGTAAGGAACGTGAAAACAGAATTCCCACAAGCTAAACCCAACTGTAAGCACGAACAGGACTATCGTTCATGGTTCGCTTATTGTACACGTTTTGATTTACAAGCAGCGGAACATTAAACTGTCCAACGAACCTCCGATGGCAATTTGGGAGTGAGACGAAACAGACTTAATTCCGAATGCATGAGTTCGATTTTTGACTATTTCTCTTTAGTTGAAACGTTTATCCTCCCACCCACTTGTGCCACCCCCTTTCATCTGACGGTGTGGGCTTTATTTTCGCGACACTAAGTCATCTAATTAAATATGGATGCCCACAGCACCGCTGAGGAATTGATTTAATTTAAAACGAGATCTGGGATGCAGATTTGTTTCTACAATTTCTCTCACTGCGACCTTGTAGCCTTCGCTTCGTTCAATAGGGTCGATGTATGGCGTTCCTGTTGTAAAAGGGTTCAAGAATGTGTCGATAGCATGTAATTAGACTACGGCAATAGCATTTGTTATTGGTACGCAAACACCCGCACGTACGAATCTGTTACAGAAATAACTTTCAGGAAGTTGAATAAATGGCTGCTGACGAAAGGTTCCGAGTGAAATAGCGCACGCCTGTGCTGTGTTCTGATTAGTAAAGATTGCACGCTCAATTGCTGTTAAAATAACCTACACACGCAATAGATGCTGGCCCTTTTGAAACTAGGATGCGTTCTAGCAATTGGGATCAGCTACTGTATTGTTGCCCCTCGTCTGAATCAATTTATTTCTGAGCTACACATCAGCAATATTTATTCCGAAATATCTTCACATATTCCATTGTATTCACGTTTTTGCAATTTTAAAAAATAAAGCGTGTTTTTTTTTATTCCTTAGTTAATTCTTTATTCGGTCTCCATTTGCTGTGGGTTCTCGTTTTTTTTTTTTTTTTATTGTCAGAAAAGTAATCCATGAGCTTCGTTAAAAAGATGGTGTTTGTGAATAATGAATGATTTTCGGTTAGAGTTAATTATTATTAAAATTATTTTGCGTTTTCACAAAAATGATTTCTTCTAGAGGAAAGTGAACATTGAGAATCCGTATAATTATTTTTTCGATTCCGATTTTTTTTGGTTTTTTTATCATTTCAAATCCCCCCCCCCTCTAAAATGTAAACCAACATTAATTGAGCTAAGTGAAATTTTGTAAAGATGCCAAGTAATTCTTTATTGATTTAAAGATACAGTATCTTTGTTAAATTTCATACTAAGTGTCAAATTTAATAAATTTCGTCCAAACAGAACATAATTATTATGTGTGCACTTACGAATGAAAAAAAAAAAAGACGAATATAATAGGTGCTACGCATGTTTCATGTATCCACTTATGGGACGTTGTAAACCTATAGTAAATCAGTACACCACGGATAAGCTAAGGAATTTTATTATCATTCTTTATGTTTTACATCGTTCGGAAAATTTACTCTAGACACCAAATGGGAACCACTTCAGACCAGTAAACAGTGTAGTGATCTACCTAGGGCGATGAAATTCCCCTTCCATCTAAAGACAATCACAAACATCAATGCCCAAGGAGAGATGCTAATCCGCAGCCTGTACGTTGGAGGCGGATTTGTTAAACATTTATCCAACCAGGTCAGCCAAACACATCTGAGTTTGGAGGAAGATATAATAACATTATATCTTCTTCCATGATATTAAAGAAACCAAAAAGTTTAGATATTTACCATCACCTTCGGCATAGGAGTTGCCTTGGCTTGCATTACTTAAAAGCGAACTGTTTCCAGAAGCGCGTATTGTTGATTCTCACCAAAGACCAGAGAGAAACCTAAGGGAAAAAACCCAACGTCTAATTCTATAATCATCCTATGTTAGATTCGTCATAAATGAACTCTCGGTAGGTGCATAATAAAAGAATGAAGAGTAAACTCAAAAAGCCTTAATATTCCAAAGTGAGGCCTTTTGGCTCTGCTCGTTTATTATGCACGTATCGGGAGTTTACTTTTACTGAATTAAACTTTCTAACATAGGACTGCATTGGTAATGAACAGCAGGTTTTTGCTCTCAAGATTCTACAAATTGCTTACGAGAACAAAAAAAATTTCAAAATAGCTGTTACTCCAGTGAAACCCTAATCAGTACATTCATGAATATACGGACTAGAAAGAGTTCGTTCTTTGAAGTAGCACAAGTCAAGGAAACCCTATCCCAAAGATTACATTCTCATCAGTTCTCTGCTAAATTTCTAAACTTTTGGGTTGCTTTATATGATAGTAAAATACGAATTCAACATAATCCAACAATTGAACATCTAAATACAGATTGTGAACACATCTATAAAATATTATAAAACCTTTGTTTACACAAGTAAGGCAAGAAATGGCTACAAAAGAAATTTTAATTATAAATTTATGCAAGAGGAGAACATTATTTTAAACGTAAGGTATATAAAAGTCCACTTTATATGCAAATTAAGAGGAAAAGGGCCACAGAAGTATCTTTATTAAAAACGTAGGACACGAAAAGAACCTTTATTTGAAAAGTCAGGTAAGCAAAACCATTATTTCAGTTATACCGCCTGGAATTGTATCGCCCATTACCTGAAAGATAATGAATTAAGGTCAGGTTTCTATTAATTCCCATCCATTTTAATGCAGTAAACTCCTCTTATAGAGTGTTAATGTAGTTAATGAGTATTTTAAATTGATTCGTTATAAAAGTGCGAACCATAGTAGGGTCACAGGGAAAGAAAATACCTGTGACATATTCGGAGTGTTTTCTGCTGATAATATATCGTAAAATCATATGTATTTCGTTCTCCACCCTGTAATATAATGGCCCCATCTTTTGTGGAATAAAAGAAGATTTAATGCGTCCATTAATGAGGGAATAACTGTCACAATAAATAGTAAAAGTATGTGGAACATTTTAGAAACGTAGCCAGAGTGTAGTAATCTTGTGAAGTTATTAATCATTGCTTTATGGCTTTGCTCCCCCGACGCGCTCTCTAAAAATAAAATGTGTGTGCTCAGCAGATCTATGTCAGATTAAATCAATTGCAGCTCTTTGCAGTTATGTGGAAATATAAGAGGAAGGAAGAAAAAAAAAGGTATCGTTCATAATATGGTCGAATTAAATCAACCCTATCTAAATGGTATGTTCGCGTATTTCTTCGAAACTACAGACTTGGGAGAGTGGAAATATACTTGAAGACAGAAAAGCACATTTTTGTTTCTGGAGTCAAGAAACTAAAATCCCTGGAATATTCCCAGTAGGATAATGAATGTCACGGATTAATCAATACAATTTCAGAGAAGTTTTTTAAAATTTGAAAATTGATGATGAAAAAGACTTTAAATAAAATTATTATGAAAATATATTAGATATAATAATATTTTATGAGTACAAAATAAAATATAAGAGAACAATTAAAGAACACCAAATAAAAGTTATTATGTTTTGCTAATATAAATTTACTCTAGGAAATGGTTAAGTCCTTTTTAGGACTTCCAGGGTAACAAATGGCAATGCTGTAGCCAATGAAGTTTTAACTGAGGCTCGGCTATTGCCGTTACCCAGCCATGACTAGAGCCTCTTAGCTCGATAACACTCCATCCACACAGATTCACTTCATTCAGATGACGGGATAAAGAGTCAAGGACTCAGTCCATCGCCCAGTTCTTATAAGAACTAAGGTTAGTTAGTTTATGTATGTACAGTTGGTGCTATTATGTGTTTTGAATGCATATTTATATGTGAAATTGCTTTTCAGTTATCTCCAAGTTTTTCAAAATTCCATTATCGTCTTGAAAAAAATGTTTTCTTACGATCTCTTCCTCTGCAATAATATAAACACCGCAGGAGTTAAAGAAATAATTCCAATAGTCAAAATAAAAAACGAAATATCATTTTACCGCCATTTATTTTAATGGTAAGCATTTCCCTCTAAGTCTTTCTTTCAGTATTTACTTATGACACCAAAAAATCACCGGGAAATTTGATTATCTTTAATAAAATATGAACCGCTTTCCGCTGAGATCATTTAATATTTTCCGTCTTTTGTTTCCAAGGTCTACTAATATTATTTTAAGGTTTACTTCCTTATTTAATAAAAGGAGCATTCATTTCATCCTCTTCCATCATATTGCGTTCTAAAATCCCTTCTTGCAGTGATTTCGCAAAGAGCTGCACTGGCATTTGTAAATTTTTCTGTCCTATTATCCACAAGGATCGCTTTATCACTGTCGACGGCTTCCTTTACCGAAGCTCTCTGCTATGAAGACGAATATATCAATTCGAATTTTATTATTTCATGAAAAATTGTCCTCTTTCTGTTAAAAGATAGCGCTGCTGACAGCAAAGAAATTCTCAAGGTGTCTGCTAATCTATTGATTTTATAATCTCTGCTTCTGGTACGAAAGATTTCGACATTTCCTACAGTCAAATTGATTCGACTGATTATCGAGGCTGTATCAGTTGCGAAAATTGAAAACCGTGTAATCAATTGGAATAAATGCTTCCGACTGGCTATAATACAATATTAATAAATTACCATTTAGTGTCAGTTCACTCCGCTGGTAATTAACATTAAAGCACTGGGAACTCGCTTCGAAACAGAGATACAGTAAAGTGAGAAAGGATAGAGAGAGATAGAGAGAGAGAGAGAGGGAGAGAGAGAGAGAGAGAGAGAGAGAGAGAGAGAGAGAGAGAGAGAGAGAGAGAGAGAGAGAGAGAGAGAGAGATCATTTGCGTTTACTGGAAGTCAACCGTTATATTGTCATATCAATAGAATGCAATGAAAAAGGAATACGAGTACATTTTCAGTTTACAAATATTATTTAAGATGTTCTTCCATATTTAATAGAATCTGCATTGATTTACTTCCTGCCATCAACATTATATTTAAATCCCCCTAGATATCGTAAATGCTTCTTCTAAGACATTTTTAATGTATGCGATATCTGGATTTGATTGCAACATCGGAGAAGTTAAGTGGAAGCTACAAATGAAATGTGCAATTCGAGAAAGATGCCAACAGAAGACTCTTCTTATTCTATATCCTAATGACACAATTTAAATTTTGTAAACCAGTGAGATTCGCCGAGGGATATTTCCTATACGGTTAATTTGATGTATTGTTCTGTGAATGCCCGATTATTGTATACTTCCAAGGGCAGAAAAAGTAGATTCTCCCATTTAAGAGAGAGAGAGAGAGAGAACCAGATCTAAAAAAGATCTCAAAGCAACGTATTCTAGTCAAAAGAAGGCTAAGCTGTTTCGTTTATTTTTATACTTATTTATACACTCGGAAATTACATTTTTTTAATGAATATTTTTTCTTGGGAAATATGGCAGCATAAGCAGTAAAGTGATTCGATAAGTGTACTTTTTTTTATTAATTTTTAAATGTCTGATGTTGTGGAGCGGCAATTTGGCACGCCATCAGAGGTTCTGGGTAGTACCAACAGAGACAGTCCTGTTGTCTTTTCTATAGAAACAAAAACGAAGTATAAAAGTCTCTTTCTGTCTATTTTTCTCTTAATTATTATTTTTTTCTTCATTTTTTTCTATTTCTCTCGAGAGTGAAGATTTGTTCTATAATTTTTTTCGAAATCTCTCACTCAAGGTTTCTTCAGTGATTGGGATAGAGATTATCCTGATTTTTTTTTTATTTTATTTTCTCTTGGTTATCCATGACCATGTGGAATTTACTGAGGGATTTATCATAAGCATCAAATTTTTCTCTAAACCATCACTGAACTAATGTTTCTGGTCTAGACTTTCGAATATATATTATTTAATATGATTTTTGCTGGTTAAGTCTCCTCTCCATAAATTACCTCTCGCACAGATGTTAGTGACTTTTTGAGCGCTTCCTGTTAATGGTGCAAGCTTTACTTATTTAAGTCTTTTTAGTTTTTTACTTCTGTAAAAACGTTTCAAGATGTAAAGATCATTTGAAATAATCCGTGTATTAAAATGCAAGCAGAACCCATGGAGTCAAATTAGCCTTAAACCATGCACTCTGTTTGCACTGCTATTAAGGATTGTTATCGAAGTTTTATCCCACTAGCATGATTTCCTAAGGGTGAAATTATTTCAAACTGATGAGAAATTAATACAGCACTTAGATCATTTTCTTAACAGGTAAAAAAATATGTTCATCTGGTAACAACTGAAGTTAATAGATAAAGAACAGATGTGCTTTTGTGGCAGGTGTCATTTTGGTTGGTATGCAAATGTGTTTGACTATTATCCATTACTGGGGGGGGGGCAGGAAAGACCTGGACCATCACGAATATGCCCAGGCCTTTTCCCAAATTCGCATTAATCTGAATTGTCCAATTCCCCATTGGTAGACCATTTATATCTTTTATTTTTATGCTGACATGTAAATTCCACATGATTGAATATTGTTACCTCTGTGTTTGAAGTGCTCAAAATATGCCTTTTTTTTTCTATGGTTACACGAATAGCTAAACAGTGAGAATACTAAACGTGTTTATAAGGAATATCTATCGTATTTCCATGAGATTATTAAAACAAAAAAAAGTAATAGGAGTGGAAGATATCAACTCTCATTTACTTCTCATACATATATACTCGTACATACTTTCACGTGCGTGTGTGCGTGGTGAATAAATATTGCTATATATAAAAATATCAAGGTCCGAAAATGCATCACTTAGGACTGACCGAAGGACCACAATAGTTGTTCTGATTGAAAGAAGGAAGCTCTATATTAGGCAATGATCCCACATAATCCTACATTTTCATTGTCCTAAAATTCTCATAAACTGCAACAATTTTTTCCAGAGGATATTTGTTCACTTTACTCTTTCAACTGTTTCTGTGATCCGGAAGTTATTATTATTATTTTCTATTTTTCTGAGTCTTCCAAAACCGATCAACGCTTGCTTAAGATGTTAGACTATCATCCAGAGAATATAAAAGATAAACCTAACATTTAAAAGATATAGAAGAAAAGAACGATAAAAACACTACTAGAGAATCTGTCCCTATATTTATTTCAGCACTGACTCCTAACTGATAGAAAACAAAGGGAGATAACTGTAAATAACACTGAAACTAAGAACGAGATGTTATCCAATAGTAATAAAAATGAACTGTTTCGATAAACATTATTCTCACGATAACAGTTATAGAAGAGAAAACGTGGAAATAAAGAGATAAAAAAAAGCAAAATAAGACGAGAGAGCAACTTAATGCATGAAGGTCTCAGAAAGATAAACAGATAATGAGTAACAGATTCTTACATCCATTCTTCAGTAACGGCATCTTATTATTCATAATTTCTATCTTTTGCACAGAATTTTTTTTATTAAATAAGGCCATCTTTTAACCCTACTTCTGACATCCATGCCATGTTGTGTTCTTACGGACAAGGAATAAAAGAGGGTGGGGGGACGTATTGCTATTTTACTGAATTATTCACTACATTTGCGACTTCCCTTGACACTTAAAAAGAAGAAATCGATCTTTCTCTTTATGATTCCTCCCCAACACACGTCTTTAATCTTCTCTTCTGAGTATGTTCAAATTGTAACGAAGTAGTCTTTCTGTTAATAATTCATTCCTCTATTAAATAACTGTAAGCATTCATTTTAATATGTTATTATATTTTAATGTCTGAAAAATACGGTGAGCAAAAGACAAGTAAGACTAGAATGATATTAGGTCATAGATGTGTTTTTAGAAACACTCCAGGAATAATTGCGCAACAGATTTGAATATTGCAAAGCAGAATATTATAATAGACACCCATTAACAATACAACTTGAAGACAAAATATTGCTGCAAGATCATCACGAATAATCCACATTTAAAAGTTATTTAAAATAACTTATACATGACCTATTGTTCACCTTAAGCGAGACAATCGGAAAACAATTTATAGTGCTAATTCCTATCTCTTATAGCTAAATAGTTTAAATTAATTTTTAGAAAAGTAATGATACTATAATAATATATAAAAATAAAAATAAATATATTACAATATAGCAATAGTTTATTAAATAAATTAATTTCAAACAATACACTTCTTAAGTTAAAATATCATATATCAGAAAACAACTGTAGTTGAATGAGAATTGAGTTGAGAAAGACATTGGATTGATTCATTCAATCCAATACTCTTGGAGGGTAACGGATGGCAATGTTGTAGCCAATGAAGTTCTAACTGAGGCTCGGCTATTGCTGTTACCCTCCTGCCATGATCAGAGCCTTAATTGCTCAATAACACCTTATCCCTACACTGTCCTCTACAGATAACGGGGAAGATGAAAAGCATTTTTGCTTCGCCCCTTTAAGCCAGTCCTTATATATAAGGACTATAAGAATTGAGTTGACGAGAGAGCAA
The DNA here is from genome assembly GCF_054136105.1 of Typopeltis vanoorti. NCBI lineage: Eukaryota > Metazoa > Arthropoda > Arachnida > Uropygi > Thelyphonidae > Typopeltis > Typopeltis vanoorti. The sequence continues at coordinate 58,812,901 of NC_143566.1, read as the reverse complement.
CTTAATGCATGAAGGTCTCAGGAAGATATAATGAGTAACAGATTCTTACATCTATTCTTCAGTAACGGCATCTTATTATTCATAATTTCTATCTTTTGCACAGCATTTTTTATATTAAATATATATATATATATATATATATATATATATATATATATATATATATATATCGGCTATATATACATATATATATATATCGGCTATATATACATATATATATATGATCTTGGAGATTGGGAATCAATCGACCGTGAGATGCGGTGATTGATTCATTCAATCCAATAACCTTGGTGGGTAATGGATGGCAATACTGTAGCCAATGAAGTTCTAACTGAGGCTCGGCTATTGTTGTTACCATCCTGCCATGATCAGAGCTTTAATAGCTCAATAACACCTTATCCCTACACTGTCCTCTACAGATAACGGGGAAGATGAAAAGCATTATTGCTTCGCCCCTTATAAGGACTGATAAGAATCTACCTTAACAAAAAACCACAAAAACGAATTACTAAGACAGGCATGAAACTACAGCCCAACAGACCACTTCAAACACAGAAGACCAAAAGACATCTTAAAATGAAAACCTCTAGAAAAGCTCACCAAGAGCGGGCATAGTACCCACCCAACTTCCACAAATAAAATAGAGATAAAGGGATAAAGAGCCAAGGGCTCACTCCATCTACCATAGAAGTTAACAGTTAACAAAATCTACCTCGTAAAAATATTTATTATGATATGAAATACTGTGAAAAAATATTTATTATTATTATGATAATGCAGGCAGTGGCTTGCTATTGTCCTCATTCATGAAATGGCTGGAAATGTTGCCGTTAAATATTAAGAACGTAATAGCTGCATCTTTGTTCAAAACAAAAGACTAAAACGATCATCAGATATGAAATTCTATGTGTAATATCACTTCAGTTTTTTTGTTTTATTAATATTTTCTATTCCGACTACAAAGGAACTAAAACACGCACTTTTTAGTTCGTAGCCGAAATAAGAACCATGAATTGTAGAAAGATAAGCCGAGATAATCCTTTAGTCTCTAAAGTTACATAAGAAAAGTACAGATTCTTGTAGTGCAGAGCTCTTTAGAAAACTTCGGCATATGTGCACGGAAACAGTAATTCCCTAAGGTTTTCCTCTTATCGGCTTATCCGTAAAAATTGGCTTATGTGGTTGCGAAGTCGATCTCATGAAACAAACATTGTGCTTCATAGACTGCCAAGAATGATTGACTCGGAAACATTTTGGTGAAACTTCACTTTTTAAAATCCTTTTAAAGAGATTGTTTTGCTTTAGTTGGCAAAATTAATGCCTTCAAAACACAGAAATAAGTGATCTGAGTAAGAACAGCGCTTACGTAGAGAAACCCATTTGCTATCACATTAAGAATTTCGAACTGAACGGTTTTATCTCAAGAAAAAAGAACCGATTTTATCATTACGATACGGTTAAAGTATAAGTCTTATTTCATATATCAGTTGCTTTATGGAATATCTATTAACTTCACATTTAACACAAGGGAAAATTTAACTTTATTTTGTTTCATTGTACACTCCTAATGTTTCGTCTTTTAGCGACCTCTATTGGTGACTTTATGAAAACGTCAACGGTAGTATTGCAATGAACTACGTGTTATGCATTACGTAGTGAATTCAATGGTGCGTATTTAGTCAATAAAGTTTAGATTTTAACTTATTTTCACAAATTGATTACATTTTAAATTCCTTATAAACTCGAAATCTTAAAACCGATAGGCACAAATTCATGATAAAATCGTGAAACTATTAAAAAAACTATTAAAATTCTGTCAAACTATTAAATCTACAGAGCTTATAATTCTAAATCACACTTTTCACTCAAGGACTTATATATATATATATATATATTTGTGTGTGTGTGTGTGTGTGTGTGTGTGTGTGTGTGTGTGTGTGTGTGTGTGTGTGTGTGTGTGTGTGTGTGTGTGTGTGTGTGTGTGTTCACTGAGCATCTACAGATGCCGCATGGTCACTCCGATGCTCGGTGATGTGCCGCACCAGGCCTCGCCATGTAGTCCTGTTGTTTGCTTTTCTGGAGGCCTTAACTTTCTGAAGATCAGTCACACCAGACACACACACACACCATCCATCCATCTCATTGATGGTCTACCCCTTCCTCTTTTTCCAGGAACTTTACCTTCTATTACTGTTTTGATAAGTCCTCCTTCCATCTTTTCTATGTGTCCGAAATGTTTTAACTTTCTTCTGTCAATATCCTTAAGGGGCCTTAAAATTCTAATGATCTTTCCTAACACCCATTCATTTGTACGCCTTTCAGTATATGAAATCCTCAACAGCCTTCTCTAACAACACATCTCAAAAGCAGATATCCGTTTCTTATCTGACTTCTTTAGGTTCCAAGTCTCGCATCCATAAGTCGCTGTTGGAAAACCAACTGCATCAAAATCCTCAAATTTGTTCCCATGGAAATAGATCTATCCTTCCATATTTTAGAGAGGTCTTTGACTGTTGTTTTAGCCATTCCTAACCTTTATCTGACGTCTTCTGAACAGCAATTCTTCAAAAATAATGGATCCCAGGTACTCAAACTTGCTGATTTCCTCAATTCTTTCTCCATTAAGGTACACTTGTTTCTCAAGAGCTTCTCTGTTTGTATTTACTTTGAGAACCATAATCTTTGTCTTGCTAGGATTGAGTTGAAGTCCTCTGTTATTACTGATCTTGTTAACTCTGTCAAGAATTAGTCCTAGTTCTTTCATGCCATTACAAAGGAGTACTGTATCGTCAGCATACCTCAGATTACTGATCAATCAATCTCCTATCCTAATTCCTGTCTTAAGCTCATTCAATGCTTCACGCACGATGTCCTCCGCATATATACTAAACAAGTGAGGAGAAAGTAAACATCCTTGCCTAACTCCTTTTCCAACTTGAAGCCAGTCAGTCAATCCAATACCCGTTCTTGCCGTGGCTTCTTGCTCCTTATACAAGTTGGCTATCAACCTGATAGTGTGTTGAGGAAAACCCATTCTTTTCATTACTTCCCACAGTTTCAGATGCTCAACACAGTCAAAAGCTTTAGAGTAGTCTAAGAAACACATTACCAGAGGGAGTCTGAATTCTTTATATTTTTCTATGATCTGTCTAAGGCAAAGGTGCGCTTACCTTTCCTAAAACCTGCTTATTCCTCGGGCATAATCTGCCTCAACTTTGGCCTCAATCCTATTTAGCATGATCTTCAATAAAATTTTACTTGCATGAGATATTAAACTAATAGTTCTATAATTCTTGCATGCCTTCATATCACCTTTCTTATGTAGTGGTATGAAAACTGACTTCTTCCATTCTCTAGGCCATGATCTTGTCTCCCATATCCTTATAATCAATCTATGGAACACTCTTATCTCTCTGTCCCCTGTGGCCTTAATTAACTCTTCTGGGATTTCATCTGCACCTGGGGCCTTATTGCTGTTAAGCTGCTTAACTGCTCTTTCAACTTCATGCCTAAGTGGAGAAGGTTCCAAATCAAAATTTTTCTGGTGAGAGGGCTCCACATTTTCTTTATCCAATCTGCTGTACAGTTCCTCACAGTATTCTTTCCATATGTTTTTGATTTCCAACTCTTCTGTTAGTAATGCTCCATTCCTGTCTTTGATGACATTCAATTTAGGCTTAAACTTATGTTTTAAGTCACGAACTAAACAAAACATCACTTTATAATTGTGTCTCCTCAACTGGAACTCCATTTCTTCAGATTTATTACTAGAACTTTTCCTTGTACTGCTTGATGGCTCGTCTGACTTCTCTATATAATCTTTTGTATTCTTCAGTCCCTGTGTCTTTTTTTTCCAACCGCCTTCTTTTGATTAGTTCCCATGATGAATCTGAATCCATGGGTCTATTGGTCTTCTTATTGGGGCGATATACGTCTTCGCTGTATTATCACCTTGACTCCCTCCCAAAGCATTTATGGTGAGTTCTCCTCATTGGTCTCCAAAAACCATCCATCCGAGTCGATGTTTCTTCTGTGAATCCACTAGGAATTTCTCTAACATTCGCCAGGAATTGTATAAAAAATAATTATTATTCAAGCATTGACAATTGACAATTGACATTTATTCTTTAAGGGTGAAGCAAAATGCTTTTCATATTCCCCGCTATCTGTCGTGGTTACAGTGAGGGTAAAATTTACGAGCAGTTTGCTTGCCCTGAATGGGCATGGAGATTATGTATCGCTATAGGAGGCTAATATAGTTTTTGGTCTTCTATATTTGAATATGTCCGTTGGCTCGTATGCTGCAGCTTGTTGAACCAAATCGTTGGGATGTGTGGACGTCTTTAGAAAAAACTTGGAAGCTAAGGATTGTAGATAAAAGAGAATATAGGGAATATTAGTGTCTCTGTGGAGTTGGCTGTTTCTAACATATCACGGGGCGTTCAAAATCATTCTCAAGCACTTGTTCTGCACTCGCTGTATCTTAATAATGTTAGTATTAGAGGTGTGGCTCCAGGCTGGAGAGGCATAGGTGATTATATATTCAAGCATTAAAATGACTACGTTCTTTAGTAAACTGTGTATACATTATATCGTTGGGTATTTAAATATTTTTGGTAACCCACCAATTCCATGTCATAAATTATTATTCAATTTTAATATATATTAAACTTGCGTGATTAAAATATAATTAAAATCTCATATATGAACAATTTTAGCTTTTAATTATTCTTAATGACTTAAAATAGCTAATATTAACATAAATTACACTAATGCTTTTATCTGAATTAACAAAGAATGTGTAATGAGAGACGAGGAATGTTAATGTTAGCGGATATATACATTAAATACACAAAATGTTATGAACACAGTGTAGTATATATTTAATAAAAAAATAAATTACATACAAATAAATCTATTAGATAATATTTGTTGAGTTTATAATTATCATGCATTCTTAAAATTTTATAAGTTTTATTGATTCACACCTCAAAAAAAGTTACGTAATGAAATATTAAATAAGAGAGAGTCAAAAATCATAACTATAACTATAATCTAACATTTAGTGTAATGCCAATTTGGTGGTGTTTGGACGATTATATGCTAGAAATCGGAAACTTTTGCTGTTTGGTTACTGTGCATAAGTGCATTTTGTTCTGTGCTGTTAATATCAACGCTTTCAAGGTTCTTTGCAATCTTTCTGTGCTGATAACTAGAACAAAAACATCTGTTTCCCCCAGGCTGGCTGTCAAGTAAACCCTGTATCTATCGACGAACCGAGAAAGAAAATAAAGCATTATCTGGTTCCTTTCCTCCCCTTTTCTTTTATTTTTTTCCCCGTTCCTTAACCGCATCTCTCTCTCGCTCTTTCTGTCTTTCTCTGAAGTCTGCAGCGCCATTAAGTCTTAACCCAGATAGCCACTCGACATCGCAGTTGGAAGCAAAGAAAAAGATAGAGAGAAAAAGAAAAAAAAAACATTAGCTTGATAAATAACCACAGTGGACGACCGGGAAAAGGTTTGGAGAGCTATAAACGAGCAAGAAATAAATGAAACAGATAAAAAACAGGCACCTTACTGAAGCTAAGACAAGGGCGACTCTCATGCTTTAAATCTAGATTTTAGGACGATAGAAACAAGAGGACTGTAAGACTCGAGATGAAAGCATTTATTTTCAGATAACCAAATATACAGTCTTATTGATCCCAAATCTTTCGATTTTACAATAGAACAGTAGTTCTAAGTCTTCATGGTAAACGGTAAGTAAGATAAGTGGAAACATGGTTTAGTTCTTTGAATCTATTTTTTTCTTTCCATTCGTAAAGAAATAAATGAAAATGGAATTGAAGTAATCTTGAAGATTTTAAGATCCAGTAATGTAAACTAGGTTTTTGTTGTTGTGATTATTTTTTTTAAAAAGAAATTTTTAAAAAATTATGATGTTTTTAATACATATTATTGCTCTCCTGTGTGATTCATGACTAATACGGATATCTTCTCATATAAATAATTAAATTGTATACAAATTTTCCAATCTAATGCATAAAATTGAATAAAATACACACATACACCTTAATTCCCAATTAGGTTAGCACGTTCGTAGTTGCATATGTTGGCATTAACTCTTTGCTTGTGTTTTACTAGACCGGAATACAAATCCAGTGATCGATAGTAACTGCTGTTTAGTAAAATGGAACATCTCTGTATATTAATTTTTAGCCTGTGAAATAGATGATCAAATTATAGAGTAACCCGAACAATTAAATTCTGGTTTATAAAAAAGTAATAGGAATAAAATTATAAACTGTCTTGTTGGCTGAATGGATACTGTCAATGTCTTAGTTATGCCAAAAATCAATGTCTTAGTTATGCCAAAAATCTGTGAGTTTGAAATCCAAGATGGGATGGATGCGAAAGTGCACCAGGTCTTGTTTAGCGGAGACATGAAGTGGAATTAAAAAAATCTTGGTTCATCTTTATTAGAGTTGAATCTCGAGATTGTCTACACATTGGTACCTATTGAACTAATATACTCATAAGCCAAAACATTATGTCCAGCCAGCAGACTTGGCTGTTGGCCCGAAACAGGACATCACTGGATCTTCTCATCCCTACTGAACACCTTGATGGCTAATTCTTACCTGGAGATTATTTCGGATCAGGTATTGCCCTAGATGGTGACAACGTAGCCTAATGGATCTGGACTTGTCCAGCAAGACAACGCTGAGTGTCACAAGGCTCGCATTATGCAAGCATCATGGATCAGAAAACATTTAAGCATTTCGAGTATTCCTCATAACATCGAATTCTCCTGATTTGAATCCTATCGAACATTTGTGGGATCATGTAGGACGCAGCATCCCCGGTTGACACCTGTGCTTTTCTCCGTCTCTGACCTTTGGTTCATTATCTGTCTAGATGGTTCCAAACACATCAGGACACCTTCTGTGGTTTAGTAGATCTTAATTTAGCATAGACCTTAATCAGTGAAATTCACAACAGTTTAAATGCTTTGTTATTATACACTCACAGCCAAAACATTACGACCACCTACCTAGTTCTCCTTTGGCCCAAGTAGTCAATGCCTAGACCACTGTATTGGTCTTATTTGGGCCAAAGGAGAACTAACAAAGGAGAACTAAGCAGGTGGATGTAATGTTTTGGCTGTGAGTGTATAATAACAAAGCATTTAAACTGTTGCCAATTTCACTGATTAAGATCTATGCTCATTGAGAATTGTCTTTTCAGAGACTCTGAAAGATTATATCCTTATTATTCACCAAAATAACTGTGTAATTCTGCTACATTTAAATAAAAAAAGAAATCAACCATAATCTATTAAGATTTCATACATGTCTTCCGTTTTCTACTATGATCATATGCAATTAATTCCTTATCATCACTCCGAATCTTTCCACAACACTAGCAATATTAGCCACTTTTCCAGCCATAATACGGACCATATTTCACCTTCCCACGCCTTCCGTTTCGCTACATACGATTAACAGGCAGTTAAACTTGTCTTGATCAAGAGATTATAGTGAAACTAACTAATCTCTATAAATCCTATCTTCTCGTTAACAGAAAAAACAAGCTAAATCCAGTTTGTGTTAAGCCTATCGGCTATCCACACACTTGCGTTTACTTAATTATCAGAAAGATGATTGGTACTCCCCAGGTACAGTATTACCGTTAGCAACACCTTTAAGAGACTCAATGAGGTATTTGAAGCTATCCGAATTTGAACTTAATTGAAATACCCGTTGTAAAGCCATCATCATTATTAGCGCAAGTTTATTTTAAAACAGCATGACCAAAGGGGCGAATATGGTGATGATTTTAAATATTCCCTTGATAGGTAATAAATATTAATTAAGTCATTAATATTCCTTCATTAACATTATTTTAAATCTTTCTGGGAAATGTAAGAGTCCTTCATTAAGTAATTAAAAGGCTTGTCTTAATTTAGAAAGATCGTTGTACCTCTACTCTTTGAGATTATACATACACTTGGGAACTCCTCTCTCTCTGTTAATAACTAGAAAGCTGAATAAAATGGCTTACTTAATATCTATCTTATAGATACGGTTATTAAAATTTAACCAATTAGATGCTAAAGTCTTAATTGGCTGTTTGTAAACCAGCTAATGAGACAAAAGTATAAAAACTACTTGTTGATTAATTATCCTTTTTTGATTTAATAAATATTTATAAATAATCACTGCATCCGTAATAGTTATAAAAACAAAATAAAAATTACTTTAAATATTGGAATAAATTGTTTATTTTTTAATTTTTTTGAAACAAACCTTTATTGTTTTTTGATCAGTTTATTGAATTTAAATTTCAGTATATATCCAGGATAACTGGTATAGGAGATGCGGTGATTGATTCATTCAATCCAATACCTTTGGAGGGTAATGGATGGCAATGCTGTAGCTAATGAAGTTCTAACTGAGGCTCGGCTATTGCTGTTACCCTCCTGCCATGATCAGAGCTTTAATAGCTCATTAACACCTTATCCATACACTGTCCTCTACAGATAACGGGGAATATGAAAAGCATTCTTGCTTCGCCCCTTTAAGCCAGTCCTTATAAGGATATATAAGGATATAAGATCCAGGATAACTATATAACTATATATATATATATATATATATATATATATTAGGGTTACAAAGTAATTTTATAAACTTTGTTATTTTACTCCTAATCCCAAGTAAGCAAACAGTTCAGTTTTTTTTCCACTTGAACGTAGTTCAAGTCTAAAGATGGTACAACATCAGGGCAACTCATTGTAAAGGTGAGTAAAGCTCTTGTATAGGTAAAGTTGATAAGGCTCTGTATTACTAAAACCTTGGTATTTAGGGTCTAGCTACTCACTGAGGAGACCTCAAAAAAAAAAAAAAGGTTGAAACCGGTCTGTGTAGTGACCCCACCCATAATGCATTGCAGTATACATCTCTTAGTGAGATGTGCTTTACGTTATGGAAAATACTAAGAATAGTGATCAGAGTTTTACCCACCTTTACAATGAGTTGCCCTGGTGTTGCACCACCTTTAGACTTGAAGTACGTTCAGGCGCAAACTTAACTGTTTGCTTACTTGGGATTAGTAGTAAAATAACCAAGTTTATAAAATTACTTGGTAACCCTAATATACATTACCCGAGGTAAAAAAAACATATATATAACGAATGGCAATGCTGTAGCCAATGAAGTTTCAACTGATGCTCGGCTACAGCCATGACTAGAGCTTTTAACTCAATATAACTCAATAACACTCCATCCACACAGATTTTCTTCATTCAGATGACCGGATAAAGAGTCAAGGACTCAGTCCATCTCCCAGTTCTTTTAAGAACTTACAATGTTGCTTTACGTATTAGGAGTTGCTACGGCAATGTCTACCATTCCTGTATTATATTATATTATACATACCTATATATTAAATATACATTTTATATTATATTGTACATACCTAAACTGGACATTAAAATCAAATTGCACCTCTACCAGTTGATGATTCGTCCCATTATCACATATGCATCCCCCGCCTGGAGCCATACTTCAAGTTCAAATATCCTTAAACTGCAAAACAAAAATCAGAAATGCTCAAATTCATCGAGACACAAATGTTCCTTATATCTACTTTTTCCTGCAATCTCTCGCAGTAAAGTACTTCTCAAAATCGTCCTCACACCCAAATGAATTAGTTCAACAAGCAGCAAATTATGATGAATTGGAATTATGCAAATATAGACGACCTAAGGCCATCCTAGTTCCTTTTCAGGACCTATAACTTGCCTAACACGGGCTGAGCACGTAGCTCATAAATTTCTCCCTATACAGTAACCTTATCAGATAGCAGGGATTAAAAGCATTATGCTTCATCCTTAAAGACAGTAAAGTTCTAGTTCTCTCTCTTAATAACTAGGAAGCTGAATAAAATGGGTTACTTAATGTCTATCTCATAGATATGGCAACGATAATATGTAACCAATTATGTGCTAAAGTGTTAATTGACTGTTTGTAAACCAGCAGATGAGACAAAAGTATAAAAACTATTTATTTATCAATTGTCCTTTCTTAATTTAATATATATTTTTAAATAATCATTGCATCCGTAATAGTTATAAAAATAAAATAAAAATTACCTAAAATATCTGAAGAAATTGTTAAATTTTTCATTTTTTTAAATACATCTTTTTTATTTTTTGATCAGTTTACTTAATCTAAATTTCAGTGCTAGATATTCAATATTGAGTAACATAGCAGTTACCATTTCTGTTGCAGTGAGTTTCGCATTTCTTTAGTTGTGGACGAATCAAATCCAAAAATAACTTAAAATGTTCGGTAACTGCTGACATTTCTTTTACATCGCAAGCTCTTTTGGGAAGAACTTGACGTTCCTATCAGACAAACTGCTATCAACTATTGGATAATTTATGGGATCCGTGACGTTGTAACTGGGTGTAAATGGTACGTAAGATGCGAGTGACCGTCTCTTATCGTCCCACCATCTTCCTAGAATTAATGGAGAAACGATATTTCTGAAGGCGTTAGAGATGACTGCAAGACATATGGTGCTGATTCCAGTGGTATGGTAAAACTGACAGCAAACAAGAAAGAACAATTCAAATACATTACATCCGATTGTTGAAATTATTGGACACTTGGGAGAATTGGGCATTCGGATAGCACCAAAAATTGCCGAGTGGGATTTTTTGATACCATGATTGGTCGTTATGTACTGGGGATTTTTTTTATACACGATTCTTAATCAATGATTTGACGTTGTATTATAGATGAAGTGGAAAATATTTTTACTACTCAGTTATTTCGTTATAATTAAGGAGCAAAATAGATATTTAGAAATATGATTATAATTGTAAACATTAATTCAAAACGGAAAGTTGGGATATTAAGACTCGAACATTTGGAGGGAAAAAAAGAAAGAAATATAACGATATTGGATACAGTATTTCTTACTTAATTAGAAATTTAACGATTCATATCATTTTTTTTTCATGTAGTGCTAATTACGTAAACAAAATAAAAAGTCCATCTATTACTGAAGTAAAAAATATATAAAAATAGCCGGATTATCAAACAAAAACGGATTTAGTTTAATTGAATCATATTTTTATTCTTCCTCTTTTAGATTATGCAAATACATTTCATTTATTTATATTTATCCTGCTAAATTCTATAGCTGAAAATGCGCTTTTTTCTTTCATGTTCTAGGTGAACTTTTCGTGCTATTTATAGAAGTGATAAAACATAATTAATAAATAGTCCTTATAAGGACTGGCTTAAAGGGGCGCAGCAAGAATGCTTTTCATCTTTCCCGTTATCAGTAGAGGACAGTGTGGATATAAGGTGTTATTGAGCTATTAAAGCTCTGATCATGGCAGGAGGGTAACAGCAATAGCCGAGCCTCAGTTAGAACTTCATTGACTACAGCATTGCCATCCATTACCCTCCAAGGGTGGGGTATTAATAATCACCGCATCTCACGGTCGATTTTCTATCATTTATTCCAGGCCATCCCCCCAATTAATAATAAAATTAACATGATCAAATGAAAGTATTTCTTAGATCCATTTCTAAAAATGGTGTAAAATATATTATGCATTTAGTCTAAACAATTTATAATATTTTTATATTAAATTAAATTATATTAAATACATTATATATTTGCAGATCTATTTTTATCAAATAATTTTAATTTTGCAGTTTTATATTTTTTCAATTTCACCATTAGCTCGAGATAAGTAGATGATCAATACAAGAATGGCAGAAGAGTTTATCGTGTAATACATAAGAAGGAAGAAAACTTCTAAAGGGAAGGATAATTAGTAAACAAAAAAGATCATTTTAATCATGCTGATGATGAGTTAGTTATATCGGTACACGATTATCATGATGGGTTTTCTGCATGTAATCATTTGTCTGAAAGAATCATAAATTACTTTATAAAAACAAGCATGAAAAGGATTCGAGGTAAACATAAAAAAAAAAAAGGTGCAACAGCATTACTGGATAATGACGTCATTCATTATCACCAGTGTTTTTTTTTTTGGAAAAAAAGGTGCACGTACTCACCATTATGATGTTATTGCAGCAACTTCCACACTTTTAACATATCCTCCGATATACCCTCATCGTTTCTAGATCGCTGATATTGATGACATTAACTGTTGTTTGCGAGATTCTCCAAAATGACTGATTTTACAATTTGCCCACTCCGCTGAAATTTTCGTTCCCATGTGTTTATCGACGACAAGACTTCCGACATCACAACACGCTTTGCAGTCCAACATTTTATTCTTGACATACAGCCACTCGTTTCTCTCACAGAAGTCATTTTTCTGCGAAAGTGTCCAACATTCGGGCCAATCATTATCGGAATCTTCTTGCTTTTGACCACGTGGATCTTCGGTCTTGGTTTCGTGATCCTCTTCACCACGTGTATTTTCGTGGCTAGTTTTCTGTTTTACAGGATCACAAGTAAATTCAACAATTTCAGCTTCTTCAATCTTCTTTTTTTACTCATTTTTATAAAGTCTTCTTCTTCTTCATCTTTCTAACATGGATTTTTAAGCTTAGGCCAAGTGGCCTGTTCCGGTCTCATGCCATCTCTTGGTCTTCCGATTCTTCTTTTTCCACTTATTTTGTATCTGTATAATATTTTTGGTAGTCTGCTGTTGTCCATTCGATTTAAATGTTCTAGCCATTTTTCATTGGCATAAAGTAACTACATATTTTACTCATTTTGAACAATGATTACACTGACTTAACTTAGATTAATTCAAAACTCACGTGAACAGCTGCCTGTTGCAGAGTGAATATAGAACTGATAAACTGATATTGGAAGCAATCGGAAGTGAACACAGCTTCCTGTTTCCGGTTGCGTACCAACCTATGAAACAAGAAAGTAGTATACCAACGTATGAGTAATCAAACTGAAAATTCAATTCGTGAACACCGTGCCATCTACCGGAATATTTATAATACATTTTGCTGTCAATAAATCGCAAATTTTTGATGTAGTTTCTAAAAAAAATTTCACTTACTTAGCTTCATGGATATACATTTCTTCGGTGCTTTAATAATCTAATTAAAGAAATAGCTATTTTCATTTGAACTTACGAAATGTTTAAGAAATAGATACTATAGTTTTATTGATTTCTGAAAAAAAAATTTAGCCTGTTATCCATTCAACTGAGGGTAAGCAGATAAAAGTCTAGTCTTCCATTGCATTACCTATAATGCAGTTAGTTGAAGGAGGGATGTTTAAGGAGGAATTAACTGATTGCAATTCAGTGAAGTACATACATAAGTCTTAGAAATTCACTTCTCTACTGAGTTTTATAGAGACACATGAGTTTCATAGGAAGAACGTGTTAATTATGTTTTCTCTATAATTAAAAAAGTCCTTTTTTGCTGTGAACAAGACGAAATTAAATTAACTGACTTTATTGTGTGACTGTATTTACTATATAAGTGCTTTTTTTTAGTGTTGTACGATGATCACCATTCATTTTCGAAATTATGGACTTTATAACCGTGTTACAGATAACTCTTTTAATTTCCTGACGTTTCGATCTTCATATTAAGATCATCATCAGGAGCATATACAAATATACAGGACAAGCTGAGTTACATTACATACAGTAAACTAGAGAAACAATGATTTGATCACAGGTTATTCTACTGGCATCACCTCTAGTGAAAAAAAAATACAAATTAATTAATTATTTAGAAACTACATCAAGCTAAAGTCTATTTATGATAACATGAGCAAACATTCTTTCTTATAGATAGTTTTCTTTCAGTAACAGTGATATCCTATTTTTAGCATTACGATTGATTTTTGATTCAGGATCCTGGATTTCCTACAGTCCTGTTTATAGCCACTCTTAGAGAGGAAGGTTCCGTGGGTCGAATATGTGCCTTCCATATGTTTGGGATTTTTAGACCATCATTATTGTTCAGATTGGGGTGGTTGGTAAGAATCTCACAGGCTTCCTTAAATGTGCGTTGATACCATATTTTGGTGTGATAAACAACTGGCGCTTTTCCAGTCAGTTCTGTGTAAAGTGTTCAGGGCATGATCAATAAGGCCAGCTTCACCATAATTATTATATTTAATGTGTCGTTTATGTTCTATTTGTCTGGTTATAAACTATGGTTATAGTTTTATTGTAGTCTGGTTTATCTGTTTTTTATTGAGGTCTTGTAGAGAATTTTGTTAATAGTGTTTTGTCTGTAATCATTTTTTAGAAAAGTATTGCTGATAACTTTAAATTCATCTTTCGGTGCATTTTCATTTATCTTGATATAGTTTCTAAATAATTAATTACTTTGTATTTTTTTTTCACTAGAGGTCATGCCAGTAGAATAACCTTTGATCAAATCATTGTTTCTCTAGCTTAGTGTATGCAATGTAACTCAGCTTGTCCTGTATATTTGTATATGCTCCAGATAATGATCTTAATATGAAGATCGAAACGTCGGGAAATTAAAAGAGTTAGTTATAACACGGTCGTAAAGTCCATAATTTCTAAAATGATTGCTATATAAGTGAATTAAGTCATACTATTTAGAAAAGGATTTTTTTAAAAAAATAATAATAATGCAGATGTTGCAGTTTTCATAGGGAATGCTCATTGTGCTACAATGAGCAGTGACCAAGGTTTGATATGACATAGGGAAAATGTGAGGAAAGGGAAATGGTAGTAGAAATCAAGTAACAATATCGTATCCTTACTCTCCTCAGCATCTATAGTTAATCGATGAAACATTGTTGCTGAGACGCTATTTTTTTTTAAAGAACCCATTAGCTCGCTAAATGCTTATATCAGTGATTCCATCATATTCTACTGAATGTTCGTCTTATCTTACAAAAATAGCCACCCTTCATTTCATTTTCATTAAATAGACACAATAATAACGATCAGTACCAAATGGTGAAATTAGAAATATATTTAGATTAAAAAAAATAATAATAACCTCAGGCGAGTTTAATATAGCGTAATATATTATGTTATACTGTACAAATTGACAAAACTTATAATATATTATTCTAAGTAATATTATTATAATATAATAATAATTAATCATACAGTAATAATATATATTAAATATTGTATTATAAGTAAATGGTGAGTGTAGATTTTTCTTCCTTCTACGTGTTTGGCCTACTGGCCTGTTACAGAGCTATCTTAAGCCCTTATAAGTCGTACCCGTCCCGAGGATAAGGTGACTAGCTCCATGCCTATCGCCATATTCTATGGCTGTAGCTGCTTGTGTTCACGGGTCCGGTTTGCCTTCTTGCGAGAAGAAAAACCCCAGATAAACTAGGGAGAAAACCCCTGCTGTCCACTTCCAAGACTGGCTAACTTGGCTATGTCAGAAAAAGATCCTTAAGCTCCTCACGTCTGTGACTGGAATCGAACCCAGGACAATCCTTTCTCAAGCATATGGTTGCGTGGCTAACTATTCATAACTCGGATAACCGTGCGAATTATGAATTGGTTATAAAATAATATGGTTACAGATAAAATATAATAATATTGTAGAATATAATACTTTTTTATAAAATAATTTATATAAAATTTATATATATATAATACATAATTTATATGAAATTAAAAAAAAATCACTTTAGTGCGTAACATGTCTATGTGTCATATATTTTGTCATGCACCAATCATTGTAAGAAATCAGCTGACTATTTTTACAACAGAGTAAATTTTGGCCTGCTTTTTCTGTAGCAGAAAAAACAGAATTAATTTATTCTTTGCTATCAGAACTGGGACGCTTATTCATTGTTATTCGTATTTTTCGAAAAACTATGAAGATTATTACTCATATCTAAACCAATCTAAGAGTGTACATAGCATACGTGGCGTAGTGCAAGTTCAAACCCTGACAGCCATTGCTTGAATTTAAAGGAGACCATTCAGCATACTTAATTTCAAGATTTGTCTTTGGTATATTAATTTATTATTTACACTCTCCTATTTTTCTGTGATTTATCTTAGAGTTCCACTTTTGCTAAGTTTGGCTATGAGCTGATTTGTTTTTGTGTTCTGCATCTTTGCTACTTTCAGTATTCTTCCTTTTCTCCAGTTAATGTTCGGACATAGAGAGCACCTTTTTTATTAATGGACACACGGGACTCCTGAATGAGCTTATCATTGATAGGGGATGTGATTTCCTTCCCTACTGTTAGATCGAGGTGGTCTTGCTGATTGCTTACTCCTTATCTTTGGTTCTATTTCTGTTGGTTCTCTTCTACTTCCTGACTACTGATGCCTTGATACCGCTTAACTAGATTTTGTTTTCCTTTCTTCTCTCCGGGTTTCTATTTTTCTGTTTTTTTTCTTCTTCTTCTGATTCTCAGCCTACGTCTCCTAGTGCCTGGAGCATTTCCCTATTCCTCTGATATTAAGGATGAGAGGTGTCATTTCCTCTTCCACTGTTTGTTGCTTTGGCTTGTGGTTTTCCGACCGACATTTTTCGATCTGGATGTCACTTGTCACATAATTCCTATCTGCGCAACTTCTTTTGACTTTGGCCACCTGGTAGCCGGTTGCGGAACTGTGCGTTTTTTTTATGTCAACAGACATTAATATTTATAAACTGCAATTTCTTAGTGTTATTCTTAACACGCAACTCTCATTATTCAGACTTCTATGAAAGTGTATTACCTGATTCTAATTTAGTCCGTATTTAAATGAAGCACTTTAATTAAGGATCGTATAGAGGACATTCAAATATATATCGACTAATGCTTTGACTGATAGCGCATAATAATTGATGGCTTTTAACTACTGTTTCAGAAAATCCATCATTGGAGCAAGCCTAATTGAAATCAGATACATGACAGAGTTAATTATTTGACCTAGAGAACCAAATAACTTAAGAAAACTTGCACACACTCTCTCTCTCTCCCTCCTCTGCTCTCATAGCGTAGCTGTAGCTGTAACGAAAGAGTGATACAGTATATTGCAGCAAGGGTATATTGAACATAACATTCAAACATTATTGCGTTTCTTTCTTTCTATCTTTCTTTTTTTTTTTTTTTTTGCTAAATGGGCGAAGCAAGAATGCTTTTCATATTCCTCGTTATCTGTAGAGGACAATGTTAGGATAGGATTGAGCTATGAGCTCTGATCATGGCAGGAGGGTAACAGCAATATTCGAGCCTCAGTTAGAACTTCACTGGCTACAGCATTGCCATCCATTACCCTCCCAGGATACCCATTTTAGTCGCCTCGTACGACATGTATGAGCTACATCGGAGCTATTCTTATCCCGGCCACCACACGGGGAGTCCGTTTCTTATAGTCGTTATAAGGACTGGCTTAAAGGGACGAAGCACGAATGCTTTTCAGCTTCCCCGTTATCTGTAGAGGACAGTGTAAGGAAAAGGTGTTATTGAGCTATATATAAATAAAGCTCTGATCACGGCAGGAGAGTAATAACAGCAATAGCCGAGCCTCAGTTAGAACTTCATTGGCTACAGCATTGCCATCCATTACCCTCCAAGGATATTAATCACTGCATCTCACGGTCGACTTCCCATCATACTCCGTTTCTTATATTTGACCTTAAATATTCATATCGAAAAGATACATTAAATTAAAACATCTTTTAAAAAAGTTACATACAAATAATTACTACAATAAATTAAAAGGTAAAAATTTTAAAATAATTGGATATATTAAAGATGTCTCCCTATTTCATAGTGTTAATTTAATTTAACACTATTAAACTTTCTTCTCTTGATAATGACAGTTACGCCCTAACCAAGAGTCCAGTTATGAAAAATACAACTCTTTCACACACGATTGCTTTGGTATTTCTGTCTTGTCTTTGATGAGAACCATTTTTTCAAAACAGATGTCAGGCCAGTGAAACCTTAATACAAAGCAGTAATAAGAAGACGAATATATGGACGCCTAGGTGGCGCTCGTGTCTTTTAAGCAATGCAAGCAAAGGCAACTCCGATTGCGACAATTTGCATTCTTATAAGATTTCTGGTCAATTTTTCCAAATTTTTAAACTTTTTATATTTATTAGGCTATGAAATAAGAATGGATCTTTAATATCCCCTATTTCTATTTATTTTTGGATCGCTGAAACAGATCGTCTTTTAATAATTGCAAAAATTTGATTTTGTATTATGACGTTTTTCTATTCCAGGTTAACAGCAACATACGCGTGAACTCGCCATATTTGAAGTGGTTTGCTCTGTGAGTTTACAAAAACTAATTAATCTCTTCTATCCTTCACACATCGTCTTACTAATCTCCATAACTGTAACTAGACTTCCGATGGGCAGTAAATCCATTTCTCGTTCTTGCCGGAACTCTGAAGAGGCCACCTTGAAATATGGTAATACATTCCGCTAGATGGCAGCAGTTATTAATGGCCTTACGCGCCAACAGATGCTGTGATAAATGAAAAGTCACCAATGAAATATATACATGTGTATATGTAAAAGCTCTGCGCACATAAGGTTAAAAATGAGAGAGAGAGAGAGAGAGAGAGACTAGATGTTTTGTCTTTTCCATAACCGCTATCTGTGATGACGAAAAGAGATTCGAGTAAAAATAAATATTTAATTGTATTTTGATGAAAAAGAAACGTCAATTTTAGGAATGACTGAGAACGCATAGAACCTCATTAATTTTTAGATATGTGCGTACTGAATTGCAGTACTCAACTGAATATCATACTTTTATTGACACTGTTAGAACTATCCATACTATAATACCTTTCACATTATGTAACATCATTTTTGGACAGGAATATCTATACAGGGCATGGCTATACATATTCTAAATCACTGAAATACCAGTAATTATTTACATCTTTAGTCAGCAAACTCAAACCAATGCAATAAAACCTTTTTTTAGTTTCTCTGAAGTGGACTAGCATGTTCTCACTACCTTGTTGAAGAATAGCATGGATTTTAGTGTCCGGAAATATTTAAACGGAGTCGAGTTTTATCAATGAGGGGACACGGAGTTTACTGACTTGAAAGAATGTCATTTTCGTATAAGAATAATCGAGTAGGCACAAGAACAAGCCTTCGGTATCTCCTAATTGGTAGAGTAGTGTGAAGCAAGACTATGGGATGATAGTTTTCTCAATAAATCTGAATGTGAAATCTGGACAAAAGTCTTGGATATATCATGTGACCGTGTGTTTGTGACTTTCTCATCATCATCATCATCATCATTAAATTTCTGACATGTATTCTCAAGGTATGTACAGGATATGATATCATTACATGAAAAACTTACATCACCACTAACTTCCTATCTATAATTTTCCTCGAAATCAGTCTGTTACCTGTCAAGACTCCAACATTATCAGATCTTATATTTCTGTCTTCTGAGGCACTTTTTACTGTATAATCCACATACATCTTGGTCTTCCTCTGGATCTTTTTTCTTCCGACCTGGCAGAGAACACTTGTTTTGCTAACCTTTTTTTCTCCAATTCTGTTTAAGTGACCATACCACTTGAGATTAGCTCTGTGAGTGTCTCTAAATCTTTTTATGGCATATATCCAGAGAGACGTTATTATTAATCCCCTGGTGTGCTTCTAGAAGAAGAGAATTATACTAAGAATGGATGGTCATTTTTATTTTTAAAATTGACAAGATCCGAGTATTGTGACCACAGTTCGTTGGCAAATGTTTTGTAGGACGCATTTCATATTTGAGAAGATATTTTTTCCCTTCAGTACCGGAAGCCTTCTTGTCATCCAAGAGTAATCTGTTTTGCTTTTCAGGATAATGGAAATTATCCTTTCTTGCAGTAAATACTGTAAAATGAATTAACATGAAAACAACCAGACTGGTCTATAGAATTGGAAAACGAAACATTTATAGTCATAGAAATTGGGGTCACAAAAGAGAATGATTATCTCACAGTTCGAATAGTCGGACTGAAGAAAATATTTGAGAAATAAAAAAAAGGCTTAAAATAGTTTACACAATTTGGCAGACGATGAGATTACATGTAACGAACAGAAAGGATGGGTAATTCTATCTCCAAGCACGAACAGACAGAATGGATAACAAAAGATGAAATGAAGCCTCAAGATGACTTACTTTAACTCATCCATCTTCTTCATTAAAATTGATAACAATTAGAAAATGCAATCATTTATATTACAGCATAATTATCCTTTCTCTACATTCCACCCTATAAGGATCGAGATGACACTACTTTGTGATGTATGTTGACGTGTGTGAAATTAGCGCTGCTCTAAACACATATTCGCACTACTCTTGTTTATCATATAGCTTATCTCACCGACTTTACTCATAGCAGATGTTTGTAGTGGATTACACTGCGTACTAATTTAGCAGATTGAAGATATGAGGGATAAGATGTTTCAAGACTTTAAATATCTATTTAACACACTTATTAAGGTTGATTTTCTTTATATCCGATTCAGTATGGTTACCTATCAGTTCGAAGACATAAATATGTTATCAGTGAATAGGACCCTGAGAGATATTCACACAACTATTGGTCAAGATCTATATGCAATAAGGGGGGCTTCGAAACGTGACATGATTTTGCAGAAATCTATTTACATAAATTAATGGACTTTTGCATGTTTGATTAACAATCGTTTTAGGAAGAATACCTTAAAAACTGAACTAAGATGAAATATCTTATGATCAATTATTATCCACCTTGACAATAATTGATCTTAAGATGAAGCATCTTAAGATGAATTATTGTCAAGGTGGATATTAAATAAAATTTGGGTCGGATCTCCAAGGAAGTTGCGTATTATGTATGCTTTACCAGTAATTCATTCTATGCCACTTACATGCTGGTTGAAATTAGCATAATTTCTGCTCGATTTATTTATTTTAAAACTTCCCATTTTAGCTGAGCGTATTCTGTTTATTTTAAGTGATCATCCGAAATGGTATCTTTGTGGTTATTAATCAACTACAGGTTCTGTAATTTTAAGAAACAAATTCATTCTAAAGGCAATATATATATATATATATTCCTGCCCTGATTAAGTTTGAACTTATTATGACCGCAGGAAGGTCTCCATAATGCGGATAATCCACTCATCGACTGCGTTTAGACAAGGATTGTTAATGTATGAAGAAGAATTAGATCGTGCTACTATATGAGAATAAAAAATTAGGAATGTTAGCAGAATTCTCTATTAAATTATCTAAATCGATAACAATATGTCTTGTAAGCATAATCTCTCACATCTTTTTCACATTACATCATTAACATGAATCTCATAATATTATTTTTTTTTTTTGCAATTTACCATCGTATCCTTCATTCTCAAAAACTAAATTATGGGATGTGTTTTAGTAGCATGCTACATTGCAGTTTGTCTGTTCACCAGTTGCAGCCGATAAGGAAGACACCATACCCTCAATATTTAAACATTGTACGTCAGTAAATAGTATTAACTGATAAATGTTGATAAAAAACGATTAACATTATGGATATATAGCTACCCACATGTATATGTGTATAGTTAGCCTAGGTTGCCTCTAAACTGCAGTGGTTGTTATGATATAAAGAACGATAGAAAATGGATCACGTAATAGTGTCAAAGCCAATGGGGTGATGAATCCTACTGCGATATATCTGAAGATCACTTTTGGGGGAGACTGCACTTGAATTTCGTATTACATTATATAGTATAGGTGATGTTTTATTTTACGACCAAGTAAAAGTGAAAAAGCAATGCAGAAAATTAATGAACAGCAAATAAATTCTCTTATCCAAAGACATTACATTAACATTTCTGGCTAGATGGGTGAAGCAAAATTGCTTTTCATATTTCCCTTTGTCTTGTAATGGAGGAACTTTGAATGGAGTGTTTGTGAGCTATATGCTCGCCCATTGGGGGCAGTGAAGTTAGTTGCGTTCAGCTGAACTTAAAATAGATTTCGGTCTTTTATATTTGTTGATTTCTGCTTCATTATATTCCGAGGCTTCCTTGATTAACGGGTTTGGATGGTTACTTGTCTTGGTAAAGAACTTCTGAGCTAGATTTATGAGAAAGGAAGAGATATAAGGGATATTAACTTCTCTAAGGATCTGGGTGTTTCTTATGAATGAACTAGGGGGAATCCAGAATCATCCTCAGGCACTCTTATCCGAAAAAAATCCTTATAAGAACTGGCTTAAAGGGGAGAAGCAAGAATGCTTTTCATCTTCCCCGTTATCTGTATAGAACAGTGTAGAGATAAGGTGTTATTGAGCTATTAAAGCTCTGATCATGGCAGGAGGGTAACAGCAATAGCCGAGCCTCAGTTAGAACTTCATTGGCTACAGCATTGACATCCATTGCCCTCCAAGGGTATTGGATTGAATGAATCAATCACCGCAACTCACAGTCGATTGATTCTCCTAGACCAGTGCTTCCCAAACTTCTGGATGTCAGGGCCCCCTTTGCAAAAATTAAAATATTTCAAGGCCCACCTCGAAAAAAAATCGTAATAGAGAGATATATTATTATAATAATATATCTCTCTATTACGAATACATATTTAATGTATTTATATTCAATACAAAACATACACAGCGAATATTGCAAAAATCAAATGCAAATATTACATTTTTTGCCTCTTACCGTTTGGTTCTGAAGACGATGCGGGCTGTTCTGGTAAAATATGAAATACTGTCCTTTTTTTTTTTTTTAATCTGTTTCTGATTGTTCGTGGGATTTTTTTTAAATTTTTTATCAGCCACTTATCCATCTCAGGGGGTTAAATTTTTTAATGTAAAATAGATAAAATAATATCACCACTTACCGATACTGGCACACCACACACTGATAACATGAAATTAGTGAATATTACCTGAATAAGGGAATTCCAGGACCAGGAACAGTTTTCTCTTTTGTGACTTTTCTCCCTTTAAGGTAATTCAGCCTAACGCGAAACAGACAGCAAAGGCAGGTTATTAAAACGTGCATATGATTGGTGCGGTATTAACAAAAGATCGCGCAAACGAAAGATAAAAGCATAGCTGACAATTGAGTTGAAATGCTAACTCTCTTCAACCGAATTCCATATGTGAAACTGCCATAACATATATATATTACTTAGTTTTAACACTTTTACGAATTTTAACATGTTCAGTTGAATTTTATTGCTGCCTTGGGAAATCGAACTCACACACATCTAATTAATAACAATAGTTTTTAGTTAGATACTGTGCTTGCCCATGCAACATATGGTTTTGTTTCTGTATGAGGGGACATGTGATTCATTAATTAGTGTGTTTTTATCCCTGTCTCTAATTGCACTATTTGTTGAGAAATATATTACACAGACTCCTCATACCTTATTCACTGGCATAATAAAAGTACTTGTTTTGATTGCCTCTGCAGTATAGTGGCTGTTAGGGAGGGCGTGTTGTTTACCACTGCAAGCGAGTTACTATCTCCCCACATGAATTAGTTTAAGCTTTTTTTCATGTGTGAAGTATATGCGAAACTTTTATTGGTAACAGAAAACTAGCTCGGATGACAGTGATAATATAAAACGAGTTTTGATATGTATATAAAGTCAATATCAACAGTCCCTGATTACGAACGCGTGATGAAAGGGACAGGAAGATTTGGAGCTTCCCTGGAGAGCATTCGAAGTAAATACAATTTACCACTGCTTTGAAATGAAACATATGAATAAGCAAAATTTACTAATATTCATTAAGCGCCGAAATACGCAGGAAGCAAACTTTGCGAACCAACAATAATATGTGAATTTTTCCATTAAAATATAAAAAATAACAAAAAAGAAATAATAAAAGTTAAATACGTTTCTTTTAAAATAAAAAAAAATCTACTTAGTCTTAAAACATTTTAAATTTGTTTTCATTATTTCACGGCCCCCTCAACAAAACCTGCGGCCCACAGTTTGGGAAGCGCTGTCCTAGACCACTTTTATAAGTCGTTATAAGGACTGGCTTAAAGGGGCGAAGCAAGAATGCTTTTCATCTTCCCCGCTATCTGTAGAGGACAGTGTAGGGATAAGGTATTATTGAGCTATTAAAGCTCTGATCATGGCAGGAGGGCAACAGCAGTTAGAACTTCATTGGCTACAGCATTGCCATCCATTACCCTCCAAGAGTATTGGATTGAATGAATCCTTTCTTTATCCAAACATAACATAACATCATTGGCCAGAAGGGTGAAGCAAGATGCTTTTATTCCCCGTTGTCTGATAAGGAGGATGAATTGAAGGAAAGATTTATGAGCTGAGAGCTCGCCCTGGGGGACACGGAGATTAGTCATTGTTGCAAGTATTTAGGATGGATTTTGGCCTCTTGTATTTGAAGAGGTCAGTCTCTTCGTAGTTTGCTGCTTGTTTAACTAGAAGTTCTTAAGTTCTTAAAAGAACTGGGCGATGGACTGAGTCCTTGACTCTTTATCCCGTCATCTGAATGAAGAAAATCTGTGTGGATGGAGTGTTGTTGAGCTAAAAAGCTCTAGTCATGGCTGGGTAACGGCAATAGCCGAGCCTCAGTTAAAACTTCATTGGCTATAGCATTGCCATTTGTTACCCTGGAAGTCCTAAAAAGGGCTTCTAATAGTTCTAATAAGAACTGGGCGATGGACTGAGTCCTTGACTCTTTATCCCGTCATCTGAATGAAGACAATCTGTGTGGATGGGGTGGTATTGAGCTAAAAGCTCTAGTCATGGCTGGATAACGGCAATAGCCGAGCCTCAGTTAAAGCTTCATTGGCTACAGCATTGCCATTTGTTACCCTGATTAGTAAGTAAAGGGTAAAATCTCAAAAAATCGGACGATCTCTAGGCCACTCCATAGTGGGCGAAAGACCGTCCATGTCTCAGCGTTGGTTCCACTCATTGACGGCCGCCCCGTCCAAGCACCCCGACGGGCTCCCCGTTTAAGCAGAACCGCTCAGCGTTGGTTCCACTCAGTGTCGGCCGCCCCATCCTAGCACCCCGATGGGCTCCCCGACTCCTGAGCAGAACCGCTCAAATTCCGAGGAAAATAATTCACCGACAAGAACCCCTCAGCGGGCCCTGCCGGAGAACACCTTCCCCGGAGACTCAAGGTGCTCCCTTAAGGCAAAAACCCTAAGGGAGCGAACTCAAAAACTCACACCCAGGATAACAGCAACAGCCGAACCTCAGTTTACTTCCTCGGTTCAGCATTGCTATTTGTTACCCTGATTAGTAAGTAAAGGGTAAAATCTCAAAAAATCGGACGATCTCTAGGCCACTCCATAGTGGGCGAAAGACCGTCCATGTCTCAGCGTTGGTTCCACTCATTGACGGCCGCCCCGTCCAAGCACCCCGACGGGCTCCCCGTTTAAGCAGAACCGCTCAGCGTTGGTTCCACTCAGTGTCGGCCGCCCCATCCTAGCACCCCGATGGGCTCCCCGACTCCTGAGCAGAACCGCTCAAATTCCGAGGAAAATAATTCACCGACAAGAACCCCTCAGCCGGAGAACACCTTCCCCGGAGACTCAAGGTGCTCCCTTAAGGCAAAAACCCTAAGGGAGCGAACTCAAAAACTCACACCCAGGATAACAGCAACAGCCGAACCTCAGTTTACTTCCTCGGTTCAGCATTGCTATTTGTTACCCTGGAAATCCTAAAAAGGACTATTTTTAAATTTCCTAAAAAGGGCTTGTAGCAGGACGCCCTTTTTAATACAATTCTTAACTGAAATAATTTTTGGTGTCAGAATAATAATTTTGTTTTTCATAATATTAATAATTTTTTTGGTAATAATTAAATGAAAATTATTTTCAGTTTTACTTTATTTTTAGTTTTTTATTTGTTGGTTATTCTACTTATGTCTGCTCTCTCTTTTATCATGCAGGAAGCGATTTCGCTTACCACAAAGTGATTATTGATGTCACTGGTGATAGGAAAGACGTTGGAATATTGTAAACTGCTCAATAGCATAATGTGATGTGCGTATAACCACTGGAAAGCATTTCTGATCATCTGTAATACTATTTTTAGTACTTCGATGAAGTAAAGTAGGATTTAATTGATTGATGACCAAACCCTAATAACAAAAGAACAAAATAAAATCATGATGCGGTTTAACGTGCAATGGCCTTGAAGAATGATTAATATTTTCTGTTTATATTATCCAAATGTTAGAAGTATCGAACTCTTACACAAAAGAGTCATTGTCTTACACAATATTCAAGAAAACACAGCATAGTTATTATTTGTCTTCCTTATTCGCATAAATTATTCAGTAGAATTATTTATATTAATTCATATAAATACGCTTTATTCATAGTATTCTGTATAAGCTCGTATCTCCATAGCGACGTCACAGAGGAGATGTGTTATCGAACATACATCCTTTAAATCTTCGAGAGCGAATGCAAAAGTCTTTGCCAAGGTGTTTCTTTGATATATTGTAGTGCTAATGAACATTTAAGCATACAGAATTTTAAGATCAATTTTTAATTTGTTCTAATTAGACGATAAGCAGTAACAGAGTTCTAGCTATTGAGACATTGCAAACACAGTTTCCTTCCTGTGAAATACTTCTTTCTCGACATTCGCTTTTCGAGCAGAATCATCTTGGTTCGAATCCCGTATAGGATGCAAAATACCCTTTATATATTTGTAAACCCCCCCACACACACAATCTGATTCTAAATCATTAATTTAGAATCAGATCATCATCCTTCATCAGCCTCCTTATATTCCTAATCTATTTTCATGTTATGTCTATTTGATCCACTAAAGAAGAATCTTACTGGCCAACATTTCAGAAATGATAAAACATGTACTCAACGATGAGTTCTTAGGTATCGTGTCATATTTTGCGACAGAGAAATCAAAATTTATGAAATTTATAGAATAGACGAGATTGTGCATGCCTACATAAATTACGTCTGTAATTTTGTACAAAGTTTTAATTCAATATATTAAGAAATTAAATAAAACATAATAGTAAATCTTATTTTAACAGTTAATATTTATAAAATTTACTGAAAAACTTAAATAATTTTGACATTTTAGGATTTATTTTCCACTACCTTTAAATATTACATATACTTGTAGTACAGAAGTGTCGTGCAAAAGTGGATATGATATTTTGTTTGTGGTTATTATAATTTTCCCATGTTTTAATGAGCAATATTTCACAAAAGGTATGACCGTGAGAAGCGATGATTAATAATACCCTTGAAGGGTAACGGATGGCAATGCTGTACCAATGAAGTTTAACCGAGGTTCGGCTGTTGCTGTTACCCCCTTGGGCGCAGAGATTCGAGAGTTTCAGCTCGCTCTCTTAAGGTTTTTGCCTTAAGCGAGCAATTTGAGTCTCCAGGGAAAGTGCTCTCCGGAATGGACCGCTGAGGGGCTTTGTCGGTGAATGCTTTTCTTCGGAATATGAGCGGTTCTGCTCGGTGGTGGTGTGTCAGTGGAAGGCCATCACGGAGTGCAGCCAACGCTGAGATGGACGGTCTTTCGCCTACGATTGAGTGGCCTAGCGATCGTCCGAATGTTTAGAGACGGCTTTACCTTTACATTTACATATGGCAATGTATCACATCACTGATGATAGGTGTTTTAGTTCTATAATTTTATGAACTAGCTAGTTTACAATCCAAACTTTTGTTATTAAAATTCCTCAGAATACCAAAACCTATCTACACTTTGAATCATACAGCAAAGGAACAGAGTAAACAGTCCATCGAGTAATGTTATAGGGAATGTTTCATTAGTGAAGCGATGTTTCATCTTTGCTTTCAAAAAGAGTTTCTTGTTTACTCAGCAAAGTTAATACGCCCCAAAAAACGACAGGTATGTTTTCTATTAATGTCCTTTCCCCCCTTTTTTCTTCTAAGAAGTGTTGTGCGGAACGAATATCAAAGGAGCAAATTGAGATCGATATATACTTACAACCTTGTCTTCTCAATTTCTAGTTACTCCAATTTCACTTTACCTTAAGTGCTTACATGTACAAGAGGGGATGCCACGACAGTAAGGGGGGGGGGCAAAGGGGACTATCCGAAATCTTTTGGTTTTTCATTTTAATCACGGTAATGGATTTGTTCTGACGAAAAACATTTTTTTATATGTGAAGACAGAGAGAGAGAGAGAGTGACTGATGTTTTCCGAAATTGTCTTCTCGAGTACTGTTTAAAAATTAATTATAATAAAATAATCTAATGAGGCCATGTTTGCAACAGAGAGGAAGTTCATATATTTCACGAGTTATTCGCATAAACAAATCGTGATGCAAACTTCAAAACATCGCAGATATTATTAAAATGATCGTAATAAAGATGCATTTCCGGAATTATTTTGATAAAAACAAAAAAAAATACTATATGGTCTTGTCTCTTGCTATCCAGCCCTAAGTTATTGAGCATGATGAATATTTTATTATTTATTTATTTTTTATGTTTTCGCTTACCTAAATTGGAAAATGTGTAGTTGTTTTGCTAACAGGTGGTGCTGGTATCGTTCATGTCTTGCTGAAATTTATACTTTTATTATGTAAAGGGAAAAAAAATGATTCAATACAAATTTCAGATTTTTTTTATTATTATTTTACAAGCTTATTATTAATTTTTATACATATTCCATTTTTATGGAATATATTATTTCCTTTTGTATTGACTTAAATTCACTTCGAATTCAATCTCTTTTTTTCTAAAAAATTTCTGTTTATCAAAACACTCAAAAAATCTGAATCGATCAAACTGATCCGAATGCTTAATCCACAAGAAGATGTATCTAATCTCTTCATTAAAACATAAATTTATTAAGAAAATCATCAGCCGTTTCCTCTTTTTCTCGCAAGTTATGAAAAAGATATGATTGCCACAAAATTGTAGTCCCTCATATCAGACATACCTCTAAACATGTTTCTCGTATCATCAGTGAATTTCTTTTGACCACGTTGAAACCAATTAATCAAATTTGCTACTTGTTGCTATCTATTGAGGACAGAGCACAACCTTTACTGCTACCTGGAGTCTATTCAATTCTATGTAACTGAAAGTTAATCTACTTACGTCACACAGGCCGTTCTCTCATTTAATGGCTTTCTGAACACCTTTCTTATATTTATTAAATAAAAAAAATGACTAAATAAATCTGACCTTACTGAACATACGATTTCTAATGCCAGCTACAGAATCCTCTGAGTTGAAGCTAAATCACTCTAAGCTCATTAAATTTATTTTTAAAGAAAGTGATGAGGTCCTGCTCGGCAGTCTTAATCGCAATTTCGACGACAGTTTATGCATGTCCATTTTTTTTATTTACATACACTCGCATATCTATTTCGGATACTAATAAGTAATATTTCACTTACTTAACTTCCTCGGATTGCACAGGAAAAAAGACATCATTCACCATACCTTTACATTGTTGCTGTTTTGAATTTCCCCAATTTTATTTGTTGCACCGATTACGGTTTAAGACCCTTAAACCAAAGTATTCCGTGTAATTTGGTATGATTAATTAAATATTTTCTATTGTTTCACTTCTGAAACCTTCACAGTGTTCTCAAAGCGGTTTGTGTGTGTGCGCGCTTGCGAACGCCCTGTCAGCGCTTCACTGCAATCCTCTAATCACTTATTGTAGTGTATAATAAATTTAGTTTAATCCTTTATCCAAGTGTGAGCAAACAAAGTTTGCGCCTGAAAGTATCTAAGGTGTTGTACTACCTTACCCCAGTCCTGAAGATATTTTCAGGTGCAAACTTTGTTTGCTCACACTTGGATAAAGGATTAAACTAAATTTATTATAGTCTAACCAAGTGAAAAATAAACTTTCAACTTATTGTAGTGAATCACTTCACTTCTCAGATTAAATTAAGATAGTAAAACTAGTTTAAACTAGTTATGTACTTATATCCAACAGATACTGTTACAATATTTAGATTAGACGCTTTTGGACAAGTTAGGTCGTGGGATAATGATTAGTGACTTTTGGTTGATATGGAAACAAACAAACGAAAATATTTTTACAATTAATAGTGATTTAATAAAATATATTTTCATTACATAATAGCGATGCCTTATATTCTTTATGAATTTTGAAATCCTCAAATTCTTCTTAAATCGTCTTATTTGTCGCAAATTACCTTAATATTTTCGATCTTTACTTTACGGCAAACAAAATTCAAAACCATTTACAGAAGTCTCAATGTTCTATACACATTTCGGTATAAACTAATTTACATTAAATTTCCTACAGAATGCCTTTGTAGAAAGAGAAAGTCCAAAAGAGAGAGAGAGAGAGAGAGAGGACTTAAATTAATAATGTAAAACAATTAGCAGCACCAATAATGTTCCCTTTGAATATACATTCATAGTTTGGAATTCAATTATCAGTGTGATATCTCCATTTTCTAACTCTTAAGAACTACATACCGAAGGCATTTTACGCTGTTTTGTACTCGATTTACCTTAATTGAAGTTCCATTCTAATGTCGATCCATCACTTAGGGTGTCAGAAATGCATATTTCTAGATAACCCTCCCTTGATACTTCTTGCAAAGAAGGAACAGTCAATACAAGTTCATATCAAGCTTATGAGAAGATGTCTGAAATATTAACTTGGAACGTACAGAAAGGTAATATCTGCGGTGAACTGTTGTTCTCATAGCCAACATCACCCATATCGTTCTAATGGAAATAACAGAGGTTAGTTATCTCGTTCACTATATTTCATTTTTCAAGTTAAATTCATTGGCTTTTCCAGTAATATCCAGTTCAAGTATGCATCAAATCTCTCCCCAAAATTAATATATAATTTTTGGATTTTAATGAATTTAATAAAGAACGTTAGCTCTCTAATGTTAACAATTTAATTTTGTTTAAAACTTTATTTAAATGAAAATTGTATTTAAATTCATAAATTTCTTAAATATACCTTTTTATTAATTAAATATATTTAATAGTTATTTAAAGTGCAAACTAAAATAAAATGTAGGAGTAATCAATCGACTGTGAGTTGTGGTGATTGATTCATTCAATTCAATACCCTTGGAGGGTAATGGATGGCAATGCTGTAACCAATGAAGTTCTAACTGAGGCTCGGCTATTGCTGTTACCCTCCTGCCATGATCAGAGCTTTAATTGCTCAATAACACCTTATTATTCCTACACTCTCTTCTACAGATAACGGGGAAGATGAAAAGCATTCTTGCTTCGCCCCTTTAAGCCAGTCCTTATAAGGACTAATAAAATGTAAAATTTGCATTTGGAGTTTATTATGCAATCAGTATTATATTATGCATTAAAAATAATATATTATTAATATATATAATAATATTATATTATTAATTAATATAATATAATAACAATATTATATTATATTATTAATATATATTATATATTATATATTATATTATTAATATAATATAATAACAATATTATATTATATTATTAATATATATTATATATTATATATTATATTATTAATATAATATAATAACAATATTATATTATATTATTAATATATATTATATATTATTAATATAATAATAATATTAATATATATATTATATATATTATATATTATATTATATATTATATATATTATATTATTAATATAATAATAATATTAATATATATATTATATATTATATTATATTATTAATATAATATAATAATAATATTAATATATAATATTAATTAAAATGATTAATATTAAAATTATTAATATAATAATAATATTTTATTTATATATTATATTATTAATATAATAATAATATTAATATATATTATTAATTAAAATGATTAATATAATAATAATATTAATATATAATATTATATTAAAATTATTAATATAATAATATTATTAATATATAATATTATATTAAAATTATATTATGCATTAAATATAATATTATATTATTAATATAATAATAATATTAATATAATGTTATATTATTAATATAATAATAATATTAATATAATATTATATTAAAATATTATGCAAATAAAATGCAAAATGTGCATTTTATTTTAAAATGAATCAATTAAATAAATTAATTAATTTAATATACAGTATATATTTAATAGTTTTAAAGAACCAAAGAATTGTACAACTCGTACAATCCAAGAAATTGAAATGTTAGGAAGAGAATTTCGAAACTTGTTTCTAGAACTTCGGAATGTTATTCAGTAGTACTGCTTAGACTCACAGACAATACTAACGGAAGTTATAGTGAGACAAGTCACCTTCTTTTTGTACAAAGTGGGTTTAATTTCATTTCGGAAATCCGGGTAGACAGGCAAATTATGTGAAGATGCCCAGCGCTTAATTAGAATTTGTACCATTTTGAAAAATGAACTCATCTTTTGCAGAAGTGGCTTCCCATTTTGTTTCCTGTGTAATTAAAGTTCTAATTACGCCTGTCTTTTTGATGTCAGAAGTGAATTATTTTAATATCCTTTGGGTAAACTCTTACCTTACTGTGAGTGGGCATTGGGGATTTTGGGTCACATACGCAAATAATCTGTCCAACTGCAAATCAAGGCAGGATCCCAAAGTCAAAGTTTAATTGCTACTTGGTAAGACTCGCTAGTGTAGCTTTTCTTTCCATTAAAGTATTCCACCTTTCCAGCATGGAAGTAAGTGATGTAATCTTCTTTCCGCCGTTAAATTATATACGCAGAGACATTAAATTCCTTTCCTAGTCTGGAAGTCATACAATTTCTAGTCTTTTCTGTGAATGTTTCTCATTTCTTTGTGTTGTTACCAAGAAGTAATTACGATATTGGATTAGAAAAGGTGCTTGAATCATCATAACGTTTTTTTTTTAAAGTAAATTAATAAAATAAGAATCTTCATGCTCTTTTAAATAAAAATAAATGATTACATATGTTTTTATAAACGATGTTATTTTTATAAAACATTCTTCTCTGTTTTTAACATCTTTATATAATGTAGCTACTGTACATATGGTCATCCTTATTAATTTTATCGATATTCTTACCATAGAAGTATCGGCAAGTAATCACTGAGAGAAAGACAAAGATCTCATTATAATGAAAGGGAAAACAACTTAAATTATTGAAATTAATAATTAAAGATTGTTTTGACTAGACACGTTTGCCAATTAGAAATGCCAGTGCTTTTTGCTTTGCATGAAAGAAATCTTCAAAGATGGTACTCTGTAATCAGTTAGTAGGAATCGATGTCAATTAATTTCAGAGATGAAGTGCGCTCTGTTGAATGCTAATTCTTGTTCTTTTTATAAACTTCTGTTATCCGTAATGTCTCGTAAAATTCCATGATAAAGCATTCGCTGTTGAGATAAATTCTTTATATGGGCTATTTTTAAATTTAATTAATTATTGGTCGCAACCTTTGGTTCTTCTTTCTGATTTGTCATAGAGAGAGAATAATACAATACTGATTCTAACAGATCTTACGCAACTTTCAACAGAGACACTGACTATTATACATAAAGAATATGCACGAAACTCATCTCAATGTTAAAGATATCTATCAAAGAAAAAAAAAAGAAAGAGAAGATATCTCCCTAATTAACTGCCCCAGGATATAAAAATGTTTTGTTAGCCTAGATGAATCCGCACTCTAAGCAGCCACAGACAGAAATGACGACTCAGCTATTTTATTTATTTATTTTTATCTGTCCAACCATCTTACATGATAGGTTATTTCACTGCACGTGCCATTTCTCCGGTTGACCTCAAGGGGAATTGGCTTGCATGTTTTGATAAGAAGCATTCTCTGTATGCAAACGTAGGCTAGTCGAAAAGAAAATTAATTTAGATATCTCATTAATATTAAAGGGTCATTTAATTGGCTATAGACGTATGTGGTTGGGAGGTAAATGAGCGACTGCAAATCTATAACAATGACAACAGACCACTAATGGAAATAGGAGAAGCAACAAGATAGAATCTTCATAATATTTTAAATTAAAGACCATACAGCGATGAAATATTAATGAGGAAATCAAAGAAAATAATTGAAACCAAAGTTGCTCTTTTTGTTGGGAGTGGGCCACATAGTAAAAATATCGTTGTATATTTCGCCGGAAGAAATATTGCTTGATCATCTTATGAATTATTCAACAGGGCACTGATTGTTTTCATAATATCATTAATTGCATTTTTCCTGCAAAGAATTCTACTGCTAATAATGCCTCACTCATATCATAACAGAACTTAAACAGTGCGTAGCAGTTTTAAAAGTACTGATTAGTTTTATATGGTAAATTATATGAGAACACTTGGAACCACATTTTATAAATTTACAATTTTCATATGGATGCTGTTTAAAATCTATATATGTTTGAAAAATAAGATTTTAAACCTATTAATGTATACACTTTATAAAATTAGGAATATACAGACATTAACATTAACATTTCTGGCTAGATGGGTGAAGCAAAAGTGCTTTTCATATTCCCCTTTGTCTTGTAATGAAATAAACTTTGAATGGAGTGTTTGTGAGCTATATGCTCGCCCATTGAGGGCAGTAAAGTTAGCTGTGGTCAGCTGAACTTAAGATAGACTTTGGTCTTTTATATTTGTTGATTTCTGCTTCATTATATTCCGAGGCTTCCTTGATTAACGGGTTTGGATGGTTACTTGTCTTGGTAAAGAACTTCTCATTTAGATTTATGAGAAAGGAAGAGATATAAGGGATATTAACTTCTCTATGGATCTGGAATAAGTGCCTGAGGATGATTCATCCAGAATCATCCTCATGCACTTATTCTGTAATCTCTGAAGTTTTAGAATGTTTGAATTTGCGATGTGGCTCTATCCTGGGGATGCGTAAGTGATAACCGGTCGAATTACCATCTTGTAAATTGTTAATTTTGTTTGCGTGTCCAGTTTACTTTGTCTGTGGATCATAGGGTAGAACTGCTAAGACGTTGGATATCTTTGAGGTAATGTAACTAATACGTTTGTTGAATAGGAGTTTACTATCAAAAATCACTCCAAGATATTTAACTTCAGTCTGCCATGGAATCTTTACTCCCAATAAATAAATATCCTCCATGGTATGGATTTTCTTTCTATTAAACAATATAGCTGAGCTTTTCTGGGGGTTAACTTGGATACTCCAGTCTGCCATCCACTTCTAAAGTGTGTATGCTAGTTGGTAGTCTTTTAGTTGTCAGTTTTGGGCTCAGTGTTCTTGCCATCAGTGCAGTATCATCTGCATATAATGCAGCGAATGTTGTTCTTGGGTTCAGAGGGATGTCTGTTACATAGATTGAAAACAGGAGAGGTGCCAGAAGAGATTCCTGAGGTACGCCTGCCGAGATCTTGCGTCTGGTCGAAACCGTTTCGCCTACCCTGACCTGCATATATCTGTCTTTCAGGTAATAATGTATTATTTTTATTAACTTGACTGGAAAGTTAAATTTTATCAGTTTGTAGAGAAGGCCTTGATGCCATACTTTGTCAAACGCCTTCTCTGCGTCGATGAAGATGGCAGCTGTATTGAGTTTCCAGTTGAAACCTTTAGTAATGATTTCTACCAGCCGGTGCACTTGTTGAGTTGTACTATGAGCCATACGGAAGCCGAACTGTTCATTACGCAAAATTCTTAACATCTGTTTCTGCTTGGAATCTTGAGAGGATCACTTTCACTGTCACCTTTCCGAGGCTGGACAATAGGCTTATGGGTCTGTAGCTTTCGGGAAGGTGAGCATTTTTTCCTAGCTTCTTCAGTGGTATGATTGTGGCTGTTTTCCATGTAGTAGGGAAATTCTGGAAACTAAAGATGGCATTTGTAATGTTGACAAGATGGACTATGGCCTTTCTTGGAAGTAGTTTTACTATTCTGTTAGTTATGTCATCCGGTCCTGGAGCTTTTTTATTGTTTAGATGGGAGATGATATTTATCATTTCTGCCGGATTTGTAGGAGTGATATGTTCGGAGTTAACAGTGTTCTGTCTTAAGGTTGTCCTAACATGACGATGAATCTTGTACATAAGGCTGATATTAAATTTGTATAAGATGGATTGCACTGAGATTCTGGGTTATATCTACTAGTGCTTCGGCTTTCTCTTCATCTTTGTGAACTGTCCCTTTCTTGGAGGAATATACATATACATACAGTCCTTATAAGGACTGGCTTAAAGGGGCGAAGCAAGAATGCTTTTCATCTTCCCCATTATCTGAAGAGGACAGTGTAGGGATAAGGTGTTATTGATCTATTAAAGCTCTGATCATGGCAGGAGGGTAACAGCAATAGCCGAGTCTCAGTTAGAACTTCATTGGCTACAGAATTGCCATCCATTACCCTCCAAGGGTATTAATGACCACATCTCACAGTTCTTAAAAGAACTGGGCGATGGACTGAGTCCTTGACTCTTTATCCCGTCATCTGAATGAAGAAAATCTGTGTGGATGGAGTGTTGTTGAGCTAAAAAGCTCTAGTCATGGCTGGGTAACGGCAATAGCCGAGCCTCAGTTAAACTTCATTAGCTATAACATTACCATTTGTTACCCTGATTAGTAAGTAAAGGGTAAAATCTCAAAAAATCGGACGATCTCTAG
Source organism: Typopeltis vanoorti (assembly GCF_054136105.1). NCBI lineage: Eukaryota > Metazoa > Arthropoda > Arachnida > Uropygi > Thelyphonidae > Typopeltis > Typopeltis vanoorti. The sequence goes on along the minus strand of NC_143566.1, from coordinate 58,776,343 downwards.
GCCACTCCATAGTGGGCGAAAGACCGTCCATGTCTCAGCGTTGGTTCCACTCAGTGACAGCCGCCCCGTCCTAGCACCCCGACGGGCTCCCCGTCCTAGCAGAACCGCTCAGCGTTGGTTCCATTCAGTGTCGGCAGCCCCGTCCTAGCACCCCGACTACTGAGCAGAACCGCTCAAATTCCGAGGAAAATAATTCACCGACAAGAACCCCTTAGCGGGCCGTACCGGAGAACACCTTCCCCGGAGACTTAATGTGCTCCCTTAAGGCAAAAACCTTAAGGGAGCGAACTCAAAAACTCACACCCAGGATAACAGCAACAGCCGAACCTCAGTTAACTTCCTCGGTTCAGCATTGCCATTTGTTACCCTGGAAGTCCTAAAAAGGTCTTTGCAAAGTCCCCACATCTCACAGCTTTCAAACATATTAATTTATACTAATGAAATTTAAGATTTAAAAAGATGTGTTTATAATTTATCTTTTTTAAAAAAATTAAAGAAAATATATTGAACTTAAAAATTATTTTTATTAGTATATATGACAGTTTATTTTAGTTTATTGGTATAATATACCAAAAGGTTATGATATATTTTTAATATTAAAGAAATAAATTACATTATATTCATATATTAAATTTCATGTTGAAGATTTAGAATTCTTGGTCAAAGTATATTTCATTTCTCTTTGATGGTTTTATAAGTTTTGTGTCTATTGAAGATTTGTGTGTTTTTGACAAAGAAGCTAACAAATTCAAGATAACAAACTCCTCGTCTACTACATAACACAGTTGGTGTGGAAATGAATAAATGAAAGCAGACGCGAATGAACTAGCCAAGGTGAGACATTAATAGCCTGGTTAGCTAAATGGAAACATATCGTCTGAGTTGACAGACTTTCTCGCTCAACAGAATAAGTAGAGAACTAATTGGATGCATGGGTAGCCAAGTCGCTGGCATGGAGACAGTAGTAAATATATTACAAGAAGCAAGTACAGTACAAACGACTATTCTCACTGCTAAATTCAGCGAACCTAACTCACACTGCTCTTCGAGACATCCATACTAAAGCCAACAGTGATTAGTCGTTTCCAGTTGGACTCCTCATTTTCATGCGTATGCTTACGTGCAAAAGCCTTTGATGTATTGTGCACGCTTCGCTTCCTTCACAAATTTCCGTTCGTCATATATGCTATAACGGATGCCCCTGTAAATCCTGTTTCCTAGCAATACATTGCTGCATTGTGAAAAGTCACCCATGCTTGCTGTAACATTGTTATTCGAGTAATAACTGATCTCTTACACTGTTATAGATTCAAGAGATCTGGAAGTATATAACTAAAGTAAAAGATAGTGCGATAAAAGTCTCTTTCATCTATTAGTTCTGCTCCAAAAAATATGATTCATCAACAAAAAATGCATTGATGAATTTTTATAGATTCTGATCCTTTTTTTATTTTGGTAGATTCATTTTACACAATAAAAAACCTGTAAAGTTGAATGATTTAAGACGACTATAAAGGAATCAGACGACATTTTTCAATTTTACTATCCTTTTATGAAAGTTTATTTTTCTGTCTTCAATACAAAAAAGAAAAAAAATATTTTTTTTATTTTGAAGTAAAGGTCCATGTTGGCATCATTATAACCCACTATATGATAAAGAAGAAGATGATCATCGTGTCATGACGTATGGCGTGCTTAATTACAAGCTGGAAAAAATAGATAACGCGTCTGAACACACAGCTGTGGCAACGTATTTTAATGAAAGAAAGTGTTTCTTAAAAGATTAACGGTACATTTTCAGAGAATGGTCGATTAAATTTACTTGAAAACAATGTAGATAGATTAGCCAAAGAAATTTCTTCCATCTAAGTTAACTCTAAAACTAGAATAAAGTAACATAATTTACGTTAATGATACACAAAGTCTATAGAGAAATGAGAGAGCATAGAATTCACATTTTTATTGTTCATTTAATTCGCTGTTGGCTATTTCCATAGCAACTGTGGTAAGGTTGTCAACCTCTGTTTTTATATTACTGTCCACGCTCTCTTTCGACGTTTAATAGGATTCCTATGATATTTTGATTATCACATTGCCTAGTGATAGAGTACATCACAGTTACTTTCTGAGAAAAACATATTTTTCCGTTGATTTCATATCCAGTCTCTTCATATTGTCTAAACTATATAGCTGTAGCTCGCGCTACATCTAAGTATAAAATAGATTTATATAAGTATGCGCTGTGATCAAGTTAATGAGATTCAGCAATACATTTATTAAGTTAATTAAAAATTAACTTAATAAATGTATTAATTGCAAGCACGCATGCACTCACACGCGCACACAAACACAAGTCTGCACATGCATACGCCCTAGCTTTCAGAAGCTGACGTGTAGTATAGATATGGATATAACAAAATTAATAACAAAATCTTTTAATTTCAAAACACATTTTGGTTTTGGTTTCATGAAGAAGCATCCTTCCTTTGCCATTATTGGATAATAAATGTAGAGAACAACGCTATTATTATTATTTTTTTAGTAAACAACTGGTTACTAATTTGCAAAATAAAGTCTAGGCGTATTCTCTCTTCAAAATATTTTCGAACATGAAATAATAGTTACCATATTGATTCTTCACGATCAGTACTTGAATTTCATCAAATTGCTAATATGTATCCTCATAAATATGAAGGAAAGGCTGAGAGTATGAATTTGATATGAACAGTGATAATAATATTGGATTTCACGTACTGTATTTATTGTTCAGACTGAGTTAAAATACTGTGCGTAGGATAGATTATTTGGGCATTAGATGAGTATGTTCGATTATATTCCATCTCAACAGTACTTACTGCCTGTAGGATTTATAATAATTTCATGTATACCTCGTTATTGCTTTCTAGAGGAGTGTAAATACAAATTAATAAAATTAATAAATATGAGGGTGGTCTCAAAAGTTCTCGATATCGACCATAGATGGTAACACTATAGGCACGATTTTCTTTTGTTTAGTTAGTACATCTGTTCTAACATTCCTGGTGAAATTACAAGTCATTCTATCAAGTAGTTTATGTTATACAGCTGTCTGAGGTCAAATTGTCTGTATGCCTTGAAATGGATAAAATTGAGTATCGTGCGGTTTATAAAATTCTTCGTAAAAGAAGGTTTAACGCCAAAAGAAATTCATTCAAAGCTGATAAAAGTTTATGGGCACTCTTCTCCTTCGTTTTCGACAATTAAGAAATGGGCTGCCGAGTTTAAATGTGGCCATACCAGCCTCGAAGATGATCCACCTGAAGGAAGTCCAAAAAGTGTAACAACACCAGAAATCATTGATCAAGTGCACGATATGGTATTGGATGACCGAATAGTCAAAGTGTGTGAAATTGCTGAGACTATCGGCATTTCAAAAGAACGTGTTGGATATATTTTGCATGAAGAATTGTAAATGAAAAAGCTTTGCACAAGATGGGTGCCGGGTTTGCCCACAGCAGATTTAAAAACGTACTCGCATGAAAATCTCTGAACAGTGCTTGGAACGTTTAAACAAGAATAAAACTGATTTTGTGCATCGATGTATTACTATTTATCACACTTGAATCCACCATTACACACCAGAATCCAAACAGCAGTCAAAACAATGGACAGAAGCCGGTTGTTCAGCGCCAAAGAAGACAAAGTCATCGGTGTTTTCGTATGCTAAAGACATTTTGTTTATTAATTATCTTGAAAATGGTACAACAAACAGGGGAATATTATTCCGATCTTATAACCAGACTAGACGAAAACATTCTTGAGAAAAGACCTGGTTTGCCGAATAAAAAAAATCATCTTTCATCAGGACAATGCACCTGCCCACAAAGGTGTTTTGGCAAAGGGATCTGCACCATGAATTGCTGGAACATTCATCCTATTCCTATGATTTGAGTCCCTCTGACATTTGTCTCTTCCCAAAACTAAAACTATTCCTCGCTGGTTAGCGTTTTTCTTCGAATCAAGAGGTGATTGCAGCTGTAGAGGATATTTTTCAGATCTTGCTGAGAACCACTACTGGGACGGGATAATAGCGCTGGAATAAATGTATTTAGTTTTAAGGGAGATTATGTAGAAAAATAAAAATACTTTTGAAATTATAAATTCGTTTTTATAATATATATATATATATATATATATATATATATATATATATATATATATATATATATATATATATATATATATATATATATATATATATATATATATATATATATATAATTATAATAAATATTATAATTATTTTTTATTCATTAATTATATATATCCTTTAATTTATTTTCAAGAGTGTTTCTGTAAGAAATGTTAGCTGTTGTGTTGGATTCATGTTTTTTTTTTTTTTGCTTGTTTTCATGTCATTCCAACGAAAAGAAATTGCTTATTTTACAATCATCCGTGCCTTAGTAGGAATTGGACCCTCGTTTTTGTGGGTCACAGATTGAGGACCCTATACAACCGATCAGCCAGTCTACGAGTTAAGAGACAAAAAATTAAAGGTTTATTAGAATACCGCATAAAAAACAACTAATAAAACTGAATAAAATAAAATAAAGGCAGTAGTAAGTTCCTAATTATATGAATCATGAATACGTACGATTCTTTTTCTAGATCTTCAGATAATGAGTGACTTTTTGAATCCGTTACCCGAAAAAAGAAGAATAGAAATGAGTCGACTGTAGAGATAGTCAAAACTAATTGATTCGAAGAATGCAAATAACAACGATATTGTTAGCTCAGTCATCTGACAGATCTCCAGTTTAACAATCGTATAAATCGGAACGACGAAAGCATATTTGACTCATCATGTGATGTGACTGTTGCTTGGATTTCATAAAAGAATACGTAAATTCATTACTCCAATTGGTTCAAAGATAAATAAAAAGATGATTCCGCATTTAGTGAAGATGAAGAATTTCTTAAATATAATAATAAAAATAGAATAGATACCAGTGTAAAAATAGAACAAACATTTAGGAAAAGAAGCAAAAATACGAAGCATGTCAACATAAATAATCCTTGTAGAAAGTTTTTTACCTTGGGTATAATATATGTTAAAGATACCAAGCTATTTTAAACCTGGTTTTTACTCCATTTCCCAAGTAAGCAAACAGACAAATAAGTCAAGTTTGCGCCTGCACGAAATGCAAGTCTAACTGACCCGTAAAGTAGTACAAGTCGAGGCAACTCATGGCAAAGTCGGAATAAGCTCTGTTCGCTATTCTTAATATTTTCCCTTAATGTAAAGCCAATCTCCTTGAGGAGATGTATGATGCTATGCATTAAAGGCAGGGGGGCCACTATCCAGACCGGTTTCTTAACGTATTACTTAACCTTGGTATGTCTAAGCCTTGTTCCCACTGATGAGACCTCAATAAAGGTCGAAACCGGTCTGGGTAGTTGCCCCTTGCCTTTAATGCATAGCATCATACATCTCCTCAAGGAGATTGGCTTTGCATTAAGGGTAAATATTAAGAATAGTGATCAGAGGCAACTTTACCACGAGTTGCCTCGACTTGTACTACTTTACGGGTCACTTAGACTTGCATTACGTGCAGCCGCAAACTTGACTTATATTTGTCCGTTTGCTTACTTGGGAAATGGAGTACAAACCAGGTTTAAAATAGTTTGGTATCTTTAACATAAATAATCTTTGTCAAATTCTTCATAAATCAACTTCTAAGATGTAGTTTTCTCCAAAGGATTAAACAGAAAGCTCCCATTAACTTAGTTTTTAAACGGACATTGAATGCCAAAGCCAATCTCTACAAAGAAATTACCTCAACTCGTAAATGAGATCCATTTAATCAATATTACGAACAATGATTTTTTTAGCTAGATGGGCGAAGCAAGAATGCTTTCCATCTTCCCCGTTATCTGTAAAGAAAATGTATGGATGGGGTAATATAGAGCCATAGGCTCTCATCATGGTAGGAGAGTAACAGGAATAGCCGAGTCTCAGTAAACCTTCATTGGCTACAGCATTGCCATCCATTACCCTCTTTGGATACCCATTTTAGTCGCCTCGTACGACTTGCATGGGTTACAGTGGAACTATTCTTATCCCGGCCACCACACAGTGTGAAATTACGAACAATGAATATAAGTCTAAAATATTAAAATAAAACGTATATGAAAAGAAATGGTATAAATTTGCAATGGCATTCCTAATGCATTTTTAATTAAAAAATTAGTTTCTGTACAGAAATAATAATAATAATAATAATAATAATAATAATAATAATAATAATAATAATAATAATAATAATAATAATAATAATAATAATAATAATAATAATAATAAATGAAAAATATAACTAGAGGACAGTTTTAGCAGCAGAATATAGAATGCTCTTAAGCAATACGAAACACCATATCTAAATCAACTTATGTATGGTTTTTGGATATCATTTTGTGTTACATTAATTGTATTTGGGTTAGGAATTCTGCTTCTGCTTTGAAGTTATGTACTAGTTTACTAATTTTCCAGTAGAAGTCATGATCCACAACATTTCTATTAGAGACATGTTTCATACATTATTATATTAATGATGCCTGGAAAAATTAATAATGACGGAAAAATTTACTAAGCTTTTCGATCATATTTTTCTCTTTCTACATACACCAGCCACTGAATTAGTAACCTTTATGCAGATGTGCTTTACTTACCCAGCGCATATGCAAAATACATTACTTGATCACCACGTGTTTCTAGGCAGATATTTACGAATGCTGCTGCTCAGTAATCGTCAACAGCGTTGATGACAACGAGAAAAAACAAAGGATCGTTGGGAGTTCGATAAAGAGCTTCCTGTGGGTGCCCCTCTGGCTGGAGCCACGATTTCGAAAACAGCAAAGCCGACTTTGTTTCAAAAGGTGAGATATCCCGAGTGTTTAACCAGTGGAAAAATACCCGCATTGCATTGCTTGTCTTGGAGGCATAACTGTGGTCCTCAGACAGTCTGTCAGGAACGAGATTGTCGTTGTCTGAGAAGGCTTGTACGAAAAAAAAAACAGAATTTCCTGAGTACAGCAGTTGACCGAAGCATTTAATAAAGATTGTTCCAAATCCATACCTCACTGAAATTTGCGCAGGAAATTGAAGAGGATCGCTATCAGCAATTGCAGCGTATCGTTTTATCAGCGTATCACTTACTACTACGAAATTTCTAATTCAACGGCCCGTATATGTATGTCTGTCATCAGTAGTATTATCCTTTCCATCGAAAACATTAAGTGTAAGTCTTCTGAATGTAAAACATAATGCTTCCAGTCTAATCATTTATAATTACAAAGCAACTTAAAAAACCTACCTTTTTCGTATTTGTGAGCTAAATAGAAATATCTCAAAATTATTTCCTAACGAAGGATTAGAAGAAATACATACTGAGTTTTCCTTTTACATATACTTAATTGAATTAGAAAATCATTAGTGGTGGTTATAAATTCATTTCGTTTAATGAATATTCATATTATATTCCAGCATTATGCACATTAAAATATTCTCTCTATACATCGGTATTAATGGTCGTGATGTACAGTAGACATTATGATCATTTCGAAATCATAAAATGCATAACGATAAGCTAGTTTAGCAGACTAAATTCCTTTATCATCTCTCTTTCCAAATTTTATTTACTTTTCAGCGCTATTAAATACCTCAGAAATGTTGGTAGTTTTTCTCCATTAGAAATAATTGAACTGAAACTAAAGATTTGCATTCATTTTATCTTTCGAGTGTGGTTATCATTTTCAAATGTAATTTAAAAGAGCTCTCGTGACGTCATTCCCACATTTTCTTCCGCGAGAACGTCTTTCCACTTTCACCATTGTTGTTTGTGTTCTATTTTAAACGAATCCCACAGTTTAATGTATGGAACTTAGGAGGTAACGATAGCTTTTTTTACCATGCCTCCTTAAATATTTACAACTCTTTGTCACTGCCCATTACTGCAGAGATGTGTTTTAAGCCTTACGTATAACGGCGTAAATACCTAAATATTCATAGCTGTCTAAGGAGAATTTCATGAATTATAAATGATACAACCTTTTCAAAAGAGTTGTTAGTCTTTTATCAACTGTTTTCGCTAATCCCTTGCTATTATAGGATCGTTTTTTATCTTTTTAAATGTCTTTGATCTTTACTTATATGTGGAAATGTAACGAGCTTGAAGATTACAACAGAACTAAAATATTATGGGAATTTTAATTCTCTTTAGATTTTTCTTAGCTAATGGATGAGTACAAATTTAAAGTATTTCTAAGATTTATCAATCAATATTTTAAAGGTATCATCTTACGACGAACATTTTATTATTTGCGAATGATATTCAAATTGATATAATAAATAATATGGTGTATATAAATTATTAATAATTAAATCACTATATTTAAAAGAATGGTTAAAAATTGCAGCTAAAATAATTTCTTATTTATTATAATTTAATGTTATTAAATTAATACTTATTTCTAATTTGCAATTTTTAGACAGTTTGATGAATTACAGTATATCTGCGCATAAGAACGTGATTTTGCTCGAAGGTCCGGAGTGGCTTAATAGCAATCATTCTATGTTTAGTCTCTACAGCAGGATTTCCAAATTATGTTATTTTCAGACCGGCCACAGTAGAAATATACTAATGTACTGGGGATGAACAACCTCTCGTGATAGGATTACCATAAAAATATTTTTTTTATTTTCTGATCTCATCTAGTCTAAAACATACAGTTGAAAATTACAAATTATATTTAAGTTTTATTATTATTATTATTATTATTATTATTATTATTATTATTATTATTATTATTATTATTATTATTATTATTATTATTATTTATTATTATTATTATTATTATTATTTAAAAGACCTGCAAGGAGTTATGAACTCATCGAGGGAGGCGACATCTCACTCGCGCCAACTATATGGATTTTTCTCTCACAGAGTGGTGCATGATTGGAAAGAATTTCCTTTGAGGTGATGAGTGCATGTTTTGTGAAGGAATTTAAGAAAAAAGGATGAGCTGTGTTGTCTACACCCCCGTACCCTCTATAAAATTAAAACTTCTATCTACTTGTATTCTGTATGACTCTTTCAGATGTTTGGAAGTCTCAATCATATCATTCTCTATCTTTCTCCTGTTTGCAATGCACTAATTCCTAATCTGCCTTCATATTCATTATTGTACAACCCAGATACCATCTCTTCAGTATCCTCACCACTGTATTTGTATTACCTCGGAAACCATTAGAACTAATCCGAAGACAATACTACAGATGAGTCCGGTTCATATCAAAGCCTTGTAAAGAGACAAAATGACTTTCTTACCCTTACATGTAAAGATGCATTTCAGCATTGCAATTATCCTTTAAACTAAATGTTTTCATATTACATTAAACATACTAGTCACGTAAGTCCTTAAAAGGACTGGCTTAAAGGGGCGAAGCAAGAATGCTTTTCATATTCCCCGTTATCTGTAGAGGGCAGTGTAAGGGTAAGGTGTTATTGAGCTATTAAAGCTCTGATAATGGCAAGAGGGTAACAGCAATAGCCGAGCCTCAGTTAGAACTTCATTGACTACAGCATTGCCTCCATTACCCTCGAAGGGTATTAATCACCGATGTTTAAGTAAAGGCAACTCTAAAAATTCGGATGATCCCTAGACCACTCCATAGTGGCCGAAAGACCGTTCAGCGTTGGCTCCACTCAGTGACGGGCTCCCCCACCACTGAGCAGAACCGCTCATATTCCAGGGAAATGCATCCACCGACAAAGCCCCTCACCGGAAAACACTTTCCCCGGAGACTCAAATTGCTCCCTTAGGGCAAAAACCTTTTTCTCCCTTAAGAGAGCGAACTCAAAAACTCTCGAATCTCATCGCCCAAGGGGGGTAACAGCAACAGCCGAACCTCAGTTAAACTTCATTGGTACGCCATTGCCATCCAAGGGTATTAATCAATCACCGCATCTCACTAGTTGACGCAAGACGTTGCTGACTATAGGGGTGAAGCAAAATGCTTTTTTAATCCCTGCTATCTGATAAGGATTGCTGTGTGAGGAAATGTTTATGAGCTAAATGCTCTGCCTGAGTGAATGTGATTTAGAGATCTTCATTTGGAAGTAGGATGGCCTTCGGTCTCCTGTATTGTGAGAAGTCTGTTTCATTATAATTGGCTGCTTGTTGCATTAATTCATTTGGATGTGAAGAGGATACTGAGAACTTTACTGCTGAAGACTGCAGGAAAGAGTAGATGTATGGGATATTTGTATCCCGGTGAAGTTGGACATTTCTGACATACCATGGTGCGTTCAAAATCATGCGGAGACATTTGTTTTGCACTTTCTGTAGTTTGAGGATATTTATACTTGAGGTGTGGCTCCAGGCTGGAGAAGCATAAGTAATAATGGGTCGAATCATCAATTGATAAAGGAGCAGTTTTATTTTGGTATCCGGGGAAAGTGTTTTCCGGTGAGGGGCTTTGTCGGTGGATGCATTTCCCTGGAATATGAGCGGTTCTGCTCAGTGGTGGGGGAGCCCGTCACTGAGTGGAGCCAACGCTGAAAGGGTCTTTCGGCCACTATGGAGTGGTCTAGGGATTATCCGAATTTTTAGAGTTGCCTTTACTTAAACATCGGTGATTAATACCCTTGGAGGGTAATGGATGGCAATGTTGTAGCCAGTGAAGTTCTAACTGAGGCTCGGCTATTGCTGTTACCCTCTTGCCATGATCAGAGCTTTAATAGCTCAATAACACCTTACCCTTACACTGCCCTCTACAGATAACGGGGAATATGAAAAGCATTCTTGCTTCGACCCTTTAAGCCAGTCCTTTTAAGGACTTACGTGTCTGACGTGGCGGTGGACTTTGTAAATATGATTGAAATTTAGATTATTGTATGAAGGGCTACACTGTTTTTCTAAATTTTTAGCTATAGTTTCGGCTTTTTCTGCATCTGTGTAAACAATGTTCAGGTCAGATTTGAGAGGAGGAAGAGATTTGTTTTTGTTTTTGATGTTTCTCAGGAACTTCCAAACGGATTGATCACCAGGTGATATGGAGGCTAATTTATCTTCCCATAGTTTGTTTCTATGGTCTTTAAGTGCATCTCTCACTGCACTGTTCATTTTGTTGAGATATTTCTTGTCTTGGGGTGCTCTGGTGTTGTGGTATCTTTTTCTTGCTTTATTTTTCTCCCTGATTAAGTTCATTATGTCATCTGGTAGTCGTTTAGGCTTGAAGGCAACCGAATTTGAGGTGATAGATGCTATGGCTGTGTTGATTTGATCAGTAAGTTTATTGACTGCAGAATCAATTTCTTCCTTGGAATTAATATGAGGGATGGGATCAATGTAGTTTGGAAGCATTTTGGATAGTTTTTCCCAGGGAATGAAGGTATGAGGCGAATGGGGAAGATCCCTCTGATAACCCAGTTGGGGCAGAATAGGATTGTGGTCTGATGATAACTCATTCAATGATTCCAGGGAGTACTAGGTTGACATTCTGAAGGACAGCTATATCCAAGACGTCGGATGAGCCAGTAGGACTGTGGTGAGTTGGCACAGAGGGACCAGCCACAGTTGCGCAATTTGAGCTTGTGTAGTTAAAGAGGATGCGGCCATTCCTATTTATAGACCTACTGCTCCAGGCGTGATGTTTTGCGTTAAAATCTCCGGCAATAATAACCGGCAGTTTAATGCCGAGGATAGCATCCAGATCTGTGGTCAGCAATGTTTTTGATGGTGGGTTATAAGCAGAATATATTTTTATGTTTCCGATAGAGTTTGTGATGACATTGATACCTGTATGTTCGAGATTGGTGGTTGTAGGAATGGCTACAGCATGATGATTGATGTGATTTTTAATGAGGATGGCTGTGCCACCACCTCTGTAATCCAGTCTGTCATTCCTGTAGAGTTGATATCCTTTGAATTTAGGATTGTCAGCAGGTCTTAGATGAGTCTCATTAATTAATAATATATCCGGATTATATCTGTCATTGAATTCCTGCACTTCTAGTATTTTATTTTTAAGGCCGTTGGCATTCCATGAGATAATCATTAGAGAATCTGGGGTAAATTGTTTCCTATGCATTGGAGAGTGCAGATAAAATGAACTGTGTTTGCTGCAAGAAACTTTTTGCAGTGCTCAGTGATGGATTTGCGTTACTGAAATCCTGTAACATATTTACAAGAGAAGAGGTGATAATGGCTGTTATATTTGAATGTGGATTTGTCATATTCTGGTCATGGATTGCTTTTTTGGAGGCAGGCCACATCAGCATATGTTCTTGTTTGGTGTTGAAGATTTATTTTCTTAGGGGGCTCAGTTGATGGTGGGTGAACACCTGTCATCTTGTTCAAGCTAATAGGAGCCTGATGAACTTGAGCCTCTGGGGCTTTCGTTTCTGTCAGTGAGGTAGACTGACTGATTAACTCAGTTTGTCTGTTTTTTGGGTGGCAAATGCACCCTCTGTAATTTGCAGGGTGGGGGCCACCACAATTAGCACACTTAGCCGGGGTGGTTTTTGGCTTGGAGCAGGTATATGTGGGGTGGGTGTCACCACATTTCAGACATCTATATTGAGCTTTGCACAACTTCTGGGCATGACCAAATTTTTGGCATCTATGGCACTGCCCAGAAGAGGCCCTCTTCCTAAGTGGCTCTGGTGAGACCTTAAGCCCACAGATTGTCTTCAAGTTATAAATATCTTTATAGATGTGTATTTTTCACCAATACTAGAGGCATAGGGGTCTTGTTAGATCTGTACATTCTACTGACTTTGATGGGAGGCAGATCTTGCATGTTGAGGTCAGCAGCTATTTCAGCTGTTTCAATGTCTTCAGATACTCCTCGAAGTACCACTTTAAAATTTTTCTCCGAGGTAAGTGTGAAGGTATGATATTGTATACCTCTTGTGTCCAACTCCTTGGTTAGATTTCTGTAGTCAGACACTGTAGTGGGCTGAAGTTTGATGCCCTCCTCTGTGTTCTTGGCAGTGGAATAATTTATCTGCAGGTTGGCCATGGTGTTTCTTAAGGCTGTACATCTCTGCTTTTCCCTAAGAATGACTGGAGGCACCTTTTCATTGGTGGAGGCAGAGGAATCTGTGTTGGGGGAATCTTCATCCATGCCATTTTCATTTACTGACTCCGAGGCGAGAGTTTTGCGTTTTTTTACGCGCGTGCCTCTCTTCTTGATCTGAATGAGTAGAGTCAGAGATAATTGGACTTAGTTTTTCCTCCATTTGAGGAACGTCTTCATTTTGATCTTCATCAGTTTCGGGTAAAGAGTAAAGATTCAGGAAGCCGGGCCATTCAAGCTCGAACTTCTTAAGGAGTTTCTTTACGAAGCTGAAAGCCAGTCCTTTATCTAGAGAGTCTATAATGATATCAGGCTCTATCAAGTTTGATGGCCATTTGAGCTTAAATTTCCTTTGAAGTTTATTTACAAGTATGAGCGCTGGCTCTTCATCCAGCGAATCTGTGAGGGCGTCCAAATCTAACACATTCATCACTGACAGTTTGCGTATAAACGCAAGTAAATGGATCTGAAATAGATACACTAACAATGGCGATTCTAACGGCTGTTAGGCCTAACGAATCGCCCTCGTTGCAATTAGAGTCCACTTACCTTCGCTGATGTTCTTGAATACAGTATAATCCGCAATTTAATGACTTTAAAAAACACGTCTCTGCTAGTTAATCTAGCTGCTACACTACAAAACCAAAGTTTCTCATCATAACAACTATTAAAATCCAATCAATTTCGGCGTTTTTTCGGTGTTCAATTCATCCATACTAGTTGCAGTTGAAGTGATAAACTATATATTAACAGTATTTATAAAATAAAAAGGTGTATTAATTTCTTAATAAATTAAAATGAAAATTTAGCCTTGTTTTAAATTTTTCGAAACTATTGAAGTTAAGTTTTAATTTTATTTTTTTATGTATAACTAAAACACCAATAAATATTTATTTCAGCCTTTATAAAAGTACAGTCAAATAAAACTCAAACCATAACAATGCAACTACCTTAAGATTCTGCGCATATATCCTTGCTATGAATAGCATGGAAAGTTTTATTCAATCTATCCGTTTTGTAATTTACAACTATTGATTTCACTTGGGCGTCTAGCACAGATGCGAATTTAAATAATTGAATCTTCCACACCCCTTTCCTTTGGTGTTCGTACGAGGTTATACAGATCGGCAGATGTGGACGGGAATTGTAGAATACTTCGTTAGCTCAGTAACTAGAAGCGGGAAGTGTAAGTGGTTCCGGTGCAATAAGACGATTGATAAAATCAATATCCCTTAGTGACCAAACAGGGAAAGAGTCAAGTGACGAGTAACTATTCCTTCGTTCTACACCCCCAGGCGCAGGTGGTCAAGAAAACCAAGAAGGGAAGGAAGCCTTTAAAGAGAAACATATTGAAGGCATCCGTTGTGCGCCGACATAACCAACGCTAAACGAACGGCCCCTTTCGTAAATTCGAACTCGTGTGGAATACACACTAGAGAAAAGATTACTAACAAAATCAAGAAATCAGGGGGGAAATGATGGTGATGTTCTCCATCCCAACATCCCAATTTCTTTGTCTCTCGCTTTCTTACACACAGAATTTTCTTTATTCGCACAATGAATGTCAGAAAAATAAATAAAATCATCTTTCCGAAATGGTTGAACTTTTATTATTTCTACCCCTATTAACTCAATGCATATAATGCATCCTATTTTTGTATCCGATTTTATAGGCAATCTCTAAGGCTCTTTAGTGCCAACTAACAACTGCAACTACACACACACAACAGACTGCATAAATGGTCTGTTTTCTCCCATAGGGCACACAGTAGGAAGCATCGTCATTTCTCGATCGTTGCACAGTTATGTCGACCACTCTGCCCAGTAATGGCCTGTGGGGTAGTGGTGTCGTAGACAGCACATCAACGTCACCATTGACTTTCGTCAAAAAAAAAAAACGATCTATGCCTGCTATCTTTCTCTCCGGTGGCCAAGTAGTAAGAGCGAAAGTAGCGCCTCGCATGGATAATTCTGGAACCATGAACAAAATAAAATTCAATAATATTTTTATACTATTTACATTTTTATAGTATGTCCTGAGTTGTATTATGTTTTGTACATTGATCGTATAAAATATAAATAATGAACTAGAACAAACAGATAATTGTTCTGTTTTTAATAAAAGCAGAAAGCACATATTAAAATTCCGTATTCTTAAAAACAGTGAGCTTTCGTAGCTCAGTCGGTATAGACAGCACTTTTGTCGGAACGACCTGGGTTCGATTCCCATCTATGACATGAGAAACCTTTATCGTCTCTTTCGACTGAAGGTGAGTTAGCTGGTCTCATACGGAGGTAGGGATGTTTTTCTCCCGGAAAGTTGGGTTATTTTCCCCCAGAACAGGCAAACCGGCCCCGTGAACACACATGGATTACAGTCATGAATTCGTCCCTGTCATAAGACGGCCCCGAACCCGGATAAAGTTGGAGGGGGCTAGTGGAAAGCAATGGTAAACTACCCTGTAAAAATCTCACGAGGGATACTTAGGCAATGCTTACAAAGTCACTTATTGGGAAACAAATGAAAGGGAAAAATCAGAAATTTTATAAGGAAACCAGAACAACTTCTGCAATAGAATTTCAGCAAAATGATTGGCATTATTTATACTTCTCCAGTTCTGAATTATAATCTTCATTCTTGAATTTTAAATTCTTCTGTTTATTAAAATAGTGTTCATTCTACTTCCTTCTGCTCTGGTTTACACTTATAATCATTTTCAAAATTAATCTTCGAAGCCTCTCTCTCTCTCTCATGTTACTTTATTTGTATTTATGTGTATTGATGTTGTCATCTAAGAGTGATTAATCCACAAGTTTTCAAGCACTTTTCTCTTTCAAGTTTATCATCATGTGTTCTTTCTCTCGATTAATCTTTCTAACTACAGACAAATACTTTACTTTTACTTCCTTCGTAGATTTCTTTTAATCATCAGAGAGAGAGAGAGAGAGAGTAACGAAAAGGGATATGAGAAAATGGCGAAAAATCCACAACATGAAAAAATCTGTAGAAGATCGGGAGGATAGTCAGAAGACAGAAGAACTGCTGAGCGGGAGTTCATTTTATATTTCTTCATTCTAGTAGACACAAAACAACTTATGACATGAAATCCTTGCCAGATCAACATTCTGCCTAGCACGTCATAAAACAAAACTCCATCATCGAGACTTCGCATGAAATTTTAAGCAAAATGAATTCCTAGCGAGGTCAGGAGTTCTCAGAAAAGTCGCCTTCCGAAAGTTTATATCCTCTTCAGTATCCAAAACAGGGTGGCACGAATCTCACGCTCCCATGCACGATCGGATACTGCAAAGAGTTGCATCTCATCGCGTTCACATCGCTGATCACAAGTCCTCTTCACGTACTGGGCAACGGCAATCATTGCCCAGATTTCCTATGTATGAAGTCACGTGCCGTACATAGGTACGTGATTACGATATGCTCGCAGTTCATTTTTGAGGAGAGGACAAGTAACTACACATACATGGACGAACGGAAACAAAAGATCAATAAGAAGCTGCAATGCTATGAGAAATGACGCAGGAACTCATATCCGTTTGTTGGAGACTTTTCAGACGTTCTTCGATATGGTTACTATGGTAATAGGCACTTGCTCGCCAACGAAGCTACACTGCCAGGGGAAACTGCTCTTTCGACAGTTGTCAGGATATTGCATAGCATGAGCAAAGACATGCACTTAACTAATAAACCAAACAGGCCTCATAGACAAGTCAGAGAGAGAGAGAGAGAGAGAGAGAGACGGATCATACAAGAAAAACAGACAGACAGATAGATAGAGAGAGAGATGACTATCTCTCTTTGCATAAATAAGCAGGTTCGAGGTCCTTTAATTTATTAAGGAAGATGCTATGCCATGAGAAATTCCAACAAACACATGCACAATTCATTAATGTTCTCATAATAAAAGTAATAATAAAAGCACTTAACTCATAGTTGATGAGGAAGATTAAAAGTACTTAATGAAGCAGTCGTGATGATGATGAGAAGTACTTACCGAAACAATAAAATAGGATGAAAAGGCATGGCTGAATGTGATGATTATGATCAAGTACACATCATGATTATAATTATGGACATCAATATCAAGAGAATAATGATGATGACATTCGAATTATGGCAAACGTAGTATGATGAGGATAATTTAATATCAAGGTTAGGATGATCATTGTAATCATAATCTGGAATATTGATGAAACTTCTAATATCGGGGAAACTGCAATGCGACTTTCTATATATTATTCCCTTCATAGAGTTGAACACGTTTTACATATTTAGAAAGTTAAACACGTTTATAAAAATATCTTCATTATTTATTTGTACATTGGATTGTCAGATAACCTAATAAAATTGCTAATATTATCCACATTTACCGCTGCACTACCAGGTGTAATTAGTGTATTTTGATTGGTAAGTTTTTGTTTTCCATTTTCCATAAGTTGTAAAAGTTATTTCCATTTAAACATTAATGAAAAACAAAGTAATTTTTATTATACCACTTCAAAATGCGAGTAACTCCTAACGAGAGTGTTCTTTAAAAACTCACCTTCCATTAATAGAGGGCTTTTATTGTTTTTTTTTATGTTTTGTATATTATGTTTTAGTTTCGTTTAAATCGTAATACATCTTCTGAAGGTGGAAATATTACCATTTTTGATATTGAACCATTGATTCCAGAATTGACGATGTATTGTGAAATAAGGTGAACAATAATAAGAAGAGTTGTTTGCTCTTCTCATTTTAAAGAATAATAACGAGACTATTTTGGTGTCGGAGAAGATTTTTCTACGCAATACTACGGTCTACCGTCAGTCTGAGTCGCCACCATGAATGCGGTCTTTGAGATAATGCGAAAGGAGTTTGAAGGAGGCTTACGAAAAGCAAAACAGATGCAAATGAGAGAGAGAGAGAGAGAGAGAGAGAGAGAGACTAAGCAAATTCAGAATAGCTATCTGCAATTAGGTTTTAACAAAACACTAAAATTAAATACTCAGTAGTTTACGAAATATGAATACCGAGATACTTTTTTCTCCCTTATATATTTCCCAGCGATATGTTTGGTCATAAAATCTTTATAGAAATTTCAGATCAGTTCTTATAATAATAGTAAAAAGAACAACGCCATCTACACCGTTTTAGTAGGAAATATCAGAAATCGACAGACTTTAGTTTGACTGACAAATCTGGCGTTAACGGAATGGCCTACATGTTAATATTATAAAATAAAATGCATTTGAATCAAATGCTATTTCTTTTTTAAAAAAATGTATTAATGACATTTACGATTACGAGTCGTGCTCGCGAATGTACTCCTAGAGACATAGAATATCAGTGCGACTAAAACAGTTCCTTCTAACTATAAACATCAACGCGGAAAAACTGGAGAATGAAGTTTCTCTACATGAAAAACAGTAAATTATGAAGGTAAACTCTTTCGATGAAATCAATTTTTGGCATAAATATCCAATTTTAATTTCGGTCTGAGATACCAGCTAGCCAATTTTAAATTCGGTGTGAGATACAAAGCCACACAACAAAAATAACGAGACCGGTTTTATTAAAGAGCGCATAGCAACGCTGGATTGATAGCCGCAGTTAGACCTTGTTCCATTCATTATGTTCAGTATTAAATCAATTTTCATAATTTTTCAGGAATTACGCATTAAATATTCAGAATTACCAATATAAAAATTTTTAGCGAAAAACTATTTCCTGTTCTGCCATCAAACTACCGAGTTACGAATACGTAACAGGAGACATATTCAAGGCATAGAACAAAAATTCGTTATAAGGACTGGCTTAAAACCAAGAATGCTTTTCATCTTCTCCGTTATCTGTAGAGTGTAGGGATAAGGGGTTATTGAGCAATTAAAGCTCTGATCATGACAGGAGGGTAACAGCAATAGCCGAGCCTCACTTAGAACTTCGTTAGCTACAGCATTGCCACCCATTACCCTCCAAGGGTATTACGTATTGGGGATATGTAAGTAAAGCCAATCTCTAAAAATTCGGACGATCCCTAGACCACTCAATAGTGGCCGAAAGACCGTCCATCTCAGCGTTAGCTCCACTCAGTGATGGCCTACCACCCACACACCACCACCACCGAGCAGAATCGCTCATATTCCGAAGAAAAGCATTCACCGACAAATCCCCTCAGCGGGCCGTGCCGGAGAACACTTTCTCCGGAGACTCGAATTGCTTTCTTAAGGCAAAAACCTTAAGAGAGCGAACTCAAACTCTCGAATCTCTGCGTCCCAGGGGGTAACAGCAACAGCCGAGCCTCAGTTAAACTTCATTGCCATTCATTACCCTTCAAGAGTATTGGATGAATGAATCAATCACCGCATCTCACGGTACCTAGAACAAAAAGTTCTTAAGAGAACTGGGTGATGGACTGAGTCCTTGACTCTTTATCTGAATGAAGAAAATCTGTGTGGACGGAGTGTTATTGAGCTAAAAACCCTAGTCATAGCTGGTTAACGGCAATAGCCGAGCCTCAGTTAAAACTTCATTGGCTACAGCATTGCCATTTGTTACTCTGGAAGCCTTAAAAAGGACTTTTGGCGTCGATCATCTTCCGCCAGAACAAGTTCTTAAGTTCTTAAAAGAAGTGGGCGATGGACTGAGTCCTTGACTCTTTATCCCGTCATCTGAATGAAGTAAATCTGTGTGAATGGAGTGTTATTGAGCTAAAAAAGCTCTAGTCATGGCTGGGTAACGGCAATAGCCGAGCCTCAGTTAAAACTCCATTGGCAACAGCATTGTCATTTGTTACCTCCCGCCAGAACAAAAAGTTGATTATGATTATTTTAAAATAATAGATGAATTTCATTAGCTGGTGTGAAAGTAATGCCCTAGTTATTGGAAGCTTAAAATAATTAAAAATATTTACATTTTTTTTTAGAATTAAATTTATAGATTATTCAAAATATATATAATACAAAATACCTTGCTAGGATACTAAAAGACTAATAGGCACAACCATTCCTGGATGGGAGTGACAAAAACATCAAATGGATGAAAATATTGAAAGGTTAAGTTGTTATTTATGAAGGAACACAACGGCAAATTAAACTATCAAAATGTTAGGAGAGGAGCTAAAACTACAGAAAGATCGCAAGATTAAATAATGATTAAAAAAGAAAACTTACTAAAGTGAATTTTGCTGTACAGAATACCGAAAAATATAACAATTCTTTTAAATTGCTTGATAGAAAATGGAGGCCATCATTTTCTCCTTCAATTTGCCAGATGTTTACATTTGAACAACATCTTTGCTTTATTGTTGGATTTCGTGAATGTATTTCAATAAGGGATGACTTTCAATGAAAACCAATAAAAATGACTGTTGTAGAATTCCGTCTAATTCTTGTTCAGGCGAAGACGTTTTCTATTGTTTTTCTTTCTTCCTTCCCCCCCCCCCCCTCAAGAGTCTCCATTAAGTAACAGAGTGTTTTATTCGTCTTGAGAAGGAAAAGGCTTTCCAGTTATATTAACAATACTGTGTTTGCTGTGAAGCGACATCTGTAAAAGGTTTCCTTTGCTGTGTTTGTGAAATTCCATTGTTTAATCACATGACAATAAAGCTACTTGTCTGTTGCTGGTAAAGAATTCAATAGATAGATAACCGAGTAGTCAGGTGGGAGCTAACATAAGAAAGGTAATGGAAAATGAAAGCTGTGTCTTGATCTTTCCCTTTGAATAGAAAATTATAATGGGGTCTGTCGAAACTAGATCACCATGGTAACAAGTGAAGAAGGAGAGATTATGTAAATCAGCTGTAAATGAAGCCCTTATGCTGATATCTCCGTCTATGGTTCTACACATTCGACAGCGACTGCAATGTCCAAGAACTCGCTTTTCTTCGCACAATCTGGGTGTTTTAAAAATCTCGGACAGAGTAAGGTGTTGCCAATATGGACTGCACAGAATAAAGACGCCAATGAGCCCTTGGGAGCAAATATAAAAGGATACTTCTTATTAATGAAAGTGCAAAGTAATGTACGACAGGTCGTGCAATGAAAATTAATCAGTAACTCATCACCCCCCCCCGTACACACGCACACACACGGGGAACGAATAAGTGAGCCATTATGGCTAGTCGATATCTTTATGGTGTCGATATTTCACACGAGACAGGAGGGAGAGAGCAAACTTCCGAGACAAACTGTTTGAAGGGGTCTTGTGACATTTTGTCGACAGAATGATTTCTAGCTAGTGGACGAAAAATCTTCTTTCCCCCTCCCTCCTACGAACTTGTAAACGCAAGCAGATTCTAACCACGTTGACGAATGCCCAGCTGGTACTCCCCCTTCATTGAAGATGTAACAAATGATATCGTTCGATGAACTAAATGATTCAAGTGGAAATCAGTGAGTCGAACAAATGCAGCACTTTATATACCACAATGTATGGATTCTAAATTTATAGACTTCGCAGATGATTCGTAATTTAATCGGCACAAGGAGTAACATTAATCTACAGTAAAAGTACACCTTTGATGCATTACCGTTTTAATCAACAAAAAAAAACACCAAAAACATTCATCTGATTTATGTCACTTCCTGGATATGACGCGCATGTGCCTGCTGGTATTTACTCGTCTTTTTAATAATAAATTTTATTTTGATTGTAAAGCATATCTTCTTATGGAGAAATTAGATTCCAATAAATATAAAATAATTTATATAATAAATTTCAGACGTTTAATTATAAGAAATAAACTAAATGGAATAAATCACATCAGTAAATTAAACACCATTTCGAGGAACAAAACTGATACGGTTATTTGATTACGTCATTTCCTTGATGTGTGCGCATGCGCTAACTGATATTGACTGATTGTTCACAATAGATTTTATTAAAGCAAATATTAAATATTTTTCGTAAGAAATTCGATTTCAATAAATACGAAAGAATTTATTTAATAAATGTTCAACTCTTCATTAAAAGGCAATAAAGTAAATTGATTAATCGAATCCGTAAAATTAATTTACTTTCAATGAGGCATTGCAGTTCAGTTGAGCGTTAACTTAAATTTAATGAACAAAATTTAATATAGAAGATTAGTTTTAATGTGATGGCACTGGTAATTCGGTTTTGATTTAAATAATATCGATATTAACAAAAGGATTGAGTCATAAAGATAAGTAATTAAGATCACAAGCCGTATTATGTATGTTATTATATGTTGTTCTGTGACCTGTTTCCGAGGTAGAAGTTCCTGTATGAGGCTAAAAGTTTTCATTAGAAAAAAAATAGTTTATGAGTTTTTCATTTGAAATATTGTAAGCGGGATTCGAACCCAAATTATATTCACACATCTTCAAAGCACTATCGACTGGAAATGTGTGAATATAATGAGAATACACGGATTTTTAATAGCTATTCTTCACACTACCCCCCCCCCCCCCCAAAAAAAAGACGTATTATTCTGTTTGGTTTCAAGACAAAGTTGTCTGACATTCTTTCTATAAAAATTCAATTGATACATTGTTTTATTCATCGTTCTTCGTTTTATTTTTATTCCCAAAGGGCGGTTAATCTTATCTCCATAGTCTGCTATGTCTATCAATACGTCTATTTTCTGGACGATTTATCTGTTTTGCTGGAGGAAAGCCGAGTATCTGGGATAAAAAAATCTTCTGAATGAGAACGGCTACCTCGCCACTGTTCAGAAATAAAAAAAATCAAAAGACCAATTTATGGAACCATCTACGTATTTTACTTGATAATACAAAAATATAAAACTTCATGTGTACATTTCGGACTACTCTAGGGAGGGCTCACTACCAGAAACAGAGAGAGAGAGAGAGAGAGAGAGAGAACACAGACATTTATTTACTAGAATTACTTTTATTTTTTTTAACTGTTCCTACGACTTTTTTGGTCAAACTCAATAATGGTCATCCTGTTTCAGATGCTTATTGTTTCTTATTGAAGATGTTTTCTTAGGAATTAGTCTTTCAGCTAACTCACTCTAATTTTCCGAGAGAGAAAGAGAGAGAGAGAGAAGAATAAGAAGCAAAAGAGGGCACTATTATCTTAAACTTACAGAAAAAGCACTTGTTGTAATCAAAAATGAATTGTTCAAGTTAAACTTGAACTTGAAAAAGGATAAAAAAATAATTTTCAAGGGGAGGATACGATGCAAAAGGGGAGGGGGTTGTGGGGAAGATGAGTCACCCAAATACACGTGCTTGAGGGAAACATATCTCGTGTTACTCCACTGAGCCCGTTTCATGGACTTCATCTTATTGCAAATCTCTCCTTAATAGAATTGTGCGCTGGTTGCTGCCGTAGGCCTCGCGACCGATTTCAGTGCTTGAGGCGCATCTGAAAGTGCAAACACTCAGACAAGCTCATATTACTTTCCTCTTCAGGGTTCGGGTCTGGTTTCTCGGCGTCTCTTCCAAGTTATCGATTCCTCTCTTTGCACGGAGGATTATAAAACAGTAAGCTATCCCCCCCACACACACGTTCTATCTCCCTCCCTCTAACCATCCGCAAGGATAGTAGCTAGGCTCGACGCTGCAGTCTTTTAAACTTAACTGGGTAAAGTGAATGTCCTGTTTATTTTCTTTGCTACACTGCAGCTTTATCGTTACGAGCAGACAGAAGAAAGTCTCTTCCAGTGAGGCATCCTCACAGCCACTCACATACACTTCCTGATACGGTTTACCTACCAGCTGAAACATGAGCAGAAAATGACATGGGAAGAAACGGAAGAAAAGCAAACCAAAGACAAAAAAAGAAGAAGTATTAGAAGAATATTGTGGAAAACGGAGATCAGGATGAAATGAAATACCAGAAACAGAGTAACTAACATTTGAATGAAGAAAATGACAAAGGGAAAAGAAATATTAACGAGAATGAGAGAGACCCAGGGGGGGGATGTATTAAGTAATGTGATAAAAGTTGGATAAATAACGAGAAAGCTCAATACTTGGAGGAATAAGAAGAGACAGTGATAAGAAAAATAGGCATAGAACACAAAAGGATGGTGAAATGTATCGAGGCGTGTAGAAAATATTAGAGAGAAGCATTAGAGAGAGAATAGGAAGGTGAAACAATGAGAAAATTTTCAGAGATAGAAAGAAGGAAAAAATGAGATGAAAGACAAAATGTCGAGAGAACTGAGGAGAAAAAAAATGAAAAAAGTGAAGCTAATAGGGAAATGTTCAGTATGAACGAAAAAAAGAAGAGAAAGAAAAATGAGAGAACAAAGACGAGAAGGCGCAAGAATAGAATAAAACGCATTGAAATTTGCTTTCATCTTCCTTCTTTGTGTTTGCATCTATACATCTCTCCATAGCTTTGGGAAGGACAAAAAGCAGGAAACTCGCATCTTGTCCAACAGTAGCCATGTTTTCTAGGATTTCGTGTGCCTGATTACAGCCAATCTCCAGGTTTTTTTTCAGTTGCATCCATGATCTCAACAAATGTCCTCTTATTAGTCCATATAGTCGAGACATCACAGGAATATTGCTCAATCTGGATATCAGCAAGTCTCCTGGTTCTGATGACATTTTTCTGATTCTTCTGGCTTTTTAGCTTCAGAATTAACATTTGTTTTGAGTCACTTCTTATATTTTCCTATTCTTCTGGCTTTCAAACTGGATATTAGTCCATCTGTAATCTATGTAATCATTACAAATCATCATGAACATTACCATCAAATCACCCTCCTATCTCTTCCTCTTTTTTTATATAGTGATGAATAAATCGATAAACGAAAATCTAATATCTGATCTGAAATCTCCAAAACAATAAACAAAGTTCATTACCATAAGTAAGAACTTCCCCTGTTGATCGACAATGTTAGAATTAATGCCTACTTTACCCATCTTTGGGCAAATGCAATGGAAAAATTTGGAGTCACTCACTGATTGGGCTTAATATTCTAGGGCATTTGATTGTGTTCGTCATAAAGACCTATTTCAATAGGTCTTTACTTTATGGCGAACTTCTTTCTCCTCAATAAGTAATTTTAATTTTCCTCCTTATAATGTAATTTGTGATTTCTGCAAATGGGTTGTAAACGTTTCCTTGATCACACATTGCATGGAATGGCTTGTGGACCTTTATCCTCAACTAATGATTGGTTATTCAGGATTCTGCTCTCTTTACATTTTTTTTTCTTCTGTATATCAAAGATTTTCTCCCACGGGACTACATATCCCATACATGGTTTTACAAATTACTTTACGAGTATATTGTGTTTTTTCTAATTTGATAACTTACACAGCACAAATCAGCAAAAACTTCCAGAATATCTACTTTTAGAAATCTAAATTCTGGCCTCCAAACGGGTTTTCAATGGAATTCTACTAACTTTGTTAATTTCTAAGCAATGAAATATCCATTTCTGTCATATTTTTGCAAAACGAAATCAAGCATCTCTGGAAAAAGATGCAGGAATTGTGAAAAGAGATTTCACAATAACTTGATGTTATAGATATCCCAAGCTATGCTTCTTTCTTGGCATAAACATATTCCGACTACTTTCACCTCAACATCAATCATAATAATTAAGAAGTACAGTAACGCTTGAGCGAAATAGAACAGCTATGACCTATAAATCCATGCAACCATTGAATGTAATTTAGGATGGTGTCCTTTAAAACTCTCTAAAATCCTTGAGTCAGTAACGAAGAGAACAACTAGGTTGATTAATGACTCAGATCCTCTCATCAAGTCACTCCATTTATTTAACGTTCAGTTTCTTCTCTTTATATTTCATACATATATTTTCATGGTTGCCATGGTTACTATTCATCAGAATCGGCATCGCTAAGGGAAAGCTCCACACTCTCCCTTAAATCTATTAAAACATATGCTGCAGATATTCAACATTCTTTCATAGTTCAACTCCACAATCACAGATAAAGATTTTTTCTCTTCGTTTGTTCCTTTCTATTTACTAATGTTTTTGAAGGAGTCTATCCTTTCACGTAGTTCCTAAATTCAAATAAAAATTAACAACTTTTATCTTTCTCCTCAACCTTCTACTCATCAACAATGTTCTCTTATTGTAAAATGTGCAGAAACTAGTTTGCGGAGAAGCATAAAAATGAGAGATTAAAAAAAAGCAAATGCAACAAAGTGGACTAAAATCATTCTGCTCTTCCTATTTTTCTAACTCTCTCTCTCTCTCTAATTTTAGAGTGTCAGAAAAATAAGAAGATGGGAATGATGAGGAGGAATGGATGACAAAGAAGATGCTGTAAGAAATAAAAGGCAAAAGAGATGACAGAGAAAAGAAGCAAATAATTTGTTCCTATGATGATTACGTACAATGTATTTGTTCTCCAGCTCCGAAACATTTCTGTGGTTTCAGCTACAGTGCAGGAAGACAGTTCGTACATCCGCACAACGCCGTGTTTATTAAATGCACGTCCGGTGTCGTGACATCAGTGGCTGATGGCGTATTGCTTAGTGATCGCGTGTCCGTTCTTTCTCCCCTGCTAACCAAACGTTTGTACAATGAACAGTTTTTCTCCCTCTGAGATGTTATTTTTTTCCCCTTAAACGTTAGCAAAATAATCCCCGATAGAGCACCATTTAGCTCAACACTATGGCACAAGCTGTGCGCACACGCACACCCACCCACACACCCAAAGGTTTATCGTCTTTCTCACAGAAGGGAAATATTCTTTACTTAAGCGAACAGTTCCGATGCAACTCAATAGATTAAGCCTGCAGGGAGAAAAGTTATTTTCCTCGCTGTTTGCGGACAGAAATTGAACTGTTTTCTTTCTTTCGTGTGTGTGTGTGTGTGCGTGTGATTCATCGTTTAAAGCAAACATCCATTTTGGCTGTTCTTACACAGGACGAATGACTGGTGGTATTTTACATCCTCTAACAGCTTCCCACTATTATCTTTTTATCTCAATTTTGTTCCTGCAGTTGAAGCTCATTTTCCAAAGTAATTCAGCTTATTTTTTTATAATACCTAAAGACAACAATATAATGCTACCTTATTGTTAAATCGTGACTTGTTTGCTGAATAAACTGATAATGTTTTAATAATACGCTAATAACAAGTGATTCAATATATGTTAACGGATTTTAGTTGATATATAAAATCATTTATCGGTTATTTTTAGAGAAAAGATTAAAATAAGAATACATTTTCTTGTTGTTTATGATTTGTTATATAATTCAATGATAAATATTTCTATATCTTCAACTATTGTAGAATATTAAATGATATAATAACACACTTTTTTATTAATTGTATATAGTAAATATATGAAATATGATTTAAAATTGAAAAGTTATATCTTCTATACATCGAAAAGTTGAGAAGTACCTTTTAGACATTGGTTGGCATTCTGTTAGATTCACAGCGATTAATAAAGGATTAAAACAATACAAGAATTACTTGTCATTTATAATCTATATGGGTTCTTTCAAATTTCTGCACACTTCCAGTAGGTAGATGTAATAATTTCTTTCACATCAGTTGTAAATCACACTCTGAGCAAAAACTTTGTGTGACTATTTATTATTGACGTTCTTATTTCGAGATTTAAAATGGAGGAAGAATCAAGTTGTATATCGGGTATTTGCATGACAATGCAAGGGCGCATGTTTCAACTGAAGTGTCGGATCTTATGAAAAAGTATAAAGATGGCAAGCGAATGTCACCATCCCGTACGGTTCTGACATGTACCCTCTGACATCGATCTATTCGCTAAGTTCAGTTGAAGAAACCACTGCGAGAACAACAAATGGTGATTAACTCCTTCAACACAGTCGTTAGCGAGATTTCCATTGAAGTGACCCGAGTTCTCTCTCTCTCTCTCTCTCTCTCTCTCTCTCTCACACACACACACACACACACACACAGTGTATTTTGTTAACTGAATGATTGACTTAAAAGCAGGTACACTATTTTCGCATTCAGTTTTATATTTTACAAAGTATATTTCTATTATATATATATTTATTATTATAGAAGAAAATTACCACTTGCTAAGAAGTTAGCAAAGTTAATTTTAGTTTTTAATGCATGTCTTTGGTGAAATTTAAGTGAATTTGTCTTCTTGGAATATCGATAAAATAAATAACTAATTAATCTACAGATAAAAGAAAAAGCAAGGGAAACTGTATGTGTAAAGTTCATGGTCAAACTAATTATTAATAACAGGGATGTCATCCGAAAAGGGCGCTGATGAATATAGCACGACTCAGAGTATTATTATTAGCACCAACTTCGTCATAATAATCAGTTCTATTCATATGATAAACACGTTACAAATCATTCATTCTTTAGTTAAAAAAAGAGGCTTACTTGGTATTCCGAGTCAATTCTCCTGCACGCTTCCCAATACCATGAGGTTGTCGTGAATACCACTTTAATCAAAGGGGTGTGCCTTAAAACTGAAGTATTTTAATCGAATCAGTTTGACAATCGAATTACTTGGACAAATCATGGAATTAAACCTCCTGAATTTAAAACAATGTAAATCCTTTCAGTTTAAAGAAAACACAACAATTAATTATTTGTTTCCAATATTTGAAACAACTTCATGGTATTTGCAGTACATTGGGAATAATGGAGGACATCAAAGAAGAACAGTTGACACGCAATACTAAGTAGGCATGTTCATGTTTTCCTTTATTTCAAAGTAAATTGGGAATAGTTAGTCACATGATCATGATAACTAAATGGTACTAAGTGGAATGAATTCAAATAATGA